>NC_143581.1:168494689-169141981 GCF_048544385.1 Mastigoproctus giganteus | reverse complement strand
ATATATACACACTTGTATTCAAAGAAAGTGATGCACTACTTAAAATTTAATTGTCGTCCGAATAACGTAAGTATATGGCTATATTTCTTACAGATTGCATCAGATAAGATTGACACGCATAGGTGATGACGTAATATTGCATCAGCTGTTACTTTCAGCTATATAAGCACGCCCTGCAAGGGTTGCAGTCATTCCTTGCTTGTGTCAGGATGGTGAGTTACGTGCAGTTGACGCCAAGAAGAAAGTGTGCTACTGTTGCTTTATGTGAGAAAGGATGTTCTTCCCGTCATATTGCTTATAGAGTGTCTTGTAATCAGTGGACAGTGACTAGATTTCTTTCCAAACTCAAGAATACTGGTTCTGCTGAAAGAAAGAAAACAGGAACCGAACGAAAACGAGTCTCTACGCCAAAACAGGACCGCGTTTTGAAGCGCTTATGAGCTGAAAAGAGAATGGGAAGCACATACAAGAGTGGTAGCAAGGGCAGTAACAGTCAGAAGAAGCCTCTTCAAAAATGGACTTGTAGCCCGTCGTCCTAAGAAGAAACCCCTCCTCACACAAAAAATGAAAAAGGCCCGATTAATTTGGTGTAAGGAGGATGACAAATGGACCCCTGAGCAGCGGAAGTCAGTTATTTTCTCAGATGAGAAGAAATTTAACCTGAATAGCTCTGATGGGAGAAAAACGATTCGCCGTAGACGTGGTGAAGAATACCATCCAGACTGTATGGCGTCTACAGTGAAATTCCCTACCAGTCAAATGATATGGGGGTGCATTTCCCATCGCGGTGTAGGTCACCTGCAGTTTATAAAAGGTTCGGTAAATGCCAATGGATACCTGGCTATATTGGAAGGCAAATTGCTGCCAACCATTAGTGATTATTTCAACCTGCCAAGTAACTGCATCTTTCAGGACGACTCTGCTCCTTGTCATCGCGTGAAAAGTGTAAGTAGGCCCTGCTATAGTTACTTTAGCTTCATTTCTGCATTAGAGGTTCGACAGTAATGTGTTTACATTTGTTACAGGTGAAGAAATGGTTGCAAGAACGGTCCATTACAACTGTTAGCTGGTCAGGAAACAGGCAGGACCTGAATCCTGTAGAGAACTGTTGGCATCGTGTGGAATCTGCAGTTGCCAGAAAGAAACCAAAGACCCTTCGTGAAAGACCCTTCATAATTCGTGTTTGGAACGACGAACTGTCAGTTGATTATCTTCAGAAATTGATCTTGTCAATGCCTCGACGGTGTGCTGCTGTCATCAGGACCAGAGGCGGTTCAATTAAATAATAATTTTCACCTGGTGAACTTTTCATTTTGTTTTCCATTTAAAATGATAAATCAAAGCAAATTGAAGACTTCTGATAATATTTCAGCCATAATTGTCGTGTTTACCAAAACTGTTGTATAAAGGTTGCAAATACTCATTTTGGAATATTTTTAGAGCACCTGCCAAATATTACTTAGCTTTGCCTTAATTATTAATAAATATCTTTTGTTTATATTTCTATTTGTGACGCTAGTCATTAATGTAACATACCATCGCGAAAAAGGGTTGTAAATATGAAATTCCTAGGTGATGCACTTTCTTTGAACACTTGAGAATAATAATGACTAGTGACGCTCTTGCTATTGATCCAAACACCTTTTAGTTCGGTTTTTTATGGAGATATTGGATTCTGAAAATACTGCCCTTAAATGGGATACAGCAAGACGTGAGAGGGGTTAAACTGTACACTTTAGTTCGGATTTTTATTGCTAAGGACGCTATCGCTCTGTGGAAGAACTGAACATATCTGATCTTAGAAGATATGAGAGGAGGTGATCATGTGACATGGTCAATTTGGACTGTTATGAAGACCTTTAATCGTTTTGTGATTTGATGATAGTTAAGATTCTGTGTTCTACTCTATATTTTGGTCATTTTGAGTGTGGTGAGTGTGCAATAAGGGAACTCTGTGGAAGTGCACCTTAGTTGTATTTTTCAGATCAGAGAAGAAACACTTACAAATTCATCCTTAAAGTCGATAGTGTCGATCTTAAAACTAGGCAGTGGTGACTTCAATAACTGGCATTGGATTTGAAGAAAAGCTGAAATACTTTAATTTGGTGGAAAGTGACTTTTGCCTTTGTGGATAGTCCAGTTTACATGGTATGTTTGAATCCCCGAATTATTGTGACTTGAGGTTTAATCCGAATATGATGATTGATGGTATTACAGAGGATAATATTAGCAAACACTATTTCAGGAAATTTTGTGATTTGTAGAGCTCTGTAAAATTTGGAGGAATTTTACATAGTCAGGTTAATTAGTGCATAATGTAAATAAGGAGTATGTAATTAGTATAAAGTGTACGTATATTGTAGACTTGTGAATTGTAAATGGTGTACATGATACACGTTTTATGTCCCCTTTAACTTTTGCCTTAAAAATTATATCCATGAGGTCTGAATAATGTTGAAACCGTGTCTAGTAGATTGTTGTATTGAGCTGTCCTTCCTTGATTTTCAAGTGTATGTAAAGTTAAAACTGTACAATGTCATGCTTGTGTACAGTGATGTACACAAGCTGTCGTTTGGTTTCTTTCGAGCATCTCTGGGGGCCTAAATTTTTTAACGAAATTATGGAGGTATTTCATGTATGCTGACGTTATACACGAGGCAGAATCAAATGACTACGAGAATTTATTTATTCTTATAGAAAAAAATATAGAAAAAAATAACGTTCCCCACAATTTGGGCGCTTGTCCTATCTACACTAAATATTTCATACCCTGTTCTTCAGTCTTTTGGTTGGCACCATCATTTGGAAGCTTACTTCAATTCCGTCCTTCCTTCCGTCCAGGTGGACTTGACATTCTGCCATGCCATTCTTTAGCATTCCAAAAACATGAAAATCACAAAGCAACAAGACCGATTGTACATTTGTTAGTTGTACATTTGTTTGATGCTCCTAAAACAGTACATTAGTCTGTTTTAGGAGCATCAGTGACTAAGGCCATATTGCTCCTTTTTTTTTGAACGTGTTCTGAGGTCGATTTTCTGTTTGCTGGACAAAAAATTGGGGTTTCCAGGAGAAAACCCATGCTACCCTCGCTTGAGCAGACCAACTCAACCATGTTGTGAAAAAAGGCCCATAAAAATTCTTCACGTCATCGAAGGGATTGGAACTCAGGTCATTTCCACCCGGCTACCCAAGTGGGCACCAACGATACAGGAAATGAACAAATGCCTTCCAGTGCAGTTTCTGGATGGTTACTATGTGGTAATCTATGTATGGTCGCTTACCGTTGTGTAATCAAACGACAGCATCGTTCCAACGTCCGGGTCTTGTATGGCACGTCTCAGATAAACTTTAAAGATGCGTGTAATTCTGTGAGTTTCAAATGAAATGGCACATCAACTATTTTTTGAGTGTTAGAACAGCGTGGCGGAATTTTCCTAGGGCGTTTGAAAAACTCGCATTTCTTTGGCCATGGCGAAAATATGTTTCCATTACATGATGCGACCTCGCTTGTTCTCTGGTTTAATGAGTCTCCGCCATTTTACCTTAGCTGTCGCTACGACATTGCACAATTTTAAATTCTTTCTTTCATATGATTCAATCTCTCTCATAACTACACGTAAGTACTCAAGAGATAAAGAAGAAACTTTGGCTTTAGAATATTTAAGACTGAGAAACAACAGGTCAGAAGTGATCAGCATTACTCCATTATATTTGTTTATTCATGCAAACTAAACACAGTTGGGTGGGTGGAGCACTTTACTGCCACTTCAACATGCCCCACTTATCAAAGAATTTGTTAATTACTGCTATATTCATGTATATTATCTAAACGTTTCACCTAAAATTATTTATTTAGATTTAATGAGCTGTCAGGAGCAACATTCACCTGTGGTGATAGTGTGCTTGTTAGCGGATACACAAGTTGCCCTTTCGAATTCGCCTGGGTTAGAGTTCAATAAATTTTCTGTTTGTATTCCGGGACGACCACACTGTCAGAGGAGTTCACAAGATAGCGAATACAAGAAACAGCACCCAATTAGCAGACACAGGCTTGAATCTCGGTCACTCAAGGCACGTTTACTTATGCATCCAGGTGCCTGACAACTCGGCTACAGTGGTCGTTCTTAAGGTTAAATGATTCAAGAATGCGGACGTTCTCTGGATCAGCTAAAAAAATTAAACAAATAAAAATAATATAAAATAGAATATCCTTACCCACAAGGTAATCACCCAATTCCGCTTTAATTCTGTGAATCTGTCACATGGTGGACATAGTGTTGACGGTAAGGCTCCTCTGGTGGTTTCCCAGCTGTGCCATCATTACTCTTGTGGAGATAAACAGGACCCTGTAAATGCCAGAAGTGCGTGTTCTTTGTGAAGTACCGTGTACTGTTCTGTTGTTCTTCTGACTACTGGGTGGCAGGGCCCCCAGTGGAAACCCCACATTGCTCGTCTAACACTATGGGGAGTTGAACTAGGCAGCAGAGAGATAAAGTTCTCTGGCTAGATTCTGTCGGGGTCGCTTGAGCTTCCTGGACAGGGGCCAAAAAAATATCCCAATCTATCGCAGAGCAAGAAGGGAATAAACTTGAGAACTATAGCGGTTGTAGAGAAAGCAGCTACCCGAGTTCAATGGAGCAAAGTTGATCCACCGGGCGAAAGAGCGGGTGGGTGGAAACAAGCCGTACGAAAGTGAGGAAAGTCACACGGCTGGGGCACCCGGTGGTAGTCGCCAGAGGCGAAGCAGTGGTCTGAACGACGGAATTCCTACTCAGCCCAAGGCCCGGTTAGTACATTCTACCCTGAAAGAGTTTACATGTGAGCCAATCTAGTGAGAGCGTCCATCTCAAGGCGTCAGTCTGGGTTTCTTGGTCACGGGAGACTTCCAGAGGGGTTGCCGTTGGTGGAGGCATTGTCAGTTTAATTCGACTCCAGAGCATCATGAACTGAAGTGCCTAAGGGACAGCTATATTTGTTGCTGTAAGGAGGTCTTTCTGGCTGCGAAGAGATCCTGTGTAAACTTTATAAACACCAAGTAGAAGGGTTTCTCAGTAACAAGTGGGGTTTTAGGAGCATCAGCGATTAAGGCCATATTGCACCGTGATACTGTCTGTAAATTGCATATCTTCTGTGGTCGATTTTCTCTTTGCTAGAAGAATAACCCTAGTCGCCGGGAGAAGAAACAATACTACCCTCGCCTGAAACCGACCAACTCATCCATATTTTGACAAAGGCCCATAAAAATTCCTCGTGTGATTGACGGAACTTGAACTCAGGTCTTCTCCACCTGGTGTGGGAGGACGACGATTCTACCAACTGTGCTACTCACGGTTCTCTCAGTAACAAAGAGGTGTTCTCTGCCACGAGGGAGATCATGGATTCTGGAGATTAAGATATTTCATTTGTGATCATAGGGAGGACATGAGAAAACAAGATGCTTTCAGTCCTCAACCTGGCCACAGCAACAGAAGGGGTCATGAGTGACACCCAGAGATGTGAGTTTTTGCCTGATGGAGCCGTGACCCGTGATTAAGAAGGCAGCGTGTAGAACAGGTGAGAAGCAGGGTGGACGTTACTGGAAGGCCAAGGATACATCTGGTAGGAATTTCTGTGTAATGGGCCCTTTGTTTGTGGCCATCCATCTTGCTTGTCACGATTGAGTTAGTGTTGCAGAGAGAGAGAGAGAGAGAGAGAGAGAGAGAGAGAGAGAGAGAGAGAGACAGTCCTCTCTTTTCCTGCTTGATATCGTTAGTAATGTTAATTGTATGTCCTAAGATAATAGTTGGAATTCCTCTTGAAAGGCAATAATGGCGACCGAGGAGGTCACTTCCAAGTCTAGAGGGAGAACACTGGCTAAGATACAAAGGGCTGCAGTTCTGACGGTGCGGCAGGCCCTAGTTTTAGCCAGAAGAATGCAGCGCTGTATGGTTTGTAGCTTCTTGAGGTTACGAACGAGGGTGGCTTTGGGGAACCACGCTGGGCGCCATAGGTAATAATCGGCAGGAATAGTGATTTGAAGGAGTGAAAGGGTACGACGACTTAATCCCTAATCTCTCCTGCTGACATGAGCAACCATGGCAGTTTAATTACGAATTATATTTTGAAGCCAGATGGGATAGAAGGTTAACTTGTTATCAAGATTAATGCCCAATTAAGGTAGTCTTTATACATCTATACAGATTTTGTGGAATAAGAGCCTGTCGTAGGCGTCTAAGGATGTTCGGACACCAGAGCATGTCGAAGGCGCTGGCGAAGTCAATGGAGATAAAGAGAAAGTATTTATTGGTGGATGAGGTAGCAGTTGAACTTGCCTCTGTCACATTGGGGTAGTTGGTTGGTTGTTGTAAACCAATAGAACTTTGTCGGCGCATTATGGGCTTAGTCACATCATCAACTACAAACAACAACAACAAAACATCAGCAAAGGCCATATTGCGCCGTATAATATTTTTGTAAATCGGAGGTCTTTGCGCGGTAGCAC
Organism: Mastigoproctus giganteus; assembly: GCF_048544385.1. Lineage (NCBI taxonomy): Eukaryota > Metazoa > Arthropoda > Arachnida > Uropygi > Thelyphonidae > Mastigoproctus > Mastigoproctus giganteus. Next base: position 169,135,497 of record NC_143581.1, on the reverse strand, counting down.
AGTGGTATCGTCACCATTCTCCCCACATCGGGTGGAAAAGGCCCGTGTTCGAATCCCGTCGATGACGCGAGGAACTTTAATAGGCTTTTTTTCATTCCGTGGCTGAGTTAGTCGGTCTCAGTCATAGATAGCAAGTTTTTCCTTTAGTAACTGGGATTTTTCGTCCAGCAAAACACACAAATCGACTATAGAACACAAGCAATTAACAGACATATGCCACATAGCACGGCAGATGAATTTAATTATTCGGGCGGGCTAATAGTATAATAGTTTTGTTTGTTTTTTTGTAAATCTGAGGTACTCTCTGATTGATTTGCAGTTTTCTGGACGAAACACCAGAGTTTCCGGAAGGAAAAATAACGTGCTACCCTTGCCTGAGACCGACTAACTCAGCCACGTTGTGAAAAAGACCCATAAAAATTCTTCGTTTCATTGACCGGACTCGAACTCAGGCCTTTTCCACCTGGTATGGTGATTATATCAGCTGTGCTACCCACGAGGGCCCACGTTGGGAGACTACTTATTCCAATGCTGGACAATCCGCTGCTCAAAAGTGAATGCCATGAAATCCAATCTTCTGTTATTCCCTGAGATTTTATTTGTCTCCTATTTCATGTCTTGCCCACGAGAGAGAACAGGCTTCCCTCGTCCATTTTATTCAAATCTTTCAGCACCCGATACACATTCAAGCTATATAAAGGGTGCTGAAAGAAGGGTTCAAATGCCTTCTTGAGAGGAGGAAATTTTTATTGGCGTTTCTAACACTCTCACTGAGTTAATCAGTAGGTCTTAGGAGAAGGATTGACGGTGTTCCTCAGGGAATTCAGGTTTCATCCAGTGAAAAGGACAAACGTACGAGAGAACACACGCATTTCACAAATATAATACACTGATGTCACGCAGCCTTAGTTGCTTTGAGGCAGAAGCAAAACAAAAAACATTACACATTCTTCAGTAATAACTTGGGTGACAAGGATCGCAGAGCACACCATTTCTCCTGTCATGAGTACATAAGAAAACTTTCAATCTGCTACCGCGCACCACATACACAGTTTTTGTTCCTGGATGTCTGATAAATGTAAACTGTACATACGATCATAGAAGTTCGGTTGGCGTTTCCATGGTGACTGCTAGTACCGTATGTTTCGCTGCCAGTTTTAAAACTAGTGTAGTCTACTTCCTTCTACAGCATTTTACACCCCACTTTTTCCTAAGTGAATCCGAATGGCCTATTTTCTGAGCTCGCACAAGTCTCATTCCTCCAACTTCGCGATTTCTGCCCTTTGAATCATGTTTGACCATTGTGATATTCTCTGTTTGAGAGATAGTAATCTGGAATCCCTGTTTTTCACTTCCTCTTGTCCAAAATATTCTTAATTCAATCTGCTAAATTTATTTAGCACATAAATAGCAAATTCACCATTCGACTTCGGAGTCATCCAACTGTCTTTTCTTTGTATTCTGCGGTATCCTAGTTGTCAAAAGGGAGGGACAGTAGTACATGCGTTTGGGTTGATGACGGTTCATGCGTTTGGGTTGATGACGGTTCAAGCCCACGTGGCTCTTAAACATGCTGCTGCGCTGCTTTGTATTCTCTCTATCTTGTAAACTCCTCTAACCTTACGTGGCTGTACCTGAGCATAAACAGAAAATTTTTATTTATATTTAACGTCAGTTCTTTGGAACAAATCTTTTTCTTTTATGCATTTCTTTGAAATTTACAACCTCAAGAAATTCGAGTCTAACGTAAACAAGTTTCTTCTTTTCTCTCAACTGTGTTCTAATCCACTACAACAGAATACAATACGTTTCATGATGCTCAATCTTTTTGATTTATTAAAAATCCGTTCTCAATAGGATTGAGATCAAACGAATGAGGGCCACGGAAGAGAGTGGAAATCCGTGACATGTTCTCTGGTTCTCGTGAGTAGCATAGCTCGTGGGATCGCTGCCTTTCCCACACCCGGTGGAAAAGTCCTGAGGTTGAGTTCCGTCCATGACGTGAAGAATTTTTATGGACCTTTTTCACAACTTGGCTAAGTTAGTCAGTCTCAGATGAGGGTAGCATGGTTTTTTCCCGGCAACTTGGGTTTTTCGTCCAGAAAACCTTACTACAACATGTTCTTGCACGATGCACTGTTGCCTTGTCATCCACAAAGTGGCTATTGCAAGGTGCAGTAGAGCTGATAGAAAATTCAGATACCCCCCCCCCCCCCTGGAAGACGTTCAACGTTCTACCGGTATAAGCGGACTCAATACGTGCAAACAAAATATTCTCTATACAATGATATCACTTCCATATACTTGGGTTGTCTTAACATTGGAAGCAAATCCCTCGCTTCGTGAGGTTCTCGTCACATTCTCTGCATGGCATCAGTGCAAAGCAAAGTGTATCGTGATTCGTCTGACCACATGACTTTCATCTATTGTTCTGCTGTCCAATCACGACGTCCTCGGCCGCACTGCAAGCAGATTTTTCTGTTTTACCTCTGAAACAAGTGGCTTCCGAATAGCCAGTACCCAATTTATTCAATTCCTTGTGCATTGTTCTGGTTAAAATAGGGCAGTTCTTGGCTTGGTTTAATCCACTGGAAGTCCTCTTTTTCTTAACAGTTCTCCTTAGAATACGACAGCTTCGTTCTTCGCGTTTTCCTACCACATTTACGCCTTTGAGATGTGGAAGAACCGCTTGATTTCCAGTAATTAAAAACCTTTGAGATGGATGCTTTCGAGAAACTAGTTATGCCTTTCGTTTCCTTCTAAATGTGCACCGACGATAAGACCTTTCAAAGTCTGATGATCACACGTTTTCCCCATTCTGGCTTTAGGTTACTGCAGTCGAACAGCCTGCGCAGTCCTTATTCCCAACGAGGCAACACCACATCACCCCACTTCTTCACAGTTTCCTTTGCATCTATTTGCATTTCTTCTCTGTGATTGTTTTCATACACATCACACATGCATATCATACTTATAATCAGGGGTTATCAGCGGTTGTTTACAATTTGGAATCATGTTGCTCTTCCTCAAAACGAGTCAAAGGGAACTTCATTCAAGTTCCCCTTTTCTAAATACCTGAAGGGATCCCGTGCTGATGACGCGCCCTGCTGTTTCACACAGTGTGGAAACAATCTGGGATCAATTTTCATCGCCGATCGAAACGATAGAAGGAACTCTTATTAGGTTTTTCCCACATCTGGACCGAGTTAGTCAATTGAGGAAAGCTTTCGGTTTTTCATCCAGCAAAAAAAGAAAAATCGACCACTGAATGCATGTAACTTAAAGTCACGATGTACTGATGCCTCATGGTCATAATTACTCTTTGAAAATTCTAGAGCAGTCGGACTCAACTCCTTTCCTTTCTTACATTCGCTTAAAAACAGACTGTATTCGCTCTATCTTCAATTGTATTCTGTGTTATTGCAGCGAAACGAACTGGTCACGGCTTTTTAAACAAAACGCAGCGTACACAAGCAGAAACCTCCTTTCTGCAAAATTTACAAAATATTAATTCTATTAAGAGGAAGAATTTTTTACGCGGGTGTATTTTTAAACAAAAGAAAAGCGTTCTATGCTCCTTAATTTTACATTAAAAAAAGGTGGAAAAAAATTACCTGAAGTCGCAAAGTGGAACCTTGAAGAGATGTAAGACAGAATTCGGAAAATGTCAAAGAATCTTCACGTTTTACTCATTTTGGGCTTTCTGATGTCACAAGCTCGTGCTCTCATTGTTTCCACGGTTGTCACGTGTGGCGTGATGAGTTGCACCCATTCGACATATCGATTGGCGGACTTCCAGTGAGAGCCTTGCCACTTTGCCGTACGGTGCAGTGCCGCATTTCCTGACAGAGGAAGCGGGCACGTTATTCCTTTAGCTCTCGCAGGTGTGTTAAGTGCTTCGTGTCATTTAGGAGACATCCTGTGTCTTCTGCTGCTTACTGTCTGTCGTCTGGTTTGGCTATTTCATATCTACTACAATGGTAAGTACTTTGTTCATTCGCTGAATCTTCTGTACGCGCAAAAGTGAACAGCTTCGAGAGGTAGAAACGTCTTGGATTTCGTAAAGCCGGCTTTCGGCGAATGTGGCAATGCGAGGCTAATTCTGGCACACACGTATCGTACTATTCCCTGTAGTGAAGACCTATAAAATCCTCAGCTTTTGCTGTTCTTCCACAAACTGCTTTTTGGCTTTGTTATATTCGCTACATTGACTATAAATATTCTTTTGCTTGCTGTTGGTTAGCTGGTCACTGGTAGCGCCAGAAGTCGACGGTTATGGCATAACTGACATTCTGAATCACCTCCAAGGGCAATTGTATTCAGTCAGTGTTTTCTTACATAAGAACTGAGAAGCTTTGTTGTGTTTTACACCATAATTTTGTAAGGAAGCGTATTTTTTTCCCCCGATGAACTTTAACCCCTCTCCTCCCCCATTTTGTTCCACTTCTTACCTGTAGTAGCGCCGTGACATGTTAGAACCACTTTATTTTGGTCTATGGCTGGTGAAACGAATAAAAACAGCTTTTAACAACAAACTTGTTTGTTCTGGAATTTATCTCGTTAAGAACCAAGCAGTTGCAACTCGCTCACTTTACCTGTAGTAAATGGGGGTGGGAGGGGAAGGTTGCCTTGGATTAACGTGCCAAGAAGGACTTCGCTGACTCCAGTGTTTTTATGTTTGTCAAAGTGATAACTGGGGCTTCCATTTTAGGCATTATTAATGCAGATAAGTAATTAACTCGTTAAAGCGTAGTGACAGTTAACGAAGATTTATATAAAAAGACGTGTTCTTTATTGCAAACGATAGACAAAAGGTTAAAATGAAATTCTGATGATGACACCATTGACTTTGATAATATAGCTTTCTTTCTGTGGAAGTAGTTGAGAAACTATTCATCGGAAGACAATAAAGTTGACCATAAAGGAAGAATAAGATATTTTTTGATGTAACTGTTTTAGAAATTAACTTCTGTAACAGTTTCGAGTTTTTTTAATACGTTAACAAAAGCTTATGCACTGCCATTATTAATTAGTAATGTAGCTCGTGATGAAAACGCGTCTGTAGAACTCGATTACTCTTGTTTGACCAGCAGTAGTCAGCTTTGTAGTATCATAATTTGCGTGCGGGTAAAAAAAAAAAAAAAAACTTCAGTGCGAAAGTCAGGATCGATTATTGAAAAATCGGGCAAATGTTTCGTGACCGCTGTGACCTTGGAGAAACTGAAGGGAATTTTTCATTATGTATCTCAGGTTGGATGGTTTCGGATTCCGAGGTTTCTCTTGATAGGGTTTTATTCTATGGGTATTAATCGTTTACCTTTTTATTATAATAATGAAAAGGGAAGAACGCATGCGTAATATGTAGTATTGACCGAAATTCTTTCTCATTTTCTTTAGGGAGGCCTGGTGATAATCGTAGAAACTTGTTCCGGTCATGAACAATATTGAATTGGGTGAGGACTGAGAACATTGGCGTTTCGCTCTTTATTAGTGCCGTGTTCTGACCCAGTTTTGTTGGTCAATTCCTGCGTCGAAAATATCCTTTGACTCGTGTTTTTTCTAGGAAGCGGTGTGCTGTGCGATTACCATTAAGAATTTCCACGTTCCTAACAATTGTAGACCGTATTATAATTGGAAAAGTAAAGGTTTTGATTATGATTCTCTGAGTAATTAAAACGTGACTTTACAATTATAATGGAGAGATTCCATAGGAGGGTGAAAGTCATTTATTAGCCGCCCTCTTCTCTCTCATTCCGTCTACCTTTCACCTACTTGAACCGTGGTACCGACTGCTTACGTAAGATGCGTTTCTTAGACAACAGTTTGATGAGAAAGGGTAGAATTCTAACGGGAATGCGTCGCCGAATAGCTAGTGAACGACCTTGACCCGCTTTTAGAAATTCTCTACTATAGTTTTCCTTCCGTGAGCTAAGTTCACTCTAATTTTTTTATACTGTGAGCTGGTGAGAGGTTAATCTGCTTCAAGTATAGTTCTCCGCTAAGCCTTTGAACGTAGGTTACATATATCACCCCCACATGGCCAGAGCTATCTGGGCCTTAATTCAGCAACCCAAATCTCTAAGTTTAACTTCAGATTTCATTACAACCCAAGAAATCTTACAACGAACTTCGTACGCAGTGGAACCATGCCTCAACCATCTGAAGGGATATAGTTTCCAATAATTCACCGAAGGCTTCTAGCCTTTGGAGTAGTCAATCAATTCGGTCAAATACTAAACATTATTTCGGAAGCCTTGATCTATGTTGTTGCATAAGATATATCTAACAGCATTTTCGCTAGTAAGAGTACTCCATGTTCAATTTAAAGATATGTTGCACTCGTGTCACAGTCAGAATTGAAATTGATTCTTTCTCAAAAGAAAATGTTAGTTCTCAAGTTGTAAACCACTTCCAGTTATTTGATAGCTTGATTGTATTAAGAAAATTATTCAAGTTGCTTTACTCCAAACCCAATTGGGTGTTTGAACCATGTTCACGAGACACTAGGATACTTTTCTACTCTTCCAGTAGTGTCAAAATACGTAAGTTCAGAACAGGTCTCAGTTGAACCCGTGGAGCCTATTTAGGTAGTTGAGGCTGACAGTTTGAATAAATTTAAATGTCAACTGGATACTCATGTGCGGAGGGCAGCACATTTGTATTTTCGGTTTTTGTATTTTGTGTTTTTCAAACGGGCATGCTTTTCTCAGTATTAAGGAAAAATTCTGAGTTTATTCGAAAACGCTTGATGGTTTTATGTTTAAAACTCCCCCGATTATTCTGTATTTCAGTATCAGCAGAAAGTTGCTTTCAAACGGATCTTTGTATTTTCAGCAGTGTTTTTGAGCTGTGACGCAATCCATAAATATCTTCAAATTCATAATCGAATTTATTGACCTGAAAGTCGTAAGTTACAATGTTTCATTCGCATTCACGCAAAGCAGAAACCAGGTCAACTCTCACTTCTATAGAGCCATCGCATAACAACGTAAGTTCTCCAAAGCAGGTAATTTGAGCATTTTCTGAGGGGGAAAATGAGATAGGAGAGAACGCGGAAGACTTTTGCATAGCTCTGTTGATAATGATCCACAGTATTTATCTGGCTAGTAGGATGAATGGCCAATAACGTATAGAGTATATCCAGAAGATGTAGTTTGTGGTTTAACGTTATCATTGCAAGGGTCGGAAATTCTACCCAGAATTTTCCCACAATAGGTTGTGGAACACGGGAAACTTGCAATTGACCTTAGCCTTAACTGGCAACGTAATTTTTTTTACAAAGAATTGTCAGTCAGTGAATTAATTAGAAGAAAGTTTACGGGCTTAAAGCAGTAGCGTACCTACGGGGGTACAGGGAGAGAATTTGCTCCCCCTGCAACATTTTTGCCTTACATGGTGCCTATTGAAGGGTGAACAATTTCTTGACAGGGAAATAGACCATGTTACAAACACAGTAAAAGCGAATATTTTGTCACGTTTGCTCCCCTTCAAGGAAAAATCTGGATACTACTCTGGCTTGAAAATTACTTAAAATAGCACTCCAAGCGAAACTCGACTCAGCTTGGCCGAGGTGTTTACCATTACTAGTTTTCCTTACCATCGCAACCAGAGGAAAGTTATTCTTTGGGTCCATTCACAAAAACCTCTAAATGAAAAGCATCTAAGTTACCTCATTTTGTTCAGTTCAGCACAACAAATTGGCCATTGCGTGGTATGTCCTATCGTTTCAGATTATTCGTAATGGTTTCAGCAGCATCAAAAATACTTTCTCAGTTCGTCTTGGTGCTAATACAAGTACAGTAAGTCATGGCAAGTAAAATGGAGCAGCTCTCGCTGGTAGGCCCGGGTTCGAATCCGTCAACGACGCGAGGAGCTTTTATGGGCTTTAACTCTGTGGCTGAGTTAGTCGGGCTAAAGCACTGTTAGCAAAGGTCCCTCACCTCGGAAATTCTGGTTTTTCGTCCAGCAAAACAGGCAAATAGTTCGTTTACTGTGTATATAAGTTCGATCTTGGTTGGCCCAAATATGAGAGCATTTTTATTAAACATTGATATTAAATGATTACATTTTAGTGATGAGAAAAGAGTATTTCCTGATAATACGAGTGGAATAAACCATGAATTTCATGTGACCACAAAATCTGAGGGTGTTAAGTCGGGTGATCATTGTGCCTAGTGGTACAGGGCGGTTCCAACCGATCCATCGGTTATTGTACTTCTTGTTTAAAAAGTCAAATATCGAGGTAAAATTGGGGCAGTGCACCTTTGTGCATAAACTACATTCCATGCTGAAATCCAAGGGATTATCTTCAGTATTATCCACATTTTCTTTTCCTGCAGAAAATGTAGGTATGCCGTTTATGTGGAAGCCTTTCTGGTACAAAAATAAGGATTCAATAAGATTGTCCCCAAGACCACTTCAAACATTAATGGATATATATTTTCCTTTATGAATGAATGCTTGGCAATCGTATGTGATTTTTTTTCTTTGACACTTGGTATTAGTGTTTCGAAAGTTGAATTCCATTTCTTGTAAAACATGATTCATATGTAACCAGAACATGTCTGAGAAACAGAGGGTCACAGGTACAGTGAAAAATGGACCATTGACAATATTTTCTGCTTTTATTCATATCTAGTGGCAACGATACTGGTAGGAAAAGAGGCGGATTTCAAATTCTTCCAAGGGTTTGCGGTCCAGGTATTTCGAAGATGGCTAATCTAACTACAAATAGAGAAGCAAGAAAATTAATTGGGGCATCGTATGACGGCTTGTGGCTGATTGGAAAACAGCCAGGTTGGCTGATCATTAGAACGAATTTCTAATTTTTAAATAAAATACATTGTTTCTTTATACTCTGGGACGATCACACGGTCAGAGGAGTTCATATGATAGAGAGAATACAAGAAACAGCACCATATTTTACAATTATGGGCTTGAACTCCGGTCACTCAAGGCATGTGGGAGCTTACCTATGTGGACAATGACGCCCAGATCGTTTCAGAGAGAAAGGCATCTTGGAGGGTTCTTGTGCGGATGGACTTTGTATACTGTTGCCCACTTCGAATGGATGTACTTTATTCTCCTTACGTTACTATGAATTGTATTTGATGAATTGTATCTGATGCACAGCATGAGACTGTGCGGGTCTCATGCTGTGCATCAGAACAGATGAATATTTACTAACAGAGTAGACATAGGATGAGGGCACTGTTCAGATTACTGGTGGAACTTTGCTGTCCTCTTCTTTCCTCAACTCCCAATATCTGCTATTCACCTAGTTGCATCTCATCTATTGAGTTACGCGCTGTCAAGACTTTGTTTGGACTATATTCTGATTTAGTGATCATATATACTTGGACTGTTGGACTGAATTCAGTTTATCTGGACTTGCTGCTAACAGTGTTTACACTCTAAGATGTACTTCATGTGGAGAACACATCTTTGGTGAACCCATTACTTCTTTTGGACTTCATTCATTTAAGTCAAGTAGCGTAGATTCTTGTTTCTGGTAGCATCTTCGGCAAGCATGAACTCTATAAATGTGCAATTTTTATAGCTGATGGATTGTGATACCACTTTAGTAAAACTTCCTGTCCAATGGAAGTTTTGGTTTCTGAGCGTTTATTTTTTTTGACTCTTTGGAATATCATTGACTACATTACTTACTGGACTAAGTGGATCTATGTACTAGATATATCGATTTCTGTGTATTTAGATACTAATGCATAAGTGGATTCGTGTGTCTTTAAGTACAGTATTGTATAATATGGCGGGGATGTCAGTTTTTGGCAGGGAACGCCTAGTATAATAGTATTAGGCGTTCCCGACAACTGCTGCTCTCTCCTCTATTCATCCACTCTCGGAATACCTCAAGTACAGCCCAGAAGATTATTAGAGTTAATACTGCCAACCTTCAACTCTCCTTGGAGAGAACCTGGACCTGTGTACGTTGTGGTAACCCTGTCCCAACAAGTCGGCAGAGACACTGCCGTCACCGAACAAGAGTTGTCACACCCACTGGACTGAGCTCTACTCCAGGAATGAAGCCATCAAGAAACAGACTACACAGGACTAGACATGCAGCGTCGCTGCAAAGGCGCCATATGACGACCTGTACCTTTCCTTCCACACTCCCTGGCGGGAGGAAGACCGCCGCCTTCCTTTCCCTCTGGTGGGGCACTGCCAACTCTGGGATCGCCTTCTTTATCGACCCTATATTTCTCTTTTCCCCATAGCCTTCAGTCTCCCTCCCCTACTCTGCTTAAACAGTGTACGCCCCACACAGCTATAAAAATTCAAAAGCACAAATCTAACTGCGTTTATATTAACCTTTCGGCTTCCGTTTTATCCAGCGATTGCCCAAATTTTTTTTAGGTGCCAGTCACTGAAATCTTAGGAAATTAGGTGGTAGGACCTGCTAGAGTGAAGCAAACTACTGGGTTCCAGGTCTACCTCCACAGGGCGAAGGTGGGACAACGTTGGGCCACAGCAAGGGGTCCAGCGGCTAAACAACTAGATGGACAACTGTACCCATGTACACTGTCCATGCACTTTAAATCTCTGGCATTCCTAGCGATCTGTTACACCCACAATGAAAACTATGCGGAGATGGGAGGCGGAAACCCCTAGTGCCGTCTGACACTAAATACGCTTTACAAGTTTACACCCTTCAACCAGTACTATACAATCATTACTTTTTCAAATCACGTCCTTTGCCCATGTCGATTGTAGGATGTAGATCTTACAAATATAATAGAAATATTTGTTTTGCTAAAATAAATCCAGGAAGGGCGATGGAAAGGGAGTATTAAGTTAAAGATAGTTAGTATTAAGATTGGATATTTAGTTTTAATGTAGATAAGGTTAAAGTTTCATGAAACACTCCATTTGGGAATGGGAAATTTATAGGCGTATATGTTAAATAGCGGCTAAAGTGAAAAGTAATTTCGAACAACATAAGAGAGCTGACAGGGACAGCAGCCAGGAATAGGGAGGGGGTGCCATTTGCGAACAGGCGAGAAAGGGTTATCGAGGGCGAGAACAATAGTGCCGTAAAATGGGATTACGAAGCGTCTGTTTTGATCTCAGCCACCGTTAAAATCTTCGATGACTCTCCACTCAATTCTTTTGGATTTGTATCGGAAATATAATACCATATTTCGTGAGGCAGTGCATCATCTTGTTGGCAACAGTGGAGAGAAAGCGTTAATTATTTCTCAATGTCTTAAGTACTGTAAGCTTAACTCATCAAGAAATGTATTTTTGTGAAGACCTGTACAAATACTCGGTTTCAAGGGCTTTTTATACAAAAATGCAAATCTGAACTCTAAACTGAAACAATATTTATTATCTATATTGTGTGCGCACATCCTAATTTTCTACGAACAGCACCACTTAAACGTTTTGTTTTGAGGTTAAAGCGGAGTTGTGCAAATGTATTTGAAATCAGTATTGAAAATGCACGAAATTAATGTGAAGCATCAATTATAAGCTTAATTCTATCTCCTGTTTTTGTTGTTTTGTTTACAACTGGGCAGTAGATAGGAAGGATCCTAAAGTGTTCGTTTTTTGGGAACTGCCCACGGGTTGTTAAAGTTTTTTTTTTTTTTTTTGTAGCAACTTAGATTTATATCGTCTAATTCTACCCACTGGTTTTTTCATAGATAAATTTTACCCAGTTTTTCAATATGCTGAAAACATGGCTGGAAAATTTCTTTTGATCTAATGCGATTTTTATGGTCATAAAAGTTAGGGTTTCTTTCGTGAACTGTTATTAAGGAAAAAAACTTGAATGCGCAAGACGAAATGTAAACTTTTGTAAGAGAAAATGGCAGCTTAAAGAAAGATAGATTTCGGTATTTATGTTGGATATTTTGGTTTATAGTACACGTCTTTAACTAGTAGTAAAACCAGAAAGCTTGAACTGGGTACTATTAATATTTTTTTGAAATTTTCTTGGCCCTTTCGGAACATGAGCCTATTTAAGGCATTTATTTGAACTTTGTAGAAATGATCGTGCATTTAAAATATTTCAAAGACATTGGCAACAACGTGGCCATCCATTCTTGGATTCCAAATCTTAAAGAAGAAAGATAAATAGAAAAGAAACAAAGTTCAGATCACGCAGCGTATTAGAAAATATATTTTACTTATTTAATAGCCAGTTTTTTGGATAAAAAGAATTTTCGCCACGCTGAAATTTTATTAATAACTTGGTTTGTATTTCAGATATTTATAATGAAATCTTTTTCTAAAATTCGTCTTCTGAAACCTGGATTCAAAATCCAGAAGTCCAGGTTTCAGAAGTCTTATGATCCGATGCTTCCTATAGACCGGAAAATACGGTTATTTTGCTGGCTGATGTAACGTTTGTCGTTTACAATTTTATTTGGATGTAATCCTGTTGACTGTTATTCAAATTTAAGCTTTAAAGAGTATCTTAGCTTCAAAATCAGGCTATTTGCATATTATTGAATGTTTTTAAAGCTAACTGGACCGTATCCAAATCGACAGTGTTTTATTTTTACCACGAGTCCACATTTCGTTTAAAGAAAAACAAATTAAGGAATGGCTTATTAAAATCTTATTATAGGCAGAAATAACAGCTGGTTTTGTTCGATCCCCCGCCCAATGAACGTTACCATCCTGTCTAAAAAAAACTGCTACACGATAATACATTTGCCACACACCAACAAACTCAAGCGAAACAGAATAATGTAAGATTAGCAAAGGAATGTTTATCATTCAGAAGAGCAAACTGATCTCTCAATTTGATCTCGATTCACTTGGTGGAATCGAATTTGTTATTCGTTGAATTTTAAAAGATAATTGTACTTCAGGCAACCGGTACTTTGATTTCCCTGCCCTGTGTGTTTCAAAAACGAGTCCTTGACCAAAATAGTTTCGCCAAGCTGTGATTACATTACAGAAAGTGGGTATAAACATACGCAGAATTTCCTTCAATTTTGTGACAGTATGAAGGTAGTCGGGATAAAGAGTATAAGGATTGTAAGTAACGTTATTTGGCAGTAGATTAAAAGAACGCTAAGACGCTTGTTTGGGATGATAAATTAGAATAAAATATAACATTTTCTCTAATATACCTGCTTAGAAATCGTTCCTTAAATTCATAATGCATATTTCATTATATCGATTTGTATCCTAGCAGTAAAAGTTTGGTGGAGACACGCGATGCGAGCTCAGAAATGATTGCAATGCGGTTGCATTTCCCTGATCGAGAACTATATATATGTAAATAACAGAAATATTCTTCATTTAGTTTTTTCCCATACCGGATCATTTATTTTGGTTAATGCACTGTGGAAGTTGATCCTACTATTTGTGACTCAATTTAGTTTGTTGCCAGTGGATTGATGTTGGAGCACAAGATGGTAATAAACCGAGATACGCGGTTGGTGCCATGCGTGGCAATAAAAAGGCAGATGGCTAGCAATATCGCAGTCATATCCTTAAAATGAAATGTGCTCTGTTGAGTTGCTTGGATGAATTATTAATAAAATCTGTATATATTGCCTTCATTAGCTTTGCATGTGGCGCAGACAACCCATAACACCGATATGAAACTCTTTACTGCTGAGGTGTGCTTCGCTCGAGAATTGTTAAGAACTATTAACGTCTGAGGTACGCACTATGTTTTAAGTTACAGAATAAATGTCGCTCACTGTGATTCGCCAATTCTGTGGATTTATAGACTTGCGCTTTCTGCTTATCTGCAGGATGTGATGACAGCTAAGAAGTAGCTTTCCATATCTGACGTCGTCGGCTATTGGAGAAACATAAACCGGCTCGTTTATTACAAGTAAATTCAGTTATCTTGTACTTTCCTTTTAGAGTTTGTTTCAAAAATCGACAACATAAATTATTTTAAGATATTCGAAACTTTTTAGTCTTAATTATATTAAGAGGCAAATGAGGTGGTGAAACCTTCAGTTACAATACTGACAGTATCTTTAGATTCAGGAGAAATCCCTAAAAGTTGGACACCTGCACACGTATCTATCATTCTTAAGGGTAGATGAAGGCGAAGTGACCTTGCAGACATGTGTGACCTCTATTCCAAGGAAAATGGAGTCAGTAGTTAGCAATGCAAGCTCAGCAGCGGAGTCAAAAGGCAATCACATGGATTTGTTAAAAGGAGTTTACGTCTGACCAATTGATTTAGCTACTATAAGGTCATCATGAGGGAATTGGATATTAAGAAAGAATTTTGACTTGTGCTTAAATTTCAGTAAAGTTCCACGATAAGTACTTTACAAATTGGAGGCAATGTAGCATTAGGGATCGGTTATTGCTGTGGATAAAAAGTTGGTTAAGTTGTAAGAGACTGGTTAATGGCTTTTCATGGCCAATGTTTTGAGTGGAGTCTCTTAGTTTGGTGTTGGGCTTCCTTACTGTTTTTAATGTTTGTAAACGATTCCAATGTAGATGTAATATCTAAGTTTTCTGGTGACACAAAAGGTATGCTACTTAATCTGCATAAATCGAGCGGATGGGCTGAATAGTGGCAATTGAGGTTTAACATTGAAAGTCCAGTACTGAATCTGGGTAGCAGTAATCATAGAATAACTATTTGGATAACACGATACTCAGTAGTTAAAAATAAATTTTCTGTTTATACTCCGGCAACGACAACCAAGTCAGTAGTTTACAATAAATCCTCAATACAAATATTTATCGTATTTAGTAGTCACGGGCTTGAACCCCGGTCCACTCAAGGAACGCGTGCTATGCACTCTCGCTCCTGACCACTGGGCTACGGGCAAAAACGCTTAGGGGTAATTGGGCTTTTCCACATAATACACTGAGCAGTGCGGATAGACTGTTAAAAAAGTATTAGGGCTCTTGTAGGGATATATATATATATGCAAAAAAACTTGCTAGCAGTGAAAGAGGCGATAATGCCATCGTATAAAGAAATGGTTAGGCCAAATTTAGAATAATGTATGCAGGTTTGAAATCCCTTTTAGGAAGGACATAGACCCAACAACACGAACAGGAACCGTTAGGGACACAAAATAAAAAACGGTAATATATATTGTAGAATTGTACAATAAGATTTACGGACATTCAATTGCATGATTTGAAGAGAAAATGGCTAGGATCTTTCAATATTAGTGCATGTGGCGCTATATAGCATTCTAACGAACGGTTATAAGAATATACACAAGATTCTTTGAATCACATTTGCTTATTTCTGGTGCATGCAGCGAAATGCCAAGCTTCGTCATTAACGACCAGCAGGATAAATGCAGGTTTGAAATCCATTTTAGGAAGGACATAGACCCAAGATTCTTTGAATCTAGCATACCTGATAGAACTGATTTCTCCAGTGACAGAAGGAATTCTTATTAAACAACTGAGTGAAAAAAAAATTGGCATGGCACCTGACCATCTGCGTAAACATGTTTTTGTTAAAAATATTCGGATGTAATTTGTCTTTCTCTGCGAATAAACAGTAATCGAACGAAGAGCAGGGAATGAAAAAAAACTGACTTGGGTTTAATTGATTTGACTTTGTCGAAGCGTGGGAGGGACTGGTTACGTTGCTGAATAAAAATAAATTAGATAGGATGCGACCATCAGCTTCTGTACTTGCTGATTAAGAAATGCGGCACAAATATTGACTTTGGTTAAATAACACGAAGTTAATAATAAAAAACTTTAACTGAATTATTGATAAACAAATTTTTCAGTATTGTATTGTAGTATTTATTCTAGTATTTGACATCGCTAGGAAACATTCTTTACTTGTACCTTTGTACAAAAACAATTCTGGAAGGACTTCAGGGTATCAAACTTGATAGTGATCACGGCGCCCTCTTGTAGTAAGACGGATGCGGGAACAAATTTCACGAGAAATTTCCATAATTGTTGCCTGTTTTAAATTCTTGGATTATTGCAGGCTTTAATAAACTACATTTACGCTATTTGTAATCCCTCCAATAATTGAGGTTAGACTATTTCCCAAAAGGGGGTGAGAATTACGATGATGTGTATGGTTAACAGTAATTGAAAAACAAGGTCGAATGTTTCCAAGACGGAGAGTCACGTCACAACTTATTATACTTTTATATTGGTATTTTATACTGTATAAAAACGAAATTGCATTCTTTGAATAATACCAGAGTTCAAAAACTCCCGCACATGTTGACCTCGGCTTTAAGTGGGATGAAGGGTTAACTTCATACCTCATTTCGAACGTATAAGAAAGAAGACGTACGCAGCACTTTGGAGCACTAGGCAAGAATTCGCCGGTTTCTAAAGCCCACATCTTATGATCCAATACATTCTTAAATGTGTTGCACCAATTCCGTTGTACACATCAACTATGTGATCATCGGTCCCTTAGAACAACATCAAGGCCTTCTTAGGCGTGGAATACTGGCTCCTGAGATGACTAAATAGGATCGCCCGGAAACTGTTTACCATTTCAAGAGCTGTGTTGTATACTAATCTAGACATCACCCCCTGGAATGCATATCATTGCAAGAAACATTAACTCGGGCAAAGTTATTAACAGAGAAACTAGTTGCGCCTCAAGTGGAAATGATCACTCGCCTTCGGATTATGCGACAGAATAAATGGGGAAGAATGGAGTCTCGGGTGTGACGACTCGTTTAGCCTCTTTGGGGGATTCTTCCCAGCAAATACTTCTAAGTTTTTTTAATAATTTAAACATAGATCGTGAGAACTGAGAAAGTGCTGTGTGTTTTAACTATTGCGAGATAGTTTCGTATAAAATTTAAGCATATTTGTGATAAAAGCAATGATCTGACCGCAAATGGAGATTATTGTACAAAGTGCAGAAGACTGGGATTGGAGGGAAGGTACTTAGGTGGATCATGGGATGGCTTAAGGATTAGGAAACAGAGGGTGGTCATAAATGTTGCTTCTTCAGAGAGCCACCAGAGCAATTAGTCCCTCTAGGATCGTACAGTAACTTGGTATAGAACTTAGGATGCAGTCATATGAAATTTAGCATGCCGTGTGGAAAGCAGCCTTTCCTTATTTCGTCGTAATGCTATCTATGAAGGTTCTAGGACGAAGATCGTTCTCCCTACCCAATCAGTCACTGCTCTAGCTTGCTATTAAGGAATTGGCCTACTATATTGCAATTTAGTTCAATAAAGAATTTTTCAGCTGTAGTTTATCTGGCGAGGACTGCATGGTCTTCTCTCCAGGAAAGTGGATATTAATCTTTTTTTTTTTTACTTGCATATATATTTGCGCAAAGAAATAAATGCTATTTGGACAGCATACTGATGATTCAGTCTTGATTGCTTAAGCGCTTATTACAAAGAACCCACTCTACAGTTAACTTAAGTGTTGATACACATGTTTCATGGGTCACAGAATACTACAGATACCCTCGGGCCAAGAACCTTTGCCGTCTATGTATTATCTCCGCCTTGCACAAAGAGGTCCATTGATTTGTCACAATATTTACCGTTATTATTGGGCAAGAAGCAGCATGACTCATCTGACGAACTTAACGATCGTTGATAATCTTTTTCACTGTTCTTGCCAGTGACTGTTCGTGATATTTGGTCTGGGTGGTTTGTGTGTCAGTGTCAAGAGTAGCTTTTATATCCTAACTAGCGGACTTTCAACCCATTTTTCCGGAAACTCCTGTTCCCTCTTTGGGTGACATGCAAACTGTCTTTGGAGTAAAAATCCTTTAAAACTCGCCTTTAACCCATAGTTTCTGCACTGTACACTGCAGAAGCATTATTGTGTAGTACCCAAGTTGAATTCCCAAAACGTATAGGAAAGTGTTATTCTCACCAACAAAGGCGTTTATTTCCACAGTGGTGAGTGTATAAGGTGAGATTCATTGTTGTTTGCATTTTTTTGAGTTTCTTCCTTTGAACCGAAAATGGGGATACCAATCAAAAAGCCCAGACACCTTTGGGGCGATAATAACTCTACCAAGTCTAGAGATGTGCCCAAATCTAGTGAAATGTTTGTTTTCGTATCCCAGTTTATATTTAGTAAAATAAGCACATCGTTTGAATAGCTTGTGTTTCATTTATAAGTCGCTTTCGCGGGCAAACATTGGTATGGTTGTGAAGTAATTATCATGGGATGAAGTTGATTGCTTTCCTGCCATATTTACTTAAAACGATTCCATCTGCAGTCTATAAACTACTTCTCTATTCACATGTAAATGTAATGAAACAACTCCACGTTCCTGATTTTAAGTTTCTCTTCCTCAGTGAACAAGCGTTATGTGAATGATCTGAGAGAAGGACAATAAAAGGATCCCACCGGGAATCAGCTCCAATGTGTTGTGTTCATTCGAAATGTTACTTGATGCATTTCATTGTGAGGAACTAAAACTACTACGTTACAAATGGAGACTCCATTTTAGCGATGCGATACGGACATTCGCCTTTCATTAAATGAAGTGTGAAATTAAGGCAGATCTTAGCGTTTAAGCTAAGAAGGAACTTAAAGTAAGAAAACATGAAAGGAAATTTTTTATTCGGAAAGTTTGCAAGTCACTAGTTACCTCAAATTCCATTTAAAGGTCTAGGGGTTTGTTAATGTGAACAAACCGTATAATTGTGGGCCAAGTAAAAAAATTGAGTTTACTTTCAGTTATGTTCCTTGAGTTGGAGACCAGCTTGGATCCGTGCAGTATAATTGAGATTGCGCATCAAAGAAATAAAGATCCAGGCTTGCGTAATTTAACAGTTGAATTGCTAGTTCAGCTTTATTTCTAACATAAAATAAGCGACCAGACAATATCATTGACAGAATAAATAAAATAAAATTGATAGTATATTTCAGTAATTCAGTGAGTTTAATAACGGTTCTGTTAAAAACCAATGCAGTGATCGAATTGTTCTGAAATGCCTAGTTAATCATTGAAATATTTCTTAACGTCACGTATCCTTCACACAACATAATACCATGTTCCCTCCATCCTTTTGAACAGAGGTGTACAACGAATGTATCAAGTCTCAATTTCAAATTTTATACAAATAGATGGACAGAAGTAAGATGTAAATCTATGAGAGGATTCTCAGTGTAAGGGATTGAATACGATTTCTTGTGCTTCATTAGGTACTTAACTTTTAGTTCGTCTATAACAAGTGCTGTTCTTTCTCTTCTGCTAGACTGTTACTGCTCTTGTGCCCATCCCACGCTACAATTTTAATGGCACTCCACTGACTTAACGAGACTAATTTTTATCCTAATTTTGTTTCTGCCCATACAGAATGAAGAATGCATCTTCATAATGCAGGCGGGTGAATTGTTAAATACCCGTAACAATCCCAGGAGAATTCTCGTATCATTTACCATATCTCATTATTGGCTTTGATTGGAATATTTGTTAAAGGAACCAGCATCTTGCCGCAAATTACTTTCATTTATCGCCAAGAAGAAAGAAGCCGAGGAGGAATATTAAGTAATCGAAGGCGTGTTATATTAATTTACCAATATTTCTCATTGATGTTAATTGGTATTAGTAAATGGGTATACCAAGATTTATTGGCAATACTTTGTTAGGCACCACATGCAAAGCAGAACCTAAAATAGCATTCTTTTAGTTTTTGCTATTTATCGCTCCTGCTAATATGAAAAAATGTTGAACCATTTATAAAATAAATGTCTGTTCGGCTGATCTCATTTTTTTCATACAGCAAAAATTTTATTTCATCTAACTTTGAAGAGCTTAGGGTTGGTTTAACTCATAAAATTGTAAATATTCATATTGTGGGGGGTGGAATTGAAGGTCCTTAACTTATATACATATGTCTTTACTCTTCTTTAAATTTTATTTTGAATATGTATAATAATAATTATGCTTTATTATATATTCCTTATTTGTTCTGTTCCCTATAACTATAGAATTCTATTCCTTACACCCCCACGTACACATCTGACTTTGCTTCACAGGAGAATTCCAGATTCATGGGAACTTCTCAATTACGTATAATTCCCTTCGGAAAGGCTAAGTGTTCAGGAATAACAAACTCACAAATTAACAAACAACAAAGTTTATTTACACACATATATATATATATATATATATATATACACAACATAATATACAATTGAATAAAAAAACATGTAATATGCATACAAGGTTAAGTCAAGGATACCTTGCATAAATTATTCTTCTATTAACAATCAATATGCTATTTTCATCATTATACTCTGTATTCTCACCATTCTGTTACAATACACTGAAGACCAATCTTAACTTTCCTAAAGTCTATTTGTTATTAGCATTAGTAGAGGCATTTGATGCAAGAAAGCAAGCTTATTCAGCATCAGCCAAAAAAAAAAAAAAAAACCACTTCCACTTCACCCCCTCTGTTCGTTCAAAATACCTGTCCAGCTGAGCCTTAAACTTATTTGGGCTATCAACTTCCACGACAAGGGATGGAAGTCTGTTCCACCAACCAACCAACCACTCGTTGGCAAATTTCCGCACGTCTATCCTACATCTGTCCTTCCTCAATTTGAATTTATGCCCCCTCAGGTGATTATTCTGAGCGAGAGGAAGAATCCCATCAGCATTGAGCATGCTCAAACCATTCAATGCTTTATACACCTCTATCAGATCACCTCGCTGGTGCCTAGTCTCCAGACACTGTAACTTGCCGAACTTAAGCCTTTCTTCGTAAGAGCACCCCTTTGTTCCATTCACTAATCTTGTTGCCCTTCTCTGTACTCGTTCCAGCAGCTCTACACCCTTCTTGAAATGAGGCCTCCAGACCTGTATACAGTACTCTAGGTGTGGCCTGACCATTGCCTTATACAAGGGAATAATCACCTCCTTATCTCTGCTAGAAAAATTCCTATATATCATTGACAATACACCATGAGCTACTCTTGCAGCCCGTCTGCACTGCTCAGAGAACTTCATATCTGCCTGCACAACCACCCCCAAGTCCCTTTCATTCTCTACCACTGTCAATGTAGTACCACCGAGTTGATACGTTGCTCTGGGGTTGCTGTTTCCCATGTGTAGTACTTTACATTTGTCAATGTTAAACTTCATTTGCCACCTCTCAGCCCATCTGCTCAACTTTTCCAGATCCTGTTGCAGCAGCATAGTGTCAGTAGTGTCCTTGACAACCCTGCCTACCTTTGTATCGTCTGCAAACTTCGACATTAAACTTGATATACCATCATCAATATCATTTATGAATACAGAAAACAATAGTGGACCCAACACTGAGCCCTGAGGGACTCCACTAATAACATTAGTCCACGATGAGCAGTGTCCATTGATTACCACTCTGTCTTCTCCCCCTCACCACCCCTTTATCCACAGCAGCAATTTGCCTCCAATGTCACACTGCTCCAATTTGTGCAGCAGTCTTCCATGTGCAGCAGTATCAAAAGCCTTTCTAATATCCAAGTATATAATATCAAAGTTATTCCCTGCATCCAGTTCCTTTGTGACTGCATCATAGTATCCAATCAAATTGGTCAGGCAAGACTTCCCCTTAACAAAACCATGCTGTGTCCGAGCTATAACTGAAGACTTGTCTAAATGATCCTGCAGTGCTTCTTTAACTAGTGCCTCCATTAATTTTCCTGGAACAGAAGTTAAACTCACAGGTCTATAACTGCTTGTGTCAGCCTTTGATCCTCCTTTGTGAATTGGGGTCACATTTGCACATCTCCAGTCTGCGGGTACCTCCCCTGAGTCCAAGGAAGCTCTCATAATTATGGCTAAGGGTTTGCTTACTTCCTTTGCTGCCTCCTTTAATATAACTGGATAGATCCCATCCACCCCGGGTGCCTTTCTTGTGTTTATCTTCAACAGTTTCTCCTCCACTTTACTCTCAGTTATTACAAGATTCTCTAGCTTACTGCTAGAGTTGAATACACCTCTGGCATTCCCCTTGCTGAATAACTCCTCATGTGTGAATGTCGATGCAAAATATTCATTTAGTTTGTTAGCTACCTGAGCAGGATCATCAACAGTTGACCCATCAATATCAAGTGGACCAATCTGATTCATCGCCATCCTTCTAGAGTTTACATAAGTAAAGAACTCTTTGCTGTTTTTCTTTGCTTCCCTTGCCAAAGATTTCTCGTAATCTGCCTTCGCCTGCCTAACCTCCTTTGTAACTTGGTTACAGGTCAACTTGTATCTATCATAGGCTTCTGTGTCACGTGTTAATTTGTATGTATCCCAAGAATTTATCTTCTCTGCCATATGCCTCATTAGTTCATCTGACATCCATTTAGGCCTAAACCTTGAACAATATTTCTTAGTTGGTATGTAAAGCCTAGTTGCTTCCAAGATAAGTTCTTTGAATGCTTCCCATTTTGCATTTGCTGTTGGTAACATCATCAGTTGGTCCCACTGTATAGAATTTAAATACTGTCTCAGTCCATCGTAGTCGCCTTTATGAAAGCAATAACCCTTCCCTTTACCCCTAATGGTAGTTACCTCTTTGAGTAACTCCCACTTCAGAACACTGTGATCACTGCCACCTAGTGGTTCATTTATCTGCAGATTCTTAATGCATGAAGGATCACTGCTGATAATCAAATCAAGAGTATTACTCCCTCTAGTTGCCTCCCGAACATGCTGATGTAGAAAACAATCATCCAATAAATCCACAAAAGCCCTGCTAGTGTGTGAGTAACCAGGCCCCAAATTCCAGTCAATATCTGGGAAATTAAAATCTCCCATTATAAGACTCTCTGATTTACTGGCCCACTCTATTTCCCTGTACAGGTTCTTGTTATACTCATCAGACCATTAGGCCAATAGCACACTCCTACTCTCAATTTTGATCTCCCCATGCTTATGTCACACCAAACTGACTCGACACTGCACTGTCCAGCGATGTCCACTGGCTTCACTTCCTTGGATTTTATGTATTTTGTAACTAATAGCATAACCCCTCCTCCCTTTCTATCCTTTCTGTAGACGTTGTACTCCCCAAATTTCAGTTCTGCATTCCTTATATTTGTGTGACACCACGTCTCTGATATCCCAACAATATCCGCCCTTAATGCTTTGAGCAAAACCTCAAATTCATCAAATGTATTTACCAAACTCCTAGCATTGGTGTACACGCAGGTATACATGCACATATTTCTATTCTTAGCTACCCTAACTCAACCCATGTATTTACTTGTACCGCAATGGCTCCCAGCAGTCTCTGAAATATCAAGCATCTTGTTTTTCAGGCTTCTGCTCATTCCAATAGAAGCAGTGCAAGAATCTCTTTCACCTCTGCCAGTGGCTACTGTGGCTACTCTTATATAAATCCATTATCTGTCCTTAAAACATTCAAAGATTATTATATAAACCTTACTACCCTTCTAACATATTATAATCATTTAAACAACAATTTAATCTATTACTCATCCTTCGTTTCTCTTGCATTTTACAATAACCTTTTTTTTTTTTTTACATAATAAATTCTGGTAGTATATATATAATTTATTTCAGAGAATTTATCCATCATTTACTTCTAGTGCTACCCTTTTTTTATAATTAATCACTGTACTGTTAACTAACAGTCCTTGTTGACTTACAGTACTTACTATTATCCTTTTTCTTTCCTTTCCGGGGAGGTTTGAACCTTCCATTTTAGGCTCTCAAGCTAACTTCTGGGGATCTCCATCTGTTACACCTGAATTTGCTACAGATAATTTTTAGGAACTCTTTGCTGCATGGGTCTAGCGTCCTTTCTCCACCTTATTCGGGCTACTTCTATCTTTTCCATTCGCTGCTTCTTTCCTTCTCATCGAGCTACTAATTCCGCATTTTCGCTCCTTCTCTCGAGCTACTAATTCCGCATTTTCGCTCCCTTTCTCTCCACCTTATTAAAACCTATCACAAGGAAAAACTCATAGGGCATCTCACACTAACTCCTTCTCCTCTCCACTTTATTAAAACTTATCACAAGGAAAAACTCATAGGGTGCTACCCTCGTTTTTCCGCTCCACCTATTAAGAACTCTTTCAAGAAGAAAACTTCATAGGACGCAACCCTTCTCTTTTCCCACCACGACCAAACAACACTCCACTGTTAACTGACACATATTTCCTACCACAACAGAATCCTCAACTGTCCATGTTACTAACTCATTTTTACTTATATCGATGAAAATCTCGACTACTGTGTCCGCTGACTATTTCATTTTTCCTAGCACAAACAAAAATCTCAACTTTGTCTCCCTCCTAACTCATTTCCATAAACATCCACATAACTCAACTCATGGTTCTCACTGCCTCTCTCCCTGTTCACTCGCTTTTTTTTTCATCTCAACTCCGTACCGCCCCTTTGTGTCAGTTCAACCCTTGTTCTGAGTCTTAACCAATCTTTCTCATTTTATCAACTTCCACTCTCTTCTTATTTGCCCGTTTTATTTTCTCAAGCTGATTCCCTGTTGCTCGATCTAACTTCTTAAAATAACAAGTTTGTAAAATTTCTCAGGCTGTCTGTACCTTTTGAAGTCAGCCGCTTATAGTTATACTTTAGCAGACTAATTTCCCACGATCTATAAACTTTCCATCACCGACAGCCAGTGCCAGTCTTAAATCTAATTCCAAGCATTTGTTCCGTTTTTACTATCTTGTCTCTCCTCCAGGTGTCACCCATTAAAGAAATGTCCCGACAGCACATGGTCCACCGCGCTATTGTTTACCAGAGTTGACACCTTCTACTAATAGCCGTTGCTACTGGTTTCTGTTGTTCTGGTTTGCCTGTGTGAGCTGGGAGTCGAGTTTACCCAGGTTGCTAATAGCTTTTCACCTTACCGCTCCCCTTGTATAGACGTTGTCTAATTTAATCCTTGCCAGTGATCTTAGTAATATTCTTGACTTGTAATGTTCCGCTCTCCCATATTGCTTTATTGTAAGTTTTACTTTAAACTAATATCACTTTTCTACAAAATAACATATTTGTAAGATTTTACATCTTACAATATGCTTGTCAAATTCTTCCGTTATTTGGAGTTAAACACCCTACAAACTCTTTTTGAAGGCTACATCAAACTTTTGTAGCCTTCAAAAAGATACACGTTCTTATTGTAAAACAACGCCATTACGATTCCTTTTCGGAATAAAGGAAGTTTATTTGCCACCACTAAGTTTGATGTACAGCGTTAAAATTGAGTGCAAATATCTATATTTGTGATATTGATGCCTAAACCTTTTTGGCTTCAAATATTTCCAAGTTTTTAAAATTATCTAACAGCCTACTCAATAGATTAAATTGAATGGCATCGCTGCTTATTTGGATAGGCTTGCGTGTGAGTGGGGTTTCGAATTTGTTCCAGCTATCTTCCCCTCTTACATCTGATGCTGAGTTGTCTTATGTAGTGCGGCTGTAGTTACCTTCCCAGGAGAGGGCGTTAGAGAAGCATAGAAGTGTGACCCAAACCAGTTGGCCTTAAGTTGCTCTTTTTTTTTATTTGCATGGGCGTTCTTTGTGCATCATGTCTAACATGACCCTCAAACAAAAGAATGGAACAACTGATCAACATTGTTTTGTGTAAAGCTGGGGAAAAGTTCCACTGAAACACGCGAAATGTTACGAACAGCTTATGGAAATGAGGCTTTCTCTCCAGCACGAATATTTCGATGTTTTAAGCGGTTTAAAGAGGGCAGCGATGATGTAGCAAACGATCCTCGAAGTGGACGACCGAAAATGGCCTACAGCCCTGAATTGGTGGACAAAGTGCGCAGCTTACTGGCAAGTGACCGCCGGTTAACACTGAGAATGCCAACAAGTGTGAGTATAAATGTGAATAAGGAATCAATAACGTTAATAATTACCATATACTTCGGAAAAAGAAAATTATGCGAGGTTTGTTCCATACTGTTTGCGTGATGAGGAAACTTAGGCAGTCGGATCTCGCACATCGATCAACGTGCAGACTTTTCTTGCTCACAAGCAGGCTCAGTACTTAACTGCCTAACTTACTCCACTGATGTGCCTCAGCAGTCTTTTCTGTTTTTAAACTTGAAATTCAGGTTGAAAGGACGCTGATTTGAGTGTTTGACATTCACAAGAATATGACTGCATCACTGCAGACGAGTTTTCTGTCTTTCCAAAGCTTGTATGAACGGAGTAACAAGTGTATTCGACCTCTTTGGGATTATTTTGAGGGAGATGAATAAGAAAATATTTTGCCTTATTTGAATTCATCCTTTCTTTTTTTCACGCGCTGTTTTGGTTGAATTTTAAAGTATCAAGTAATTTGCTAGCAACTACCATTCATTAGAAAGTACAGATTTTTCTCTTCATAATCTATTTTTAAAGGAACTCCCCCCCCCCTCTCCTCCCTGGCGTTAAATACCAAATACCATAAGCGATTTGAATCATTTTATTAGTCCCAAAAATTTCATTTGTGCTAAGTTAGTGCCAGCCATTCCATCGTTTACAAACGAAATTGGGTTTAAATGAAAAGTAAAGAATACTCATGTTTCGCAATTTGAAAAGACCAAAAGAGTAATTATTTTAAAGTATTTTAAGCAACTTTAACTTGGGTATTTTATATATACGGAAAATTTACTAATATAATTCCTTAACCTGTAATATAACTCATTTTATACATGGGGTACATTAAGGAATTTGCTGCTATTTTGAATTCGGTATGACAAAAAGAATTCCAAAATTTCCGGCCAACTAGAATCATTCATTTCATCCCCAATGTATATATTCTGTTTTTAGTGCATGCGCTCTTTTCCATGGTTCATCTTGGGACAACGTAGACCTTATTACTTCACACGAACCATACAAATAAGAAAATACCTGTAATACTCTAGTAGGAATAAAAGGACCCATTGTGGCACTGCAGATTTATTATTTTTGAATAAAACTGATCTAAAAAGAATTTCAATTGACGCTGGCGATAATTTAATTCACAGAATAGAATAATTTAATCTAATACATGTTATCCTTAAACGTATTCATCTTATTTCATTTCAAAATATAAGAACAAATGCATGATTTTTTTTCTAAATTTGTTTGAAATTAACCTAGCGATATCCAATACCTAAAGAGAGATCAAGGCAAAGGCGTCCACATCGCGAATGAAAAGAGCAAAATTATATTTAAAATAAATAAAAGAATGTACAATATCTCTAGGAATAAAAGAAAAAAAACTACAAAGCGTAACATGAGCAAACTAAATAACTGAGCAGTTAGTCTGAAATTTAATTACATGAGTCAGTCAGTTTTTTTGAAGGTCACATGTGGAAGTCATCCTCTAGCTCTTGGACAAGTGGAATCTTCTGAACTGGCAGGAAATGGTCTGAAAGGTGGAGTCGAGTTTTGTGGGAATATAGCTTAGGAGCTTCTCTAAGAGCTGCTGGTGGGACTCCCAGTAACACATCCCAGAAAGCATGGTGTGGAAATTTGGCCGATAATTATCAGTCAAATTTGTACACTGTCGCTATAGGGAAGCTAATTATAATTAGGTCAACTGCAGCGACAAGCCTGCGCGTGTCAAGAAGCGTTGGTAGCCTTTGTATTTACACGGTTTGAGCAACTGCTGTTCTGCACTGAAGAGCAAGTTTGTTTTTGCAACCAGCCCATTTGAGCCGCCAGAATTCCCACGCAAAGATGGGTTTTATTATAATGGAGTAGCCGACTCGTAGATTTCAGCTGCGTATAATAGAGGTGGACAAAGATGGTCCGAATGTAGCTAGTTGCTCTCACTAACATTGTAGGTGTTGCCTAGTAACTCATTTAAAGATGTGTAGCATAGGTAGTAGTAATTGGTAAGAATAAGCTCATGATGGCTATTGAAACTTAACTTTTGGTTCAAACACTATTCCCCAAAGTCAGTGGCTGAACACCAATGGGTATGGAGGCTCCATAAACGTGTCAAGGAGAGTTCTGTTGTCTGGATAGGATCATAGTTGGCTGTGATAGGGACAAGTATCAGAGAAAGAGGTTACTGCTGGGTCTTGAATAAGGTTGATAAAAATGGGTTACAATGCGCTATGGTTGTGCCTTAAATAATTTTTACCATCGATGTTTTTAGAGAAGTGCTATTGTTTTTAGTATGCCTGTCTTGAAGGATACAAAGCACAAGTTTCAGCAAAGTATTCTGAATAAAAGAATGCTAAAAATATGAACTGGAATAATTTTTTTCTTCATTCAGTACTTTACCCATCATTTATGTCATGTTATATGATAGAATTTTCATTTATTATGAAATTATGGTGTTGAATCGAATTTAATTCATTATATTGTATAAAAATAGCAAACAGAAACGTTCATATAGTTTTGTGCAATGATCTCGCCAAAATTTTCTCTAAAATCTGTGGTCTTAACTATTTGGCAGCCATGAAATTCTTTCGTGGCATGACCAAAGGCAAATCTGAGTGCTGTCTCACTGCGCTACACAGCTGACCTCGATGTCACCGTCGCTTGCCAAAGTTAATTTTGTTGAAGTGGGTATCTCAATATTTTTGCTAACTAGGCGAAGTTCCGTTGAGGAGCGCTAATACTTTAAGTGGTTTTTTTTTCAAAATTCACTGCCACTCTGTACTTAAGTGCACACTTAAAGTGTACTTATTATTTAATTAAAGGTGTTTCTGATTGGTCTCTGAGTTCAGATACTTTTAACTCGAGCGTTATCAATCGTGATGTGATATCTTTAGTTTCGACAGCTTATGGTAAAGTTATGAGAAACGATTATGCTATTTCTAGAATAGCTGGCGTTGATTATAATCGGGAGACATTTGTATCAACTGTTATAATTAACAGAGAATCAATATGAACGTTTTTTTTTTAAGTGAGCCCTGAATTTAATGTTTACCATTTAACCCATAGTTAGGAATTTGATTTTTCGAGCACTCGTCTGTGAAAATTGTCCTTCAGTAGTCCTGTAATCGAAATGAGGAGGGGAAAATGGACTATTCTTGTAAACGTTGTTCATGAACTATGCTGCGTGTACGAAACGACTGCTTAGAGAGGGAGTGGTAGTCTGAAAAAACACATTTTGCTTTTGGAATCGCTGTTTACGAAGAATTGGATTGCTGTCCGCGCACACACGCATCCCCTCCTTGCTTCCTCTGAATCGACGTTCAGGTAAATGATAAAATGAAGGTCACTTCTTAAAGAAAAGTAACTTACGATGAAAAGCATCTGCTCGATAAGCCTCATTATATTCTACTTGAGTCAAAGTGTGCTTCCCCACACTCCCCCAAGAAGTTTATTTAACGTGGGCTTAGTTATCCTGTATTCTGTTGCTCAAAATTAGGGCGTTAGAATTCTGAAAAATATAAAAATTTGATTGCAATTAGCTTTCTTTAATATTCCTGAATCGGCCTTGTTAAATAATTTAAAATACCTCGACTTCTGAAAAGACTAGAATCGAAGGTATAAAAGGAGCGAATTGAAAGTTGAAGTATCTCTCCAAACTTATTCGGATATGAGGTATAAAGAAGCAATGTTCAGTAAAATAAGCTACTCCTTAAAGCTGATATTACAAAGGACGAACATGCAATTCTTAAAAGATTTTTATAATCACCTTCGTATGATACACATTAGAATCAAATTCTTTTAACCATAAATTGCAGTACCTGATTGTTAGATCTAGTTTTATTTTGTCATGGAAGCAAGCAATGGCTGTGCTTTCACGTGTACTCTGATGGCGCAGAAGTTTTGCCACTTTTCACTCCTTTGGAAGTTTAAATTTCATGACGAAGGATTTTATTTTAAGGTCTTAAATTTGATTTTATAGTTATTCGGTGTCAGACGTTCAGATTTTCGTCGCTTGAGGGAATCTGCAAGGCTGTGTGGAAAATATTTATCAGCGTGGCCCACATTAGTGCGTAGAAGGAATCATTTTGTAGAGATGGTATGAATTTGAAGAAAGGTGGTACAAGGATTTCTGCTCCATATCCTCAATGATATTCGCAAATGTGGAAAACCACTGGAAGCGCCTTTCCCATTGCAATATCATTGAGGATACCCTAAGGGTTCAGGTGAAGTGCAGTTATGGGAAGAAGGGAAATTTAGATCCGTTTGGCTACTGATATGGGTCAAAGTAATGCTTGCACTCACCCCAACAATTCTTGTTTGTTTCCACAACAACCGATGTTAATAAGATGTTCTGAGGGTAGCAATGTTTCAAATGAGGGGGAAGATAAAGCTGGGGATACAAACCTAAATAAATTCAAGGAGTATGTTAGGGTCGTAAACTATAGAAGATCACTTAGTGTCAACTGTGCTTACAGTAATGTCAGAAGTGTTGTCAATAAAATGGCTGAATTTGAACGCCTGATTAGGACAACTAATGCTGATATAATACGGCTAAGAGAAATGTCATGCCACTCGGAAATTGGTGATGACGAGTTCCAGTATGGTGTGCTTAATGTATTTAGGGAAGATAGAAAAGGTGAAGGGGTCATGCTTCTTATTTAAAGCAACCTAGCGCGAAAAGTTTTTGCTGAGTCTGAAGCTACGTCAGCTAGCATAGAATCTGTGTGGTGTGAAAGCAACGGTATAACTGAGAGTGGGAGTAATCTACAGACCAAAAGATTGTGAAGAATAGGACGAGAGTCTTTACATGCAGGTGGAATGGGCAAGCAAGCGTGAATGTCTTATGGGTGACTTTAATTTTCCCCAGATTGATTGGAATAAGTGGGAGTATTTTTTTAAACTAAATTATTTGTAGCAGCATATTAGAGAAAGTACCAGGAGTAAGAATATATTATCTACATGGTGGTTTTTTGTTTTGATTTTTGCTAGTGCAGCAAAAGCCTGTGGCTTTCTTACACTATGGCGAATATTACTGTATCTATTGTTGAGACCTCAAAAGTTCCAGTCCGTGTATATTATGGTCAGATTAAGGTTCAAGACCAAGTATTTGTCTTTAGGTGTTAAGGAATTTATCAAGTATTTGTCAGGGGTGTTAAGGAATTTGCGAATCAGACAAGTTTTAAGATGGATGGTATTAATCCGGAGTTATAAATAATTATTAAGTCTCTTATAGTCATATTTCTTGATAAGCTACATCTTCGATATGCAGTTAATGTGCTGAAATGTTCTACTGCTCATAATAGCAATTACCAATAACGGCGCACACTCATGGGTTTGTAATTTAACATAATGACAATAGTCTACTCAGAAATAAGAATATGCGAGTCAAGATTCGTTTTTATCCATGATCGCGAGTTATCTGACACAAAGCAGATGCGAAGAATTTACTATATGTAAAATATCCTCTCAGCCGAAGCCTTCAGAAAGGACTTGGTGTTCAGCGGGCGTTGCAAATGGCTCATTGATTTATATCAGGGTTTCGGATACATCCCGTGTGAGGGAAGAACTAGATCAATTATCAAGTTTGGAGAATGTTCAGTTTTCCTAAAGGATTAGCCTGTTATCTCGGCGTAAAGGTTCCTTCCACATTGATGAACGTACGATCGTGAAGTTCAGAGACTTGCTAAGGGTCAGGTTGTTCGATGCAGATATCATTTGTTAGCAAAAGGTTTTAGCTGCGCTTAAAGGAGATTAAGATTAAACATTCGGTGGACATCTACTTTTCTTAGCATTTATTTGTCTTGATTGGTATTTTTCAGCTGCTTGACAATTTCTTCTTGATGAATAAAGGGACCACAACCACCATGATTCGTACACGCCGCGAAAGCCAATCTTCGAACTTCCTGACCACTAAATGTGATTAGGGTTCTTTAACCTTCTGACCTCATGGTTAACTAGAATACAAACTTTTTTTTTTAAACAACAAAATCCATCCTAATATCCAGTATTTACTTTGCTGGTGCAGTTGGGACACGTAATGTGATAATGCATCAGAGTAGTTTATCTAATAAAATAGATAATACCCAGTGATGTATGTGGCACGTACAGAAGATTTTTATTTTAAAGAAATACATGGTGTTTCTTATTTACAATTTGTTTCTCACAAAGTGCGATCTCAAAGCTAATTTTTTAAACTCTGCTGAACGAGAGAACAGTAAACGATAGCATGCTTACAATATACAGTAATCTTTCCATCATTCAACTCTTAGTTGCTAGACTAAAGAACTTGTATTTTTAAGATTGGCGTCTGGCGTGTATCAGTTGCTGTGGTTTCTTTCTCTCGATTGTAGAGAGGAATCACCAGGGTTTGTTTACGAATAGAAAATATGATATGCAGCAGAAACACTGGCTATGAGACAGAGCAGAGAGAGACATAAGAGTTTGGTCATTAATTAAGTAAACTGCTCTTCTGAATGGAGCGTACAAACCTTTGAGGTTGAGGGCACGGCTCCAGATGCGAGAGAAATGTTCCATGATAGGGCGGATTTGAGATTTATACAGAGTGAATAGCTGGTTTAGAAGAAAAAACGCTGAGAGAGACAGATTTTAGACGCAGAAGAAGCAATATTTGATGTACTTATTCCAAATGATTAGAAGTCAGATTTCTGTCGTCTAATAGACATACGATATGTGAGCAGCAGAATCGTTTTTATAGATATAAAATAGCACTTCGTTTTAGAAGGGTCGAAATTAACTAAGTTATCTTTGCACCATTGGATAATTACCACGAGATCAGCATTTAAGGAATTGATAATGGATATTCGAGAAGCTGTAAAGTAAACTGGATACCCAATTAAAAAAAAAGTTGGCAATTCAGAAGATGGAAGCTTATCTAGAAGACCTTTGTGTCAAACACGGTCTTTGGAACGTCAAGAGCAACTACTTGAGTTTCACCAAACTTTTCCATTGAATTTGTCCATAGATGGGTGGCATAAGCCACCCATCTATGGACATATATCAGCAGCCGATCGACACTGACGGAATCCATAATGAGGATAATTGATGAGATGGAAGGTTTCTAGATAGTTTAGGAGTTTGACTGTTAATAAATTTCTCAATTACTTTTGAAAGAATAGAAATGTAATGGGACGATAATTGGATGGTGGGAGTTTGTCACCCTTTTAGGAACTGGCTGGATATGAGCAAATTTCCAGTGCTTAAGACAGTATAAAGCCGGAGACAGAACAGGAGTAAGCTCAGAAGCACAGGTTCTTGGAACAAGTGGAGAAATACAATAGAACCTGTAGCTTTCTTGGCATCATGATTGTTCAAAATTCTTCTGAAAACTAGAGGAAGAATTATATGGAGTGTACTAGGAATAGTAGGGCTGAGTTTACTTAGATCATCAATACAAGAATTAGAAGCAAATTAGAATGCTAAAGAGCCAGTTTTATTTATAGCTGGGAAGGCAAAAGAAACTTATTGACGATCACTCCACCATCAGATTTTTACAGAGGGGAGTGTACAGATGGGCAAAAGTCTAGGATGCTCGACTACCGTTTGAGTAAGAAGCAACTTTTCCTATCTTCAGCTTGTTCAAAATCATCTAGTTTGAACTGTTTTACAATTGTTAAGAGCTTTGGAGTAGGCAGAAAATGAATCTAAAGATTTTTATGCAAGCAAATTGCAATATTCAACATCCTTATCTTGAACAGTTTTAATACGTTTATTTAATAAAAAAAAAGTTTAGATAAATGACGATTTTAAGGTGGAGTATGGAATACAGGATTTCAATCCCCACAAGAATAATTTCACTGACACAACGTGAGAAAACATTGACATCAGAAAATATAAATATTGAAACAGCAATCCAACCAAAGAGAAGACTAATCAGAATATCGCAGATCATCTCATTTTGCATTCTTGTAATGCCAACCAAGACGAGGCTGAGAATGAACACGAGGCCATCTCTCGGACAGGTTCCTCCCTCAGCAGATGCTCAAGCAAACCCAGGCACTTGACGCCGACCTGAACAAATTCGCTGTTGACCGGACTTACCGGAAAAAAATTGACTAGTAGGACTAATCAGCAATGTCTGTGTACCTTGCATCTGTTCCTGTCTGATTGAGCTGGTGCTCTTATCTCGATGTTAAGCCAGCTCAATCAGACTGAACTCTCGTAAGGAGTTCTCTCCTTTGTATTAAAATGTTTTTATTTGTAAAATTACCTTTTTTTGTAAATAATTGTTCGATTTTCCCGGAAGTTTCGGGAGGCTGCAAACCCCTGGCTTTTTGGCCGTGAAGGGAAATAAAGATTCTCTCTCTCTCTCTCCAAATTCTCCATTGGAGAATAGAACATCACTAGATTGTGATCTGAGGTGCCCAGAGGACCGTTCATTTCGATAGTGTACTTGAAGGCTTTTTCGTGAGAAAAAGATCAAGGTAGGGTGTGTTTAGGGTTGTCTGGTAGGTAAATGATCAATCTATGCGAGGTCATTAGCAATTGCAAAATCCTCAACATCTCGATCAGTTGGGTCCGTGTGACTAGAAAACGGAAACCAGCTAGAGTGATGAACATTAAAATCGCCAAGGAAAATTTCCTTACTGTTAGGAAAGTTGGACTGCAGAACGTCGTTTCAAAGAAAGGAAGTAAAAAGTCCCAAGTGATTAGTAGGATTGGGAGAACGATAGGGGCAACATATAGATGAAGAGATCTCCAGTATTTTAATTTATTCATTCATAATTTTTTCCTGTCGGAATTCAAGACATTTTTGCTATATATTTTATGTAAATGCTAATTTAGGTTTACTTGATCTGGTAGCATTTCATCAGTTTTGATTCCCGAATACGTGGAGGAACATTTCATGTATTCAGCGTTATACCATTTAGCGTTTTTCAGTTCTTTGAAGGAGCCATTCAATTTGAATATTTAAAAATCGATTTGGTATTCAAAAATCCACTAAATGTACTCTAAAAATAATATCGCATACCGTGCACCAATTCGCTTTGCTTTCAGTTGCCATGCGCAATTTTTCAAGCCAGTACTGTTGAGTGCTTTTGTTTGCCCTGCAATCGCGTGTCTAGTGTTCATCACATGTCTGATAAAATGTATGGTTTTAGCTATAATGCAGTACGGATAACACATGCTACCACTTCATATCTATAACTGTTATCCATCATGTCTACCATTCTTGCTTTGCTGCATAAGCTGAAATTTAAGTAAATTTTTATAGTTTTTAAATAATTTAGTAGGAAAACCTTTCTATAACTATCCATACTTTTGATACCGATATTTTTTCAAAATATTACTCGTTTTACCTGTCTCTACACTTTGAAAAATTAAAAATATCATTGACTATTTTTTATCCTTAAAATAGATAAATGAGAATATGGATATATGAGAAAGTGGGAAAAGAAAAGGTTGTTGCTATTGAATAATCCGTTTATATTTATTCTACATAATTCTCTATAAATCACGACGTTTGTATTGTTTCCATGCAAAAGTGCGTCCCGTTTTGAACAACTGATTTACGACAAACTTCAAGGATAACCTTCGTAAATTGTGGACTTGGTGTGGATTGTGGTAATTTTTTTTAGGCTTAACTCTGTTCTTTGTAAAAAAATTAGTTTAACATTTGAGTATTTTAACTGTGATGACTCTCAGCGGATATCTTCGAACGACCTAGTTGACAAATGGACAGGACACTTTCTTCAAAGCAATTCAACAGAGCACTGAGCAATGCAGTATTTGTGAACTCAGGTGGTATTTTGATGAGCATTCAAGGATGGTTAACAAATTTGTTTCCGATGCCTGTGGAACAGCCATTCTACCCCAAGACCATTACAGCAGATGTGACTTGCCTCAAAGAAGCACATGAGAATGGAATGAGTAGTGTGCAGTTTGTTCTATTAGTCGATCCAATGAAGGTTTTCCGTCTCTCCACTTTAGATTTGGCCTAATCTTTGTGGGGACTAAAATCAATCTGTAGAAGGACAGCTTTTAATGCATGGCAGGCTTTCAAATGACTCAAAGAAATGGGATGTCTTATGTCACTGAATCAAACATTTCTTGCATTCGCCTTTGGACTTTTGTCTCGGGAAATTCGGCAGGGTGTGTGACGAGCAGGGGGAACGATTCCATCAAGACTAAGTCAAAGGAAAATCGTTACCAAGGTTTCTGGAATGAACATATGTTGACAGACTACTGCTGGAGGGTACAAAAAATCAGTCCTCGCCTGAGACTAACTCAACCACATTGTGAAAACCCCCGAAAAATTCCTTTACTGAAACTATTGTATTTTTTAAATTGTTAATAAATATAATAAAATTTAACGATACTATACCTAAATATATTTTGGCCTTTTTTTGTAGTTATGTAAGCAAAATGTATTTTTTTTTACTTCTATTATCCTATTTGTGTTCATTTGGGGGGGGTGCCGATAAGGCTATGCACAAAGACACCACATAGGAACACCGCGGCCCTCTCCGCAACGAACGTGCCTGGGAGACTCTCTGCCAAAATATTTTATTTGCGACTTTCCTATTCTAAAAGGTTTTCCCAATGCCCCACATTCACATTAACGACTATAAACGGATCGGCAGAGGGAGCTGCACGGCTATTACTCCTTTATGTAAAGGTCAAGGGCATCACGTGAGTGCGATGAGATTGCCGATGTCTTCACTTAAGAGAAAGAAGAGCGAATTAAAATTGTTAAAGCTCCCATCATTGTAGGAAATCTCCCAATGACAAAAGCGACTTTTAACCCACGACCTTCAGTTACTTATTGCATTTCGTGGCTTAGTATTTTCCACATATCGGACGTACGATGTTCTTTTAATAATTCTGAATGGAAAGATTGCATCAGAAAACTAAATTGAAGTTGTTGTAGCAAGTTTGCATACTAAGTAAGTTTCCCCTTGTAAATCTGTGATAGATTGACAATATTAGCATAATCTCGCCTCGAGCCATAGCAATTTTGTTATTCCGTGAAAGCACCCTCTCATTTGTGTGTCGCAAGAAACGTGCGGTTGTCGTCCAGCAATGATCATCGTGACCATGGGCCATAAATGTGGAAATAGAAAGAGTCCCAAAATGTACGACAGCCGTCACGAAAGGAAGTGCGTGGCTCGCTTTTTGTGTTTAAATTAACCCACGATGGTTGCGTTTCGTTCAGAAATAAGCCTGGAGAGTAGGCCAGACATTCTAGAATGACCCACTACTACAGTAATGGAAGAATCGCGGTCATTTCGTACTGTAGAAATGTTTTTCCGCCGCACAAAACGTAGGCAACATCAGCGATTGATAGCGTGAAGCCTTAATAGACAATTATCCTCTGTTTTAACTGCACACCTCCCACCCCCAGTGATACTAAAACAGTAATTTGTGTTGACGTAATAAAATGCATCAGACACACAGTATTAGACATGGTCGATTCAAATACGTTGTCAAAAGGTAGGCAGCCATTTAGAAATCTAAATCGCGAACCCAGGTGATCTTTTTTTTTCCTCCCTCGGGTCAATGGGTTGAACTTGTTTTAGTGTAAATACCCCTAAAACATAGTTTGATAGCATGGAACCCTTGGTGTTTAATGAGGAAAAAGTAGTTTAAAAGAATAAATTTGACCATCCACCCACATGACATCAGTTCACTCTGGATATGATTATGGATGCCATAAGATTTGTAATATACTGGGAAGAACCAACGCTTCACAGCCAACATAAAGGTCGAAGAGTACTAAAGGAAATTTATAATATCCTTTTTAAACTTAATAGTCTACGGGCTGTTTATGAAGGGAAGAACGTTTTTTTTTTTTTTCCTGAGGCGAAAATTCTGGAAAATATTCTCCGACTTGTGGGGAAATGAGCACAACACAGGTACTCGTCCCAGGGTAGTGAGCTCTTGGGTTAAAAGAAATAAAATACACAAATGTTGTCTCAAATTCATAACATATGTTCTAGATATGAACCCTGTCCAGACCCGGTAGGAAATTGTTCTATCTACCATATAAATATTATTCCGCCGTCGTTGGAATCAACTGTTCCCTGTTTGCGTTATTCAAGAATGAAAATAAGTTTAGCAAATGTTTGCTCAACCCTTTTAGGACCTTAAACACTTCAATTAAGATCCACACGTTTGCCCATTTTTAAATCGCAATTTATAGAATTGGAGTCTTTTTGCATGAGCATCGCAATAATGAAATTGGTCCTGTTTCTCTCCTTTGTACTCTTTCAAGCAAAGCGATGTTTCCTGAAATGAATCTCAAAGAATTAGTACATCGAGAAAACTTGTCTTTTTAGACAAAAATTTCAGTATATCGACAAGAACCCCATTGATGTCGTAGCAGCCTTACTACCTGCTGAAAAAACTTCGCCGGACTATTACAACCCCCCTCGATTTTCAACAGGGAACGTTATCATTAAAGCTCAATGGGCATTTTATATCCAAAGCGTATAATGTAAATTGTTTTTAAAATAAGCTATTTCTATTATTACCCTTTAGACTGAAGTATCCCCATTTGCAAATATTTTCTTATGCATCGCTGGAAAGTTCTGATTAGCGGTGTGGTGCTGAACTGAATTTTATTTGGCCAACTTGTGGAAACTAGATCGATAAGTGCAGCGAAAATTCCCAGAGGAGTCTCACAACGTCACGCATCAAGAAAATTATTGATGGCGCTGATAGGTGTTGTCGTCATTCTAGGCTTAATTTCTAGATAATCTGAGCAGAATGCATCGAGACCTTTTTCAGAGTGATCTTTAATTTCTTATTGATTAATCATAACCTGAAGTGGGCTTGACAATTTGAAGATTATTAATAATTCAAATTTAAACAACAAGGTAGTAAAAGAATTCTTGCCAGACAAAACCTCAAATACTGACATTTTCTTTTATACGTATCGAATTTTTGTTTCTCTCTCTGAATGACTGGCCACCTGTATATCGATGAGAGAAGGTAATTATAAAAAAGATGTCGAACATTGCTTCTGTACGAATTAATATCATTAATAATAGAACATTTTAAACATACAGAGCTTAATCAGTTCAATGCACAAAAGTTATCATTTATATTCCTGTTATAAGAAGTGTAATCACGGGTGGAAGGTTCAGATGATTTTCATAAGAAAAAAAAACTGTATAATGGACTTGACCCTAATCCGTCTTGCTTTCAATGTAATCATATTCAAAACACTCGCTTCTAAAGTGAATACTTATATCAACTTCTCTTCCAGCTCGTGGTCATTTATGAATGGACATTATCTTAAAAATGATATTTCTATTCTCATTTGCTTTTTGATTTCTGAACTGGTTTCACGGAGCTTTTCATCATCGTTGGAAACGGGAAGAAATCACTTGGGACCAGGGGAGTCTCTTGACAACCGTGGAATACACGCGATTGCGTTAAAATACCACAATACTATTGTTCATTCCATCATGAGCAATACTGTGTATATAACAAGAGGCATGGCATTTTAATGAAATATACACTGGTGTTCAAAGAAAGTGCATCACCTAGGAATTTCACATTTCTAATCCTTTTTCGCGATGGTTTCATTAATGACGAGCATCACAAATAGAAATATAAACAAAAGATATTTATTACTAGTTAAGGCAAAGCTAAGTAATGTTTGTCAGCTGCTCTCAAAATACTCCAAAATGAGCATTTGCAACATTTATACAACAGTTTTGGTAAACACGACAATTATGGCTGAAATGTTATCAGAAGTCTTCAATTTGTTTTCATTTATCATTTTAAATGGAAAACAAAATGGAAAGTTCACCAGGTGAAAACTAATATTTAGTTGAACCGTCTCTGGCCCTGATGATAGCAGCACACCGTCGAGGCATTGACAAGATCAATTTCTGAAGATAATCAACTGATAGTTCGTGGTTCCAAACACCAATTATGGCTTCCACGAAGGATATTTGGTTTCTTTCTGGCAACTGCAGATTCAACACGATACCCTATAGAATCCAGGTCTGTTTCCTGGCCAGCTAACAGTTGTAATGGACCGTTCTTGCAACCATTTCTTCACCTGTAACAAATGTAAACACATTACTGTCGAATCTCTAATGCAAAAATGAAGCTAAAGTAACTACTGAAGTGCCTACTTACACTTTTCGCCCGATGACAAGGAGCAGAGTCGTCCTGAAAGATGCAGTTACGTGACAAGTTGAAATGGTCTCTAATGGTTGGCAGCAATTTGCTTACCAATACAGCCAGGTATCCATTGGCATTTACGGCACCTTTTGTAAACTGCAGGTGACCTTCTCCGCGATACAAAATGCACCCCCATACAATTTGGCTGTTAGCGAATTTCACTGTAGATACCATACAGTCTGGATTTCTTCACCACGTCTACGGTGAATCGTTTGTCTCCCATCAGAGCCATGCAAGTTGAATTTCTTCTCATCTGAGAGAATAACTGACTTCCATTGCTCGGGGGTTCATTTGACATGCTCCTTACACCAAATTAATCGGTCTTTTTTAATTTTTTGTGTGAGGAGGGGCTTCTTAGGACAACGGGCTACAAGTCCATTTCTGAAGACGCGTCTTTTGATTGTTACTGTACTTGCTACCACTCCTGTATGTTCTTCCCATTCTCTTTTCAGCTCAGACGAAGAAACTTTATGGTTTTTAAGGCATAAGCGCCTCAAACCGCGTCCTGTTTTGTCTTAGAGACTGGATTGAGCCCGGTTCCTTTTTTCCCTATCAGCAGAACCAGTATTCTTGAGTTTGGAAAGGAATCTACTCACTGTTGACTGATTACAAGACACTATAAGCAATATGATGGGAAGAGCATCCTTCACGTAAAGCAACAGTAGCACTTTTCTTCGTGGCGTCAACTGCACGTAACTCGCCATCCTGACACAAGCAAGGAATGACTACAACTCTTGCAGAGCGTGCTTATATAGCTGAAAGTAACAGCTGATGCAATATTACATCATCACCTACGGGTATCTTATCTGATGCAATATGTAAGAAATAATCATATATACTTACGTTATTCGGACAATTATAATTTTAAGGGGTGATGCACTTTCTTTGAACATCAGTGTATGTTCATTAGGAGGGTTTATGTCGCTCATCGTACTGACATTTACTCATTTGCCCTACAGTCTCTTGTATTCTGATCACTGTGAGCCATCAACACCCTTATTAGACTACGCGAAGTTCGTCTGGGGCGTGGCATCAAGTTCCTGTGTACAAAGGCACTTTCCGGAAATTAATTTACTGGCTTTAAACCAGTGTTTACGCTGTAAGAAAGAAAACAGCGTGAATAGACATGGCTAGATAAGTGACATTTGGGTTTGTTAAAGAAAGATTTATGGTGGGCTACCAACTGCCTTTCAGCGTTTACTAGGTGCATTATGATCAGGCAACTAAGTGAAGAATACCTAGAAAAAAACAAATGAATGTATGCAAGTAATAAATTCTTAGAATATTTTAATCGATGCGTATTCAAGAAATCCTATCTGGGCATTTTACATAATTTAATGAACGTGGTCGTTTGCACCTTTTCTAGAGATTTTTGCTGTATTCTTGAGAGGACAAAGTCACTTTAAGAAAAGAATTCTTTCAATGGCTAAAACGTGTACAAGGTGAAGAAACGAAGTGCAATGTAAGTGACAGGGGAATCATAAATTATTTTATCTTTTAAAAATAGCAATCTCATTGATATTTTGTTCGATGTTGATGCAAGCGATTATATTCAAGTAAACGATGACTTCAAATTTCGAAACATTGAAATTGTATCGCATGCAGCAGTAAGTCAAGGTTTATTTAAAAGATAACTGTGAAATAACAATATACAACATCAGTATTACAAAGCGCCGATTTAGCAACATGTCAGTGAATAGTACCTTAATTCAGATTCTCTGACAGATAAACAATGACACGATGGTTGATTAATGTTGCCAATGGTGCATTTGCGTTTTTCTTCAAGAGTTGAACTTCAGCTGGTTGTCAAAGCTCGCATAACGGCTGCGATATGATCAACAACGCTTCATATCCGTGACATTCGCCTCAGGGTCTTAAGACTTTGGAATTACAAAATGCTTTACCTAGAAATTTTAAGCATTCCCAGTGATGATTAGACTACGTTAGAACGCGTGTTTCCACTGAACCACATGGGTTCATCTAGTCGGCAGCAGTGACTCTTCATTGATCGACTGGAAACTATACCACGTAAGTTCGTTTAAATGGTTACCCTTTCTTGAACAATCTTTATAGCACTTCTCCACGCTTCTTTGTCGTAAATTTTAATGAATGCTATTTCTTTATAAGGTGGTCAACAGCAGGATAAGACTACCTTACCGGTTCCAAGATTTAATTCTATGCATTCTAACATTGGACTTGCCAGTCTGTAAGATTTCTGCTACAGGGCGGTGCAGCAGATGGTGCTTTCTTACATTATAAGAACATTTCTGTCTCCAAGAGGGAAGTGGACAGTTTTGTTTGCAGTCTTACTTGCTTTTCGCTATACCACTGCTAAGTTGGTAAATGTACTTGACAAGATTTTCATTTCACTGTATTTTGGGGCTTGGGTTTGGAGTCTGTCCTCTGAGCAGTAATGAGATTTTCATGATTTTTTTTTAAATAAATCGATATTATGTTACGTTATTAAAATAGTGTATGCATTTGTTTAATTTGATTTCATTCAACTTTGGTGGATCAAAGTTTTTAAGAAAACAAATGTTTAAGTTAACCACAAGGCCTCCACTCTTCCGTAAAGTACCGTGGACTAGTTTTTTGGCCTTAGTGGCCAAGTTCTATATTTTACAAATAGCCTATTCAATAAAATTCAATTTCCGACCTGGATATGATTTGTTGCGGAACTGGAAATGTAGACTATTGATCTGAAGCAGTCAGGTAGGTGGGGTTCTTATAATCGGACTTCTAGCATGCCTGATCTTGTTACTAGCTGATTTTTAATGATATTTGACTCAATATTTGGTTTTTGTTAAATAACTGTACTGACATAGTCAGTGGGTGTGGGGTGGAATCGAATAGCTCCAAGGAATACTAAAACAGTTGGATTGATGCCGTATAAGATTACTTTCTTGTTCATATTTTTATTATGCTCGATTATTCATCAATATACCTGATGGAGCCATGGGCTTAGGAGAGCGATGATTGTATTGTAAGAATTCGTGTATTTAATTTTTGGATGAAGATTAAGTACTATA
This sequence comes from Mastigoproctus giganteus, assembly GCF_048544385.1. Lineage (NCBI taxonomy): Eukaryota > Metazoa > Arthropoda > Arachnida > Uropygi > Thelyphonidae > Mastigoproctus > Mastigoproctus giganteus. The sequence goes on along the minus strand of NC_143581.1, from coordinate 169,092,573 downwards.
TATACATTTTGTCAAATATTAAAATACTCAGTACAATATCCTAATAGGATAATTCCTTTGTTCTCGAGTAAATTTTCATTAATGAAACAAATTAGTAATTATTCAAAAACAAAAAACCTGCATCACTTGTGAATTTTGCAAATGTGTTTGAGCTGCATTGTGGGTTGCAGAAATGGTCGAAAGCATTCGTTAGATGGGATATATCTCTGTGAATAAAATCCAATAAAAAGACACCACCTGATAAACCTAATTGCCATAAATATTTTCCCAAAGGGTAAAATGCATAATTAATGGAAATATGAGTACTCATGCAAATGGCAATCATGACAACCAAACACATTTTATACAACCGGGCAACGTCTGGCATAGAGTTGATCAACTTCTGGATATACGATTGCCCGATTTCCTGGTACCACACCCTTACAATGCTCTCCTGTAGCTGAATTTTACTTTCTGGCTTCTTCTGAGCAATTTTAGACGACATTATGTACCAGCAATTTGGTGGATGTTGACGGGCCAGTCCAACACAGTAATGCCAGAATTTGAAGTATGACTGCACCTTAAAGGAGAAAAACGAGGAAAAACGTTGGTATAAGTATATTTTAAGCCTTGTGAGACAAGAAGACAAATTCATCATTAAATCTAAATAGAATAAACTTAACCAATTTTGCTGTGTGGCAAGGTGCTGAGTCCTGTTGAAAAATGCTGTTTTGGACGCTGTGTGGTGATCCCTAATAATGGGTTTCAGGCACTCCAAGATAGCAGTGTAGGTTTCTGCATTCACCGTTCCGTTAATAAACTTAATTCGTCCCACCCTTTTGCTTGTTATACATCCACAGACCATCTGACCGGCGGGGAACTTTACAGTCGGTGTTATGCAGTCAGGATGGTATGCCTCCGATTTTCGTTGTCTGACATATCGCTTTCCATCTGAGCCATGCAGGTCTTTAAGGGAAGATTAAATTATGGTAGGCCCCCAGTAATAAAATATCAAGGAAATTCGCTTCCTCTAGTTCCCACACACAAACACCTTGGTGTTCTAGATGACAGTCTAGCCTTCTCCATACTTACAGCGTCTCTCTAAAAAGGTTAAGAACTTTACATCAATGCTCTCCAGAATTTCTAGGAAAGAATGGGGGCTAAAAAACAATACTCTCCGTATCTTGTATCGTACCATCTTTATCCCAATTCTGTTGTGTGCCTCGTGTATTTGGTTTCAAAGGGTCAGCCTTCTTACTATAAAATCGCCGCTGGAAACTATACAAAGGTCTTTTCTCTTGGCACTGCTTCGAACAATGCCGTTCCATCTCCACACCGGTTCTACAAGCCATCGCAAGCACTTTACCCGCTGGCCTTGTTATTTATAAAGGACTCTGCTATTACATTTGGAAAGGAATACCTATTACCTGCCTAAATATTATTATCGATCCAACTGCTGACCCAAAGAAAGAAAAAGAGGAATGCTGGAATTTCCTCACCAACCGTTGGCAATCGAGGTGGTCCTTGTCCACTAAAGGTATTGTTACCAAGTCGTTTATACCTGACATTTCATTTACCTGATCCAACACTGTACAGAAATGGTTCTTCCCCAGTCTCTCCACATCATACTTAATAACAGGTCATGGATCTTTGAATGCGAAGCTGTTACAGTTTAAACTCACCTGTACATATTCTTGTCAATGCGGTGGCATAGAGGACTGGCAAAACGTAATTTACCAAGACCTTCGGCAACAGATCTCAACTGCGTCTCATCACTTTGCTACTGGAAATGAACACGATTTAATTGAAAATAAGGAAACTTTCGATATTTTCGATAAAATAATATATATATATATATATATTATTTTTTTAAAGTTTATTTTTATTTATTTTTTATTTTACAATTTTTATTTTTTTTGTCGCTGGTACCACTGGTTTGGGCTCCCTGTGGTACGGGATTTGCTAGCATTTGACAGTACGCGTATTGTTGTGGTCCGCCTCCTCGTGGCGTGAACGGATACTGGGGAGCAGCCATCCTGGTGACCGTAGCTAAGTGGCCAGAAACAACAGAACAAAACACTTCGCAGACATAACACCATACTCGTATCTGGCTATTTCAGAGAGCTCTGTATTCATCACAGTGTACCAGGGCGGAGTTGAACTAACCTTTAGGTGCCGCCGTACATAAGATACAACGCGTGTCCACATGCATGTTGAATTTTGAATCGTCAGAAAAGATGGTGTCCCATTGCTCTTTTGTCCATGAAACATGCGTTTTAGCCCAAGTAAGTCGCTTCTTCTTATTTGTCGAGTCAACGAAGTGCCGATAGGCATGCAGACCACATTCCGAAAGCCGTATTTGGATAGTCCGCGCACTTGTTTCAACACCAGAGGCCATCTCAAAGTCTAGTTTTAGATCAGGAGCACTAGCATGGCGATTACGAAGGCATAGCCGTTTCAAATATCAATTTTGGGAAGGCGTAGTCACTCTTGCGGCCTGATCCAGGTCTTTTCTTCACATCACCGGTTTCACGCTTTAATTTTAGCACCCGGGATTATGTTGACTGGCGGCAGCCTATTTCATCAGCGATGGTACGAGCAGAGAGCCCTTCCTGAGACAGAGCAACAGCTACACTTTTTTTTTTCTTGGTGTCAACTGAGCATAATGGAGGTGTAAGCTCCAATTGAGCTTGCACCTCCGCAATGACACGGATACGAGTGAACGTGTATACCCGTCCAACAGTGTTTATAGAAAGGCTGATGCAATACCTTGCAATTACTGTCTGATGCAATAGAAGCGTTATCTGACGCAATACCTTTGCTTTGCGACATAGTGACATAGTGTTTTGGTAGGTTACTAGCGGTATCCAGGGTTTCACCTATATCCGCCGTTGTTTAAGCGTTTATCTTTGCCAGCATAAAATTTTTTAACAATTTCTCTAATGATAACGTATACAATTTTGAATTTTGACTAAAAAAAAAAAAAAATATGTATATATATATATATATCTATATATATATATATATATATTTACTTAGGTCTAGTTATGCTTATGTTATATATAAAAAAAAAAAAATTTTTTTATTTTACCCTTTAATTTGTATTTTAGTGTATGTAGTGTGTTGTTCTCGTTGTTTGTGGCTGGCAACTGGCATTTAGCAGCAGGGAGTCGCGGACTTGTAGTGTCCCGACCCCCCGCTCCCGTCACTTGCCACGTGGAGGCAGCCAGTTTCTCTTGCACTCTTATCATTTCCTTATTAAACAATATTTTGGTAGTAGCCTGGCTCTCGCAGGGCTCAGTCCTGACCTAGGGCGGGCGTTTTAGGATGTTTTTAGTAGCCGGACCCCTGCACACGCAGGGCCCAATCCTGTCCTTGTGGAGAAGCCCGGCATTCTAGGTTATTTTATATCTATTTCAATTCTTTATCATTTACATAGGCATATAGTCAGTCAGTCTTACATAGGCATAAAAGTCAATCAGTCTCTTATAATCACTGTTGTTTTCTTATGTGCTAGGTGAGTTTTTGTGTGTTCCCTGACCTTTTCATGTGGTCAGCAGGTATACTGTCTTACTCTTCAAGCCATAGGTCCATGGCAGACTGTTTTCCTTGTCCTGCCCTTCTTCCTTTCACTTGGTAATTATTAACAATACAACACGCGTTACCTTCACAGTGTAGTGTTGTCACAGGACACGGTTACCTGCTAGTCTGGCAGGCCTAGGAGAGTCCTTCTCTGGAATGCTCTCTCTCTGCAAAGTTCGCCAGTGCTTGGAAGGTTTCCAGTGATTCCGTCACTTTGAAGAAATCCTCCGTGTGGTACACCTCTGTTATTAGCTGGAACGGTTGCCTCAGGTCCGTGTAGTTAATGCAGTCCAGCATTATGTGTTGCACTGTTTCGTGCGACCCGCATTTGCAGTCAGGAGAATCGGCCAGCCTCAGAGCATGTAGTCTTGAGTTTATGCTTCCGTGGCCCGAAAAGAGGAAAGTAGTGTATAATCCTGGTTGCAGCCAAGGTTTGTTTGTCTTGCTTATTTCTTGTGCAAGGGGGAAGAACTTATACGTTGTCCTCCCCTTGGTCTCTTCCCTCCATTCTCTTTGTCATTGTGTAGTAAATATTTCTGTTAGTCTTCTTTGATCTTCTTTGTCTGTTCCATTAAGATTTATTGCATATTCTTCAAAGGCATGTGGGATTTTTTGTCTCCTGTAGTAATTTAGATATGCTTGTATGATTTCATATTTTATGGGTAGCTTTCCACATATTATCTGGAGGGCTGAAGTTGAGATGATTCGACATGCTCTGGAGGTGGCCAAAAGAAAAATTCTTTGTGCCTGTAATAGGTATTTGTTTACTAGGCTGTGTTTGATGCCAGGTGCCCAGGCACCCGCTCCATAGCATATAATGGGGAGGAAGAGGCTTGTATAATACAATGCCAGCGTGGATGGTTTTATGTTCCAATTTTTCCTTGCAATTCTTAGTAATTTTCCGGTTAATTTTTGAGTTTTTTTCTTTAAGTATTTTGCATGCTCTATGAAAGTTAAATTTTCATCTAATATTATTCCTAGATACTTGTATTTGGATTCCCTGCCTATGCTCTGTTCATTGATTTTAATTAATGGAGGTCTATTTCTATTGAGCTTTCCCTTGAATAGGACTTGTTTTGTTTTTTCTGCTGATATTTCCAGTTTATTTATTGTGCACCAGGACTTTGCGACAGGGATATTCAGGGGGATATTCATGTGTTGTTGTGGCGGATCCCAGGGTTTCCCCCATAAGCCGCTATTGTACTTCTTGTGTTGAAGCTTATGCCAAGACCGGCCAATTGTATGTAGTGTGTTGGACGTGTAAGTGTTATGATGTGTTCTGTTGTTATGTTATCGGCCGGTACCTGGCTCTTAGCAGGTAAGAAGCAGTAACACCTGGTCACTACGTCTCACCCCCCATCCCCGCCACGTGGAGGCGGCCAGGATCAATTATCTCCTGCTGGGCAAGCCCAGGGCATAACACCTGAGAGTGCCCGAAAAAGAGAATGAAGTGGAAAAAGAGGAATACAGAGGGAGAAGTTTGGGATCTGGGGAGGTAAATAGATAGAATAGAGGAGAATCAACAGAGGGACTCTCCAATAGTTAGAAGTGAGAAGAAGTTAAGCAAGAATAAAGTAGGGAGAAGTGGACTAACTTCTCTAACCATGGAGACCTATCTCATGGTAAATCCCATCCTAGGAACTAGGATCAGCAAAACATCTTAATTTACAGTTTGCCTAACCCCTTGTAGGCAGAACGTCTTCAGTTGTTGAAGAAATAATTGATCTTCTAACAAAAAACACAGTGAAAGCAAATCCACGAATTCTGAAAAGCTCCACAGAAAGACACTATGTGCAATATGTACAATATCCTCTTCTTCAGGAACACAGCAGAACTATGTACAGATTCGTCCAATGTAATGCCAGGGTAATGCCGTAACCTGGCCCAATAAATAAAATGTTTCAGGGTTAACGCAAAAGTAATATACATGTCCAAATCCTAGATGAGATCACATTAGGCAGGGTTCAAAATTATGTTTTAAAAAGTTCTTGCCTAAATACAAGCTCTAAGAGAGCCCAAAAAGTCTAAGATAATCATCCAAGATAGTTGATAACAGAGTTACTAGGAAAAGTCTGTAATATGAAAAGTCACAGTGGTCACATGTCACTCACAAAGAAATATTAATTCCAAAAACAATGAAACGCTAAAGGCCAAATAATATCTCGATGAGTAGAGCAAAATTCCTTATACAATAAATAACCTATTCTGCTGAAAACAGTTCCACATCAAGAACAAGTCTATTATAAAATCCAGGAAAGTATAGTGTAGCACTTAATGATACTAATCAGTTGCAGATATAGAATCCAATCAAAAATGAGAGATATTTCTTTCCTAATCCAATAAAGGATCCAAGAAATCGCAGGAACAGTAAAACTAGGACCTAATTTCGGGACTTTGCGACAAACAAAATGACTAATCAAACTATCTTATACGTTTCACTACAAACGTTACTCTTTTTAAAGGTTTCTTAAATTCCAATATTTTTCCGCCACTGTAGCATATTTACAGGAAAATATTAAGTGATGCATCCATTTTACGCTATAACAGATGAAGAAATCAGTAAATACTCTTTGAAAACTTAATAGCGTGCGAAATTTTTTTAATGTAAGTCGACAACACTGGTTTAAAATATTTTACTGCAAAAAATTATTTGGCACCAATGATAATGACAAATGCTATTTACTAGTGCTTCAGGTGGTGAGGTAAATAGGAGAATCTGTGAATATTTGTTAAGTCCGTTTAATTCCATTTATCTTGGAATTTTATCACCCTTAAGACTTTGTTGACCGGCAAGCTGAAAGATGTTAGTCGCCAAGAAACCTTTTAAGAGTTTGTTGCGCCCTCCCTAATGCTCCTTTCTTTACTTCTACACCATCGGTTAGGAGGTTTCTTTTATACTTATCAAATTGCAAGATCGCTAAGATGTAGAGAAGTTGTGCTTCATAGCATAAGAGATGTTGGGTTAATTAAGCATGATCTTCAACCTAATCTCAGTGGTTTGGTTGGGATAGTGATGAGAGTTTTATTTATTTATTTTTTTTTATCCCCAGTATCGTAAGTGGATAAATAACCTCTGTTTTTGCTTATGAATTAAAACTGTATCGGGAAGTAGATACGGTTTTTCTCGTCTGTTATGTTTACAGAATTTTTTAGTCTATTTTTAAATTGCTGGCTGGGAAAATTAGACTTTTTTTTAGACCATTTCAGTTTTGGAGAGTGTGACATTGGCGATAAATTTGGGCCTTCAAGGTTTCTGCCCATTGTGCGTGGTTCATGAATTGAGCCATAGTGCAGATGTTTATAGAAATTATCTATTTGCAAAGGGATGGAAATAGATCATTTCTAAATTATAAGAGCACATAACGGCTCTTGAGTTGAATGCTTTCTTGTAATCCTATCCAACTGTCTGAGAGAACAGTATTTCAGCCCTGGATTTTATATTACAGAAGATGTAACTGTATCATTGCATAACTTCAGCAGCGAAACTCGTACTTGCTCTCCAAATAAAGTTCAGGTGGATTTAGGTGCAGATTTTGAAAGCTTCCCTTTTGGGATATAAATAGTTCAATTCCCCAATTTTAAAAACATTATGGCACATCATCAGTTTTCTAAAATGTATTATAGGCAAAACAGAACTTGAGGCGGCGGTTAGTTGTACCGGGCCCAGCTTGATACTGCAAATGTACAACATGCAAAAGTTCGAAAGGATTGTTTTAGGAGGATGCAGTTCTCAAGACTTGCTCCGGGAGTAAATAGTTACTATGCTTGTGATTACAGGTATGACTTTTATAACAGGAGCATAAAATTATTTTGAAAATTTAAATAATGGCACTATACACGTTAGTATATCTGATTCCCACGTTCCTTAAGTTGTAATAAAAGTTGTTTTCTTGTAAAAGGACAAGCTTGGAAAACGGGTTTGATAGGTTGCCTACTTAATCGTGATGGTCTTAGCAGTTTTTGCTATTTTTTAGTAATGCAATTAGCTAAAACATCAGACACCTATGGATAAAGTTAGTTACCTCGCTTTCGCTTAGAAATGTTTGGGAGAAAAACAGCAGCAACATTTTATAAGTCTTCATCTGACCGAATTTTAAACTTCGGTTCGAGATATTTAATGTTATTTTGCTTTTGGTAGCAATTCCAAGTAGTTAAGGTAACTTTTCAGTGGCGTGCTTCAGCGCTGAAGTTCGTTGAAATTGAACTCTGGTGGACAAAGATGAATAATTTCTTAACAACACAATTGGAACCCATTCGGAAAAGGTTTCCAATTCTTATAGATGAAGCTAATAATTTAAGACTTTTTCAAGCAGAAATGAGAATATGAGACATTTTGTTTTAATTGCTCAAACAATTTACAGACTGGACCCTTTGAGTTTTTAAGTATCCGTGGTGATGCGAGCCTTCTTCTTCCAGTCACATAGCTCCCTGAGGAGCTGTTGTGGCCACCAACAAATCCTTCCAACTGCATCGATCGTGTGCTATACGAGCAGCATCTCAAAATGTCATGCCGAGTAGTTCACTGATCCCATTCTTCCACCTAGTTGCAGGTCTTCCTGCACCTCTTTCCCTCTGCTTCTCCTTCCATTATATTCTTCAACAGACTTTCTATATGACCTTTCCTTACTATATGACCAAAAACCTTTTCTTTTGTTGATGCTATGAAGAATTTTAGGCCTCCCAATTTTGTTCAATACCCACTCATTTGTTCTTCGACCCAAGTAAGAAATACGCAGTATTCTCCTTGTAACACCACATTTCAAATGCCTCAATTTTCTTCCTGTCAACTCTTCAGGTTCCATCCTTCACATCCATCAGTGGCAACTGGAAAAATTTAACGAATCAATGATTCTCAGTTTCGTCTTTAGGGGCAGATCATGATCTCTCCATAATTTTATCAGATCAGCGACCAACGTTTTTGCAATTTCCTGTAGTCTCTTTACATCGTTTGAGCAGTCTATTTTTATTTCTTCTAGCCTAAAACCTCAATCAGCGCTGTAGATGTATCTGTCATGACGTTGATGTACAATGTCGACGTGCTTTTAAAATGGTACGGCGATTTCGCTTGGGAGTTGTATTCGTTTCAACCTGTATATCATTCAGAGACAATTTCCAGTATTCTGGAATTGCCATCGAAACCGACTGACACTTTGAGACGTGTTGACTTCATGTACATTGACATATAATCCTCCCACAGAGATTCCACAATACTCTTAATCTCTCTTCCCATTAAATGAACGTTGCTCGTGTCCAACCAGTGATCACGATTTCGTTGCGTACACTCCAAATGTGTATTTTAATGGGCTCTCGCGACCTTCTAAGCTGTGCCTTTCTGGTCACTAATCTTTGTACAAATTAGCTACTGCTGCTGCATCTCATTTCCTATGCAAATTCTAAAATGGCCGAACAGTTCTTTCCATTGTATACCACCAATTTTATAACTCCTGCGGTGTTTCAAAGAATATTCTAACTTAGATATAAATAACACAGATCACGTACTATTAGTTTTATCTCTAATTGTATAAATATAATATCGCAAAAATTTAAATACTTTAACAATCGCATTAATCAAAATCTGAACGAAGTGGGAAAATTATATTTGATATTTTCCATTAATTTTATTTTCCAAGTTAATTTTAATTTAAATACTTGCTATTTATTACAAAATTTAAATTTATTAAAATTAAAATAATTGTTATTATAAAAATATTTATCTTCATTTTTAAGTGGTTGTTACTGATCTGTCATTGGCATCTGAATTAAAGGTAGCTTAGAGGACTATTTGACTACGCACGGTCAGAATACACTCTTGGCTTCTATAAAAGAAAAAAATATTGGTCGTGGCTCTTGCTGTTGGTAGACAATTGGAAACAAAACTTGCATTGTTTTTGGAATAGGAATGGAAAGAATAAATGAACAAATCAAAAGGGATGAGGCCTAATGAAATCATTAGTATATTCGCACTTATTTTGCCAATAAAATGTTATGGATAGAATCTAAATACCGTTCTCCTGTCAAGTTTTGTGGATGTCTAATTTCCATAACTCCATCATTTCATTCCGCGTTTTAAAGTCTTTATAATTAAGCAGTAATAATATTTATTGCAAAAGCAGAGAAAAAATATGCTAAATAGTTGTATAAGTAGAATACAGGTATTTCACAAAGGAGACGAAGGGGAATTGACAAAGTTTAATTTGAATATACAAGTATATGTACTTGTGTAGAATGGGGACTGGTGCTATTGTGGTCATGTTCGATGAGTTTGAAAATAAACGGAATGGTATGTTGTAGTTGACACTTCCTCCAACAGATGGTGCAACAGAGATTGTGCAGTTGGCCGACAGTTTGCAAGTAGCAACCAGTTTCGTTAGCAGCTTTAACGTTCCTTGTCACGATTTGCAATGGAGCAACGAATGAATATCAAATTTTGCTTTAAACTGGGAAAATCGGCAACAGGAACGTATGAAATGTCGAAAACTGTTTATCATGATGAAACTTTAAATTTTCCAGTCTGTTTGAATGGTATAATTGGTGCGAAGATGTTCGCGATGATCCAAGAAGTGGGCTTACATCTACCTCTTGAAATAAGGACAGAGTTCCAAAATTTAGAGAAATTGTAAAACGAAATCGTCGTTTGACTCTCAAAATGATCTCTGACGAGTTGGTTATGAATAAGGAGAAGATTCATCAAATTCTGCATGAAGATTTAGGAAAAAGGAGGGTCTATGCAAAATTTGTGCCTTGAATGAGCAGAAGCAACGAATAGTATCATCATGTAACATTTCAGACTTGTATAGACAATCCTAATTTCCTCTCTATCTTTACTGTAGATGAGCGTTGGGTATTTCAGTACTACCCAGAGACTAAGTGTCAGAGCAAGCAGTGGACTTCAAAATCATCACTGAGGTCTAAACTTTTCGTTTACCCAAGTCCAGGATCAAGATGATACTGATCACATTTTTGCACAAACGGTATGATTCACAATTTGTACCTGAAAGAGGGAGATGCAGTGCTGCGTTCTACATACAGTCGCTTCAAAGAATATTGAAGTGCATTTCGTGGTAAGGCTGCAATTTCGAGGGAAAGGCAGCTGTGATTGTTGCACAGCAATGCCCATGCCATTCCGCGTTTATTGAGATCAACAACCCACCCTACTCTCTGATGTAGCACCAGAGAACTTTGCAAGTTGAAACTGCCCTCAAAGGAAAGATTTCAGGACGTTGAGGACATAAACAAAATCGCACCGCCAAACTGAACATCTCTCTGGACGCCTTTGCTGACTCTTTTCAGAAACTTTTAGAATTGCTGACTTGAAACTTTGCTGACTCTTTTCAGAAAATTTTAGAAGTTCCCGGACTTGTGAAATAAAAAACAAAAGTGAAGGAATTCAAATGGTTTTATTTTCATTCAAAAGTAAGTAACCACCTGATCGAATGAAAATAAAACCATTTGAATTCCTTCACTTTTGTTTTTTATTTCACAAGTCCGGGAACTTTATTGCCACTCCAGATAGTCTCAAGTAGTTTGTTACAAGCAAGACACATAGTATTAACATGTTATTTCTAGCTTCTCGTTGCCATAAAATATACTAAATTGAACATAGCTACAGTTAACTAAGCTGAATGACATAGGATGAAAATAGATAAAATGGAGTGATTATTTAACGTATTGGTTCTTCAGTCTTTGAATGTCAATGGTGTACATTTAAGAAAAAGCATTTGATAGTGCAGGCGATTTTTTTAAAATAATCATTTTACCTCCATTACACTGTAGATCCATTGTTTTCCAAACTATTTTTGACAGCGAGTCGTATAGCATTTAATGAAAATAGTTTAACTGGATACTTAACTCTTCTCTTAGTGTAATTCTTTCCTGAAATTTCGATGTCTGCTGCTCAGCCAATTCCCCCCCCCCCAATTCTTGGTCATCTTACTCCTAATCTCCAATGTATTTATCGCAATAATTTTGCAGCCACTTTGCGGTGTTCGTAGTTATTTCTGGTCGGTTCCATTTTAAAACATTTCCAACTCTTCTCGCTCATCTGATATTAAATTATATATACACCCTTCTCCTCAGAATTTTCATTTTTGTTCCCTTCGTGTCCATATCTCTATCTGTGTACTTTGGCCTTTTTTTTTGCATCGGTGCTTTATATGCACACGTCGCTCTTTCCATTTACCTTTGCTGACCTAGAATTGTATCTCGCACCATCCACACGTGAGCCTTCCTGCTGCAAGCTGTGTATTGTGTCCAAACTGTTAGCTGCACTTGTTATTTTCCATGCCTTTCAAGGTTAATGTGACGAGCGACTATTTATGGATTTTTTTTTTAATCATGGCCGAGTTATTTAGCTTTGGCGAGGGTTGTGTGGTTTTCACTTCCTAAAATTAGGAATTTTCATGTCGCGAAGAACAAGATCATAGAATACAAGCAATTTATACACACTGCCGTCTGGTGGACCTGTCTAAATCTGCGTTAAGAACTTCAACTTGTTTATGGATCTATTCTCGAGTATGACCAATTTATTTCGAGATATACTTTTCTGGCCTACCGCGTTCTTACAGTTCAGCCACCGTCTCTGCTGCAGAAATCAAGTGTTCACTATCATCGATGGTTAAAATGGAAACCATTAACGGAATTTATCTAACTTTGACCTGCTAATAAGCCATTTGTATCTTTCATTCAGTATGCATGTTATCTGAATTCATCTTCCTTACAGCAAAAGAGACAGTATACATTACTTTTTCTCGTTTACCTTTGCCTACCAAAGCCTGGCACAATCTAATTTTTTCCAGTTGTACATTCCTTTGGCATAATATGATTCAAAATGAAAGCTAATTTCTTATTTTGATACTTAAGTGCAGTACTTTAATCACATCGGTGCCAACGTTGAATACTTCGCATACAGAAGAGTAGCTTTTGTTGCACAAATTGATCCATACCGATTTATTCGTGTCAAAACCATTGTCTGAACATGTGGAACATGTCCCATACAGTGGAAGTTTGTTTGTTTACATCAGCGTTGTATATATTATGTCTGAAATGTTCTGTGGCCGATTTTCATTTTTGGTAGATGAAAAACATGTTTCGGAGAATAAAAACCATTTTACCCCTTCACCTGAGACCGACTAACTCGGCCACATTGTGAAAAGATCCATAAAAATTCATGCCATAGACGGAATTGCCATCTTCTCCCCCCCGTTGGTAGAATCACCCCCCGAGGGCGATTCTGCCCACCTCTGATACGCTCTAGGGCGAACAATCAAGCGACTGGAAGCCAATACATAAATAGAACAAGGATGTAAACAAAGACGTTGAAACATCAGAAATCGTAGATGTCATCAAATATGATAGCCGTGCATGTATTCAAGAAGTTGGACACTTTCAACGTTTAATATATTTTTGTAAATTAGCCTCTTATTATAATTATTGTAATCTGCTGGTAAAAGAATAAATGAAGCTAGCGCGAACTTGAGTTTGTAACACGTGAATCTCAAAAAATCTAATCGAAATAAAAAAATATCGAACCCCTGTTGTCAATGTAAAAATTCCTTCAGGTATATTTTCGAAGATTACTTTCTTATTCCTTCATAATTCAAAAGAAGGAAAAAGCAAAAGTTTGCAAATATTTACTTTGTTTCTGGAATTGTGTAGTTTTCTGGGCTGCCACTGCTGCATCTGTTTCAAATTGTTTTTTATGATTTAAAAGCTGATGAAACATTTTTTTGGGAACTTGTATCGAATATGCTGCATAAAAATCCCTTAATGCATTTCTCAGTCTGTTTCATATTCTATAGAGACCGTTTGAATTGAACTAAACATGCTCAGTAACTTCTCGCAACATAAAACAGGCATATTTTGGAAAAAATGTTATGCAAAAAGCTTAGTTTAAGAAGGAAATAGCTTCATATTTATAAGATTTTTGTGACTCATTAAGTTTCATGTTAGAGATGTAGTTGATATTTCAATCCTTCCTTACGTAAAAAAACTAAGAAGGCAAAAAACCTTTCAGATAGTGGTAAGCAGGCCAAGGACAAAGTGTAATGGCACCTTCGATTAGCAGCAGGTTTCAGCATTGCAGGAACAGAATTTCTGGAGCTTGAAAATTGTGAGTTTCGTAGCGAGAAAACAATCACCGTGTATATTTGCATTCATTAGAAAGGGTTAGACTTTCACCAGAATAATCCTACTCCTAAGTAATATAAGTATTCTTATATAATTATACGCTGTTGCAACCTTGAAAGGTACTAACTTGATCTTTGTTCAACTACACCAGTTAACAAAGTGCAATAGTTTTCGAAATAATTGATACACGCTGAAATTTTAGTATAGAAATTTATGGTTATGAAATAGAAGTATCGGACCTTCAGTAAGTTATTTCGAAATATGCAAATAAGTTCATCCATACCAGAAAATGGGCATCTGAATCACAGTGGTATTAAATTTCACTTTTCCAGGAGAGCAGTTAGTAACTCAAGTTAGATTTAGGCAGATGCCCTGGAGAGACATTAGCCAGAGCATCTAAAACATTCCCAGTGGGTCTTCGATCAGGAAATTTTCCTACTATGAAGTTTTCCACGAGAAGCAATTTGTCGAAGAAGCGTTATTGTTCTGTATCACGAAATTGAAACCAGCTACATTTCTTAATTCTAATATTAAGATTCAAGGATTTCGTCAAAACAGTAAAGTTCCGTGTATACACTGCTTCCTTAGATCATCAGATTCCACCTTCTTCAAAATGGTCTCTGTTGCTGATGTTGGTTTCGGGTTCCTTTCTGCGGATGAGAATTGGAGTGCAGACTGGATCTAGATTTATCGATGATTCGCATCTTGCTGGATCGCAGTCTAAATAGTTGGAAGAGTCACTGTTTAAAACAAAGGAAAATAAAAGCAATGATTTAAGGGTTAGACACCATTTAGGAAATTTTCTGTTCCGGTTAACGCGTTCATGCTGTATTGCGTAATAGGTAGTCTAGACTAAGGGAACAGTCGAACACCTGAGAAACTTGGAGTGAGAAAGAGCTCTCCATTTATGTGTGAAGTACAATATACGATGGAAACACTTGATTTCACAATAATAATTTTGAAAAGAATAGAATTTACGGGGAAAGCTTACTGACTTAGATCTAAGCAAATATAAATATGAGTTAATGAAGTTGGGTACATTTCTTTTACTTAGATAAGGGTAGGATTGCATTAATTTCTAAGCTAGAGAGGAATCGAAGAAATTTAAACTATTATGCAATCATGATATGGGCTTCATTAAAGTAATTCTCGTATGATGCGATTTGTTTCCACCGTTAGACAAGTTTGCATCTTGAATTTTGGGTCATATCTCATCGAGTGAATTCTCCAACTGGTGTAGCTTCCCAGGTTGCTAATACAACAGACAGTAAGTCTTCTCAGCTTCTCCTGCATGTTCAATGTAGTTAATATTAAGAGAGCAATATAGCTGGTCTATTTGCTTGATAACTTCATTCCATGTGTTCAACTAGATGTGCTCCGAAGTGTGCATAATTCATGAAAATGGGTATTCCTTTAATTGACTGTGGCGTATGGGAAGGTGATTGGCTTCGGGATTTCAGATTTTCTGTGTACTTATCTCACTGAACAGTCCTTGATGGCATTTTCACGTTCCTAAGGCAGCCGAAGCTGATGCCGTTTCTTTAGGAGGGAAGCTTTCTGGTTTCACAATCACGCTAGATATAAAGGTTCCTAAAGAATTAGGTTGCAAGCTGAACTTCGGCTTGTAGCTGAAGGGATTTCAACACAAGCGGGTATGAAGCTCTGAAGAATATTTCATGAGTCTGATAATCTTGGCTTCATTGACCTTATGAAGCAATTAATTACAGGTAATATTCAGCCTTCGGTTCTGACAAACAACTAAAGGTAAATAGTGGTCATATCTTGGAGGGGTTGCATAACATGGTCATTAAAAATGAACAACACCAGGGGATTAACAAATATGAAATTACGCAAACGTCCGGTTTTCTTGGTTTTCGTAATATCAAAGAAAAAAACGGGAAATAAACATTGTTTACACAAGATGATCTTGAGTTAAGAATAAACATGTTAGATTCACGAAGTAGACAAAAAAACTGCTTAATGAGAAAGTATGAATCTCTTGGCATAGATTGAAATTTGCGCTACATTCACTTCTGCATTTCGTTATTTGAGTTGTGTTAAGTTTGTCAATGACTTTAGAAACCATGGATTTAGGTAAATTATGTCAGGGAACATAACCAAGAAAGCTTATTGTTACCCATTTCCAGTTTGTTTTGAAACAGCAGTGCAATTATAATTAGTCAAATGATTTAAAACTTCAAAGTAATTTGTAAGTTATGCAAACTCTTCGTGCACTGGCCATTCATTGCCTGACGTTTTTATAACCAACAGAAATTACGATATTGCGTCTACAATAATCGATATCCTCTCCCACTACTTTTTTCACTGTAGTTGTGTTAACAAGGTCTTAACCCCGAAGACTCCAATTTTCCCAGCTCTCATTGAAGGTGCGTTGCTATACGTCATCTGCTTAGAAAATCTGTTTATTTTCTTGTCGTAAGTTAGACGAATTCTTTATGAAGAATCCTTCCGCTTCAGATTTAGTTAGCTGGTCTTAGGCGATGCATACAGTTTTCCTCATTTTCCTGCAAAACCTGTTTAAAATAAGCACAATTTGTCGACCCTATATACCTAAACGTGCCATGACATTAATTTGATATCTCCATTAAATACCTATATATGCAATTCCTAATAGTAGGAATACAAGTACAAGCGTGGCACCATACAAATTTTTAAAAAATAAACTACAGCTTGAAGTCAGCCTTTAATATTACGAATTCAAGAGTTTCAATGCTCAAGAAAAAGGTTTCTGTGCTTGTACTTCTCATTGTTTGCCCTTATCTCAATCCTTCCAATAGTTTAATCGGTGTAATAAGAGTGAGAACACCCTACTTTAAGGCAATGTGTTATTTACAGACATTAATATACTTTTGGCGCCACTCCCATATTTATATGTGAAAGGTGACTTGGTAATTCGCCAGAACATCGTGAGTTACATTTAATTATTCGTTCTTTGGCGAATTACCAAATCATCTTGGAACATAAACATGTGAATGACACCAAAGTATGTTCGATGTTTGGAGATGACAATTCCTTACATTTCTTTTGTTCGCAATGAACAGTTTCAACTGTCATTATTTTGAAATGTTGAATTCTTCTCTGAATCTTACTAACAAGCTGCAAGACGAGAAAAAAACACTTATTGATGAAAAACCCTAGAAGAATAGCTTTTGTCTTTCCGGCAAAGAAAAGGACCATTGTCTACTGAGTTGACATGAAAAGAAAGCTCGGGACGTTTATTACAGAAATAGTGTTAGAAAATGTAGGTTTTTTCCCTTTTACTGTAAAACTAGACTCTTTCATCTCGCCATACTGCTTTCATGACAGATTTAAAAATAGGTACATTGTGACATCGTCATAGTAATTTCTTGTGGTGCAGCTGGTTTCATAAATTAATTTTCATCAGTGATTATTTTCACTCAGTCGGTTCTGTCTTGTTGCTGAAATGAACTTCGTTAGTGTTAGATGGTTGAAGCATTTTGAATTGATCAAAGCGGTACAAATCGATGATCTATTGCAAATATCCACGATCAATTAGAAGGATCATTATATTTTTGAAACTAAAAGTGATTTCAATGCTTAAGTTAATTTATTGAATTTGGAGTGTATTATTGGCTTTCCAACATTAAATTGAAATTAAGGGCTGTCGTTTTTGAGATCAAAAACTCAGTTCTGACACTTCGGTTATTCGAAGTACTCAAACTGCAAATGTGCGTATACCAAATTATTTTACATCCGAAGTATTTAGCAAATGTAAGAGGGGCAGGATGATCTCATTCCGATTATTTCTTATTTTTTATTCGAAGTAATTCGGTTTACTACACTAACAACGGATAAGTTTTAAAGGTCAAAAATTAACTGCAGAAGAATGAAAGGGCCGAATAACCATCTTTAAGTAATTTAGAAAAACAAGAAATGACCAGATAAGCACAATTTTTTAAAGCAGCACATTGATCTCAGACATTTCGTTCTCTAGGAATATGCTGCAAATAACTTTGTATTATTTGAACGTTCCCAAGAGCTTGGAATTGATTCGTGAAGTTTTGGAATCAATTCCAAGAAGGAATATTTTTAACGAACAGTTTATGGCTGTGAAATCTTGATTGCGATATTTCTGCTAGCTGAAAGAATGAGGATCAAGTTCTCTAAGCTCAGTTCCTATTGTCTACGGCCGACCACTTCACTTCAGCGAAAAGTTTAAACTCCTTATTTAATCGCCATTTGAAAATTAATCATTTATAAAAGCTATGCAGTTCGTATTTGCTCGCATATATTCGTCTTGTTCTCTGCGAAGGTGTTTGTGAAGTTCATGGCGTGTTTAAGTTGCAGTTCACAAATACATCACTGGTAAATCCTAAGTCGTGGGAAACGAAAACAGTATAAAAATGTGGTATACATGCTGTTGTCGTGGAAAGTTTAAGGACTGGATTCATAGTTAAAACAACGAGGGGAAAGAACATGTGCATAAAAAGAAATTAAATGGAATGAGTATTGCGTTTCTTCAGTTTAGAGTGCAGTATTTCTATACAAGAGTTCTGGTAGGGCTTCAGGAGCGCCTGTTAGATTTTGGATAGGTTGTGAAGTCCGTCAAGTGCATGAATATCTCAAGTAATTATGCGATGGACGGCCAGTTGGTCTCAAATAGCAAGTCTTCATATGGAGTACAACTGTGGTTCCGTTGGGATAACTGAGGGGGAGAAAGGCAGGAGAGTCAACTCCTCCCTACTCGGGCAGTTACCACCAGTGAATCAAAAAATCAAGGCAAGAACTTATTGAACTGATTTGATGTTCTACATCCCATTTTACGTAATTTTCAATCAATTTGTCAACTACTTCATCGTAATTTCATTATTAATGTTACCAAGAAAGCTATTTGTTTCAAAGCGAAATGACTGCCAAGCATTTAGCTCAGCATCAGTCATTTAATCTTCCAGTTCTTGAGGCAAAAACTGCTCAACTTGTCGACCAATAAATGTGCTACATTTCGCTCTTGCATAGTTTTATAAACAGATTGTTTGAAGGTGTTACTTTTAGGATCCAATGCTTTAACAACTGTTTGTCCATTTCTAGCCTGATATTGAGTGGTGGAGCAAGGAATTTCATACTAAATTGTGTTCACCAGGCTGCAACTGATTTCTGCGAGACTTTTTTCTTCTCTGCTCTCCCAAATGCAAAGGAAGCATTGGAACTGAGTAAAACTACCCAGAAGGAATCCGAGCACCTTGAAGCCCCCCAAGAACATCCCCTTTATACTGGCTATGCATGCACTCTTGCAAGAGTGCTCAAAAGGATCGATGGCTGCATATTCCCATTGTGAATATGCAGCCAAAACTATTCTTCATAATTTTGTTTCAACTGTCTGAAAAGACTTCACTATTCTGAATTGCGACTAATACAAACTTCTGACATAACCTTTTTGTGTATGTGGAAGTCTTTCAGTGGAGTCCAGTAGATTATTTTCTTTTAAGTAAAATGTTAGGAGCTCTGCACTGGATTTGGTTAGATCAAATCCTTCACTTAATCACCCAGTTTTGCAGATTATGATTATATGAACTTAAATCTTCTGAGGTGTAATCCAAATTATCCTGTTTCACCATTCATTCCTTGAAGACTCCTCTAGAAGGTGGATTGGGAATTCGCAGGTGTTCACTCTGTGGCACTAGGGCAATAGAGAATGGTATCTTGGTATGCACTATAGTTTTTGTGATCTGCAGACTTCTAAACATTGATATATTTATCAATCATTCAAAAGTAAAGTCGCCAGAATGATTTGTGAGCTGTTCCATATTCTAAGTATAGTCAATGCATACACTGACTACCACAAATTATCATGAGGATGCTACTTTTAATAATAGTAGATTTAATACCTATACGAAAGGGTTAAACATTTTGGTTACATAGTACAATAAGCTTAAGTTTTCCTGATTTTATTTTATTATTTTTTAATTCGTTATTTGAATTATCCGTCCAACTATTCTAAAATGGAGTAGTTGGTTCCGTGTTGAGATTTCTCAAATCTGGCAACCCTATATTTGGATGTACACGGGTAATGTTATCGAAACCAATCATCCATTACTGCAGACTTTTTTTTTAAAAAGTCTATTTTGGTTATGTTAATTTCTCTGTATTATTTCGTGCGTTTTGTTTCTCCAAAAGTGATCAAAAATGCACGTATAAAAATAACTTGTTTGTTACCAGTCTGAATAACTTAAAGACCTTTGCTGAAAAGGTAACCGAAGATCTCTGTGCACGAACTCACTTTATTATTTGTTATTGTAATCTCAAAACCGAACTTCGAATAGCGCAATAACACGTGACCTGTCTGACGTCATTGAAGTACGAGTATTTATCGACTTCCTCCATCCTGTTGACATATTCAGCGGCGCGTAGCAAGACTGATTGCGATGAAGGTTTCTGCAAATTAACTGTAATGTGGAGGCGTTTGCTCTGCGAAAGCTATTATCCTTTGTTTATTTAGTGTTATTATTATTGGAAGGTTTTTTTGGCCTGTGGAGTTGAGACTGGAGGAAAGAGAAATCTGCATGGAACAGATAACCTACATCAAACTGTCTAGAAATATCAACATAAGTGGCTACGCCAGCGCTTGAAGAAATTAATTGAATCAAATAAAATTAGGATTAAACTTAGTTCTGGAAATTAAAGGCGTCAGATCGAAATGCAAATAATAATGTTTGATGACTTATTTAAAGCTGAAATTATGCTTGACATGCATAAGAAACTTGGAGGAGGGATGAGTGGCGGTGGTATTTTACCATTGAAATGGGAGACATAAATGCAAACTATTGTGGGAAACTAATTGATCAGACGGCAAGCGTATTTTTGATCCGTGTTTTTTTTTTTTTTTTTCAAAATTGAATAATCTGCCTTCCCTTGGATGGTAAAGGGAAGACTGAAAAACAGTCTTCCCGTCACCAAATCTACATTTGGTGACGGGAAGGGTATAAGTGGTGTAGGTTGTACAGATAAGGCTCTTTTGTGATTTAGCAAAAGGCTAGTTTCCTGATATCTTTTGACCATTATTAGCAACTGTTTTGAAGCGTTAGCTACCTACTGCTGGAATCAAATTGAGCTCTTGTGAAAACTGCAATTAAAAGCATAGTAGAAGCACGGCTGAAAAGTGGGGTTGAGGTTCGTTGGCTAGGCTTTCGAAGTGGATGGCGTTGAAGTCAATAGCCTTCATTTTCATGTTGTAATTTTAACTTGAGTAATCGGAAAACTTACTCCTATTTTTGAGGCCAGTGACCCTGAAATTTTCAGGCTGCTTTATTCCGTTTCTAGATGTTGTTATATGTTCTCATCTTTGGTCATCAATGGCTGGAAAGATTTCGTCTGTATCCTACAAAATTTCCTGTCTATGAACAGCAAGTTATACAGCTATTTGTTTTTTAAATGGCAAATAAAATTCTGGATAATTACAGCATTAATATTTTACTGGGATAAAAATTTAAAGACGTCTCTTATTTCTGTAGGGGCTTTCCCATTTTCATGGAATCCCGTCAAACTTGCTTTTCATCCGCTCTGCGACATACTTATCTTAAGTTTGCTAACAAACTACCGGTTCGGACAAACTAATATGGGCATTTCGCAAGTATTAATTCCTGTTAGGCACCTTAATTGAATTCAAATATCAGTGTTTGTTAGAGATAAATAGACAAAAAATAAAATAGGACATTAGAAAACACTCGTGGGAAACTGAAAAATAAATTTTAAAAAATGAATAAAATGTTGCCCGATCTGTGTGGCCTACTGATCACGTTACTTCAGTTCGAATTGAGAAAAAAATAGGAGGCTGCTAACTGGAGCAGAATGATTTGTCGGAGAGCCATGCTCTGTTCTAGTGATGTCCATAACTCTGCAGTTTACACTAAATAAGTTGATGTTGGTAGTGGAATGAAGAATTTCAAGAAAATCCGGACGTCATGTAGGATTTTTGTTTTAATAGATGCGTGAATTTTTGCATATATTTTGATTTAAACGAATAATGTTGCGGTCGTAAAATGTGCATTAAATTAGGCTTATAATTAAGTACAGTACTAGTAGTTTTAGGTAATAGTGGATATGTAAAACTAGCAAGGAGAATGCTTAAATTAAAATCGGTGCAGCAATATTAAGCAAGTCCGAGAGATGGCAACTAAAAGTTGGAAACCTTCATTTAACCAATTCGGATAGCTGGTAATTGAAACCCAGGAAGTTTTGAAATATAATGATCTGAATCATGAAATAAAATTTAAAAGTGAAGTTAAAATAAATTAATATAAATTAGAGAAAGTATGCGATGTGAAAGGGAGGGGAATTCGATTTCACTCTTCGTCAGGGGATTACTATTTGACAGCTCATTGTCAGATTGTTTCTGTAGCCTGATGCGCACTATGAAATTGAACATTAGAAAGCATCGGAAGATAATGAAGCCTGACACCGTATAAAAGTATTTAAATTTGTAATTGGTTTTGGCTGTTTGGTAGAAGCATCAGATTATAATTGAATTCTAACTAAGGTGTTTGTAGACTGATGGGAACAGGGGCTAGTAAGCTGCTCGACAAATTTTAAGGCTAAGGCAATTGAAAGAGTTCGTCCCTACTACTCGATGTGCTATTCGGGAGTATCCATGTAAACATCTTCATATCTTATTTTAGTTTTCGTTTATTTGGTGTATTATAGTTTAAGCTGCCAATGCGCCATAAAATATGGCACATTGGCAGCTTCAATTAAAAGCAAACCATTCGTCTTCCATTTCCTATTTTATTCTGAACATGGAAGCTGTATAATTATGATTTGTAAGATTCTCCTGGATCTCATTAATAGAAATCAGTTGTAATTCATTTTAAATTCTAATGTCACTAAAACTGAAGTACACACAATACTAATTGAAGAGCAACTGCGGTCCAAGAGGCCTGGCAGAAATGGTGGACATGAGCAGATTAGGACTGTTATCAAACTGAATATTTGAAACAAACAAAAGAAGATAGTAGGAGCACTTGCTGGTATCGGTTACCATATTCTGTCTACCTCTGCGTGTCATCTCATTCTCGGCATTCCAAATTAATAAATCAATATGGTATCCTGGAGTCTACAAGCGTTCTAGTATATGCCAATTCATCGCGTACGTTAATCGATAATTATGGCCCGAACTAACGGCATCAGAAACGCTTGGTAATTCATAATGTAAAAGCCCTGGTGTTTATATGTGAAAGGATGTGGTATTTATTCTTTGAATAATAAAGATTTATTTAATCCATTGTCAAACTGTCACCTCGGAAGAAGTGGACACGGAATTATCCTCTAAATCATTTTGTTATTTAGTTAGTTTGTTTCTACTTTTCTATTGCATCACCCTGCCGATTTTATTGTTTAAGGTGCTCAAACTAAAAGTTTAGATGTTTCAAGTGTGCTGTCCATCACCTTGGAAACATCTTAACATTTCTTTCCTGTAAAATTCTACCATATTCGTTCACTTTGAACTTGCATAGCGGTATTCCAAAAATGTGCAAACAATTCTGGAATGTATTCTAAGCTTAGAAATATCATAGACATGTCCAATTGCAAACTGTTACGGCGCTATAGCTGTCCGAATTTAAAAAAAAAAAACAAAAAAAAACGGAGTTTTTAATCTTAAAATAAAAATAAGCAAACACGGATCTTAGACTCAATAAGCAGATCCGTCCTTTTTCTAGGTACGGATCTGCTTATTTTTATTTGATTATTAAAAAGTAATTAATGATTGTTAATAATGAACAAATAAGAATATACATATGCACGTAGTAAAATGTTTATTGGTGATAGGCATGCGTATTTATTTTCATTTTTATAGCATATGCATTATTAAGGCTATTATGATTGATGGAACAGGACCAGGGTATGTCCCTGGTCCTGTTCCACCTAATGACAGTAAGAAATCTGCAGATTTACTCAAGAACACGTCAATGTCAAAAAAAAAAGTCGCGACTTATGATTAAATGTGAAAGTGTCTGCAATTCTGCCCAGACATGATAGGAGGGAGTACATGATGAGAGCCTTGTCGATCAATTCGGCCCTGGAAAGATTGCGCAAGCTTAATGGGTAAAATTTTTTTTCCAGCCTGGTCTGTGCTTGTTGACAGGAGAGACTGCTTCTACAGGAATGGGGTACACTTAAATAGAAAGGGTGCAAGAATATTTGCTGATGCTATCGAGCCAGTGTTAGGTGGGTCGGAAAACTGCTTGCTTGGGGGGAATACACAGACTAAAAAGTTAACAGTGGCAGCAGTCAGAGGCAAAAGTGATTCTTGCACTGCTTCTATTGGAATGAGCAGCAGCCTGGAAAACAAGGTGCAGAGGATTTCAGAGACTGCAGGGAGTCACTGCGGTAAAAGTAAACACATGGGTTGTGTTAGGGTAACTAAGAATAGGAACAGGTGCATGTATACTTGCATGTACACCAGTGCTAGACGTATAGTTAATAAATTTGATGAGCTTGAAGTACTTGAGCTTGAGTCAAGACATCAAAGGGAGATATTGTTGGGATATCAGAGACGTGGTGCCACACAGACACAAGCAGTGCAGAATTGGAATTTGGGGTGTATAGGAAGGGAGGAAGAGTTATGCTGTTAGTTAAGGAACACACAAAATCTAAGGAAGTGCATCCAATTGATGTTAGTGGACAATGCAGTATCGTGTCTGTTTGGTGGGAAATAAGGACTGGGAAAGGAAAAATGAGAGTAGGTGTGTGTTATAGGCCTAATGAATCTGATGAGTATAATGAACAATTGTGCAGAGAAATAGTGGACCAGTAAATCAGAATGTCTTATAATAGGGGATTCTAACTTTCCAGATATTGCCTGAAATTTGTAGGTTGGGTCACTCACACATTAGCAAGACTTTTTTACATTTATTGGATGACTGTTTTCTACAGCAGCATTTCTACACAACAAGAGTAATACTCTTGATCTGATTATCGGCAGTGATTATTCATGTATTAAGAATTTGCAGATAAAGGAACCACTAAGTGCCAGTGTTCACGATATTGCTGATGGGGGAATTATTTAAAGATGTACTTACCATCAAGGCTGAAGGAAGGGCTTTTGCTTTCGTAAAGGTGACTACAGAGGTCTCAGACAGTTTTAAATTCTGTACAGTGGGATCAACTGATGATGTTACCAACCTTGAATTCTAAATGGGAAGCCTTCAGGGAATTAATTTTGGAGGCTACTAGGCGTTTGATTCCAACTAAGAAATACTGTTCAAGGTTTGTCTAAATGGATGTCAGATGAACTAATGATGCTCATGGCAGAGAATAAAAATGTATGGTATGCATTATAATATCAGGTGACACAGAAGCCTATGGCAGATATAAACTAGTCTGTAATCAAGTCAAAGTGGTTAGTCAGGCGAAGGCAGATTACGAGAAATCCTTGGCAAAGGATGCAAAGAAAAACAGCAAAGAGTTCTTCACTTAATATAAACTCTAGAAGGAAAGGGATGAATTAGATTGGACTACTTAACATAGATGGGTTGACTATTGATGATCATGCTCAGGTAGCTGATAAACTGAATGAACATTTTTGCATCTACATTCACAAATGAAGAGTTATTCAATTAGGGGAGTGCCAGAAGTTTATCAAACTGTAACAGGGAGCTAAGTGATTTTGTAATAACTGAGAGCAAAGTGGAGGAGAGTTTGTTAAAGTTAGACGTAAAAAAGGCACCTGGAGTGGACGGGACCTATCCAGTTATATAAAAGGAAGTAAGCAAACCCTTAGCCATAATTATGAGAGCTTCCTTGGACTCAGGAGATCCCCATGGACTGGAGATGTTCAAATGTATCACCAATTCAAAAAAAAAAAGTCAAGTGCAGCCATTATCAACCCACTGCAGGATGGAAGCCTCCTCAACAATTCATGCTGAGGGAAATGGACCATAATCTGCCACGCTGGTGGCAGATTATGCGGGTTGGCAGATCGACCGTATTCAGCAGTCAGGGGCTTGAACCCCGGTCTATTCAAAGAGCGTGTGCTACTGCACTCCCGCTCCTGCCCACTCGGCTACGGAGTCACCAATTCAAAAAGGGGGTTCTAAAGGTGACAATTAATTACAGACCTGTTAGTTTAACTTGTGTTCCGGAGAAAATAATGGACTCACTGGTTAAAGAAGCATTCTAGGATCATCTAGACAAGACTGCAGTAATAGTTAAGACACATCATGGGTTTGTTAAAAGTAGGTCTTGTCTGATCAATTTGATTGGATACTATGATGTGGTCACAAAGGAACAATGCCAAAAATAATTTTGATATCATATACTTGGATTTCAGGAAAGCTTTTGATACTGTTGCGCATGGTAAACTGCTGTACAAATTGGAAAGGTATGGCATTAAGGGTACGTTGCTACAATGGATAAAGGGATAGCTGAGTGGGAGACGACAGAGTGGTAATTAATGGACACTGCTCTTCGTGGACAAATGTTATTAGTGGAGTTCCCTAGGGTTCGGTGTTGGGCCCCTTGTTGTTTTGTATATTTATCAATGATATTGATGAAGGTATATTAGGTTTAATATCCGAGTTTGCAGATGATACAAATGTTGGCAGGGTTGTTAAAGACAGTAAATACAGTATGCTACTCCAACTGAATCTAGATAAGTTGGGAAAATGGGCTGAGAAGGGGCAATTTAAGTTTAACCTTGACAAATGCAAAGTACTGCGTATGCGTAGCAATAACCGAAGAGAAACGTACCAACTGTGTGGTGTAGTACTACACTCAGGGAAGTGGAAAGTGAAAAAGGCGTAGGGGTAATTGTGCAGTCAACTATGAAGTTTTCTGAGCAGGGCCGGTCATGGAGTCTTGTCAATGATAAAAGGAATTTTGCTAGCAGGGACGGAGGTGATTATCCCGTTATACAAGGCAATGGTCAGGCCACACCTAGAGTACTGTGTACATGTTTGGAGGCCTCATTTTAGGAAGGATGTTGAGTTGCTAGAACGCGTACAAAGAATAGCAACAATATTGCTGAGGGAAACAAAGGGGTGCTCTTACCAAGAAAGGCTTAAGTTCTGCGAATTGCAGTGCTTGGAGAGTAGGCACCTGCAGGGTGATCTGATTGAGGTTTATAAGGCCTTGAATGGGTTGAGCAAGTTCAATGCTGATGGGATTCTTCCTCTTGCTCAGATTAAGAACCTGAGGGGGCACAGATTCAAATTGAGGAAAGCAGTTGTCGAATAGATGTGCGGAAATTTTCGTTTAGCCAGCGGGTAGTTGATTGGTGGAATAGACTATCTTTTGTTGTGGAAGTTGATTTCCTAAATAAATTTAAGGTTGAACTGGACAGGCATTTAGAACGAATTTAGGGGTGAGATGCGAGGTTTTTTTTTTTTTTTTTTGATGATGCTGCATAAGCTTGCTTTCTTGCATCGTATGTCTCTGCTAATGCTATGCCCCTCCGTCCTCGTGTAATAATCCATCCATTAGCTCCTAATGGATGGATTTTCACAATTTTATATTTGGACCTCAAGATTTTGAACCATTCCAAACGTCATTAAAATAGGTCCAACAAAAATTCGGAAATATCCTTTGTTCGTACGCTAGCATTAGATTCTCGGTAGACGAAATTTTATGAAAATTTATATTTCGCTCTGTTAGAAAAAATTGTCGACCCGTCCCAAAATTTCATTAAAATCTAACCGATAGAAATCCGGCAACAGTTTTATTTATTTATCATTGTTTTTTTTCACACCACACAGGCTGGCAATCCATATATTACATATTGTAGCTGAAACAACGGATATGGTTTGTTGCCATGCGCTGGATGGAGGATCGAATTGTAAATGTGGTGGACGCGTAGAAACAATGTTCTTCAAGACTCCATAGCCATGTTTAAAATCTAAACAGTCACTGATCCTTAGCCTTTTAGCGTTGAATACGTTTAAACATTTTTTTCGCATTTTGGACCCTACCATATACCCAGAAATCTTGCACAACATTTCAGACTCCGTATATTAAACTTTAATATATATGCGAGTATGTATAGAGAGATATGCTTTCTCCTCGCTTATTTTTGTCTGTCTATAATTATCAGAAACTATCTACAGCCCTTACTTTTATCTTCTCTGTAGAGAAGATGCCCAATCCATTGGCGAAATGTTGTGTTACCTTGTACTCAATTATTACACGTACGTGCGTGTGTACACGCATCTTAACTGCAAGTAGCGTTGGTTACAGGATTTGTCATTACCTTCCCGGTAGAACTTAATAATTTACATTATTATAACATATGCAAGGCAGTAATTTACTCTTTCCCGAGCTCTCTCTCTCTGTAGACTTGTATGAACAACATTAAAATTTAACAGTTTGAGGAATACTTGCTCTCAAAATGAACTTGTATCCAGTTCCCATTAGCAGGGTAATTTGCGACGAATGGAAAGCACAGTGTGGTTATGCGAATTTGCTGTCTCGTGATTTGTGATTGCTTAAATTCCGTTATATGTGGATTATTTATGAACTATTGTTGGTCAGATTATTCTTTGACATGTGTGGGTTTGCGTTATGATAGTAGATATATACTAAACTCTTTTACAATTTAATGCGTAATAAGCTTTTGTTAGTGTTGATGAAATTCCGTATACATTGTAACAGTTCATCTTGAAAAAAGTTGGCTGTAGTCCTAGGAGAGGACTATATTGCACTATTTTTAATTAAAACAACTTTCATCCAATCCTCTTTAACCAATTTGGCTTCATTTAGAGCAGTCTGGAATACTGCCACAGACGAAGTCCATTTGAATTCGATTACAGCCGTTATTTGGACGGATAACCTCAATTCTCGTTCTCACTTGGCACTTACTGCTTAAGTCTTGAAGATGTTTATTCCTGCAGAGAAAATGCGGTATTTTCCAAAAGATTTAGTTTGCTTTCCGATATTTCTTCCATTGATTTCAGTAATAAACTCCTTAATAAATAGTAAAGTATTCCTCAAACTGTTAAATTTTAATGTTGTTCATACAAGTCTACAGAGAGAGAGCTCGGGAAAGAGTAAATTACTCCTTAACTCAACAAGTACAGGTCACTGTTGAAAAAAAGCCGAGAATTAGGGTTGAACTTGAAAGTGTCTGCAATTCTGCCCAGACACGATAGGAGGGAGTACAAAGGGTACTAGGAAAGTTTTGCAATACAGCTTTGTTTATTTAATTTTTTCAAAGTAATTTCCTCTACATTCAATACACCTCTCCATCCTCCGAAACCAATCTTTAAACCAGTTCTGCCAAGTTTCACTAGAGAGTAAAGCACACTCGTTGTCCCAAGCCCGTAGAAGGTCCTCATCACTGGAAAACCACCTCCCTTTTAGCTTCATTTTCACATGCGGGAACAGTGCAAAGTCGCAGGGAGCAAGGTCTGGACTGTAGGGAGGGTGCTCGAGAAGTTTCAGTCCTGTCGTGGTCAAATTTTCGGTGCAGGCTTTGGCGCGGTGAGCTGCAGCATTATCGTGATGGAGGTACCAGGTGTCCATTCT
The DNA here is from genome assembly GCF_048544385.1 of Mastigoproctus giganteus. NCBI lineage: Eukaryota > Metazoa > Arthropoda > Arachnida > Uropygi > Thelyphonidae > Mastigoproctus > Mastigoproctus giganteus. The sequence continues at coordinate 169,063,395 of NC_143581.1, read as the reverse complement.
TGACTTTGGCCGCAGGTTCTTCATAGATCCAATGACTTTAGGCAGGCATTGTTCAGTATACCACTTAGCTGTGACTGTCTTCTGCGTGTCCAAAATGACACGTTCCACAATTCCACTCGATTTGAAAAATACAGCTATCATTTTCTTCTTTACAGATCGGGATTTTCTGACAATTACGGGTGTGTCGTCATCATCAAAGACCCAAACTTTGTTTTGAGCCTTGGTCGGCAGATCGTAATAGTACAGCCAAGTCTCGTCACCTGTCACGATGTTGTTCACATACCGAGATTGTCCCTTATCAAACTTTTTTAACATCTCCCGGCACCAAGTCACACGTCGTGTCATCTGCTCTTCAGTCAGTTGATGCGGCACCCAGAGAGAACAAAGTTTCTTCACGTGCAAATGATCTTGCAGACTCGAACGAATTGGTGGTGCATTTAGGCCCAAAGTATCCTCTATCTGTTGGTAGGTCACTCGCCTGTTTTCATCAAGCATTTTCCTCACAGCAGTAACGTTTTCCTCCGTAACTGACGTTCGTGGCCTTCCCGGCCTCTCAGAATCCTCCAGAGTGAAATTTCCCATTTGGAATTCTCTATACCACCTGAATATCGTTGTACGATGTGGAAAATCATCATCTAGTGCAAGAGTCATTTCTTCTAAGCACTGGTCTATGGTTAAACCACGCATGAAATTATACCGCAAAACTGTCCTTATCTCATTTCGTGACCACGATGCCATCGCAAGCACTTTACACTCTCACTACTAATGAATAACTGAGCCCATCGACTTGGCGCGGCGGCTACTATGCACGTATGAACATGTCTCAACATGCAGCAACAAGCAGCTTCCTGTGATTCATTGTTGCGTCATATTGCAAAACTTTCCTAGTACCCTTTGTATATGATGAGAGCCTTGTTGATCAATTCGGCCCTGGAAAGATTGTGCAAGGGTCAAGGGGTAGAATTTTTTTCAGCCTGGACTGTACTTGTTAACAGGAGAGATTGCTTCTACAGGGATGGGATACACTTAAATAGAAAGGGTGCAAGAATATTTGCTGATGCTATCGAGGCAGTGTTAGGTGGGTCGGAAAACTGCTAGCTTGGGGGGATACAAAGACTAATAGTTTAACAGTAACCGCAGGCAGAGGTGAAGGTGATTCTTGCACAACTTCTATTAGAATAAGAAGCGACCTGGAGCGAGGGGTGTTGGGGGTTTCAGGGACGGATGGCAGTCATCCTGGAATAGTTGGGTATATGGGATGTGTTAGGGTAACAAGGAATAGGCATAGGAGCATGTATGCTTGCATGTATACCAATGCTAGAAGTATAGTAAATAAATTTGATGAATTTGAAGTGTTGGTCAAGACATCAAAGGCGGATATTGTTGGGATAGCAGAGACGTGGTGTCACAAAGATATAAGGAATGCAGAACTGGAATTTGGGGAGTACAATGTGTACAGAAAGGATAGACAGGACAGAAAGGGAGGAGGTGTTATGCTGTTAATTAAGAAAAACATAAAATCAAAAGAAGTGCATCCAGTTGATATAGATGGACAGTGCACTGTTGAGTCAGTTTGGTGTGACATAAGCACTGCAAAAGCAAAGATAAGAGTAGGAGTGTGTTATAGGCCTAATGACTCGAATGAGTACAATAAACAATTGTACAGAGAAATAGTGGGCCAATAAATCAGAATGTCTTATAATGGGGGATTTTAACTTCCTAGATATTGACTGGAACTTGTGGGTTGGTCACTCACACACTAGTCAGACTTTTGTGGATTTATTGGATGATTGTTTTCTGCAGCAGCATGTTCGAGAGGCAACCAGAGAAAGTAATACTCTTGATCTGGTTATCAGCAGTGATCATTCGTGTATTAAGAATTTGCAGATAAAGGAACCACTAGGTGGCAGTGATCACAGTGTGCTGAAGTGGGATTTACTCAAAGAGGTAACTACCGTCAGGGGTAAAGGAAAGGGTTTTTGCTTCCGTAAAGGGGAGTACAGTGGTCTCACAGTTTTTAAATTCTGTACAGTGGGATCGACTGACGATGTTACAAAGAGTAAATTCTAAGTGGGAAGCATTCAAGGAATTAATCGTGGAAGCTACTAGACTTTTCATACCGATGAAGAAATATTGTTCAAGGTTTAGGCCTAAATGGTTATCAAATGAATTAATGAGACTCGTGACAGAGAAGAAAAATGCATGGGATGCATATAAATTATCAGGCGACGCAGAAGCCTGTAGCAGATATAAGCTAGTCTGTAATCAGGTCACAAAGGAGGTTCGGCAGGCAAAGGCGGATTACGAGAAATCTTTGGCAAAAGATGCTAAGAAAAACAGCAAGGATTTCTTTACTTATATAAACTCTAAAAGGAAGGGGCTGAATATGATTGGTCCACTTGAGATCGATGGTTCGACTGTTGATGATCCTGCTCAGATAGCAAACAAACTGAATGAGTATTTTGCATCTACATTCACACGTGAGGAATCATTACAGTTTGAAAATGGAAGAAGGTTATCAAATTGTAGCAGTGTGCTTAATGATTTTGTAATAACTGAGAGCAAAGTGGAGGAGAAATTGTTGAAGTTAAACATAAGAAAGGCACCTGGGGTGGATGGGATCTATCCAGTTATATTAAAGGAGGCGGCAAAGCAACTAAGCAAACCCTTAGCCATAATTATGAGAGCATCCTTGGATTCAGGGGAGGTTCCCACGGACTGGAGATGTGCAAATGTATCCCCAATTCACAAAGGAGGTTCGAAGGGTGACACGAATAATTACAGACCAGTTAGTTTAACTTCTGTTCCGGGTAAAATAATGGAGTCACTGGTTAAGGATGCATTGCAGGATCATCTAGACAAGACTGCAGCAATAATTCAGACACAGCATGGGTTTGTTAAGGGAAAGTCTTGTCTGACAAATTTGATTGGTTATTATGATGTGGTCACAAAGGAACTGGATGCAAAAAATAATTTTGATATCATATACTTGGATTTCAGGAAAGCTTTTGACACTGTTGCGCATGGAAGACTACTGTACAAATTGGAGCAGAATGGTATTAAGGGCAAGTTGCTACAATGGATAAAAGGATGGTTAAGTGGGAGAAGACAGAGGGTGGTAATCAATGGGTGCTGCTCTTCCTGGACTAATGTTATTAGTGGAGTCCCACAGGGTTCGGTGTTGGGTCCACTGTTGTTTTGTATATTTATCAATGATATTGATGAAGGTATATCAGGCTTAATGTCGAAGTTTGCAGATGACACGAAGGTTGGCAGGGTTGTTAATGACAGTAATGGCAGTGTGATACTGCAACAGGATCTAGATAATTTGGGCAGATGGGCTAAGAAGTGGCAACTGAAGTTTAACCTTGACAAATGCAAAGTACTGCATATGGGTAGAAGTAACCCCAGAGAAACGTACCAACTGTGTGGTACTACACTTAAGGTGGTAGAAAATGAAAAAGACCTGGGAGTAATTGTGCAGTCAGATATGAAGTTTTCTGAGCAATGTAGACAGGCTGCTAGGGCAGGTCATGCGGTTTTGTCAATGATATATAGGAATTTTGCTAGCAGGGAAAAGGAGGTGATTGTCCCTCTGTATAAGGCAATGGTCAGGCCACGCCTTGAGTACTGCGTACAGGTCTGGAGGCCTCATTTTAGGAAGGATGTAGATTTGCTTGAGCGTGTACAGAGAAGAGCAACACGATTGGTGAGGGGAATGAAGGGATCCTCTTACCATGAGAGGCTTAAGTTCTGCAAATTGCAGTGGCTGGAGACTAGGCACCTGCGCGGTGATCTGATTGAGGTCTATTATAAGGCCTTGAATGGGTTGAGCACGCTGAATTCTGATGGGATCCTCCCACTTGTTCAGAATACGAACCTACGGGGACATAAGTTCAAATTAAGAAAGGATAGATGTAGAATAGATGTGCGGAAATTTGCCTTTAGCCAGCGGGTGGTTAATTGCTGGAACAAACTTCCATCTGTCGTTGTGGAAGTTGATAGGTTAAATAAATTTAAGGAGGAACTGGACAGGCAATTGGAGGGTATGGTGTGATTTTTTTTTTTTTTTTTTTTTTTTTTTTTTGGCTGATGCTGCATAAGCTCCTACACTTGCTTTCTTGCATCAGGTGCCACTACTACTAATAGAGAAGTTATTCGTGTTTTTGGTTTATATTGGGGGTTTCTTAAATTTCTTTATAAATATCGTTCAAGTGTATTGCATGCCTATGTTTTAACCAGTTTATCTTCCATTGTACTGAAAGTAAAGCATTTTATTCTTCATTATGGGATCATTACAGTTAATTTCGAGTACCAAGAGAAGTAGTTGGAAATATCAAAAGGATCATGAATCCTGGGCTACAAAATTCTCAATTTTACACGCCAGCGTACATGCCTTTCTTCTTGGAATGAGTTAATAATGCTTTCTGTAGGAGATTCACAAAGAAGCATTCAAATGCAACGCTGCATAATTTATCTAACTTTCCAGCACGAAGCTAAATTTGAAGAAAGATTAAAAACGTCAGCTGAGTTTTTTTACAAGTACTATAACAGGCAAGGGAGGATTTAGATAGTGTGGCCCTAATGTTGAAAGGACCCTAAAATACTTGCAGAATTTTGCCCTCACAAAAGTGGACGGTGAGGTCCCAAGCCATGGCCTACTTCTCTTATTCCAAAATTCGATGCCAATGACTGATATATAATTTTGCAAGGCATCTTTAATTTACGTTTAATATCTAAACGGAAGATAGCTTAATTCGTGAAGCAATTATGTAAATTTGTTCAACTTGCCCTTAAGGCACAGGGTGGTTAAAGTCTTCCTCGGTTAAAAATTAATAACTAAAAACCAAGTCATCGAATTTTTTAAAATTATAATCAGTATGTGTGGGATTTTTTAAACTAATTCGAAATTTGGCAAAAATTATTCGCAAAGTGATTGATTTAGGAAAATGACATTATCACCAATCTTTTTCAATGATCAAATCTGTGTATCTACCATTTTTTTTTATTAAGCAAACAAGATTGGCATTGTGTTCTCCACATTTGCCTTAAAATTTTGATGGGATATTATTTCTGAACAATGTTTCTTCAAATCTGGAAGAGTGAAGGAGAAAAATGTAGTATACACGGCGTTTCAGATACTTACACTTGAAGGGCAATCTTACTAGCCAAGGATGTGAAAAATTGCAACTGACAATTCCTTTTTCCATGGTTTCTCATAGGGACTGCTTGGCATTATTGTCAATATGGGGTGTAGCACCACCTTGCATAAAAAATTCTTCCATGTAAACCACGTTCATAATCTCAACTAGTTTTGTTTTCCAGTATGCTAACATACCGTATGCTGTTAATTGTGCATGTCTAAATGACCTTGATTGTTATCCATCCGTACTGTACTATAGGGAATACCAGTCACAGTAGATATATGGAGAGCACTAGATAATCTAAATGAATTTGATCAAGCTTATTGTGCACACCTTCAGATCTTTGAATCACTTATGATCTGACGGACGACCACCCCAGGAGTTGGGTAGCCGCCTTCGAAATTACTTACAGTATATACGGTTCTTCTCGAACAAGGCCTTGAGACATTTTTCTCTCTTTGAAGTTCTTCGAGGACTGCAACAACACTGTCGCCATTTTTAAAATAAATTGTAATTAAGAGTTTATCTTTAGGCAACGTTTTAAAACCAGTGTTGACTGTATTTGGTTAATTAAGTTGGTTACTACACCTTCGTCATTTTTCTCCCTTTTATCTCGATGTTAAAGACTACGTCGAGCAAACATTCGAATTCTCTGATCCTAGAGGTATTCCTTTTTATAACGAAAGTAAAAGCTATTTTTTTTTATTGGGGCGAATAAATCGATTAGTTTCCTGGTGGTCAAATTTTGAACAAATTTTCCATTTTTAAAAAATCCCAAATACGGATTAGTGTTAAAAAAATAAATAACTGTTTTCGATACCACCTACACTTTCTAATTTTCAAAAGTGGGAAGAGTTTATAACAACCCACTACTTATACAGAAATGAATTCTAATTGTAGTAATCCCAGTTGTTTGAGATTCTGTAGTTAGAATTAGATAAGAACCAATTAGATTAGAATTAGATAAGAACCTTTTCTGGTAACCTGGACTTGTTAAACCAAATTTGTATTATGAAAAAAATACAGTGCATTTCATTTTAGCCATACCCACAATGCTAAATTCCGCTTATTAGCAACACTGGTTCTGCGTTTGCAGAGTAGACCTTATCACTAATTCGATTTTTCACAAGCTTTAACAGCATTAAGCTAATATTACGCTTGTTGTTTGCTTCGCGTTGTTTTAATTACCAGCAGCCAAAGGGCAGAGTTGCAAGGCCATTTTGTTGCCTTGCAAGTATGAAAACAGAAGCACGGAGACCTACAGCAATACACAGTACATGACGCTCGAACTCAGCTTGTTGTAAAAACACATTGCATGAACACCGATTTTATTTATTATATTCCAAAATCTGTTTTTAAACCTTCTGAAGTATCAAATGGTTGAACATCACGAATTTGTAGTGTTAACATGATGTGAACTTCACTAGTACTGCGCTTTCGTAATGTAGTCCTTTTTTTTTTCTGTCCAGACTGTGGAGTGGTGTCTTATTTTTATGGAAACTCAATACTCTAAGCATATGTAAGTTAAACTTTGAATTCCTCATGTTTATTTGAATATCCATCTGTTATATTTAAGTATCCAAGAGCTATACTCAGAATTATTACATCTTTCAAACATTGTCCACTGCATCTACTGAATAATTATAATTGGGCATTGAAAGTAAGGATTCAACAATTGTCCTTAATGTGAAAGGCATATTAGGTAATGTATAAATAGCGAATTTACGATAACCAGACAACGTGATTCAGTACGATGGGACTGGAGGTCGATACCGTACTATCCTCATCATTGCTGACTCACATCATCCTACATGTTTTACCCTACACGGTGCCTTTTCTTATATCGCTATTCGCTTTACCTGTTCGCTGACGTCAGTGGAAGTCTGTACTTAGCTTTGCATCCGGTCGGATATTGCGAACACAAGTCCAGTAGTGTTTTCTTACAGATGACAGTGCTAGGAACTTTAGCCAAACAAGACCTTCTGGTTTTTATGTCATTTAATCTACTGTGGTAAGTAGTTTAGAGAAATGTCTTAGGGGATCAAAGATAGATGGTATCGGAGCAAAGTCAAAGTTAGATTCCAGGGATTAAAGGTTTGAACGTGATTAATATTGTAAGGTGTAATTTAAAACGTCACAGAATAGTATTTGTGAAAAATAAATTATACTTTAATTTATTATTTGAGTAATGCTTTAATATTTATTATTTAATAAATTATACTTTAAATTATACAAGACCAACAATACATTTTATCTGTGATCGTATTTAGTATATTTTCAAATTACTGGCATTTTATTGAAACTTCTGGTAAAAAAAGTTGATGTTTAATGTAAATTTTAATGTGAAGAGTATGATTGTGTTAGTTTGTTTTCATGCGTTGTTTTTCAGTGTTGAAATACTATAATGGCATTTATCTTGTGGCATGCGAACAGCTCGTGCTCGTTTCATTTTCTTTTAACACCACAACTTGGATGAAAGCGTTTTTAACGCAAGATTTAAGATTTACATAACCTAATTCAGAAACTATATCAAGTTTTCTTTATTGCTGATCCATAGGTACAGTGCTGCATGTTTTTATGTATAAAAAATAAATAAATAAATTGCAGCCATTATCAACCCACTGCAGGATGGAAGCCTCCTCAACAATTCATGCTGAGGGAAATGGACCATAATCTGCCACGCTGGTCCAGTGCGGATTGGCAGATCGACCGTATTTAGCAGTCAGGGGCTTGAACCCCGGTCTATTCAAAGAGCGTGTACCACTGCACTCCCGCTCCTGACCATTCGGCTACGGTGTATACAAAGTATTAATCTTCTCCTGGTACGAAAACGATTGCGTGTCTGAGTATTTTTGGACACTTTTAGAAATGGGTAATTATTAGTTAACGTTGGCCTACATATTGCACTGTTTATGAAAGTTAACTGAACGAATATGTAAATGGAATTATGAGTATAACGGATTGCTAATTAGGTTTAAGTAATTTCAAGATTTCTTTCTCTTTATAAGTATTGACAATTTTACCGTAATAACTAATAATTACACAAACTAAGATTTTCCATCCTTGTTTCATCCAAGTTCAGCAATGGAAATTTTGTAGCCTTCATTGAGTAGATTATTTTAAATTTTTTAAAGTATCGTATATTAATATTACTTCTAGCATTGCTAACCAGAGACTGTTTATAGAGTAAGGGCAGAACGCATAATTTCTACTTCCCTTGAAAATTGAAGGTAAATGTTTTATGCAGGACCCTGAATTTATATCTGTCATTGTTCTACAGGAGTTTATTGGATGATTGTCTAGAGGGCTCAGAACCAGGAAGATTAGTATCGGAGCAAAACCTGTTATAATTTTGGTTTTTGACTGTGGTGGTTTTTCGTGTTAACTTTTGAATTGCAAATTCCTACTCTCGGGTGCGTAGCATCCTAGTGTGCCCCTGTTTGGTTATATATATATAAAAAGTCCATTTGAATGATTGGTAATTTCAGGAATACAGTCAACCGCTATCGGAAAGGCGTTAACTTTTATTCGGGACGATGGAAAACTTGCTTTTTCCAATCGCAAAATGCCGTTACTTCAATATATTAATGTATGACAGTTTACCACACCCAACGGATTTTATTTCGTCTTTTACTATGCCTTGCTATATAAATAATTCATGTTTATTTTTTTATGGGTTAAAATGCCAATATACCCGCAAGCATTCTAATGACTTACTTCAAAACGACCGTCCTTTTAACCGATTTGGTTAAAACGACCATCAAAAGATTTTTTGCCATCTTCCTCCCATGGGGGAGGGGACCGAAAGAGAAACATTACCTATAATGGATAAAAATTAGAATGGACATCATTGCAGAGCCGCAATGGAGGTGAAAGATCTGGTTATATCCACTGCGATTTATGCGTCGGTGTCAACAAACGCCGTTCCCGAAGACAACCTACTGCACGAGTTTGCATACTTTAAGCGTTCAGTCACGGACTGCATTCTCCTGCGATGATCGCCATGGGACTGAGAATGGAGCAATGACTGTTACCGCTACCTACGTTTTTTATAGCCCAAGGCTACTGAGTCGGCACTTACCGTAGAGAGAGAGAGAATTGCTCCACATTCTCCGAAGGAGAAATACTGACGTCAAATAAATAAATGGGTATTTCGAGGTTCTATCAGCACCACGGAAGAAAGTCAGCCATTTACCCATATGACACTTTCAAGTAGCTGTGAGCTTATACAAATTGTGGTCCCCAACCATACGACACTTCTTCGGGTGGAACGAACAGTTTTGATTGCAAATATTACCGAAAACAAACTGGCAAAATAAATTGGGAAAAATCCTTGCACAAATCCAAGTTCGTTTTCCAATACTTTAATTACAGTACTGAATTTATTGTTAAAATGTTGCTATAATTTTATATCTAAATTATGATTATATAAACAAAATTAGTCTATACATGATGCATTGCAAATTAATGAAGCCTAGAAAAAATAGCGATTAAACCCACCTTCAATTCAAACCTTTTCTTTTCTAATCCCGCGATTTCACCTGGAGATGACAAGCAATCAGTTTAGATTCCATACGATAGATTACTATAAGAAGCCTTCAAGCAGGACAATTGCGTGCTGAGGTAGAAAATTGGCTGACTGTGTCGAGAAGGATGGCGCTGATGCTTTGGAACCAATTTCAAGAGAGAAATCCATCACAAAGACCAGGATAAAACAGCTTTATTAGTTCTTCAGCCGAATGCAATAGGTAACCTCTTTTAATCAAAGGTGGAGTAATCAACGACCACGATAAATGTATATCGTATCAACTCGCTGGAGATCCTATTTCGACTAGTGTTAACATCACTTGACATGAGTTGACTGCTGTGTGTTCATTTCAGAGTTTTTCATCACTCTGGACTTATTGTGGGATATAAGGAAAAAGCCTTTTCTTTCAGTATCTAGGAAAGGATGGTCATCGCTATTTTGAAGTCGTGCTTTGCATAGTTCCATGGGATCATCCCCTAATGCATGATTAGATTCTGGAGTTCGAAAATCTAGGAGTGCTGCTGATGTGCTTTCGTGTATAACGTTTTCTCCATAGTGAAACTGGCGCAAGAGTTGTTTGGAAATCTAGGTATACAATGTATAGATACGTTAATGAGGTCTCAGGAGCGATCATATACATGGGATGACTTCCAGAAGTGAATTTCAAGCTAGTGAACCTGGAACTCTTCAGGAGTTGAAATTAGCTGTTGTGGAGTTGTTGGATTTGTTCCTTCGCACGTTGTATGGAATGTCAGAGTAAGGATTTCGTGTCCTCCACAGATCTCGTGCTCTGTGGGCTAAGCAGGTCTGTTGTAACAGGTGCATTCGACTTATCGATTTCGTTACTTAGAACAAATATCCATTCGCTCAACATTGATATTAAAACACTTATGTTGCTGTGAATAATGCACTATACTTCAGTTCAACACGCCAATATTTATGAAATAAATCTTTCGTGCAATGAAGATTAAATGTAGAAAATTTAAAAACTACGTTCATTTCAGTGATACACCACTTTATACTTCATGAGTTGCATTTCAAAAACCGTGTTTAAGTATTAGTTTAAGGGACTTTTATGAGGGGGGATAAAAAGAATGCTTAAAGAGAATAGGCACCACGTATGGTAAGTTGTTCCTGTAGCTGTTACACAGGTCTACAGAGGACAGCAAAACATTTAAATACAAATGGGAAATAAATTAACTTGAGGGTGGGGAGTCTCGACCATCGCTGATAGAGGAAACGTTTCCTTGTTAGTCATGGAACCGTTTGCGCTGTACAGAGTAAGTAACGTGCGTCTTCGGACTACGAGTTGATAGGTATGAGTCATCTATCATGGAATCAACGTACTGAATAGTGATTCATGGTGTGAGATTTATTTTGTTGGTAATCTCTGAAATAACATGCAGAATGTTTCAGTTTAAAGACATGGGGGCGGAAAGTCTCGCTTATTTTTAGATTTAGAATATTTGTCATATTGACGTGTTTTGTTGTATGTGGGCTAAAACTTCCGCATTCGATATTAAAATAGGACTAAGTGTTTCCATTTTGATTTTAGAATGTTTTTAATTAAAAATTTGACTAATGAACTTTTTTTTTTTTTTTTCTCAATTGGAATGCTATTCGTCTTCATCGGATTGTTTCTTAAACGTCTTCGGCATACTTTTGAAAAAACTACCATAAGCACATTTTATTTGAATGTGCTTATGGTAGTTTTTTCTGTGCCTCCTACGTGAGGAAGGACAGAATAACTTTCGTAGTTATTTTACACACCGATGGGCGCGTATTGAAGGACGACATCACAACTGTTATTTGTTTTTTTTTTAAGTAAAATTGGTGGCCAAAATTCAAAATTCGCTTCAGACTTACACCTATGATGTTTTTAAACTAAACTAAGAGTGGACGCTGCTTTTCTATTGAAAATAAAGCAGTTGAGTAAAGTGTAGTGTTTTTTTGTTTAACGGCCCCAGGGGTTCCCCCCTTCTCCGTGTTGTGTACTCTGTGAAACACAGAACACTATGCAGGCCAGAGATTTTAAAAAGTCGAAGATATATGTTGAGTGTCATGTGTTGTTCTCTGACCTTTTAGCCATTGGGCCCCTACTGGGACCTCCGTTGCCCACACTTTGCCCCGAGGCAAAGTGTGGGCAACGGAGGGATCGCATTAGAAGTAAGTACTCTGGCAGGCCCTGCCACCTAATTTCCTAATATTTCATTGGCAAGGGCCTAAAAAAAGCGTATATTCAGTTAGAATAAGGGTGAAGACTGAAGAAGGGGGAACAGATAGAAGTATGGGGTTGTGATAGGGAACGCAACTCCAGTAGATGAGTGGGACTGGCCCCACCAGGAAAAAATGGGGGTGGGATGGGGAGGAAACAGAAACCCATCCTTTCCCTACCAGAGGAGGGGGTTTAAAGTGAACCAAGTTAGGGCACCCAATTCAGAATGCCAGATGATCTAGTGGCACGCCAGTGGCGTTGTCAGTCTTCATCTAGGAGATTGTGTTATTGGTCACATCTGTGAGAGTCAAGTACAGTAGTATACGAACCTTCTGTCTTTCGTAGGTTTTCTCTATTCATGGGTGGTTCCTGGGCAAGTTGTTCTTCACTTGGTAGTTGTCTTTGGTGGGTGACATCTTTGGAGCATGGATGGTAGTTCACACCAATGATAATAATGCTGGTTAAGTTTTGCTGCCTTGTTCCAGTACCATCAGGGTCCCAGGGTTCAATTAGTTGAGAGGGTTATCACGTTGCTGCGGTTAGTTGTCTTCTCCTCGAGAAAAGCTGCTGTGCGTAGTTGGTGAGAGCGTCACTCTTCCTTAGTATCCAGTAGGTGGTTTTCTTTGCCTTTTGGTATATGTCAGCTTTGTGATGAGCTGGCAGCGGAAGTCATCGTAGAGGGGGGAACTCATGCGTGAGGTGATCCCAGTCCTCAGTTCCTCCACAGAAGTACGTTGGGTCCTCTTCTAGGCCAAATGTTGTTAGTTTTACCTTTATTGCACCATGACCAGTAAGCAAATACGTGGCGTACAGGCCTGGAGAAAATCATGTCAGGGATTTTGGATAGACTCTGCTAATATCTGGGATGAATCTCCTGGTGATGACCCCCTTGGCTGAATTTGTCCAGCGATCCTGCCACACCCACTTCATGTGTGCTTGAAGTCTCCTGTTCTCCATTTTTTGGTTGTTGGTTAGATTCAGCTCGAATTCAAAGCAGGTCTGAGACACGCCCTTGGAAAGATGATACAGCATTGCAGTTCTCACCACTTCGGGGTCGAGGAAGAGGGGCCCCATCAGGACCTGGAGGGAGTGAATACTCGCAGTGCAGCAGGCATTAGAGATGGAGAGCAGGACCGTGCGTTGTGTGGAATCCAGGATTCGTCTGTTTACTTCAGTCGTAGCCTTGCTAAACCAAACTCCGGCTGCATACGTAATCACAGGAATGAAGAGAACCTTGTAATACAGCGAGAGTTCGCTTGTTCAGACCCTAGTCCCGAAGGGAGACCCTAGCAACCATGGCAGTATAATTTCTTACTTTGGTTCTGATGTATTTGAGATGAGCTTGGAAAGAAGTTTGTCTAGTACAATGCCAAGATATTTAAGTTGCACCGACAACTTTGCGGTCTTGTTACCAATTTTAATCTATCGCGGTCTTGTAATGAAGAGTTCCTTTAAGAAGCAGCGAGTTTGTTTTCGATGGTGATATGGTCAGGCAGTGTTTTTGCCCAGTCCTGGAGGATTTGGAGCGTGTGGTTTGCTAAGATCTCTACCTAGGACCTGCAATTTGCCGCCACCGTCAGGATGAGGTCATCAGCAAAGGCTTGCGGACGAACCTCCCAGAGGTCAAGACATAGAAATTTGTCCATCACCAAGTTCCATAAGGTCGGCCTCAGTACCGAGCCCTGGGGGGGCAACCACGATGTATCAGTCTTGTGAGTTTCTGATAAGGAGCGTTTACTGTAATCACCCTATTTGAGGGGTAGCTTTTAATGATATTGAGCAGATTGTCCGGTACATTTGCTTGCCTGAGCCTGCGGAGGACGCTCGGCCACCATAGGGTGTCGAACGTCCCTGCGAAATATATTGTAATCATCAGGAAGTATTTCCTGTCTGCTTAGTGGGCCTGAGTGAGCAGTGCCTGTAGAGCATCAACCGTACAGCGCCTCAGTCTGAAGCTATACTGGTTTGGTGATACTAGGTTTGTTTTCTCGTAGTGGCTTTGGATCCGTACATGGAGGAGACGCTCTAGGAGCTTACTTGCTGCATACGGACAATAGGGCTATGGGCCTGTATGAACTTGAAAGATGTGGTAGTTTTGTCGAATTTTTAAGGATCAGTCTCACATTTGCAACCTTCCAGTCATCCGGGAAGGTGCCAGTGTGCAGGTAGAGATTGAATAGATGGAGCGAAAGCTCCACAACCTTCTTCACAATTTCAGTCTCGAACAAGTCGGGCCCCGGACACCTTATCTCCTTGATAAGAGCTGCCGCGGCTTGGAGTTCTTCCTGTGTGAACTGCGATTCAACTTGTTCAGTCCGATAGATTTCATTTTCTCTGCGGATCTCATGCTGCTCGGTTGTTGTTGGATTAATGTACGGATAAAAAAGGTTTTTTAAGATATTTGAGACTGAGTCCCTCCAGGTGGTGATGGTTAGGTTTCCCTGTGGGGTGTTCGTAGCGGTGTTCACTTCCCCCTGTGGAGTTTGTTTGTGGTGATTTTGTACACCATCCCCAAGGGGTCCGAATTTCCCGTGTAAGAGACAAGTCGCTCCCAGGATTGCTGCTTTGATTTCTTTATTCTTTCCGTATACGCGTTTCTAGCTGTTCGATATACTTGTTTAAGTTCTTCGACCTCCACATCAGGCCATGATCTTCTCGCCATTTGGTACGCTTTCCGTTTGGCTTGTACCTCCTTTCTCATCCTTCGAAGCTTCTCGTTCCACCAAGGCACTGCCCCCGGAGAAGGTTTTTTCTTTTAATCGTGGCATTGCAGACTTTTTGTTAATAGGGTGGTGATCTCTTTTTTGAAGGTTTGGATTTTGAGTTTGCCTGAGTTTCTGCTGCTGTTGTCCCATCACTTTCAGCAGGGCACCCCCTGAACATGTTCCAGTTTTTTTTTTTTTTCTATTGCATATCTTTGTTGCATTACTCTGGTAATGGGTTGTCTATTGTGATTTTTTTTGTGATCCTGAATGTAATGACTTGGTAATAGAGGTCGTCCAATCATCTTGGACCCTTCCAGTCGGAGATATAGTTGGCTGTGTTTCTTGTAGCCAGAGAAATGTCAATGGTGGCTTCCAAAAGGGTGCTGCTGAAAGTGGGGAGGAGGTTTGACTGATTCCGAAGGGGCAGTTATCCCCTGTAGTTCTCCAGTCTTTGGCCGTTTGTTGCTCCTCGCCGGTCTGGTGTTGTGCTGTACCACGTGGGGGACCTGCAGTTTACATCTGCCCCGACGATAATTCGCCCTCCTGGGAGAGTGCTTAGTACACTTTGAAGGTATCTTTTAGCCCTGATAATAGCTCCGCCTGGACGGCAGTCCAGACGAAGATATTTCAGTTCTCAGACGACAAATAGCCGAAATCTTAAAATAAACGAGATAGACCCCTTTGTCTTTTTAATTGAAACGCTGCTGTAGTGGAATGGAATTTCTTGTTTTACTGCTGGCTTGCCCATTTTTGAGCAAATCTAATCTGTGATTTAATGGCCATAAGTTTTTTTTTTTTCCTCCTCTTTTCAGCCTTTTTTTTTTTTCTCTCTCGTGTTTTAAATTAATTAAAACTACTGGATTAAAAATGGGAAAATTTACAAGAATCTGTCATTTCCTGGTTGACCAGTTCCCTCATTTACGGTGTTGAATTAGGTGTGTCAGCAGTACGGGTCCCCTCTAACGCACAGTTATGGAAAGCGATGCAAGTTGTGTGGTAGACCTCACATAAAGAAGTTTATCACGTGGAATCTGTGCCAGAGTGGTGGGACATGAGTCGTGTGGCATTTTTATGATTGTGTATAAAGCTTATGATTTGATTTTAAACGATTCACGTCCCCTTTAAGCCTCTAATAATAGCATTGGCAGTGTAATGTTTGAAATATTATTCGTCTGTTAAATATAATTACACATGAAGTAATGTATGGCTGCAATTCTGACCGATTATATAAAACTGAAAACTCTTTTCCACATCTGATAAGTGAATATTGTGATTTTAAAAGAATGCAACTTTAAAACTCAGTCATCATCCGATACTTGGGATTCCTCTTTGGTATTTTCGCAGAAAGTCATTCTTCCTTTAAGTTGGTCATCGGATAAGACTTCACTGAGTAAATGAAACATGAACCTTTTAATTATTCGAGATATAACTTAATTAGCAGCATTTCGTTTATGTAAATTCATACTTTAAAGCACACGAAGCGAAAAAAAATGGCTGTTCAAAGTGAAATTAATTAGAGCTATGCGCATTTGAAGTACCCAATTTTCATTCAGGGAGAGAATCTGGATATCTGGGTTTCTTCCACCTCAGTGAACATGCTGCTTCCACTTATGATAATGCAACTAGTAAACAGATCGGGAAACAGGCAGCCAACCATGCACTTAAGGAAATGAAAGTCCTTTTATTATTGTAGCGCGATATTAAGCCTGTTTTACTGGCGTAAAGATGGTGTTTCTGGCGTGGCAAGGTAGGTAAGTGCCCAAGAAAAACATACGTAGTGTGGTATATAAGTGATTTTAAATGAATTATTAAAAAATATTTGCCCTCTTTCTGTTTAAACTGCTTGGCTTTTAAGTGTATCCAGCTATTATAGCGGAACTTCAGTTACTACTAGTTGAAAGTTATGGAAAGATATTGCATAAACAAGGTTTGGGTAGAGTAGGTTACGTGTGATCCAATTCATGGAATTTTCAATGGCATCACGAAGTTGATCATTCGTTTTCTTTTAAATTGGTCTAACTCTTCGAAGGAATTCAACATCTAAGGAAGATGACTCGTACTATTTTGTAATGACATGTTCTTGTTTACCAAATTATTTTTATGTTTCATGGAAGCAAACCTAACGAATTGGATATCACATTTCTGTAGACCAGGGGTGTCAAACTGGCAGGCCCGCGACGGTTTTTTGCGGCCCATGAAAAACGACGTTTGTAGAATGTGTTTCCACTGCTTTTGTGATCAGGCAATTTCCAGACTTTGCCATTTGCCTATTTAACAGATCTTTTCACGCGCTGACAGTTAATTTTAGTGCGGCTTTCATACTGTTCGAGTCGATTACATCGTAATGCGTGCGAGCTAATATTTGTGTTGCCGTTTCTATTTAATAAAGTCAGTAAGCAAACAGTTTTGTGTTGTGACTCTTATATACACGTAATGCCGCTTTCCAAGCCCAACTATAAAAAGAAAGATTGATGAGGGGCAGATTTCAAGAAAGATGGGAATTGAGTTACTTTTGCACATAGGTAAAATTGTGTGTATTATTCGCAATGAATCGATTAGTGTCGTCAAAAAGTACAATATTAAACGACATGATACAATTCACAAAGTTTTTTTCTGCTTCGAGGGTAAATTAAGAGAAGAAAAATTAAATGATGTGAAGAACTCGCTTCAAAGGCAGCAAAATGTAATTACAAAAATTAACGAAGGCAGTGAATCGGTAGCGAAAGCCAGTTATGGAATCAGCTATTTACTGGCAAAACATTCTAGACTTTTCGGTGAAGGCTCCATGTTTAAGGAATACGTGAAAAAAGCGGCTGAAAACGTCTGTCCTGGAAATATTGAAGTGTTCCAAGAAATTTCGTTGTCAAGAAATAGTGGCTGAAAGGATTACAAAGATAGACAACTTGCGTGAACAACTGCAGGAAGCATCCGCAACGTTTCAATCTTTTTCAATTGCACTGTTTCTTAGAGCCTGCGATGACAATTTGAAAGTAACTGAAGAGTTTTTGGAAATGATTCCCATCCATGGAACTACTGGGGAAGGCATTTGTGACGCCATATGGAAGCATCTTGAGAAATACAAGCTTCCTCTCAAGAGACTCGTGGCTGCGACTACCGATGGCGCTCCAGCGATGACAGGCGAAGTCAAAGGATTTGTATCAACACCAGAAGCAAAGCTGAAGGACGAGAATCCGGACAAACAAAAATTGCATTCTTTCTACTGCGTTATTCATCAGCAGGTTCTGTATTCGAAAATAGTGAAAATGGGCTGTGCGCTCAAAACTGAACTTCATCCGGTCACGAGGACTGAATCACCGCCAGTTTGCTGTCCTTTTTAAAGACTTGGAAAGTGAACTTGAAGGGCTGTCGTACTGCATCGAGGTTCGTTGGTTGTCTTGCCACAACGTTCTAAGCAGGGTTTTTTTTTTTTTTACTTTTGGAAGAAATAATACTGTTCCTACAAATGAAAGGTCAGGATGTATCGCTTCTGAAGGATCAGTCTTTGGTACAAGATCTGGCCTTACTAGTAGATATTACAGGTCACTTAAACGATCTAAACATCAAACTACAAGGGAAAGATCAGTTGATAACAGCATGCACGATGCACTGGCTAGTTTTCAAAAATTGCATTATCTCAAGTTGATTGTGTGGCAAAATCAATTAAAATAAGGTATTCTTACTTTTCTATGTGTGAACAGTTAAAATCAGAATCAGTGTTATACCTTTTCAAAATTTTGTGGCAGAAAAGAAAAGATTAAATGCGAATTTGATACACTTTAAAGATTTCAAGAAACACCAAGAAGATTTCTCTTTTCACGGGTCCTTTTTCTTCTAATGTCAAGAGAGCTCCATTTCCATACAAATGGAACTAATTGATCTGCAGAATGACTCAATTTTAAAAGAGAAATGCTGAAAATTTGTGATCTATCAAAAATCTACCCCCGGAGTCAAGTGTTTGGCAAAACGGCCTAGATTACCTAATTTCATGTATATTCTTGTTGAAATATTGCATTACCTCGAATAAACTTGCTTTTTATTAATTTTTCTGTAGTTTATTCAGTTTCTTTATTTCCTTTCTATTAATTGTTAGTGCATTCTCAGCTGCGAGTATCAATTTAGTAACAACTGAGCGATTAAAACGTGTCTTTAGGCTTAGCAATGGAAAGGTTTGTGGGTCGTATGCGGCCCGCGTGAGTACACTAATACGGGAAATGGCCCGCGCCCAAATGAGTTTGACACCCCTGCTGTACACTAAACAGAATAGTGGTTAACTTTCTTAATCTAAAATTATAAAACTGTGATTACTGCCATTAATTAAAAGGAAAAACATGAGACACTTCGAAAATTCGTTCCATGGATACGGAGATACAGCTGTTTGAAACTGGCGCATGCGGCTCCGTGATTGAGATGTGACCAAGAAGCAGTTATAACTTGACGCTGTTTGATGTTAGAAGTGTTGTTAATTACATCTTCACGCATGCTGAATATGCCGATATGGTGTTTGTCTACGGTTTTTCTGGTGGAAGTGCTACTGCTGCTTGTAGAGAATACCGGTTTCAAGAGCGTTTACACCAAACTGCGTGAGACTGGTACAGTTTCCAGCCCTCATATTTCTTAACGTGCAAATGAACAAAATGTGGATGAAATAAAACACATTCTTCAGTCGGTAGAACGTAGTCCTACTATTAGCACACGAAGAATTTCTACGCGTATCGGTGTTCCACCGACAAGAGTATGGCAAACATTACTGTTCGTGTCCATTTCACACAACGGGTGCAACACTTAAAACCAGGAGACTACGCCCAGCGATTGGAATTTTTGTCGGTGGGTAAATGCTAATCGCCGATTAATTCCATTAATACTGTTCAGCGATGAAGCTACTATCACCTATGATGGTATAAACAACATCTCCATAGGTGGTCAGACGAAAATCCACATGCCACTGTAGAAACAAATTTTCAACATCGCTTCTCTGTAGTGCGGTATCATCGACAATCAGTTCATTGGGCCTGTTGTGTTACAAAATCGTCTTACAGGGAGGGCCCATTTACCTAGAATTTCTGCAAAACGAACTTCCACTACTATTGGAGGATGTTCCCTTGGCTACAAGGATTGGTATGTAATTTCAGCATGATTGAGCTCCTGCACATTATACACGTCTGGTGATACAATATCTAAATCGAACTTTCCCTGAACGATGGATCGGCAGCGGCGATTCCGTTCATTGGTCACCAACGTCTTCAAACCTCATCCCGTTAGATTTTTGTGTGTGGGGTTGGATGAAAAGCGCGGTATACAAAGAAAAGGTGAATACAAGAGACTAATTGCTCGCTCGCATTTTGGATACTGCTGCCCACATAAAGGAACCCCAAGACCACCTCAGAAGAACAATACGTCATATTATCACAAGTATTGTAAAGGCAGATATGAAGTTCTCTGAGCAGTGCAGACGGGCTGCAAGAGTAGTTCATGGTGTATTGTCAATGATATATAGGAAGTTTTCTAGCAGGGATAAGGAGGTGATTATTCCCTTGTATAAGGCAATAGTCAGACCACACCATGAGTACTGTATACAGGCCTGGAGGCCTCATTTCACGAAGGATGTAGAGCTGCTGGAACGAGTACAGAGAAGGGCAACAAGATTAGTGAATGGAACAAAGGGGTGCTCTTACGAAGAAAGGCTTAAGTTTTGCAAATTACAGTGTCTGGAGACTAGGCACCAGCGAGGTGATCTGATAGAGGTGTATAAAGCCTTGAATGGATTGAGCATGCTCAATGCTGATGGGATTCTTCCTCTCGCTCAGAATAATCACCTGAGAGGGCATAAATTCAAATTGAGGAAAGACAGATGTAGGATAGACGTGCGGAAATTTGCCTTTAGCCAGCGGGTGGTTGGTTGGTGGAACAGACTTCCATCCCTTGTCGTGGAGGTTGATAGCCTGAATAAGTTTAAGGCTCAGCTGGACAGGTATTTCGAACGAACAGAGGGGTGAAGTGGAAGTGGTTATTTTTTTTTTATTTATTTATTTATTTATTCTTTTTTGGCTGATGCTGCATAAGCTTGCTTTCTTGCATCAAATGCCTCTACTAATGCTAATGCATTGAGGTTGGTGGTGGGATTTTCGAACTTTTATTGTTAACTGTAAAAAAAATTGTCAATTTGTTTTGTATCATTCAAAAAGTCAATAAATAGTCATTTATCTTTCTTTAATACCTCTCATTAATGGCTTTATGCGCGATATTTTCAAACGGCTGTATCTCCGTATCCATTGAGAATTGCACACATGTTTATATTAACTTTTTTTTACTCAAAATAATCGATACTATAACCTCCACAAAATATTTACCGTCCTCCTGAATCACCCTGTATATGTACCTGTTCTTAATCTTAGTTACCTTAACACAGCCCATGTAATTATTTGTTCCATGATGACCCACAGCAGCGCTTTAAATCTCAGACACCTTGCTTTCCAGGGCTGCTGCGTGTTCCAACAGAAGCAGTGTAAGAATGATTCTCACTTCTGCCTGCGGCTGTAGTTAATCTGTTAGTTTGTGTATCAACCCAAGCTAGTAACTTTCCCACCGACCATGATAGATCAGTAATACAGATAATGTTAGTTGGATTGGAAAATCCTTGCACCTCTTCTGTTTAAGTGCATCCCATCCCTGCATATAATACTCCTGTTAACAAGCACAGATAACGCTGAGAAAAATTCTACTCCATGAGCCTTTTCCTCAATCTCTCCAGGGCCGAACTGATTGACAAGTCAATGTGTACTTCCCCCTATCGAGGCTTGCAGGCACTTTCACATTTAATCCTAACTCGCGACTGTTTCCCAACGTTGCCCTGTACTTAACTTTTATCTCCTACACTTAATATTATTATTGCCAATGTGTACAACAATATCACCTTTCGTGCCCTTAAAAGATATGTCTGCTGTAGAAAGTCATCCGTCTTTGATCCTTGCAGGCATATACTGATCTTATTCAACCTTAATTCTAGAATAATTTTTCAGAGTTCTTTCACCCAATAAGTTGAACTAATACAATATGGCAATTAACATCGACATAACTCTGTTTCCCCCGATGAATAAGAACTTTAAAATTATTCAGAACAAAGTAGTTAAATAAAATTTAAAGACAAAAGGATTATATAGCTGAATCGGGGTTGTATAACGATGCTTAATCCGCAGAATTTTTCTCTGGAGACTGCAGCATTTCAACTATAGTCAATTCAAAAATGTATTCGAACAATGCATACATTTTATAACATGAATCTTTCTATTTCTGTAGGCGCTTTTGAAAATTAAGATCCTGGATAGGTAAAGTTGTTATTATATTCTAAGAAAGCAGTTTTATTAAGTGTAAATGAAGTTGCGACAGTTGATGGGTCTGAGTATCGCGACTCTTCTAATCATGCGCCTTTTCAGGATTGAAAAGAAAGTCGATCTTGCGCTTAACTGATTGTAATGGGGAAGATCGAGTCCTTTGCCCTTAAGACTTTCTTGCATTTTAGACCATTATGCAAGTTCGTGCTATCGATCTCAAAGTTTTTCAAAACTAATTATTTTCACTATGGTTTTCTAATCTGTCGTCTCCTCAGCTCTTAATCATTCATTATTACAAATTTGTTTTTAGAATCGTACCACTTCAGGAGAGAACTCGATTTTTGTTATGTAAATATCACCAAGATCATTTTTCAAAACAAGCATCTTCCAGAGTAGAAACTGAGGGCATCGTTATTTTTCCTCACTCATCCCCCTTCTTGACGGTGGTAACAAACTTCAAAGAATTTCACTGATAAAAGCATTTACTGATAAGAAAATTCTTTAAATGTGTTTGATTCAGCGATGCGTCAGTGGCGTCTGGATGGCTAGGAGGAAAACTGCTTCAGTAACATTCTCTTCGTCATAATTCAATTAATGAAATTCCATTAAATCGGAATGATTGTGCACAGAAGTAACTATTACTCTTATATGGCATTAGCAAATCAAATCGTAATCGATTTCTACAGATTGAAGAATTTCATAAAAGGTCATTCGGTATATTCACATAAGTGGGCTTTCTTTTCTTGTGTTGCTAATTAACGCCATTTTTTTTAAATCCTGTTTCTGGTCTCCAGAGTAAGATATTACTTGGCAACTTCTACAAGGATTTCGTTTGGTTTGCCGTTAAATAGTTTCTTGCTTCTGGAAACTCAACCACCCTTTTGTGGATGTTTTCAAAATAGTTAATACTCCACTCCAGCGAACTTGAAACTCAATTTGAAGTTTTAGTTAAATTATTTACTCTGTTGATATGAAATAAGTTGCCGAGTCCAGATATATGTAGTGACTTGTGTTCTGTTCGTGAATAGTTACTTGTAACCGGATGCAGCACTACCACTGCATTTTGAAGTCAAAGTCTACTGCTCTCACTTTCTTCTGAAAGCGGAAATACAAACGGAAACTACCCTACAAGCGTCTTCCCCCAGAACTTCCGTCGTAGCAAGTTACAACTTCACTGTAGACTTGAATTTACTTTCTTTAAATTGCTACTTCATTTAGGTGAACACAAAGTAACTGGAAATGAGATCTGAAGAGTAGGATGATGGCGAAAAAGACATTTTTAATTTTTTTAAAATGAAAATTAAACTTGCCTCTAAGAATAGACATGTCTACATTTCCGGACTATAAAAACTGACTAGTCGATCGTGAACCTTATTGAATTAGTATACCCAAAATGTCTCCACGTGTGCAGTCATGAATATATTATACTCAGTCATTCTTCTCCTTCGCGGTTGTTAAGGGTTCTAACTGATTTTGCTGCGTTTGTAGATATCTCAATTTTTTTTCCTTTTCTTTAAGAATATTGAGAATGACTGTTTTACTGGATGAAAAACCTGAGTTTCAGGGAGGAATCACTTTCAAACTTTTGTTTGAGATTGACTAACGTACAAATTCTTCTGGACTCAAACGCCGGTAATGCCGAGGTTTTATATCCCCCCCCCCACATTGTAACATATAGGCTCACTAGTTACCAATAAATTTTAAAGAAGCAAAGGGTAGAATGCAATATCTTGAAGAGGAATAAAAGCTAATTTCCTGAAGTATATCTTACATAGCAATGCGATGAGTTGGCATTTTAACCCCTTGTAGATTATTGACATTTTGACCAGTCGGAGTTTTGGTTACCAACCAATTGTCAAATATAGTCAAATTTCAGTTAAGTGATTTTTGACTCAAAGTATTAGAAGAATAACATGACCATTTTCAAGCGTTATAAAATCGGGCATTTTAAATTAGATACGGTTGTTCCTGAAACACGGATAAACGAAATCACTGGAATTCATGCATTTCTGATTTTATCATAGTAATTTCAGATAAATACCACGTGTTTTTATAAATTCTGTAGAAACATTTTGGCTATGATTGATATTATCCAAAATGACTGCCATCTATGCACAATCTCGATGATTTCCAAACACTGTTGGCGTTCGGCCATATTTACAACTTGATCGATTGAGAGGTCAGACGAATTCATACGACATTTCAGGGTGGGAAACTCCAAACTTAAACTTGAAATTTGCATAATTCTGTCATATGTGAATGGATTATACATGAATTTTGTTTTTACCAACGATCTAATGAATTTGGCTGTGATTTCGCGGGACACCAGTATAAGCGAACAGCGGGGGGAGGGAAACAGTTCGAAGCCTGATCAAACTAGAAAAGACTTCCTCCGATGGCATTTGGAAAATCCACATTGAGATGGGCATTCGTTATATGGCAGAGGCGATGAGTCATTCACTGTTGCATGGCTGTCGGAAACGTATGACAGTGGTCATACTAATATTAACACAAAGGGGTGGTAAACGACTCGTGATGATTCCAGAACCTGCCAGTGGTTGAAATTTGTATGACGAAATAAAGCTCCATCCCGTAGCTTTAAGAGTGACCAGAGAATGGGCAGAGCTGTTGAATCAGCTATCATCCATTCCTTGGTCGAACACAAATTACCTTTCATTTAGCCAACGCCTATCTCAATGCAAAGAACGAAAGTAGGGTTCGTAACAGTTAGTAGTGGTTACGACCGTTTTACTTCTATATTCTGATTGAAGACTAATCCAAATCAAAAGAAGCATACCATACAATCCTTACTTGGTGTTTCTCTAAAGTGGTCATGTCGATTGTAAAACGCACGGAACTGACAATTTATCACCTTGATTATCTCAGCGTTGAATGTTCAAAAAAAATAATAAAACAGTTCATCTTTCTATCGTGTTATGGTCAGCTCATTTAATCAGTACTGTCAACTTCATTTAACGTAGTTGGAGAAGGACGTTACGTAGTGGTTTTCAATGGAATCTAGATTTCTGTAATGAACATTCTTATACCACGCGAATATTAAAATCGTGCAGTCGGAATTGAGACATCCGGCAAGAAGGAGATGGGCAACAGCCTATGTATGGTCTGATGGGTTCCGGAAAGGTTGCCGAAACTTTAATGTATTGTGCTTTAGAAATAGCTAAAGGAACTATCTTAATTTTCAAGTAGAATAAGATTGGTCATTATAGAAACCCAATTCCAAATTCATTTAATTCTGTAGTAACTTTTTTGCAATCATTCTCATTGTTTTTAGCAAGAGTTGTTTTTAACTGGTCCCGCAATACACTGCACCATTAACTTTGTAATTTGTCCCCTTAAAAATATAAGTACAGTTTCCTTTCAAGCCTTCTGATCCCATGGACAGTAGTATCCAGGTGAAATTCGCTCTTTAGTATGAAAAAGCAGTACATTTTTGCAACCATTAGCAGACTTAGGTACTCTTGTGGCCTTGATGCGCATATTTAAAGGCACTAAAATGGAGTAGTAGGGCCCTGGACTAACAGTAATTGTTGTTTGGGCTCTGAACCGCAAAAAATACAGGTTTGTTGCAACTACTAAATTTTTTGCTTTAAGTTAACCCTTGCAAATGAAAAATGGTAATCAGAACTGATATGGATACGGCTGAGAAACAAAGCCACTGGTTCTTCGATGTGGTTTTCCTTTTAACTCCAGACATTCCGTGCAATTCTGTTTTGTTTTCGGAGAAATTGCGTTAAATTGAGCCATCTTGCGAAACGACTGCCGTATGGAAACCGATCGCTATCCATTAGAAGTAATACGTAGAATTTAAAACGAGGCTAACAATTTCAGTTTCGTGTCCCGTTATAACAAAACTCAGTTTCAGCCCACAGCGAGCATCATTAATTTCTGTCAGCACAATATCTTCGAACTAAATTTTGGACAAGATTAATCGCTCTACTTGGTCGCTATGGAATCATAAGTGCACTTTTTTATCCATTTTGCAGAACTCATTAAACGTCAATGGGGAAATGCACTTTTTTACGAGGCAGTTGGAGAAAGAACATTAAAACCTTAGAAGATAAAGAATTAAGAGATTCATTTATTTCACTTTGTTTCACCAATGCCTCTTTTTGCCATTAATCAGCGAAGCAGAAGTTAAGAGGGCAGAACAGAACATTTGATCTTTGGAACGGTATAGTAGTTGGGAGGAGGGAAATACTTGTTAAATAGGTTTGTACTGCAAATAAATCTTAAGTAATACTCGTTATTTTATAATTTGTCAAGAATGAAGATGTGCGCAGATATATGCTGGTGACTTTCTACCGAACTAGATTTCATCGTGTTGAACGATATTTTGTACCTTCTAATCTTCAAAGTATTGTTTAGCACGATGGTAAAAAAACGCCAACATCTGTGCACATCTTAATTCTTGAAGTGGTTGCGAATCCACCGAACTCTTTTCCAAAATTCTAAATTTAGAATGATTATTTGCGTAAGTTGGACAATCTTTCCCACTAGTGACTGGTTTATTCGTTAAGAAACGTAGTTGCACTGCTTTAATCTGCCACCACAAATCTTTCAAGTCACTGTTTCTCTCTCCTTAAATTTCATCTACATTCAGGCACTGTTGATATTGTCTTGTTGTCAACAGCGGAATACCCCTACTTGGACAGAGATACTCAATGGGTCAAAACTCGTTGCGATCAGAAAGACTGGATTTATGGGCCAGAAAGCACTTTCTGTGCAGCCCTTGTAGATGGCAATTAAATTACTTATTTGCTTTTTTCCATCCTCTAATATCACAGTACTGCAACTATATTTATGGTTTTATATTATTTGCAAATGTTTTTCCCACGAATATTAAAATTCACCTATCTAAAACTCATTCTTGTGTATTTGAGTCGGAAGTCCAACTGACCTTCGCACAATATGTTCCACATTTCACTGTCAGAGTTTTGTCCTCAAATCTGTATTAGACTACACTTTTTTTTTGTTCATTGGAACAAGGATACATAAGCTATGGTCACTTATTCTTTTTCTAAGGGAAGCAATAAAGGAATTTGAAAAGTTCACGCATCCCTTCTCACAACCAAAGGAGATGCAACTTACGAACTTTGTCAGTTTGTGGTAGCTCCAATAAACCAAAGGAGGGATACAAGGAAGTCAGCAGAACCGAAGCACCCAACTAAAAACCAACTTTTGTCCTTCTGCTGTTAGATTCGGTTCCTACCGATGTCAGGATTTTTATTAATCGATTTATCAAACGACAGTTGGATTACTTCTGTCGTCTTCCATACTATAGTTGGTGCAATTGTGGTAGAGAAAGGGGTTTATCTTACCATCCACACCAAGTGGTGATCCCTCCATCTGTAGTGGACGAAAGAAATAGTGAACTCAACATCGCAAAAATACAATTCGTCTCGCATCTAGATTTTTCTTATTAGTCTGTGTTGATTCTTCAGTCTTTGATCCTCCAAGATGAACAAGAAACTAAAGGTTTCATCACGATGAGTGTTAACATTAATTTTAGGGGAACTAACGTCAATATGTCATTGAAATAAAGTTTGTGGTTGTATTCACGAAAATTCATTTGTTTTTTTTTAACTGTTATATCATTGGAATTTAGAAAGTTTATTACAAATAGCCATAATTGGGTGTAATGAATCTGGGTGCTGTCCTAGTTTCTCTTTGGTAATCATTAAATAAATCTAAAGAACCAATGACACGTCCTAAATGTTTTAAAGTTTATAAATGCTTAAATTAAAATTGTAATTCAATTTTTATAAATTGACATTTTTCTTTTTTCTTCAGGTGGTGACTTGTCCAGCTGCAGTAGCTGCCCACTGTGAAGACGTGAAAGTCAAAATGCAGTACATAAAGTTCTCCAGGAGCAAACACATGATGAAAATAGCTACGGTTTAGTAGTCATCCAAGTTCTACTGTTTCTTCCCTACAGACTCTAACCATCATGATTCCCCGGAGGATATACAGACGAAGGTGGAGGAACCCTCTACTTGTGTTTCTTTCCGGCATGATTGTCATTGGGTATTTCTCATACTTCCATCACTTAACTAGTTCTTGTAGCGCTTCACATCGTGAACTGCCTTCAATCATCGTTGCAGAGTCGGCGGGTATGCAAATCGCACATTCAACTAGACACCTGTTGTCAGCTTCAGAAGCCCACAATAGCTCTGAAAGAAATGAAACCAAACCACAAGCCCAGTTTCCAACAGATCTCTTTAATCTTTATCAGCGACAGCACGGAGCTGTTGTATTTCACATCATAGGCCTGGTGTATATGTTCGTGGCCTTGGCTGTTGTCTGTGATGAATTCTTCGTACCATCTCTCGACGTTATTACTAAAAAACTGGAGATCTCGGAAGACGTTGCCGGAGCAACCTTCATGGCTGCTGGAGGCAGCGCTCCCGAACTTTTCACTAGTGTTATTGGCGTCTTCATTTCCTATGACGACGTTGGTATCGGAACTATCGTGGGTTCGGCAGTATTTAACATTCTCTTTGTTATTTCAATGTGTGCCATCTTCAGTAAGACCGTCCTGAACTTAACTTGGTGGCCCTTATTTCGTGACGTTTCATTTTATTCTGTAAGTCTCATGATTCTTATTGTTTGCTTCACGGACAACATCATTTACTGGTACGAAGCCCTCATATTGCTCTGCTGCTACTTCGCGTACGTGACGTTTATGAAGTTCAACGAGCGGGTGGAGAGGTTTCTGAGAAGAGTGCTAAACAGAACCAAGTCTACTCGTGTTGGGAGCACAGATCACTTGGTGCCTAGCGTAAGAATTCTCTAAATTGCCAAAATTAAGTTGAATTCATTAGTTTGAATTCAGCTTGATTCATAAGTTGAATGAATTATTTCTTAATGTATTTGTAACCAATTTGATTTCAGTATACATCGTTGATATTTTATACAACAAAATTAGATGCTAAGCCAGTTCGGTAATGAACTTGTCAGCTTTCTTCCTGATAATGAAATATGCGAATGAAGCTGACCGTTGCAGGTTTTGAAGTCTGGGATATTTTGAAGGGCAATATGACTATCCATTATTCAGTTATCACCACCTGCCTTTTTATTTTGGTTGCATACATGTATTTTCCGCAATAAGAACCCTTAATTGACCCTGGAAATCCTTTTTGAAGTATTAAAGTTAAGTATTATTCGAAATTTAGTGTGAGCGGCACTCAAGTGAACCTTGTTAAACGTATATGCACCCAAGCTTCTAAATAATTCACTTAGTGAGAATTATTTAGAAATTTTGAAGTTTAGCAGAATGCGTTGAACTTGATGGACCGATACATCAATTTGGATGAAATTTGTGAACAGAATATTAGCCGAAAATTCAGTGGATGCTTGCTTCCTCCCCTACTCTGTTGCCAGATCAACAGAGGAACATATTGGGAGTTCTCTTCCACATTTTCAATTCAACCCTGATCTTTCCTACGGTCTTCCCCACATTCTCTGATGGAGTGAAATTTAGAGGACGGAATTTGTAGAAGCAGGAGGTGATTATATTGAAAAATGGGCAATGTTTATGGACTTAACAGTTTAAGCTATGTGGAAATTAATCTTATTAATTTGTTTGTCCTTTTAACTATGCTGAAAAATGCAAAAAAACTTGAGAAACCGGTTTCAACCGATATGGATATCAGCGCTGTCCATCAGCTAACTTTATTACTGGCTGTACCGCTGCGAGACTTAAAAAGTAGTTGGTTCATATCGATATTATATTATAAAAATACTGTATTAGTCCTTAAGAATAATCTGGATGATTGTTAGTGCCTCAATATATCACGATCGTGCTATGTCCTCCTGGTCTGGTCTGGTTGTTCGTTCTATCCTGATAGATTGTTCTAATAATGAAATACTTGCCTAATTCTCCAGAACAATATACAAGTCAGGTTCACGCAGTTTTCTTAGCACATTTCATGTAAATATTTTTCTATTCTTTCCGCAGAAGAGTTTTAGTTGGACAAATGATGCTGCTCACTGTCGTAGGGCCCCATGTTTCACAATTCGTTAGACAGTGGTTTTTTGAGCTTGGACTTTGTATACGAGGGAACAAGTAACAATTTTAAGGAATATTTCATAGGTATATTTAAGAAATATACCTTTTGGAATTAAGCAATTTTTATTCTTAGGATTATTATGCTGTATTAGTTTTAACTGTAGTTTCTCTGATTAGAAATAATTAATAAAAAGGTCCCCTAACGATCTTGATAGCCAATTTCGAAAACAATGTGGCTGCCACTTGTTAATCATTTTCGTGAATTTCAGTGATCGCATCATCAAGCTGTTATCAATGAGGCATGGGCGATTTTCTTGAGCAGGAAATACCCCACGATTTTCTTGAGGTAATACCCCACGTTCTGACAAAATACACATGCTATGCGTATTTATCCTTTACGTTGTGGAATTGAACTGCTTCCACTGGTATGTTGAATTGTAGCGGAGAATGTGGCTACAGTCAAGTTCATGGATTGTGAACCAAGAAACTTTTGTCAAGACTATCTGTTAACGCATGTATGCTATTGTGTGCAGTTAGTTGGCGATATGAATATTGGTTGTGGATTCGCCAAGATCGTAGATCCAAGATATCTGGCTATGATAAGGATTATGGGTGCATTTTTTGCTATGAATAAAAACTTTTCGATTAACGTGTGAAACCTTTTGTGCAATTTTTATCTTGTGGCTGCTTTTCTTGTCAGGGGAGAGATGAATTTTGTGAATGGCTCACTTCTAAAACCAATATCCTTACTGAAAATACTTTTGATGGTAAAGGGGTAAGTGTGTGCCTAGATGGTCGTTTTCTGGTCCAAATTGAAACCAAATAAATTGGTTCTGCGTACTCAATTCGAAAAGAAGCATAATTTTTATTACTGATCTTAAATCATCGGCCTTTTTAAGGGTTAAACCTAATTCATCCTTAAAGGATGAATTAGGCGTCAGGTATGTTTGTAGTTAAAGGCCGACACTCCTCTAGGTGTCACCATTTCTGCATGACGCTTGACTCTAGTTTAGAATTTACTGACGTTCCTAACCATATTCTGTGTCTGTTAGTGAGAGTTACGTGATCTTCCATTCCAGTAAGGAGGTATTGAAGGAGAGCTTAAGACTTTGAGAGTGGGACGACATAGGATGGCAGCTTATCGTGCCTTTTAAGTTCAGTGAAGTTTCTGTTCTGTAAAAGGCACTCTGTTAGCATAACTTGTTACTTGAGCAAATGGAATAATCGGATCTATTTAGTTTGGGGGAAGAGGAGGATCAGAATTATCAGTATTTGTGCAGTCATGTCGATAAGCTGGCAACCAGTGAACTGTGCAAGTCGATAATTGGAATTTCAATTGTATCTCATATTGTGAATCAACCTTCACAACCAGAGGCCGAGGTATTGCACTGCTTTGAATAAGTAACGTTTCGCCAGTGGAGAAGACTGTTACTTATTCTTGGTGGATACTTATTCAAAGCAGTGCAATACCTCGGCCACTCGTTGTGAAGGTTGATTCGCAATATAAGATACAATTAAAACGATGCCAATTATCGACTTGGACAGTTCACCACGAAAAAAAAAAAACACTGACCCTTTCAATAACGAATCTTAAGCGTAGTCTCATTTCTTCATGCAAAATAATTGCCTTAATTCGTTTTTATTATATCAACAAATGATTTTCTCAGCAGTTTTTACCACCTGTTTTTTTTTTTTTTTTTTTTTGTTTTTTCTGTACGTGCATGCATAAAATATTTGCGTGCTTTTGACATTCCCAAAAGATGTAAAACGTTTCTCCATCCGACGCGACCTAGTGTCTTGCTTTAGAGATGATCTCAATGTTTCGCTCCGATGAGGCTCACTGCGATTCTCTTTTGATTTAATGCAATTAACTGATAATAAAATAGGTTAAAGTCCCTCGTCTGAGGCTAATGATTTAGAGTAGCAGAGGGCATTGTTATCAAGAGCTCTTATCTTTTAACTGCTTTTCCAGTTGAATAAATTCTCTGGCCTTGTGTTTTTCCTTAAAATTAAACTATGAAAACAAAACTATTCTTTACACGCGAAATACACTGATCGACAAAATTAACCGAACAAAATGTTTTCATCAATATTTTATTGTGGACAGTGTCGCCGAAAGTGAATATTTAATGTAAGCATGCAAATCCCGAGTATCCAATAGAAATCGATTTACCACCTTACAGAACTGCACATTATGCAAATTATTCATCCCTATAAAAACACGGGTTTTGACCACATTTCATTCCCGTTCTTTGGCTTTCTCAGTGGGTAGCCACATCTCCAATACTCAGGATGGCAAGTCTCATCGTTGAGATGGTTCTTTGAGATGGTGGGCTGTTGGACGACTTGAAGCTGGGCAGTTGCAGGGGATGTGATACGTTGGCTTAATGTGTCACGCAGTGTCGTTTCGGCATTACGGACGCAGTTTCAGGAGACAGGAACCATTACGAAAAAAGCTGGCCCGGATCGCCCGAGGGCTACGTTAACCAGAATAGACCGCTATCTCGTTCTAACAGCAAGACGAACCCTACGATGTCCTGTCTTCAATTGTCTATTGAGATTGCGGTGGCCACAAGTAAAAATATTTCCAACTAGACTATGTTAAGAAGGCTCAGTTCAAGTGGATGCTACGCAAGGAAACCAGTGGTTTGAATCCCGTTAACCCCAAAGCCCTCAGCAAAGCTCGACGAAATTGGTGCATGAACATGTTACTTGGAGCCCTCACAAATGGGGTGCAGTTCTATTCTCTGAGTCCCATTTTAGCCTACAAATAGATTCCAGACGTGATTTCATCTGGAGACAACGAGGAATGCGGTACCGTCTCTCCAACATCTCAGAAAGGTACAATTACGGTGCGAAGACAACAATGAGGCGGAATAGTGATCAACGGCCGCACCTCTTGTTTTTGATAGGGCTACTGTAACTGCGCAGAGGTACCTAGAACGGATTCTCGAACCTATGTGCGACTTTTTAGAGGTGCCGTTGGCCCAGATTTTCTTTTCATGTTTGACAAACGCCACTGCACATAGAACTCAAGTGGTGGAGGGAACATCTTGAAACTGAAGACATCCAACGACTGCCATGGCGAGCACGATCATCAGACGTAAATCCGAGCGAATATTTGTGGCACGCAATTGCGCATAGTGTTGCATGCCGGCAGCCAACTCCTTGGTTACTTGGTGAGCTAAGGTTGGTAAAAGAATGGAATTCGTTGCCGCAAAATTTTATAGATACCGTTTTATATCGAGCATAATTCACCGCTGTTAAGCCTATTTAGCCATTGGAAGGATCATACGCTGTACTGATGTCATGGGACCATATTTTCGAGCATCTTGCATGGACTTCTGTAATATGTCCTTCTCTGTAATTCTTATACAACCCTTATAACGTCCCATATACCTGTCCGAAGTTTATTGCTGTCTCCTCATTTCATCGTTATTCTATGGTAAACCACCATACCAAATTTTGTCCCGCTTCATCTCAAGCATCGAGTTACACCACGTTTTCTACGTGTTCTGTTAATTTTGTCGAACAGTTTATTTTCACGTCTTACAAGAGCAAGTAGTGGATGTGAACAGTTGCGTAGCTCCATATCTCTGAAGAATATAACTCGTCTATTAATTTCGTTTATCTTTTTTTCAGGCGCGAGTTCTCAGCACATAGATAAATCCCTTAAAAATTATACATCACAATACTCAGTAATACCCAAGTTGCTAGAAGAACCATGCATTTTTTTTCTGATTGCAAAGTCGATGGAGAATGCTGAAGCTTTGTTCACATCTCCAAAAGGAATGCTAACTACTGTAATCATTTGCAATACGTCGGCATATTTACTTAATGGTAAACATCAATGCTAATTGCTTCTTTTGAAAACAATTCCAAAACAAAACAAGTCTTACGAGTGCCATCTTGGAATGACGTCGGTTCTCTACGCGGTCTTTAATTCTTTGGCATTCTGATACCCAGACGTAGGCACTCTTATCGCAATGGATATGTAACCACTTTTCGTCCCCACGTTGTAGGAAAAGGCCTAGGTCGATACGGGAGGAATTTATGGTATTTTCGCACTCTGGCCCAGTTAGACAGTCTAGAGAAAGGTGCTTTGTTTTTCATCCTGAAAACATTAAATGTGTGTTAAGCGCCAAAGCAACTAAAACTAAGGCGTCAATGTTGCGTTTATAAGTTTATAATTGCGTGTTTTCTCCGATAACTCAATTTGCTGGACAAAAACCAAATGCATCCCTCTTGTGAGGCCAATTCATCCAAGTTTAGGAAAAATCTACAGGTTCCATCCATCATTGGCGGGTTTCAAACTGTGGAATTTTCCATCCGGTGTTGGAAGACAGTGATTATAATCAAGTTTTACTCGTGAGGGTTTAGAAAAGAGGCAAATAGACATTATAATAAGACGAAATTTGCGGACACAGTACACCGACACTTCATTACATGAACTGCCTTGTCGCTTGATCAGAAACAGTAGGTGTAGTTTAGTCAGGTGCAACAACTTGTGTGTGTATATATATATATATATATATATTTTGCACATAATTTACGATATAGAAGTTAAACTAGAATTGATACTGCATACTTCAACCCCCTCCAACTAGTGAGCTGACCTGTGGAAGATCACTTGGAGATCTTACGGAAAATGGCATTCGTGCGCTTGCAAGCTGAAATAAATGAAAGCATCTTTTTCCAACCGGAAGTTTCTTTTATGCCCAGGATTCAGATAACCTTGAAATGATCGATACGTCCAGTGTTCGTTATTTTCTGAATGTCAGTCTTGTTCGCCAAGGTTTTCCGGTGTTGCGCAATCAGACAAGATGTTGAAAGGTGAAAAACATGAACCGGTATACGTTTACTCTCCTATATTATGTGTACTATTTCACTTATCGATCGCAGTTCGCTCTTACATTTCAAGAATTTATGGGCAACTTGCCTTTTTTATTCGAAATCCAGTAGACACAAAAAGAAGCAATACCAGTTTTATATAGTCTTCATCGTACTCCTCCCTTCTGTTGGTAATTCCTTATTTCAAACGTTGTTACGAAATAATAAAATGCACTCTCACACATCATACGTACTTGCTTTTACATCAGAGTAAGTCTTGTATGTACAGTTAATAATTTTCCGATAAAGCGATACGAGAATTCAGCTCCCAGATTTATTATATTTTAGTAAATATATTGTATACAAATTAAATGTTAACCTGATAAAACCGTCAGATTTGAATCCAATCTTCTCAAGAAGTATATTGTATTTTATCAAATGAGAATTTCATGCGACATTGCCTGAGAATCGAGATGCCATTTTTCCCAGCAAAAAAGTAAACTTTCACGAAGCGTCATCCATCTTAAAAGGTCCAGGTCCAAATTCCATCAATACCAGGAAGGTATTAGGACCATAACGGAGTTGGTGTCTAGTTTGGTGTAATATTTTTGTCGAACACAATTTAGAGATACAATATACGAACAACTTAACATTGCTTAGAAAAAACGATAAATTTGTCATCCTAACGCATACGGCTAATTTAGTATGATAATCACGGTGACTTATATTAAGTTTTATTAACAAGATTAAGTGATATTTATCTAACAGAACTGCAAGCAAACAGGAAAAGGGCGTTGACTATCATGTATTTCTTCAGCAGTTTTTTAATTTTTAAAATGTTTTTATGGGTTTTCTACTGAGACCACAATCACAAAAATCCAAATCCGTGTGAAATGATAAAACCTTATGTTCAAATATAGTTAGGAAATGTATGTATATGGTGGTTTCCAGACTCTATCCATCTCCACTTAGTATTATTGTGTTGGTATACAAAGAATCTAAAGTGGGTGTGAAGTGTCAGTGTATTGTAGTGTGCGTGTTGTCAGGCCCCTTTGCCCCTGTATCTGACTGCATCCACAAGAGGAAAACCCAAACCAGCAGATGCCCAACCCCTGTACGAGAATTGTCCAGATCTATGCTTAAAAAACAAAACACTATCTATCACTATATCAACTGCTTTCTTTTTTTTTAAATATCTGAATGCAAAACTTCTGAAACGCATTTTTTTTTTCAGACACTAAGACTGGTAACTGGCTAATATCGTTAATTGAAGCTAAGCAGAATAATTCTTCTCTTACCTCTGTATATATGACATTCTAATAACACTTCATCCATGTTTCCTCAGAGCCACATAAGCAATTATTTTCGTCCACTAACCCGAAATGAAATTATTTGGCCTTTAAAGAACCATGTCCCGTTAGTAGATACGAGGTAGCCATCGCAGGAGAAAAACACATTTTTCTATTATTATTTAAAATACAGTGACGGACAAAAACTGCATCACTTGTGAATTTTGCAAATGTTTTGAGCTGCATTGTGGGTTGCAGTAATGTTCGAAATGCATTTGTTAGATGGGATATATATCTCTGTGAATGAAATCCAATAAAGACTCCACCTGATATACCTAATTTCCATAAATATCTTCCCAAAGAGTAAAATGCGTAATTAATGGAAATATAAGAATTCATGCAAATGACAATGACCAAACATACATTTTATTGCATTTACTGAAATGACAAGTTAACTTAATAGTATTATATACTATAAATCAACAAAATAAGTCCTCAATATTTTGTTGTTCCTCCTCGAGCTGCAATTACAGCCTTGCAACGATCTGGCATAGAGTTAATCAATTTCTGGATATACGTTTGCCCAATTTCGTGGTACCACATCCTTACAATGCTCTCCTGCAGCTGAATCTTACTTGTTGGTTTCTCAGCAATTTTAGGCGACATTATGTACCAGCAATTTTCAATATGGTTCAAATATGGACTGTTGCCGGGCAAATTCAACACTAATGCCAGCATTTCTGAGGTATGACTGCGCCTCAAGGGGGAAAAACGTTGCTGTAAGTATGTTTTTTAAGCCTTGTGAGACAAGAAGACAAACTCATCATTAAATCTAAATGGCATAATACTTATCAATTTTGCTGTGGCAAGGTGCTGAGTCTTGTTGAAAAATGCTGTTTTGGACGTCTGTGTGGTGATCCCTAATAACGGGTTTCAGGTACTCCAAGATAGCAGTTTAGAAAGCACTCACCGTTCCGTTAATAAACTTAATTCGCCCCGACCCTTTGCTTGTTATGCATCTCCAAACCATCTGACCGGCGGGGAACTTTACAGTCGGTATTATGTAGTCAGGATGGTATGCCTCCTATTTTCGTCTTCTGACATATCGCTTTCCATTCGAGCCATGCAGGTTGAATTTCGATTCGTCAGAAAAGATGACGGTATCCCATTGATCTTTTGTCCATGAAACATGAGTTTTAGCCCAAGCAAGTCGCTTCTTCCTCATTTGTTGGGTCAACAAAGGCTTCTTCTTCTTGGGCCGATAGACCACATTCCCAAAGCCGTCTTTGGATAGTTCCTGCACTTGTTTCAACACCAGAGGCCATCTCAAAGTTCAGGAGCACTAGCATGGCGATTACGAAGGCAAAGCCGTTTGAAATATCGATCTTCTGAAGGCGTAGTCACTCTCTTACGGCCTGATCCAGGTCTTTTCTTCACATCACTGGTTTCACGCTTTAATTTCAGCACCCGAGATACTGTTGACTGGTGGCAGCCTATTTCATCAGCGATAGTACTAGCAGAATGCCCTTCCTGGGACAGAGCAACAGCTACACTTTTTCTTTTTTTTTTTATTGGTTTCAACTGAACATATGGAGCCATGCTTACACCTCCGCAAAACAGGATACTAATGAGCGTATATACCATTCCAACGCCGTATTTATAGAAACGGCTGATGCAAGACCTTGCAATTGCTGTCTGATGCAATAGAAGCGTTATCTGACCCAATACCTTTGCTTTGCCACAAACAAATTGACTACTCAAACAATATCTTATACATTTCGCTACAGATGTAACTTTTTTTTTTAAGGTAATGCAGTTTTTTGTCTGCCCTTATACGTTTTATATCCGGAATAAATAATCATGTCACCATCCCAGTTACACTACTATTCCATCTTGTCTGCCCTATCTGATATAATACATTTAAATCTTTCTTCGTTTTTAAACTATTATCTGAGCATTTATACCTATTATACTAATCGCTTTACCATTCTCATAATGATATATTAATGCTCTGTATATTATACACAGATTCAAGGGCAAGACCCCAGGCAATCACCTGCAGAACATTAGTAGACTGTTCTGCGTATTAAACGCATAGCCAACAAAATGGCCGTTGTATCGAATTAAGTTTATTCATAAACTTAACCTTGATTACCCGGTTATAACAACTTCCTGAACCGTATGTCATTATTGGCAAGAATATCGCATTATAATATAACCTTCATATTTTTTTTTTACTTTAACCTCAATCTGCTGTAGCACAGAATGCTCTGATTTTGTTAGCCAATCCATCCAGATGAGGCGAAAAGTTTTTAATTTGTCGTCTAATATTATTCCTAAATATTTACAGCCGTTTGTTTTATTTGCTTGTCGTAGATTAGGATTTTTGGTGGACAGTCATATTTAAATGATCTATTAAATGTCATTATTTTAGTTTTTTTAATAGATATTGATTCCCAAACAACCTGGTCGTCCAATATTTCCTTTCCTATAGTTTCTATCTCCACTTTAGAGTTTCCAGAAACACATATGGCCAGATCATGTGCATAAGCTATTCGATGACAGTGTTCATGACCCCGAGAGAGCCATTGATCCACTACTAGATTCCAGTATACTGGACACAGGACACCTTCTGTATGTCATTGCATCATAACTAAGATGATTTGCCTCCACAGTTATTTCCCGATTAGCAAAATAACTACGTGAAGCATTATATAATTTTATGGAACAATTCGTTTTCACCAAGGTGCTTAGCACACTCTCCCACCGCAAAGAATCAAAGGTTCCCTCAAAATCAATGAACACCTTCAGAACATTTATTTATTGAAGTTCTACAGTCACTAATTAAATCTTCAACGGCATCTTCCGCAGATTTCCCTTGTCTGAAACCATATTGGTCAGTGCCATTTAAGTTGTTTAACTTTTGCATTCTTATTGCTAATAGTTTTTCATATACTTTTCCTAAATTAGTTAGTAACGAAATAGGCCATATACCTTTGGATCCTGAGAACTCTTACCAGATTTCTGTATTATTTTTGTATCACATAATTCTGGAAATGTAAATTCCACTAAACATTTCTTGTACAATGTTAAGAAATATATCTGGATAAATTAAATGATCTGACTGTAACCTCATTTTCAATCAAATACTATCCAGGGCTGTTCATGTACTTCGTACCATAAGCAGCAGAAGGCTTCAGCTGTAAGCGATTACAGGACGTCACGGGAACAGCAATCGTATCCATTTCACAGTACTCATGTACAAGAATTGTTGCTACGAATTATGAATAAACGAACCGCGCAGAAACTTTTGTCAATGGCTCATTTTGCAAGGTACACATGATCCTCGATTTCTCAGCAAACGTTGAACCAGTCCACTTATCCATGATGAGTGACTTATTAAATAAGGAGTACAGTAACACAGATTTTTCGGAACATCAAAATGGGCCACCACACTCACCAGACCTCACACTAGATTATTCTACACGTTTTATCACTGAAGACGAGCTTAAATCTCATTTTGGAAGAAACTTAATGGTTTAAACCATTAAGTTGCTTCCAAAAGTAGTCCTGAAACGATTAGACATACCTATGAATCGTGAATTCATCTCGCTGAATGCTACAATAAACACAATGGAGGCGACTTTGAATAGTTGTTTTAGATGTTTCCCTTTCATTGCTTTACTTCGGTTTGTTTTCTGTTTTGTAATTCATGATTGGTGTTTAATATCTTGGAAATACTTGAGTGATGTGCTTATAGAAATTTTCTCCTTTTTAACTGTAGAATACACTGCATTTATTCGGTGCCATTTTGAAACACCCTGTATGCAACTTAAGATCATTTCTTTTAGAATTTCAGTCCTTTTTTTTAGCGATTCCAAATGGAAAAGGTTGAACCTACTACAGTACATTGATGCCTGTTGGTTTAGGAAAGACTGGAAAGTGTTGAGTTAACTTCCATGCGAATGGATGAGTTGAGTATCGTCGTATTTTTTTCATTTTTTTTTCATGTATACTGCTTATAGTTAGCCTCTGCTAACTATTCGCCCTTCTGTGATGATGACGGTAGTACAGGTTAGAGTACCATGTTTGAATGTTTTATTCAGTTTTTTCTAGAACTTAAAGCAATTAGATTTACAACCATTACTACTAGACTTTATTTTTCATGTTTAAGCGATTAAATTCTTTCAGCCATGACAGCGCACACTATACGTTAACACAAGCACTATTCATTAATACATCGATGTTTCAATAGAATTCGTTCTGACATCCTCAAGATTAGTGTATTTTTCTCAAGGACTATGTTGTACAATATTTCATTTTACTCGATTTTAAAGCCTGAAAGATGCCCTCAGAAATCATCGTATTAGTTTAATTTTATGTTATTAGATGGGTAATCTGACTACTACTATGGTCATAGAATGATAGGTATTTATTTGTTCAGGCTTAACGTGTTCCCTTACCTGAGACCAGAGGAATTTGGATTAGAATCAATGCAGCGAATGTTGCTTTGATCAGCAACAACCTATAAAACAGCAGTGATGTACGTACTAATCAAAAAATGCAATTGTTCGCTATGAAAGTTGAAACAACATTTGCGCTGCAATTCTTAATTCTTTTGTATTTGGTTACTCTCGCTCTTATTGATCACTGAATCTTTTTATAGGTCTAACAAAACTGTATCATGCAATCTTACTTCCTGACATCTACCTGATTGTGTTACGAAGCAATGGCATGCAACGCAATCGACCTACTGCTACCTGTACTTCGTTAAAGATACCACAGTTTTGTTGCTCACACGCGTGCCCAATTTTGAGATTAATTAGCTCACTTTCTAAAGTCCAGTGCCAAGAATTTTCCCCGATTTGTTTCCTAATGTCGTTTTACATTATGCCTTTAAAGAAATTTGCCTACCAGTTTTATTTTTGACGATGAAATGATTTGCATTTCATCGTTTTTGATTACCATAGGATGTGAAATTCAATAATTTAATCCTCGGTAGTACTTTTCGAAGACTTGTTTCCTGGATAACGATATTGGTCACGGAAAAAATATTTGCTAAATCAACGATACACGTTTGAATATTTGATTCCGAATATAATTATAGAATCGATCAGCAGAGGGCCGCTATTACCTATATGGTCCTTTTATCACTTGGAACACAGTTGTTATTGCTTTATTCTTATCTGTATACTGCTGTACGTTGAGTATCAATCACACGGGCCGCATGAGGCCTAAGTGTTTGCTTTTACAAATTCACCGCTGTACTTATATGAAAATAACGGTGATACTTAGACATTATTTTTTCTAAGTTCATTAAAAATTTATATGGTAGATGCATGCATTGTCAGAAGTTCTGCCGAGATGATCGTTTATTTTTGTGTAAGGGTCAATAGGCTAAAATATTTAACATTTCTGTCATGCTGCAATTCATATGCGACCAATAATTGGAGACCAGGCTAACTTTTGAATTTATAATGTATTTGTCTCCATTCTTTTCGGCACGTTCGTAAATGCAAATATGAGCATATTCATATCGTAAGTGGTGTAATAACCATTCGATCCATGGTTGAACGGATTTTCAACAAAATTTATATTTGATTCTTTCAGAAACATTGAAAAATTATTGGTCGCTACGACAGGTCAAAACGGCCTCTGTAGCCGAGTGGTCAGGAGCACACGCTCCTTGAGTAGACCGGGCTTCAAGCCCCTGACTGCTAAAATACGGTCGATCTGCCAACCCGCACTGGACCAGCGTGGCAGATTATGGTCCATTCCCTCAGCATGAATTTTTGAGGAGGCTTCCATCCTGCAGTGGATTGATAATGGCTGCAGTTTACCTTTA
The DNA here is from genome assembly GCF_048544385.1 of Mastigoproctus giganteus. Classification (NCBI taxonomy): domain Eukaryota; kingdom Metazoa; phylum Arthropoda; class Arachnida; order Uropygi; family Thelyphonidae; genus Mastigoproctus; species Mastigoproctus giganteus. The sequence goes on along the minus strand of NC_143581.1, from coordinate 169,021,482 downwards.
CAACAGGTCATGAGGTTCTGTTAGTGATACAGTAGTCTGTCCAGAAAGATGTCCCGTTGTACAAGGCAATCGTTAGGTTGCGTATAGGTGTAGAAGCCTTATTTTAGGAAGGACCTTGGTACGGGTGCAGAGAAGAGTAACAATGTTAGTCAGAGGCATAAAAGTGTATCCTTATCATACGACTTCGGTTGTATAAATTACAGTGAACTAGGAGACCTGATTGAAGTGTTTAAAGTTTTAAATGGATTGAGTAAACTACGTGCTGATAGCATCCAAGCTCTTGCTCAGACATCACACGTTGAGGCAGCGTACATTCAAATTGAGGAAGGATAGTTGCGGGATAGCTGTGCGGAATTTTAATTTCAGCCAGAAGGAAGTTGATTGTTTAAAAAGGAAAAAATTAATTTAATCAATTTACGTAAAAATGTGCTTGTGAGAATATTTTTACATAAAAATAAGCAAAATTTGAATAAAAGCTGGGTTAATTACATGGTGAGATTACATATTTGTTCCATGTTATCCTTTGGACAGACACTCATGCCGTTTAATTACAATGTAATATTTTTATTAATAAATGTTTTATAAAAATTAATTCGGATCCCATTTTTAATTTTGATTTAAATCCAATCTGCGCTTTTACAACTTGTATGGGGATATTGCACAGGTACTGTATGTTATCATTCTGCAGCAGTGCAGTCTAACATTGCCGTAGTCTATTTTGACATGCTCGAAATTCAATTTGAAGCATATTGTACAGAAAACTACACGAACCTCCTTAGTATAAATAGTATTAGCTTTACTGAATTCAATGTACCAGTATCCTTTATTGTGCTTTGTACCTTTTGATTAATTGTATCTGGATGACGTGGGAATGTATATGGAGCTTGCCTCACCAGGCGAAATCAGCAGTCAACATCATTTAGTCATTCAGATACAATTCAATTAAATTTTTCTTTTCCACTTAATGCAAATTCTTGTTTTCTGGAACGAACTGTTATTGTCCATAGATGTTCAAAAGCCCAATGGCGTCAAAGCTGCGTTGAGGCTCATGAGTCATTTTTGGCCCAACCTCTTGATAGGAATTAAACAAATACTTTTAATTTAATAATACAAATACTTTTAAACGAAAACTTTCCATAGGAAAGTAAAGACCTATACTCTTACAGCCTGCGTTCCTCGCTAAGAAAGTTTTCTGTAAAAAGAAACACAAAGAGGAGGAATTTAAACTGCTTTAGTATTCATTTTCAGAAGAAACTTAAAGAAAATACCATTATCAAAGGAAGCAAGACACTTCAGGGGTAAATCTTGTTTATTTCTAATTTAACTGAGATTTATTGATGTCTATTCGGTGAGCTTTCGTTAATCCATTCGGCTGGCGAATATGTCATCGGTGTACAACATCGCAAAGGGCATCGTTTGCTTAATCTTCCAACTCTAGAGTAGAGACGTCCGATTGAGAATTTTCAATGAGAATTAACGCTGTTTTCGCAACGACTGAGAGTAATCTGCCCTACATTATCAAAACAATTCTTGAACGTATGACTGTTCACGATCTTGTCATCGTTTTGCATCTTCAAAGATGCAACGTATGTCATTAGAAAATTCTTGGCAAGGAATAAAGTTTGATGCTCACCAGAATTTAATAAATTATGAAATAATATAATTGAACGAGATATTGATCACTTCAAATGGAGGTAAGACCCCCAAATAGATTTTGTTTGAACTTTAAAGGAGTGGCAGTAGAATTCAATGAGCATTTTTAGAAGCGTAATGCATTAAGCGTATGAAGGAGTCCAGCGAATATGCAGTTTGATATCAGTTCATATCTAACCATGGACGTTCTTTTTTTTTTTCTATTTTTTAAATTATATTTAACAAATTCGAATGATTAATATATTATGGATATGAGTGAGAACTAAATTAATCACCAGGAATACTTTACTGATGGCCCATGCGGGTAGCATAGTTAGCGAAATCGTCGTACTGACCACACCGGGTGGAAAACATCCGAGTTTGAATCCGTCAATGGCGCGAGGAATTTAAGGGGCATTTTTGCAACGTGGCTGACTTAGTCTCAGGCGAGGGTTGCATGGTTTTTTCATCCTGGAAACTGTTTTCGTCCAAAAAACAGCAAATCGACCACAGAACAGAAATATGGCTAAGTTGGATGCTCCTACAAAACCCTACTTTACAGATAAAATCAATCATCCACTAAATATTAAAATCTAAAGTTTTTTTGATGAATAAGAAATTATGTAAACAACTTATGATATCAAAAACTGCTGGACAGAATTTGTAACAATTCTTGAAATCTGTGTTCGCAATTATTATATAACGTTATTTGGAATTGGTTTAATAGTTAATTGAATTTTGAATTCAAAGTTATCCTCTCTGACTCAATCCCCTCGTTTACCGATTGAAAGTGGTCCATAAGCATTGAATAACTAAGTTGTTCTTCAAGACCCGTTTACAGGATACTTTGAATGAACATTCAGGATGAATCGTCACCATTGAATGTGAAGTGAAATGGGTCATTCACCCTTAAACATTGTCCATAATGTCACTTCAATGTGGTGGGGGGAGGTTCGTATTATCTATGAACATTTATTTAATGAGTGCAGTATAATCATTTCAAAAATAAAGTAATAAACGCCAGTGGGTAAAACGATGGATCATGCGAATGGATATTTTAGGAGCGTCGGAATTATTATTAAGGGAACGAACTACGGAATATCAAAACATGTTTTTAAACCACCTTGGAGTGTCTAGAACTTGTGAAAGTATCGACATTGATTGGAAAGTAAAATACTGTGAGGAAATCTCATTCGAAAGCCTAAAACAAGTTAGATACTACCATGCCAGTTTCGGTATACTTGAGTCTTTACAGGGTGCTCAAGTTGCAGTTTCCTGAATTTTTGTCAACCGAACATCACGACTTTTATAGCACAAATTCACTGAAAAAAATTGTTCAGCAGTGACTATTCACCCAAAGTGAACACAAGTAGATTGTCGCTGTTCTCCATTTTTGCTGAATTATATGCGATTCACTGCTGCATTATTAATTTAGATATCAAACTTTGCCTGTGAGGGGTGGAGGTATGGTACTCGGTTATTCTCAGACACCTTTCGTATTGGCTGTATTAATTAAGAGACTCCTTAAAGGACAAATTCATATTCCTTAACAAAATTAATTGATCTGAGCTGTGAAAATCATAGGAAACCCTTGCGTTGCCAAGGTGGTTCGAATAAATTTTTAAATTCTTGTACTTGCGTTATCAGTATGGTTTGTATCGATTTTCAGTAATTACTTCTACTTTTATCAACTCTGAAAGAAATACAATTTGTAGAATTTCGATACCGTATAGTATTTTCAGACTTTTTTCATCTCGTCATCTACATTTTTATTTCCATCTTGCACTTTACAGAAAACGCGCTTTGGTGCAATCTTTACTGCTCTTTTAGAGAGGAATTCTATTTTGTCATTTTTCCAAACTGGAAGTGAAAACAAAGAACATCCGATCAAAACTGGTAAAACAATAGGTGCTGTTATGTTTTGCTAGTTGCCAAACAATTTTGTCAATGGAAACATTGACCGGATGCCGGTAGACTGTTCCAAGGCAGTGTCGCAAGGTGCGAAACGTGAAGGAATGGTATGTAAAGCACCCCAATTGATATATGCAGCATCTATCATAGCTGGCAGTCACCGGATCTGAAATTTATCGAGAATCTTTGGGATCATCTGGAATGATACATCCGAAATAAGCCTCAAAACCAAAGGATCTAAAGGTTATTGTTGAACAGGGGGAAATGACATCACCAGTGATTCCTGTGCACAAGCTATAGAATCATGGCATGCAGGAGTGCCGCTTTTATTGCTGGTAAAGGGGAACCATGTGCTGTTAGGTACGTTGCGTAATATTTTTGGAAGGGCAGCGTGTTGTTATAGCACAAACTTTTTCAAGGTAAAGTGAATGCTAGGATTATGTTAGAGCATACATCAACCAGTAAACTGAATAAATCCTTTAAAGACAGTATTCCTTTTTCTTAAATGTACCTTAGTGTTTCAGAAATCAAAGCACTCTCTGCGTTAGTATCCTAATACTACAGAAATTTCTAAAACTGTTATCTGTATAACAATTAGTTGCGCAACTTAAAGGCCTAATTTGATTTTTTAACGATTACGAGTTGAGTATTGAATTAAACTGTGTGGTTGCCGTATAAAGATGAACAAAAATGATTAGAAGTGAAGAAATTGGCTGGCTTCTGTGATTCCAAAATAAACAAGAACTTTTGAAGTACATAACATCTTCGCCCCTTCTTTAAAAAGCCTGGATGTGCGCAATGAAAGAATAACTGGATTGGAGCCAAAACAAAAGGTGAATAAACTGTTACTGTACAGAACCGAAGTTGAGTTGATATTTACTGTTTAGGAATTCTTGATACTGTGGTGTTTACTCTCATATTTGGAATTTTGACTGCTCATTTCTAGATATTCAATTCTTTTTTTTTTCTCTCAGTTTTTGGCTCCCAAAGAAGTAATTCTCTCTTAAAATTTAAAGGTTTGACACAAATGAGTATTTGAAACAAGAGTGAAAAATGCCTGCGACAGAACTCTCTCGTTAGCTCATCTATCTCGTAATGCGTTTTCATTCCTGCCTACTCGTCCACGGTTAGCGTGACTGTTTTCGATTTGGGAAGGTCGTTGGTTCGTTCAGCCGTGCGATTCAGTGGCACACGACAAACCTCATCTTTATCATGGAGACCTACGGCACAGCCTGCTGATTGCTGTCACGATTCAACTAGATGTAACCGGCGAGTCTTGAGTGATCACGAACGTGTCTGATAGCTTTCCTACTTGAACTATGACAACGAATTTGCGCCACTGTTTTTCCTCAGATGATAGTGAATTCAGTTTTGTGTTTTAAATTTCTTTTGCCCCAGCGGTGCATAAGCGTGACATTATTAATAGCTATCCAGTAATTACCGCTTTCGTTAGATCAAATTTGCGACGTAAATATCAGCGTGACAAATGTCAGGAGGAATTTAAATAATGGAAATACTACAATGATTCTTCAGATATTCCCTGTGGAAATAAAGGGACTGTGGAAATAAAATTCTGGCATAAAGGGAATTAATAAATGGAAATAGTTTTTGTGAGTTTTGCCATACATAAGGTTCTTTAGTTTTCAAAGAAATGTTGGTTCTGTTTCTTGCAAGGTTAGTTGCTGGGATTTTGTTCTACTTATGCTGGAAGGATTTTGTTTTAAATACTCCAGGCGAAATTTTACTTCCATTTGTCAAACTCTTAAATGTGCATGAAGCTGTTTACGTCTTCAAGGTTCTCTAAAGAGAGGAGATGACAAAACTTCACTCCTGCCTTCCTGTATTGTTTTTATTTATTTATCAACTGTTTTCAGTTTATCAATATTTTGAATCCAATCTCTGCAGTACTGTTAAGAAAGGATACTGTTGTATATTTTACAATTTAGCTGGTTATTTGAAGGTCTCGATTGTTCTCTATCGAATTTTTCCTTAACTTCTGAAGGGTTTGTCATTTAGTACTTCTACTCAATCAATTTCGTGCTGAAAGTAACTTAGTACAGTTTTTATTTTGTGTCTATAATAGGTTTATTTTAAATTATTTATGGTAACTAAAGTATCTCTTATAAAAGAGGAATCTGCATATTCGGGCCTATGCGATGGGTAGGATACCCAAATATTGGAAGAAATATCCCAGAAAACTCAAACTTAATGCGTGAAATAGTTGTATCTAAAGATGTCCTTTTATCCCTCAAACTTATAGGAAACTCGCGCAGTATATAACGTTCTCGTGTCTCATTTGTCTTGTTAATTAATCCAAACTGCCCATCAATGAATGGAGAAACTTTCTTAGGTCTAATTCTGACATTTTATTTTTCTTTTAATATGTATGTATTTTTGTATGTATTCTCCATGTATTTTTGAACACTTCGCAGTGCAGGTTTCTTTCGCATGCATAGGACTATCAATAATTCATCTTAAAATAAAAGACCTTGTCTCTATCCTAAGACGAATTACGTTCTACAAGAAGAGCAGCTGACTTTCTTCGTGTTTGCGTCTACTGTTCACCTTTTTACTGCTTACAACGCGATCTCCAGTTCACTTAACACTAAAATTTAAAAGTGCCCATTTTCTAGGTGATGTAAGATTATTGAAAAATCTTTTCTATTGATGGAAAATTTGTAATTGTAGACGTTTAGAAAGAAGATTGGCTGTGTATGTTCCTTCAAATGAGCGTGCTTTCTCTTTTTATGAAGAAACTGTAAACCATATCTAATTCTGTAAGGCAGGCTTAGCTGTAATCTGAACTTGTGCAACAAGATTTCTAGTTTAATCTAAAATTTTCAGACATTTCTGTCATACGCAGGAATGTAAAACTGCTGTAGTAATCCCTTTCTGGTTGGAGCCCAATTCCGGAATTTCAATCATGGGTTGACATTTTTGTATTAAATTCAGAATTGTATGCACTTATGCACCAAGCAATTCAGGATTAAATTTTAGAGCAGTCAAATTGTGTAATTTGGCTCTAAAATTTAGTACTGGAATGAAAATCTTTTACTTGCAATAAAAAGTGGTCAGTCTTTGCGATGGACCAGTATAACAAGTATGGTCCTTCAGGTTCGATACTGTGTCCCCTCTTTAAAATTTTCATAAATTGTAGTGACGAATGTATCAAAGTGAAGCTGCCAAAATTTTCGGACGATTAGAAGGTTGAAAGGATTAACAAATCGATCCAGGCCATGGTGCTTAAAGACTTCGATCGGTTGCGGATGTGGTACGATGCTTCTAAAAGTAGTTATGTAATTGGGAAACAGAAATCATGGAGAAAAATGAATGCAGAAGGTCTGTTATCCTTCGTATGTGTAACAAGATCCACAGAATATAAATATAAAATCTCAGAGAATAACAAGACCGGATCTTATAAAGTTACTTATGGGCAGAGTGTTGTTGAGCACTGGAATGATTTGGCAGAGGCAATGAGACTAATATTCAAATGGCATAATTGATGCATTGAAGCAAACTTATTTGTGTATCCGGAAAAAAGATAAAACTATTCCCACCTTCATAAAGTGCGAAACATTTTTTCCTCGTTCGCAAGGTCTAGTTTACTGTTCCGCGCTAAAATTTGAATAGTTTGCACATCTTGGTTCTTGCCTCATTCATCCGTGAGAATATTCCTCCTTTATTCATTTTCCTAAGATCCCTCGGTATCATATATACTAAAATAAAATTACTTCCCACCTAAGATGTCTAGTTGCTAAGCTCTGAAGATCAGATCTAAGTCATTCCTTATGGAGATAATGCTTAGCTCTTCAAAGATTCGATCGTCCTTTGCATCCTCAAGAGCGCTATCTTTCTTCAAAATTTGCTTCTAGGCCTATTACAATATTCCAATTATATTCACACCATCGTCTTATGGAGGGAACAATGATCTCTTCTCTCTTTCCACTTGCAAAGTTTTGATATTTTTCTGATAAATCTATAAACTATTCCTGGTTTCTGTTCCCCAACTACAATACTTTTTATTTTGCAGCATTAAACTTTAGCTGCCATTTTTCCGACCATCCTTTCAATTGGTTCAAATCCTACTGAAGCAGCATAGCCTGCTTCTAGTCTTTAACTCGTTAACCACCCTCCCAACTCTTTTAAAGATGTCAGCGAATTTAGACACCTTCTCCTGTTATACTTCGTCAATCTCATTTACGAAGGTGTGAAACGAGAAACTGAGCATCGATCCCTGAAGGACCCAAATTGCTATTTCAGTCCTTTCTGAAAAAATTTCCATTTATATCCTCCTGTCCCGTTTTCTTTCAGATAACCATAATCACTGGATGAATATGCCTTGTTTTTCTGGTTTTCTCTAATTTAAACAACCTGTCATGAGGAATTATCAAAAGCCTTTTAGCAATTGTTAAATTTTAAGGGCTCTGTGATCCGAGGAAATGAGGCCATTACTAACCTCTATCCAAATCAATAGTAGAAAATACAAGGTCTCCGAGATGTTAGCCTTAGTAGTGGATTTAACCTGTTGGGTCAAAGCATAGCTATTCGTGATATCAATAATATTTTGAACTGGATAATAACTGAGCTAACAGAAGACCAATATTAGGGAAGTTGGTCTTCCAGTACTATAATATCAGTGGGTTTTGGTGAACCTAAAAGACGATCTAAGTTGTTGTCCAGTATCTACAGGACCAGTATATATAATTTTGTACCCACAGGTGAGAGTAGATATTCCAAGATAAAAGGTATCAGAAATTTATTATTTTTATGTGTAGAATTTCCAGATTATCAAATTCCGTAGTTAACTATTAAGTTCACTGGATTGCGGCTACGCCACCATCCCTCTCAGGATCATTGCGAAGAGTATAACAAATAGTGGGAAGGGAGAATTCCCCGTCCAGAATAAAAGGATAAGACTATTTCCGGTAGAAATATGATATTATAATCACTTAGTGTTATATTATCCATCAATTAATATCAATGTTTAAGCTTTGGAAATTTTGTACAAATGTCAGAATTGTTCTGGTATTTCACTGCGTATACCACTGAGAAGTGGTATACTCTAATTGCTATGTCTGGCGAGGGATAGGATAGAGTAGGAGGGGTAGGATGATAATTATCCTCAAGGAGTTAAAAGCGTTGATTAAAGTAACCAAAAGCAAGCAAGTTTTGACGAGGAACCATTTCTGTATTATGTTTTTTCATTAGACAGAATCCTTAGTGATTCTTCCATGGGGGAATGCCTTGAAAATAACAGTAGGTTTTGTTCACGTCTGCGATCTTATGACTTGATCATTAAAACAAATGTTGCCCCATCTAACTAAAGGGTGGGTTCACCCAATATGGAGCCAGCCAATATGCTGAGGTACTATACCACAATTTTTCCATTTAGTTCACTTTCAGCAAGACACGGCAATAGTAAGACTCACCAACATGTTTTCTAAATCATGTGGATATTAAAAAGCAGTCTCCAAAGAGGAGACTAGCAACTACTGTTTCAGCCAGATACAGTAATTTACGACGATCCTGTATTGAAATCAGTCGAGGAGTGAATTTAACCTAAATTGAATAGGACCCACAAGTGTCCAGCTCATCCGTTAGTAGATCCTTTGATTCGTTGTTATTGGGCTGAATTTTCTTCGGCTTGTATTGGGGGAGGGGGAAAGAAGCTCCGTTAATTTGACCAGAATCTGTTTTTTTGTTTGAAGATCTAATTTTAAATGGTAATGCCGGCACGATTTTTTCCAGTCTTCTCAGGAAACCTAAATCGAAATTTAAATAGGTATCCTCGTACTTGTCTCTAAAAGTTTCCACTTTAAAGAGCGCAAATATTTGCAGTAACCAATCACTTAAGAATAATTCGTGAAACTGGAGTAAAATTTTTAATGGGAAGTCGTTCATTAATAGATATGAACTAAGAATAAATTTGAAAAGATTTAAATTAGCGGGCGATTGCAGAATGCACAAGGGGAATCTGCCGCAGTATCCGATTAATGTTCAGCAAATCAGCAGGTCTTTTCGCAATGAGTACGCTATATTAAGTAAAGCTATTTCAGTGGGAAAGTACGAGCGGAGCGAGAGTAATCTATAAATAAAATATCTGTAGTGCAGGGATCTTGAACCTTTAGGTAGAACTCTACGCCATTAAAACGCATTAGAAGCCTAGAACGGCGCAGTTTCGTTTTCACAAGTTTCGCCTTTGCTTTTTTTCTAGCTTTCTCAAGAGATGGCTGATTAGCTGTAGCGACCTTTCACGCTAAATCCCAAAAGGTTCACTGTACCAGATTTCGGTACAGTCAACCGATAAGTCTGACTTTTCTGTCTTACCTAGAGTAAATGTGAAACTGAAACTTAGACAGGGACCTCAAATGTGAAATTTGGACTGTTTCAGCTAGATTAGAAATTCGGTACTTGGCTCAGTATGGGCAATCAACATTGTCCAGGTTCTCAACAACGAGCATTCTTATTCTGTATTATATATTTATATATTTTTCTTTTCTGGAGAACTGTGTATCATATCAATGGAGCATGAGTGGTCGATCTGGGTGGAGTTAAAACTGTTTAACTTATTTGCAAGAATGTGAACAAAGGTAAATGGTAAAGAACGCCGTTCCTCTGGTCCATTTTTTGTTAACTGTTTGGCGCGTGTTGGTATGGGATGTGTTTTCCCCTACACAAATTTCGGGAACAGCGATCACTGCTAATGCCCAGAAAGAGTACTGCAGAGCTAGTTCTTAGGAGTTTCGGTTGTTAGTGTTTCTTCATAAAGTCGCGAATGTACAAAGGTTATTGAGCAACAGCAATTCCGCTTAACTATGGAATGTTCGTTTTACGCTAGACCCGACTTAACCTAGCAATCTCCAAAGTTGTGGTTTTAACTCATCCTCTCCTTGTTCCATTGATAATGACATGGGGAAACGCCGTTAGTTTTGTACTATACTCTAATATGCAGAGTGAAGCGCAAGAGTCCAGGGGAAAAACTTAAGTGCATGAGCGTTCTTTTAATATCTGCATCATCCAATTATTTCCAAGGAACAGTGAGTTAATCACCGCATTAAAACATTAATAGGATACCGTGGCTAATTAACTATTTGCATGCTGGTTGAAATTCTGCACCCTGTACTCAGCTAAGACTAATTGTTGTCAAATAGTCAGATAGCATGACTAACTTAGAAGAATTTCTTCTTTTCCCATTAAGTATGCTGTTTGTTGGGTTCAAGAATTCCATTTTAATTTTGTTATACCAGCTTATCTACATAATCCATTTATTCTAAGTACTGCCTGCCTTATGAGCGTGTCCTCAGAGACAATGATATAAAATTTCTTTTACAAATTGAGCACTTCACACAGTTTGAACCAGTACTGGAGATTAACATGTCAGCCCACGTCTGCTGAGTCTACGCTGTGCACTTTGATATTTTGCTTTTGGCAGTGAAAAATCGGGGAGGAAAATCTTCGCACGTTTAGAAGAAATTGTTCTAAAGGTGTGGCTGATTTATGGTAGGGTTTACTCTGTTCATTTGTTTACATTTTATGGTAGCTGTCTTGCGAACATTTCTTCCTACTTCGGAGCGGGTTAATATTGAGTGTGCGGTATCGTACGAAATGGCAGACACTCAGAAATGCAGGCTGTCGACGATCGATCGTGGGGATAAAGCGCAATTTCTGTAGAGCATTCTCAGAAACACATTTGATGGGCACTTAGACCAGTCTGTATATTCAAACGAAATTCGGTTGCGTTTAAATTTCATTGTACCGCTTAACACCTGTTGATATGCTAAAATATTCCTCTGTCTGCATGTTATTTATTTACAATGGTGTTAACGCCTTCCAAATGGTTTGATGACTAGCAACTGAAAGATTTCTCTATTTCCATCGAAGCTTTTCGCATTAATGTATTAAAAAAGCAATGTTAATCCTATGATAATTATTATTACACATTGATAGAGAAATCGGTTGAAGTTCCAAGCTTAGAGGAACATTTGAACCTCCTGGACACAAATCTTGTACCAGTATTTCGTGAGACTCCAGAAGCACGAAATTCATATTTTCGGTTTCTCGAATTCAAGGCATTTTAGCGAGATTATATACCCAAAATGAATTGGTTTAGTATAGGTTTCCCAATTTTCTACATCGTGGAACTCTGTCCAGAAGGCATTGCTGTTAAAAATAACGCTTTCTTATTAATAATAATGCGTTACTACTACTGTCCATATTTACAGATGATAAATTTGGATGCTACTCTTAAATCTCCGAATAACGTACATAGAGGTCACGTCTAACCGCTCATCTGATGGTTCTCTTGTAAGTTGGTCTTCTATTTTTAAAACCACTAAATTACCGAGTTTCGGAAGTGGAATAAAATTTTATTTCCATCGTTTCGTTGCTGAACTGCCTCAAGGATCAAACAGATTCGTCGAAATAAATCACAAGAAACATTTAATAGATCACTATTCGTGGTAAATGCAACCACAAGAGAGAAACGCGATGGTTCTTCCACGTTTTCTTTAGCTGTGGAACGCAGAGAAGAAATATTTCTCCTATAAAACTGTTCATATTTTTAGCTTAGACGAATAATATACTTTGTGGTTTAGTCATTAGTATTATGCAGTAACTGAGCTTCGCATACTTTTTTGTCCTTTAGTATTTATACTTAAAGGATATTAAAAGTATATTTCATTAATTGAGTGGAAATACTTTCAACTTTGTTGTTTTAAGAATCTTAAAGTCAGCTTACGTATTCGTAAAATTTCTGTTGAAGGAATCAACTTTCAATTGTAGATGGGAGTTAGAGTAAAATAATTCACGCTCATATCGTTTAGAACATCGAACTGGAAATTTTTATTTGAAACATGGATGCAAGTAGACTCCTTGCTACGCTGAATATAACGTTCTGTTTGTACTTCGACACGACTAGTAGGTCAGAGGTATACAATTAATTATTTCGACAAATACGGTCGTTAACCGTATTTAGCGAGCACACGAGCTTTAACCATGGTCCACTCCATTTCGTACATCTAATCAAAAGAAACATAACGTCCATTATATTTAGCTAAATTTCTAAAAGGAAGGTGTCACAAAGCAGAAATAACATACAGTAAATATAAGAAATGGCTCTGCTTTAGTTCTCTTTTTTAATCATAGTGGAGGAGCTCATCTTACTCTCACGGAAGGTGGAGTTGAAGAATTTTTCACGAGTGAAATTTTTTTATATTGAGTTCCTCTGAGCTGTTATCCATTTATTTTACACTGTGAAGGATTCTATAAGTAACCAGAATTCGTTGTTAATAATAGTATCTCCAGTAAACGAAACTTTAAAGTACATTATTTGACTTAAATCTCAAACAACATTATTATACTCATCTTATTTGAAATGACAATTATCGTGGAATACTAAATGTATGCTGTTGATTTAATAAACTTTAACTAGCGTGGTCTCACAGCTATATCTGTCTGTGCTTGTTAACAGAAGGAACTGCTTCTACAGGGATGGGATACGCTTAAATAGAAAGGGTGCAAGAATATTCGCTGATGCTATCGAGGCAGTGTTTTAGGTGGGTCGGAAAACTGCTAGCTTGGTGGGGGGGGATACACGGACTAATAGATTAACAGTAGCCACTGACAGAAGTGAAAATGATTCTTGCACTGCTTCTATTGGAATGAGCAGAAGCCTGAAAAACAAGATGCAGGATATTACAGATACTGCTGGGAGTCATTGCGGTACAAGTAAACACATGGGTTGTGTTAGGGTAGCTAAGAATAGGAACAGGTGCATGTATACTTGCGTGTACACCAATGCTAGAAGTTTGGTAAATAAATTTTATGAATTTCAGGTGTTGGTCAACAATATCAGGCAGATATTGTTGGGATATCAGAAACGTGGTGTCACACAGATATAAAGAATGCAGAAATGGAATGAATTTGGGGAGGACAATATGTACAGGAAGGATAGATAGGAAGGGAGGAGAGGGTTATGCTATTAATTAAGAAACGCACAAAATCCAAGGAAGTACAGCCATTCGACATCGCTGAACAGTGCACTATCGAGTCAGTTTGGTGTGACATAAGCACTGGGAAATCAGAATTGAGAGTAGGAGTGTGCTATAGGCCTAATGACTGTGATGAGTATAATAATATATTGTACAGAGAAATAATCGACCAGTAAATCAGTGTCTTATAATGGTGGTTTTAATTTCCCGGGTATTGACTAGAATTTGTGGGTTGGCCACTCACACACTAGCAAGGCTTTTGGGGATTTATTGGATGATCGTTATCTACATCAGCATGTTCGGGAGGCAACTAGAGGGAGGAATACTCTTGATTTGATTATCAGTAGTGATTCTTCATGCATTAAGAATCTGCAGATAAATGAACCACTAGGTGGCAGTGATCACAGTGTGTTGAAGTGGGATTTACTCAAAGAGGTAACTACCATTAGGGGTAAAGGGAAGGGTTATTGCTTTCGTAAAGGTGACTACGGTGGTCTGAGACAGTTTTTAAATTCTATACGGTGGGACCAACTGATGATGTTACCAACAGCAAATTCAAAATGGGAAGCATTCAAAGAATTAATCCTGGAAGTTACTAGGCTTTACATCCCAACTAAGAAATATTGTTCAAGGTTTGGGCTTAAATGGATGTCAGATGGACTAATGAGACATGTGGCAGAGAAGAAAAATGCATGGGATACATGTAAATTAATGGGTGACATGGAAGCCTATGATAGATATAAGCTGGTCTGTAACGAAGTCACAAAGGAGATCAGGCAGGCGAAGACAGATTATGAGAAATCTTTGGCAAAGGATGCAAAGAAAAACAGCAAAGTTCTTTACCTATGTAAACTCTAGAAGGAAAGGGATGAATCAGATTGGTCCACTGGATAGTGATGGTTCAACTGTTGATGATCCTGCTCAGGTGGCTAACAAACTGAGTTTTGTTAGCCACCTGATTTTGCATCTACATGAGGAGTTATTCAGGAAGGGGAATGCCAGAGATGAAGTAAACTCTGGTTGTGATTATGATTATGGCAACTAGATGATTTTGTAATAACTGAGGTAAGTGCAGGAGAAATTGTTGAATATAAACATAAAAAAGGCACCCGGGGTGGATGGATCTATCCAGCTTTATTATAAAAGGCAGCAAAGGAAGCAATCAACCCCTTAGCCATAATTATGAGAGCTTCCTTGGACTCAGGGGAGGTACCCATGGACTGGAGATGTGCAAATGTGACCCCAATTCGCAAATTAGAATCAAAGGGTGACACAAGTAATTATAGACCTGTTAGTTTAACTTTTGTTCCAGGAAAATTAATGGACGCGGCACTGGTTAAAGAAGCACTGCAGGATCATCTAGACAAGACTTCAGTTATGGCTCTGACACAACATGGTTTTGTTGGAAGGGAAAGTCTTGTCCGACCAATTTGATTGGATACTATGATGTGTTCACAAAGGAACTGGATGCAGGGAATAACTTTGATATCATATATTTGGATCTTAGAAAGGCTTTTGATACTGTTGCACATGGAAGACTGCTGTACAAATTGGAGCAGTGTGGCATTGGAGGCAAATGGCTGCTATGGATAAAGGGATGGTTGAGTGGGAGAAGACAGAGTGGTAATCAATAGACAGTGCTCTTCGTGGACTAATGTTATTAGTGGAGTCCTCCAGGGTTCAATGTTGGGTCCATTTTTGTTTTCTGTATTTATAAATGATATTGATGACGGTATATCAGGCTTAATGTCCAAGTTTGCAGACGATACGAAGGTTGGCAGGGTTGTTAAGGACACTAATGACAGTACGCTGCTACAACAGGATCTAGGAAAGTTGAGCAGATGGGCTGAGAGGTGGCAAATGAAGTTTAACATTGACAAATGTAAAGTACTGCACATTGGGTAGCAATAATTCCAGAGTAACATTAACTCTGTGGTACTACACTGACAGTGATAGAGAATGAAAAGGACCTGGGGTTAACTGTGCAGGCAGATATGAAGTTTTCTGAGCAGTGCAGGCGGTCTGCAAGAGTAGCTCATGGTGCCTTGTCAATGATATACAGGAAGATTTCTAGCAGGGATAAGGAGGTGATTATCCCCTTATATAAGGCAATGGTCAGGCCACACCTTGAGTACTGTATACAGGTCTGGAGGCCTCATTTTAAGAAGGATGTAGAGCTGTTGGAACGAGTACAGAGAAGGGCAACAAGATTAGTGAATGGAACAAAGAGTTGCTCTTACAAAGAAAGGCTTAAACTTTGCAGATTAGTGTCTGGAGAGTAGGCACCTGCGAGATGATCTGGTTGAGGTGTATAAAGCCTTGAATCGTTTGAGCTTGCTCAATGCTGATGGGATTC
Organism: Mastigoproctus giganteus; assembly: GCF_048544385.1. Lineage (NCBI taxonomy): Eukaryota > Metazoa > Arthropoda > Arachnida > Uropygi > Thelyphonidae > Mastigoproctus > Mastigoproctus giganteus. The sequence goes on along the minus strand of NC_143581.1, from coordinate 169,005,594 downwards.
TTCTTCCTGCTCAGAATGCAGGGAATAACTTGATATTTGGATCTTGAGAGGGCATAAATTGAAATTGAGGAAAGACAGTTGTAGGATAGATGTGCGGAAGTTTGCATTTAGCCAGCGGGCAGTTTATTGGTGGAATAGACTGCCATCTTTTGTTGTGGAAGTTGATAACCTTAAATAAATTTAAGGCTGCACTGGACGTGCATTTGTAACGAACGGGGTGGGGGTGTAATGGGAGCGGTTTTTTTTTTTTTTTTTCTTGGCTGATGCTGCATACGTTTGCTTTCTTGCATCATATACCTCTACTAATGCTAAATGTCCATTTTGGAAAAGAGTATTACATATATGGAATTTCTCCAATGTCGTGTACTTAAAACATTTTTTTTTTTTTTTTTTTGTTATCGGTCCCCTTTAGGATCTGTCAGGCAGGAACTGGTTTTATTTATTCGCCGAAGTGGATAAATGAATAATCTTTTACATGGTTTTAATTTAATGGATATTTTTAACTACAATCAGTGGTTGAAATTATTAATCGAGGCGTAAATAATTTAAACGATGAATATTTCAGCTTTAAAAACATTTAATGGTTAACTATATTGCACGACCAATTGCTGTGATACGGATACCATCCGTAGAACACGTTATTTATAGCCGCTGAAGAAGTGCTTTTATTCACGGGTCAGTCTATGGGTATTTTGCACATAATGAAATTCTACGGTTCGCTTGATATCCTCTACCAACGAGCGAAAAGGTTTCAAGGCATTGCAGTTTCAATTTGCGGTCTCTTTACTCTTATAAAAGATGCTATCTTCCTGTCTCGTTTCTCTCCGATTAGAGATATTTTAGATAAAATATTCATAAGCGGATGAACTCGTTTTCTGTTTTGAACTCCAACTTTCTGTAACACATCTTCATATTGTTAGATAGGAAAGAAGATAGCTCATTGTTTTTTAAATATACTTTGGAGTTTTGGATGACGAATGCTGTCACGTGGGCTAATATTTTATAAGATTTTCGCTGGTTTTAGTGTTTACTGGTTTGGCCAAGTTTTGTTTGCAATAGTCATTGTAGGGTTACGTGAAATTAATTTTTCGCAATGTGATATGCAAATCTTTTCCTATTAGGCCATTTTTCAATGGGTTCTAGTTATCCTCTGATGTTTGGTATGTTTTTGTCCAAGTTTCAGCTTCATGCAGATAATTCTTCTGTATAACCTGACCAAAAACGCCTTCCATGCAGTGCATAAAACACGCAATAATATATCAGAAGACAGATTGTCCACTCTCATCTGGATGCTGAACCATAAACGCCAACAGAATGCCATGGAACGTCACTTTGTATGATGATAGCCTCCATAATTGGTGAAATTCGTAATACCTTGATTGTGGTACATATAATTGGTTTTTCTTGTAAATGAAACTCGACCACCTCTGTCTTATGATACTCTGACTGGTCTTATAATATTAACCATATTATGGTTGAGGTGTAACTGTTTTTTCCACCGTTGGAATAAACTGGAGTCCCAAGTTGGCTGCTCATCCTTTGTGCAATATAGTCCCGTTTCTGTCTCACTAATGTGTCCATTACCCATTTCGGGAAAGAGCCATTTCTACACTATGCTTCTGTTTATTGTGAGAGAAAAGTCTTCGCGTTCGTTACTATTGATTATAGTGCTATGTGAGGAGGTTGACTGCTTCAAATTTATTCAATTAATGAATTGCCTGAAGTGTATCCTAAAATAATTACAGATAATTGAGGTATTCCTTGACTAAATGGACAGCTTGACCAAGATCACGTAATTGGTCCATACGATACTTAAAACATTTTCCTCCCAGTTTTACTTTTTCAGTAGTTGATCTGGCGTTGGTGGTAACAACAATAAAACTCGATTTCTGTGAAAGCATTTTCTCCTCACTGCAGGAACTTAAGACTTTTCTCGGCAGTCCCTTAAAGAAATTGACTATATAATATGCATAGAGACTTCTTCACAATCACGCTTATTCGCAAACGGTTTTACTTAAAATAACAATAAACAAATTATGTTCTTTTTGACAGTATCCCACTTCAATGTTTGAAGGTAGTTAAGGAACAGTTCATTGTCAAAACCGCGTTATAAAATATTCAATCCCCTTTTAGACATTTCTGTAGCAATGTTAAGTTGATTCCGTACTCGTTATTGCCGTTTCCACATTAATAAAACTGTTTTACGCATCACAGCGGCGGGGTGCACTTGGTATTGACATTCGGTCACCGTTCTGGGGAGGCTTCTACGCTACAGGAAACTTTATACGTTGCTTATTCTCGTGGGAGAACACTGAACTTTATAAACGTTAACTTTCCTCCACCTTTCATCAACCAAACTGGCAAAAGCTTTGATTGCTTTCAAGGTACTTTGTTGCGAACCACATCAAGTACGTGTTACGACAATACGTTGGACATCAATCGATAAACCCTAATTAAATTCTGTGGTTCGACTTTAATGCATTTCCCGCCTATGGTGATAAAGTGCATTAAACTTAAAATACACGGTGATTAAATTTCACGTAGGAATCTGCGCGTTATTAAAATCTCTCTTTAAAGTTGTTTAGCAGCAGGTTATTGGTGGACTGGTTCTCGTGAATTTCAATAATGCTATATTATGGTATTCACAATGTCTTCACCCATAGAGAACGTTGTAAAATTGTTCCCTAGTGGTCTAATTTTGCAGAATAAGTTTTTATTACAAAACTGGATTATGAGCTATTCTGCTGTATCACAATAAAAGAGAACATTCAAAAAAGTATTTTATTATGCTACAAGGGGATTCTGGAAATGCTCCAGTTACATCCTAAAAGGAAGTAAATATTTCGCCATGTCTGCACATTGTGGCAGGGAGAAATGGAATGGTTTCAATCAAAAGGGACCCGACAGTTGGAATATCCACAACTTGGCTCTCATAGATAGCACGGTGGTTGACATGATCATCGTGTCAGCCACCGGTATGGTGCCAAAGACCCTACATGACAGACAGCCTAGCAGCAATAGGTCTCCCAGCGAACACCTACAAGGAACTCCAGAAAGTCGCAATCCTGAACACCTGTAGGATAGTCAGAGTTCCACGACCAACAGTAACACCAGACATAACAACCACCCCCTGTACTTGGTATATCCGTCACGAGGTGGAATCCCCAATCAGAGAGAAATATGAGCAATAATAATAAATTTTCCATAGTTTAGAGGACCGCTCCTTGTACATTTGGTTTGAACTTTAAACATTCCACTTTCTCTCCACAGGTGAGAAGCAATATAAAATTGAAAATTAATTCTACGAGCATCAATTTCTTTACTATTAGAAATATCCGCCTTGTGCAGTTAATGGATAAATATCCGAAATGGTAGGAAGCCATTATGTAATGGAATCTTGGCTCTTATCAACTGCCTTACAACGAATTAGGTGTAGATGATTCCAGATAGCATTTTGATGGTGGTCGCACACGTTATGGTCCGAATTGTAAAGTTAAACCTGAATAGTGCTAGCTATTGGCTAGTTGAGGTGTGACTCTGAGGCATTGTGTATAGGGTATCCTGCGAAGAAGAGAATACTAATCTTAGATTTGTTTTTTTAGTAGAAGTAATTGTAGTTCGAAGAATCCTGCTCAGACCACTGAGAACTTGACGTGGCATAGGTAGACATTGGTAATTTCGAGGTCTCTGCTGTGTGCCGATGTTTTGTAATACACTTGAGCCTGCAGATCTTGAGGGGAAAAGATAATGTTTAGCAAACATGACTTTAGCAGCTGAAATGATTCCAAGAACAGGAGGAAAAGATGTAACTGATATCGCAAACCTTCAAGATCGGTTGGGGGGAAAGGGAATAATGTAACCTAATGTGATTGATCGACATGGAGAATTGGACGAGGTTGATAAGTCTAGTGCAGAATTTCAGTGAGTTGTTCAAACTTGGGAATGGCTCTTAGGAGATTACTTCTAATATTATCTGAATAGGAGACATCAAATGTGTCTACTATGAATGGAAGAAAGCGATATATAAACAGGCAGCCGGAGGGGATTCCACTGTGCAGAACCACTATCAGTTTCACATGACTTTTTTTTCACACTTTGGGAATAAGAGATGAGAGAAAAATATTTCCTCGAATTAGATTTTAGAGCAACTGTAAGAATGTTGCTTTAACTGAGTGAAAGTAGATTTGGTGATTTAAATAGATGATTAGTTTTTAATGGCCCCAAAAACTTTAATTCTGTAAGCATTGGCAAAAAGGTTAATATTGGAAATTTCTTTTTACCTTTTTCTGTGAAACTGTGATCAGTAGTTGTGCTTCTATTTAGGTGAGGAAAAAGTTCTGGAGAATTATATATGAGTCTACAACGAATACAGTGACATTTAATCGGCGTAAACTGAGGAATTCTCTCTCAGTAGGTAGGCGAAGAGTTCTGTATGCTATTGATAGAACTTAATACCTTTTTTAGAAACAATCTTCAAACTGAGAGGATGCCGGGACTATCACCTGTAACCTGATGATTTAATCCAGGTAAGCTAGGATTGAAATTAGGTGAAATTTGAGTGGTATCTGTACGGCTGAAACTCATTTTGAGAGTGGCAATCAAAGTGCAATCTTTTTTGGTATTTTGTCGGTTAAAATCGATTTGACACATCTACGGTATTTCGAATGTCATAGTTATGTTGCGGTTGTAAAAAAGAGGTCCAAACACTAGTTCTCGTGGGCTGTGACAGTTACGAAGGTAAGACGCCCTTCAGTATTTAATTAGACACGACTGGTAAGGAAAATATGGCTGTTGGTACCTTTTTAAGATAAAAGTAATGGTCAGATGCAGGAGAAACGTTCCAGTCGAGATATTGCTGAAGGAAGGAAGGAAGTTTCAGGCTACGTTGAACATAAAGATCTTCGTGGATGTTCACCATTTCAAATTTTCACCACACCTAGTCTCAGGTGACTTAGCCAGCAGATAATTTCTGCAATGCTATCCTAAACTCGGAGAATGTAATTTGAATCCTATCAGCCTTGATAAAATTTAAATCACTTTCTGTCAATATCATTGATTTCATATTGACAGAGAAAGTACTTTGAAAGAAGTTGTTCGGATGGAGGCGTGACTAGTACAGATGAAGAAAGACTTTCTAGAAAATTACGAATAACCTTGATATAATGTCCCTCATATTGTAGAACTCGTCTCTCATGAAAAGAGGAGAGTAATTCGATTTTCAAGCTAGACTGAGTTAGTCGGTCTCAGGCGGAAGTGTTTTCCGGAAATTCAAGTTTAGATTGTAGGCAGTTAGATAAATTTGACTCTGTGGTCTAGTAGCTAGGATATTGTGCAGACTGCGAAATAATTGGATGCACTTTATCCTTTAAAAGAGCTTATTTCGTAAGAGCATCTTCGACAGTGTTGTTGCCTCGCCTCTAACAGAAGCTCGATAACTCTAAATAATGATAGTGCGTGAACACAGAGGCAGAAATGCTTACTGTGCCAGTCTTCTGTTTAGTAGGCGGTTGGCGACTCAACTAAATAAATCTTTATTGCCAAGTATTCACATACAAACAGCAAAGTATACACACAAAGGCTAAGTTCCCTTCACAGCAGGAAAGATGACCAGGGGATTTACATAGTGAAGATATAACTGGCAAGGAGGAAGCGGACATCAAGATATTCAGTATCCTCCCCATCAGGTGTAAATAGGGTTGGTAAATAGTGAGTTAGTTGGTTAGGAAAATATAGGCTTACTCTTTTCAATACACTCTTAACAGGGAATGCCGTATTATTTAGCAAGTTACAACAGATAATTCAGTTATGTTGTTTATAATATGGCTAAAGTTTTAGAGTTGGTTCAATTAGCTCAAAAGAACAGATCTTTGGTCTAAGATTTTACGGCGATACTAATTTCTGTTGGTAGCAAATTTACAAAGGTTCTCATCTAGTGTCTGCAACTTTTGAGCATTTGCCCAGGGAGAAATCTATCAGCCATGTTCAATCCCTTTCTGTTGGTGGTTGGTTAGAAGGAATCGCCCGAAGAGTACAGACCGGAATCCCCACCAGTGAACAGTATCCCACAGATCAGAAATAGCTGAAATACGTCCCCTTACCATATTTACAATGAGTAAATATGCTAATAGGACGTCCTATTGATATATTTACAGTGGCGGTGAGTCTTCTCTCAAAGATTTAGCTGTGGAGCCTTGGTATGTTTAGGGATTGCGCCAGGGCTGCATTAATGCTCATAGCAAGAATACCTTGTTTGAGCTGACCACCTGAGCAGCCAATAATCAGAAGAGTACACTGATTTCAGTATTGCGGGACGCCGAAGCCCATGTTTCCGTCCTATATAAGACTGCTGGGTGGACAGCTGTTGTGATATTCTTCCTTGTGATGCAAATATTCTTGATACAGAGATGTTGCTTCGCTTGCCATTTAAGCTTTGCCATTTTCAGGTGAAGAGCATTTAAGTGATTATGAAAAGTCAACTTTGGGTCAAAAATGATTCCAAGGTCAGTGTAAGTGGGCGCATTAGGGATCTGCGTGGAATTGTGTAGCAATGGTATCATGGATGGTGCTGGCTTAAGAGGTCATTTGGGCTGATTTAGTGGGGTTGAGACACAGCCCAACTTGGCGTAAATAAGCTGCAACATTTAATTTGTCAGACACTGGGTTTGCTTACTTCTTTTGCCGCCTCCTTTAATATAACTGGATAGATCTCATCCCAAGTCTGGATGAGATCTATCTGACTAAAGTCTGTTAGCAAAAGACTTTAGCCAGCATGCCATCGAGGTGATTGCCAGGTCATGATTACAGCATAGTTGTCTGTCCCAAGGAAAGACAGATGCAGCATAGAGGCCCTTGTTGATATCTAATAAGTTAGGAGACGTAATCGTTATTCGCTGGACAGAATTTGAGACATTGTGATCAGAAACAGGGAATATTATGACTAGTAAAAGTGGCCTATGATCCGAATTCAAGCATGTTTTTGGTTCACAATCCATTAGTGTGGGCTGCGAAGAAAGAAGGTTGAGGCGGTGCTTGTCCTCTTGTAGCCTGGTCGTTAATCTCACTTCAATGGGTGCAGCGGCCGGATCAGCATTTTCTTTAAGCATGAAAGATAGGGTAGTAGATTGAAGTCACCAACGATAGCATTCTTAGCAGAGATGTCCATGTTATAAGTATTCAATGTACAAATTCCTGGATACTACCTGATCTGGGCTTTGTTGGAGTGTATATAGTGGTTATGTCAATTAAAATATGGTTAAATTTTTACCAAGGTGTTTAGCGCCTCAGAATGCTGATACTGTCTTGATGAATGATGCTTTAAGTTAAGAATATCGTAATTGAAGATGATGGCCACACCATCTCCCTTCCTAGAGCCACGTGTGGTGAAGAGGGTCTTCAGCCCAGTAGATTCAACAGGATAAAGCCACGTTTCAGACACACAGGAAGATCTGCACAGATACAGTAAAATCTGGTCTGTTTCCAATTTTTTTGGTATGCTTCTTGAATTTTGATAAAGAATCTTTAGTGCGTCGTTGCACTGAAGGGTCATTGATGTTCGCGATTTGATTCGCCTTGAATTTTTTTTAAAGGGCAAAGGTTCGACAATAATGTGCACGTGAATAGGCAGGACCTTTTCATTATGGCCCTTGCTTGCATTCCTAGATGATTTTTTTCGTCCAATTACTCCAACTTTCAATGGGGAAGTGTGGGCAGAGACCAACACCCATGTATATTAATTAGTCATTTGGCAGAGCTAGTCTGGTTCTGTGCACCTGGAGGAGTAAGGTGGTGTTGTAACGGGATATTGTGGTAAAAAGGTCTTATCAAAGTACCAAGTGGCCATAAAGAATGCTGTTGGAGTAGAGAGAACTGGTTCGGAGTACATTCTAGTTTAAATGATGATTAAGAAGGCATCTTGGTTCGAAGTTGCTGCACTTCACAGAGAAATTGTTCCTCTTCGACTACCTTAATTTCTCTGGAGGACGTTTTAGGGTAAAGCCTTGAAATGAATAAACTCTTAGTCATTCTATTCGATTCTCTTGACATTGGTTTAAGTATTGATGAGGCTGACGTACCCATAGAAATTGGGCGTCGTCTTTTTTGCTGTAGGAGAGGACTGATGCATGCAGAGCCGAATACTATCACTTGTCTAATGGAGGCAGTAGCATTTTTATTAGATGATTGCACATTGGAAAGATCGCCATAAAAATCTCAAGTACTGTTTCTGCTACAGTTAAGTACAGATTCGCTGGTAGTATGTGCTGCAACTGCCACCAGGAAATTGATTTTGTGCAACCAAGACTAGAGGAATCTCAACTATTATGATTTCCGAAGCAGAAACCGTTGCAGTTAATGTTGGTATCTTGTCATCGGCGTATGCAATCTTCTTTACCCTGTAACAAAGATTGCATGTGGTCTAATCTGCTTGCAAGGCACTGAACAACGGTTTGGAGATATTGGTTATCTTCTACTAGTTTGCTATTTGTGTTGACAACTAAGTTTATCATTGAAAATTGTGAACCATTTTTCATATCTTTCCATTCACAGTTTCGAGTCAGCAGAGGGATCATCAAATGATAATGCAACCTTTAACAACTCGGAAGTTGGCGGTTTATAGTCGCTAATCACCTTTATTAGCGATTAACAGAAGTTTAGAAGATACTCTGGTCTCATCCTCTTTTGAATCAGGGGTTAGATCACAAGTAGAGCATGAATCTTTGACTGAAGCTTTTTTGTTTGTAGCATTTAGGATATTTCCAGTACTATGGTAAACGAGGTAATATTACCTATTTGCATGGTATGAAAACTTTATGAATTACCTTAACTTTTTTAAGTTTAAGTACTGCGGACAAACCAGAAGATTTCAAAGGTTTGATTATTGAAATAGATTTTACAGGAGCTGTTGCCATAACTGACAATCTACTTCATTTTTTTTCGAAGCAGTCACGAAGGCGATAGCGGCCTTAAAAGGTAACCAGAGCGCAAACCTTGTAGATTTGAAAGGGTATATCTTAAGCAGAAAATTCGACGGGACTTTGTGCTTTCCTTGATATCCTGAGTACAAATCGTTGAACATTAGAGGTATGTTTTTTGCCCTTTTATCGGAAAAAGGGAATGTTCATGCACGAGACAATTTTCTAAATCATGTACTGAAGTGCTTAGTTTTCGCAAGTTTGATTTCTGTACTGCTCTATGAAAACGTCGTTTGTATCTTCATCTTGGAGGGAGGCATGAAGTGGAATTCATCATTTGGAAATTAGACTTAGACGACCAATTCCCTTGAAATTTGTATTTTTTTATTTTTTTGCTAACTCATTGCAGCATGGTGGTCCGAGCGTAGCATGTCGGTGTCAAATGCCACTGAAAAGCGTTTTAAATGCAACGGTACTTTACCCTCTTTCCTATGGCCAAATGCCTTTCCTGTGGATTCAGATAAACATCGGTTGGAGATTCTGAAGCGCTAATTCACCTATCTACTATTAATGGAATTGGTTAGCTTGATGGATGAGTGCATTGCCCCAGAAATTGCCCAAACCACTGTCATCTGCACTGCCTCGTTTCGTTTTCATTGTAGTAGAATTCCTTGCTTGTCTGGCTCTTTCCAATGTTTGGAGAACGCTGCGCGTTGTTCCTTCAATTTTTCTTTAGATGGGCAGCATTACAATGCAAAATAATTCTATCAACTGAACTTGTAAAGCAACCCTTTGAATTATATAGTTATAATGCAAACTGCCACTTATATAGTTAAACAATTCAACGTATCAAATTTTTAGGAATACGTATTCAATTTTCGGAAGAACCAAACAAGTATTTTCATTATATCTGAAATGAGGTTATCCCATCGAGGGTCCAAGTTTAGCGAATCTCAGTTATCTCAATCCTTCAGTTAATAACGTTATTTGTATATTTTGATATGCAGTAGTTTCTATCCCCATTCCGGAATCAATTATTGAGGAAGACAATGTTACTTTGGAGTCTTTAGTGGACCACAGTGCCTGGCATAAACACCGATAATCCTGCAGATGCTAAGACATAAATCATTTCAGTCATGTAGATACATGATAGTATTGTAGCTGTTCAAGCGAGCGGTAATTTAAAGGTAGTGGATTCGGAGCTACAGAATGTTAGCGTGATGTGACTTGATATTTTGCATTGTAGGTCGGTTCTGATATATCGAGTATCTCTGGAGGTAAGAGAAACGTCCTTGAAGTAAAGAAAAGTGCATTATTGAAGTAGCTGAATAAAGCATTTTCTTAAGAATCTCATATGCAGGCTTGAAACATTTTAAATGCAAATAAAGGAATTTCATAGCATAATTTGCGTTTTAAGAATGTAGATTTTTGGTAATTTGAATTCACAAATTAGAATGGGACTTTGTCGTTCATTGACTTGGTGCACTCACGGTGGTAGGTTAGTATGATGCACACTTGTTCTGGTAGATTAAAACCGCATATTTTTGAATCCTTGTCAAAAACTTGGAAAATTTCATTTTACTGATTCTAATCCAGCGTCGAATTTATCTGATGTTGAAGTAACAGGATTACCCTCCAGAAGACTTTCTGTTTTTTTCAATCCTTCCATCAAACTAATTGATTTAAATGCCAACACGCAGATGCCATTGCAGATATCGTTTCTTTGCTCGTAGAGCACCAGCTGATTGCTTTGGTGATTGATTGCAGAAAAATGGTGAAGAAACTAAATCCATGTAGTTTCAGTAGAGGATTACTATAAAAATCTGTAATCGCAGCTCAACGTCCAACAAAAATTAAGGATGATCTAAGCAGTAGAATAGCCATTCTTTTGGTATCTGATTTTAGGATTGTGAACAAGGATAGGAGCATTTGTTGGCCAGGTTGCTAATGAGTTGATCTGTTCTTGAGAATTCCTCTTTGGGTGGGATAATTGAAAATAAGCTCCTATGCGATGAAGTATCAATGTGTTCATTGGTTGTAAACTACATGCATTCTGTGATCACTTGCCTATCTGCAGGATAAAATTCCGATTTCACAATATTATTAACATTCAGTTAATGAGAAATTATATTTTTATTATACTGATAAAAATCTCAGATACAGTTCGAGTAATGATATTAAGGTAGCAGCTGGTCAGTGCGAAAATGAAGCCTAGTAAATGTATAGTGACTATATCTCGCCTAATCTGCAAATAACTTAAGTGTCAATAAAGTTAATTAGCGTCATCTGTGACAATATAGTGGTTTTGCCACTTCCGTTTGGAGAGGTCTGGGTTCGAATTCCGTCGACGACTAGACGAATTTAGAAATTCTCCTCAACTGAGGCTGTACTTAACTGATTTCAGACAGAGGGAGCACGGCCCCCCGGGAGTTATTCCGGGTTTTTCATCCCGTACCACATGAAAATATGCCCACGAACACGCACTTCTACAGACACATACGTATTTGGGTAACGCCCGAAGGGGGATTAAAAAATAAACTCTATTTAGCACATCAGATACAGAATTTTCTTTATAACGTAAAAGAAATCCTGTTTCTGACAATTAACTTTAGCGCCATTCTTACTTCCTCATAGCTGGACTGGAAACCTGGGGGAAAGCCTTCCCTTTTTCCAAATGGCCAAGTTCAAGAGTGGCAAGTAGTAAAACATTGCCCAGAAGCATAACGCCTGATGTTGAGGAAAGGGTGTTAGATAGTTCATCTGTAAAATCCTGTGGTGTTGAAATTAAAAATGTATCATCTTAAGTTTAATAAAACCGCCCTTAGCAAAGGATCCACAGCTTTTTGCTAAACTAGTTCTCCCATAGTCAGTGGCGGATCTTAAGAGAAAACGTGCATTATCTCGAAAACGGTTCATTTTCGGCCCGATGTTCACTGAACGTTTTTGATTATATTTATTTATTATTTTTTGTATTTTTCACCTTTAAATTATTGACCATTTTTGAAACACCCTGTATAATTCTTTCCATTCTTCGCTGTATAGTTCCATCTTTTCTTCCATTCTTTTCCATAAGGCACAGTGGGAGTATACATTGGTTCATTAATTTACGTTTCACACAAATTGGGATATTGCTCCTCAGTATGTCACTATATTTTTCATAAATGCTATCCATCTGAAATTTATTCTTCTATTGACTTCCAACCATTTATCATTGTTACAGCTAATGACTTGTCCAAAATAAGTAAAGTATAAAGTGTCCTAGTTGTCTGACGGCACCAGGGGTTTCCCCCAATCTCCGCTTTGTATTCCTTGTAAGTGTAACTAAGAAGTACGTTGGAGACCAAAGATTTAAAATGTGTGATTTGTGTAGTGGTATGTTCTGTTGTTTCTCTGAACATTTAGCCTTTGGATCCCTATTGGGACCCACCGTTGTCCACACTCTGCCACGAGAAGACAGGTCCAAGATAAGTGGACATAGTGTTATTGTTATGCGGTTCTCGTGGTTCCCCACAAATCCGCGTTAAGTACTCTGTTAACATTGCAAAGCCAGTCAGTGTGGGTTGTGTGTTGTTTGACTGGCCTCTGCTTTTATCGGACTCTCTCATGCCATTAAGAAGAATAAGGAAGCTAAATTCCTCGCTATTCAAACCCGTACCGATACCGACATCAAACAATAACATAAACGTGTGTGTGTGGCTAGAATTGATAAACCTATGGCAAACCCGCTGGAATAACTCCACAACTGGTGCAACTACTAAACGTTTCCTCCTTGAGGTAACCTTCATCAACAAACAACGTTCCACTTGGTTCTTCCCTAACGTCTATGCTTCCTTCCTATTAACTGGCCACGGGTCCTTCAAGAGACACCTTCTAGAGTTCGGCCTAGTCGAGGATAACCTCTGTACCTGCGGAGAACCTGAAGAGTGGGATCACGTGATTCACTCATGCAACATATTCTTAGATCTAAGAATCCAACTACTCCTAGACCTCCACACTACATCACTTCGGCCAGAAACCAAGTTATTGGAATCTAATGATGCCTTCCGTGCACTGAGAAATGCACGGAAGGCATTTCTCAGTTATGCCAACGAGGTCTTTCGTCGTCGCTGGTATCACCTTCAACTCCCGAACAGTACTCCTGGATAACCTCCTCTAGACAGCAACTGATACCCAGCACCGGAAACTTCCAAACATGAAACTGCAAATTGCGGCCAGCCCTGTCGACGCCACTCCGTGATTCTCCATTGTGACGATCCTGGACTCTTTAATCTGAACTTTACCTATCCTCTTCTTCCTACCCACAGTCCTCCAGAACTCCCACAACTACACCTAGCACTCTTCCTGCTCTTTTTCGCCTGGTGGGAGGGATGCCTACGCTCTGTCATCCCCTGCTATCTTCCCTGTCTTCCACTTTCCTGTCTCTTCTCTGCTCTTTCCTTGGCCCTCCCCACTCTCGCTCCTGCAGGAGTGTGCATGGCCCGTCAGATGTCTTTTACTCCCTGGTCCAGCTCCTCGTGCCAGTGGACAGATGCTGGGAGGCTCCTTCCTGGTGATCGCGCCTCCCAGTAACGAAGAGACCAGTCAAACAACACACTACTCACACATAACCCACACTGACCGGCTTTGCTATGTTAACGCGGATTTGTGGGAAACCACGGGAACCGCATAACAATAACACTGTGTCCACTATTATATATGGCCTCTTCGTTACTGCGAGGTGCGATCACCAGGAAGGAGTTTCCTAGCATCCGTCCACTGGCACGAGGATCCGGACCAGGGAGTTAAAGACACGTCCACACTCCTGCAGGAGCGAGAGTTGGGAGGGGCCAAGGAAAGAGAAGAGACAAAGTTTAAGACAGGGAAGACAGCGGGGGATGACAAAGCGTAGGCATCCACGCATGAGAAGAGGAGCAGAGAAAGTGCTAGGTGCAGTTGTGGGAGTCCTGGAGGAGGACTGTGGGGAGGGAGAAGAGAACAGGTAAAGTTCAAATTAATGAGTCCGGGATCGTCACAATGGAGAATCACGGAGCGGCGTCGGCAGGGCTAGCCGCAATTTTCAGTTTAATGACTTGAAGTTTCCGGTGCTGGGTATCAGTTATTGTGTGGAGGAGGTTATCCAGGATTAGTGTTATGGAGTTGCAGGTGATATCAGCGACGACGAAAGACCTCACTGGCATAACTGGTTAGTGCACGAAAGGCATCGCTAGATTCCAATAACTTGGTTTCTAGCCGAAGTGACGTAGTGTTGGGGGTCTAGCTGTAGTTGGGTTCTTAGGGCTAAGTATACGTTGCATGAGTGCATCACGTGGACCCAGTCTTCAGATTTTCTGCAGGTACAGAGGGCATCCTCGACTAGGCCGAGCTCTAGAAGGCGTCTTTTGAAGGACCCGTGGCCAGTTAATAGGAAGGAAGCATAGACGTTTAGGAAGAACCAAGTGGAACGTTACTATTTGTTGATGTAGGTTAACTCGGAAAGAAAAGTTCAGTAGTTGCACCAGTTATTCCAGCGGGTTTGCTATAGGTTTATTAATTCTAACCACACACGTTTATGTTCCTGTTTGGTATCGGTACGAGTTTGAATAGCGAGGAATTCTGCTTCCTTATTCTTGTTAATAGCATGAGAGATTCCGATAAAAGCGACGTGGAGGTCCAAGGGGAGGCAGCCTGTTAGAACCTGTAGGGCGGCAGCTGATGTCGTTCTACATGTGCGGGTCATTTGTAGTAGCGTAAGTCGTTGAATTTGCTGAATTTGACGTTGTGCATGCACTATAGTCATTCGGTGGTACCATATTGCAACTCCAAATGTGACAATTGGTATAAATACTGCTGAATATAGAAGGCGTTGAGTTGGTCCTTTAAGCCCCCCCCCAGTCCTTGCGGGTAAAGCGTGCTAATATAGTGATGTAATTTTTTCTTTTCTTTGATAGCTTGGATATCTGGGGATGAAAAGTTCTTCTGTCGTCCAAAAGTACTTCTAGGTACTTCACCGATCGGTAGTTTTTCATTGCGCGGCTATTAAAACGTATGGTAGGAGGTCTCGAGAAGTCCAGTTTGCCTTTCAATAGTAGGGTTTTGCTCTTCTCAGTGGAGACGGAGCTTATTTTCCATGGCCATACAGACAGAGCAGAGAGAACTGCAGCCTGGGTTTCTATGGTGGCGCGGGTGGAGCCCTCGACGAATGATAACCATGTCGCCGGCATAAGAAAGCCGAGTACTGTATGGGTGGTTCCTCAGGAGCCAGTCGTAGAGTATTATTATATTCCAGACAGCTGGCCCCAGGATGGAGCCCTGGGCACAGCCTCTGTTAGATGTCGGTTGATGCAGTGATATTTTGATTTGATGCTTACCTTGCAATTAGAGAAGTAGCTTTTGAGGCAGTGGTAGAAATTCCAGGTACTGTTAGACTCTGGCCCTCTGAAGAACGCCCGGCCACAGTGTCAAAAGCTCCCTTGAAGTCAATGAAGCTTGCCAATACATAAGTTGCATCCGACTGTTCTGCCACTTTGAGGGTTTTAGATAGAGCAATAATTGTGGAGCACCCTTGTTTGAATCTAAATTGAAGCGAGGATGCCAAACCATTGGCTTCATATCGGGGTTGGAAGCGGGAGAGCAGCAATCTCTCAAAAACCTTGCCGAGAATGGAAAGCAGCGCAATCGGGCGGTATGCCTCGGAGGTACCTGTGGGAACCTTAGGTAAGAGCCTCAGATTAACATGCTTCCAATGTGATGGAAAGTTGCTCTCACTTAGACAGGTGTTGAAGAGCTGAGGAAGTATCATTGGAGATATGGCCCAGAGACGTTACACAGTCTCGCCTTCAATAAAATCCAGACTAGGAGCTTTACCTTCTTTTGATTTTTTTAATTTCTGCATCGACGTCCTCCTTAACATATGGCTGGAAGCTGGAACTTTGTACTGTAATCTTCCTGTGGATATCAGTGTCAGAGTTGTTGTCCTGATATATTAGTTCATCCAGATCAGGTTGATTGCATCTTCCCAGTGTGTAGTCTGAGATGAGTCTTCAGAGCGGACAGAGTTTGACATCCATGGATCCCAGCTTATTCCTCACGAGTTTGTGGACTTAAACCCCACGGATTCCGCTTCCCCTCAGTCCCAACAAAGGAACGCCAGGAATTCTGCTTGGCATGGTAAATTTTGTTAGTATATTCACGGTGGACTGCTTTGAATCGGTCTCTATACTGTGCTACGGTGTGAGCAGGTTCAGTCCTTCGCTTGCGTTGGTATTCTTTGCGAGCGTGCTTCAGAGAATTGCGCAGGTTAGTGAGTTCCAGCGACCACCATGTACAGATTTTGGGTTCCTGGAACATTTTTTTTTTTTCATGAAGCCTCGGAAGCTTTGAGAAGCAGACTCTGCACAAAGTCTGTTTTCTGCACACTGTTCATTGATTGATAGGAGTTGCTAGCTGGGTCCTAAAGTACATCTTGAATTATATTATCAAACCGGTTCCAGTTCGCTCTTTTAGTAGAGAATCTTGCAACATCCTGGATAGATACTTGACGAGGGATGGCAGAATCGGTGACACTGTAAGTGATGAGGCGATGGTCGCTAGTAGTGGCCGTGTCATGCACCTATCATTGAAGGAGTCTATTGCGAAGAGTAGTCAGCGTGATGTCCAGGTTAGACTCTCCAGTTCCTGAAGAGTAGGTGGTTAGTTGTCCTGATCTGTTGATGATTTCAAGGCCGCGTGAGGCAATGAATTCATCTAACATGTCTCCTCTAGCGTCGGTAGAGGTGTTGAACCAGTGTGTCGACCGGGCATTCGAATCTGCTGCTACAATGACATTAGTGTTCTCCTGGAGGTCAAGCTTGTTCCAGTCGAGCTATGTGCGGGATAATGTCAGTACCAAATTGGAAGTATGCTGTTAAGACCGCAGTGAGGCCGAAGCTGCCTTCTATTGTAGCCCCAGTTAGGTGGGAGTGCAAAGTGATTCTATCTGTGTTACTACTAGGTCTGGATTGCGGGCGATGATGGCAGCGAAGCACAATTGGTTTGTCGTCTGGATTTTCCTGAAAGCCAGGGGGTAACCAGAGACCCTTCCACGGATTTAGTAGGAAGGAGAAGAATATCTAGATTCAACTCGTCCATTAGAGGATAAAGCTGTGTTGCCACTGAGATGGATTTTTGGCCATTGATCTGAGTTATACGAAGTCTGGGTGGGGAGATTGAGCATCCTATTTTCCATAGTTAGTCTTATTGCGTACTATATCTGCTGCTCATACATGTGCAATGCACGCTCCATCCCGCACAGAGTGATCGTATGGTTTGTTAATTGCTTTGCAATTTGAGCATTTAGGAGTTGAGGCTTTGTTTGGGACAGTCCTTGTAGAGATGCCCTGCCTCAGCACAGTGCCCACATATTGGCTGTTTTTTAAGACACTTAGCAGTGATGTGCCAATAACCAAGACATTTGTAGCATTTCGGGACTGGTACTAAATCTGAATCTCTGGGATGACCAGCCCAGAAAAATTCTATCCTGGCTGCGTAGGAATCTCCTTATCCTGGGGGACACTTCTATAACCCATTAAGTCTACCACGGATCCGTGTATTAGAGGAAAATTGAATTTTCATCTCCTTAAAGGCTTCTTCCTTGCTCATGGGTTCAAAGAGATTTCTGTTATACACTTCCTCCAGCAGGTCATCTTTTTTGGATTGAGTCGGCTACATCAAACATAAACTTTGTCCCATGAGTTTGGGGGTTTTAAAGGTGAGAGTTAGGTCTTCAGCTGTGCCGCAAGACTTGATCTTTTCTAGATCTGACTTAGTGGATGCTTCCAATATTATCCCTTTGTCGTGAATTTTGCGAATGCTTTTGATTTGGAGATTTTCTAGTTTTGGTTTTATCTTCTTTAGGACGGTGTCCTTTACTCCATCGATGTTTGGTATGTCGCACCCTTCTTTAGCTTTTATAATCAGCATGTGACTGTTCTGTGTGGTGGGAATCTGAGGTAGTTTGAGCGTGGCAGCATAAGACAACTGGTGCCGAGTACCTTCATCAGAAGCTTGGTTGGAGGGTAGTCCGGTATTCAGAGCTGCTATAGTTGAGTTTTTGGTTACTTCAGATAGGGTTTGGTTAGTTTGTTGAAGATAAGTATATGAATCCACAGTTTCAATTTCTATTCCTTCAAAGATTATATCCCTTTCTGTGGCACACTTTTTCGTCATTACTTTTGTTTTAGCCATATTCATCTTTAGTACGAAATCCTTACTAACTCTGCATAAACGATTAAAGTTTTCCTCTAATTCTTCCGGATTGGCTTATGATCACAATGTCATCTGTAAATCGTTTAGGTACTCCTTTCTGTAACCAGTCCAAACTTCTGAAAGATTCCTCAAGGGCAGCAGCAAACAACTTCGGAGATAGTGTATCGTTGTCGAACTCCTTTCTCAATTTTAAATTTCCTGTCTTTGTCTAGTCTAATAAAGGAGGTAGCACTCTCATATATTTTCTTCAAAATCATAATATATGGGGTATCTATGCCTTATCTTTCCAGTGCTTGAAACATTACCTTATACTGTATGGAGTCAAATGCCTTTTCATAATCCACAAATGCCATGCATAATGGTGTTTTGTGTTAATTTGCTTTTTCCATTAGCTGTGATATTACGTGAAAGTGATCCATAGTTGAGAATCCTGTCCTAAAGCCAGCTTGCTCTTTCGGTTGATTCTCATGAAGTATTCTTTCTAATCTGTTAGTAAAGATCCTCGTGAACAACTTGTAGACGTGGGACAACAAGCTAATTGGTCTATATTTACAATTTCTGATTTGTCTCCTTTCTTATGCAGCAAAATTATGATTGCATTATTCCACTCTTTAGGGGCCACGCTTTTCCTAATGTATTTTGTGAAGTCTTGCCAGTTTGTGTCATGGCTCTTCCTCCCAATTTTAACAACTCTACAGTAATTTTATCTTCACCCTGGGCTTTTTGAATCTTCATTTTCTTCAATGCATGTTCTGTCTCATTAGGATGGATAATGAGTATGTCGTATGTGTTGCAAATTTGTGATCCACCTTCCTTACCGCTGGCATCATTCCCTTGCTCCTTATATAATACTTTATAGTAGTTTTCTGCAATTTGAATTATGCCTTCTCTGCTATTTATAAGTACACCATCACTATTCTTCAGATAAAGTATCATTTGTCTTTCTGTATTACGAATGCTGATTTAAATCCTTTTTCCCTTAATGCTTGTTCTACTTTTGTTGTGTTACATCTTATGTCCTCTTTGAGTCTTTCTAATGGCTTTGCATAACGCAGTATACTCAATTTTATCCTTGTCACTGTTTATCTTGTTCTTCATTTGTTGTCTTCGTTTCACTATGGCAAGTGTTTCTTGACTAATTTTTCTTCTTTGCATTTCTTTTTACCCATAGGTTTCTCGGGCTTTGGTTTTGTCACTTTCAGAAAGTTGTATTAATCGTCATTATCTTGGTCCTGGAAGGTCTGCAGAATCTCAAACTTCTTAAGTTCCAGTACATACTGTGTTTTTTTTTCTCCTTCTGTTACCTCAAAGACCTTCGTATTATTTACTTGAGTCAGTGTTTTCCTTGCTTTTCTTACATCTATATCAAGTGTGCATCTTCCCATTCTGTGATCACTTCCAACATTTACCTTGTTCAGGACGGTAAAATCGTTCAAGATATATCTTCTGTTAGTGAGAATGAAGTTTATTCATGATGGGATAAGTTTATTCATCACTAACATGGGTCAGATTCACGATTCGGCTTGATAAATCGCTCCCAGGCGAGTCTTTCCGCGTTATGCATTTGAGTATGATTCTTCTCCTAGCTTGTCTGCATCTATTGTGCAATATGCTGATATCTTCCACGCGCATTTTGTTTCTTCATGCGTTTTGAAAGTGTTTTCTTGCTTTTCTGACTGAGTTACGTAGCGTGGTGAGGGCTCGAGTCCACCGCAGTACGCGGAGGGCAGTTCTTTTTTTACGCATAGATGCACAGCAGTCGTCCAGGCTGTGTTCGTAGAAATCAAGCTTGTTTGTTCTTCAGGCCAGAGAGAGTGATGCCAGTTATTGTAGTTTGTCATTGGTGAGTGTTTCTGATGCAAGAAGAAAAGATACTCCGGTCTGCCGTTGAAGTCTTGTATCTTGCAATTTCTTGTGTTTCTGCCCTCTCGTATGCATCCGGATGTCGAACATAATGGCATTGTGGTCACTCGTGGTACGGGACATAGTAATTCGCCAACCCTGTACATTGGTTGCCGTTGCAGAATTTGCAATTGTGATAACCATATAGGACCGTTTCAGAGTGGCACTCGTCGGGGATATCCAGGACTTTTAAGCCATGCACAAATATCAGCTTTTGCAGCAGTTTCCCTTTACGGCCTGTTTGCGAGCTGTTCCAAGCTGCGAGTAGCAGTTTGGAACAGCTTGCAAACAGTAATGATATTTTTACGTCTAATTTAATTATCGATTCCTCCATGTATCCAGTGAAAGGCTGGAGATGATTGCTACATTGCATATAAATATATATAGTAAATAACTGGCCGAAGAGACCTTCTAGGTAGGCGCAAGCGGGATGTGTATTGCAGAGACTATTGATAATGCTTGAATCAGTTACCAGTATGGCTGCCCAGCAGTTTGCTACGCGTTGATCTCAGACAGTTTATCTGCAAGCATTTAATAGGTTCTCTTGATTTAGCGATTGTTAATTGTGTTATTCATAATTGGTTTTGATTCTTATTGTCTCTTGCCCTTTTAGGTATTCTGGGCAATTTGGCCCCATGTTCGCTGATTGTTTCTTAGCTTACAGTTCGTTAATAATGGGGGGGTTGAACTTTATTGGGGCAATATACGAAGACTGTGGCCAGTCTCAGCGCACTGTCCACATGTGATGATTTCTGGCCGGCAGTATTTCGCTGAGTGCCCATAACCTAGGCACTTGAAGCATCTTGGGACAGCTGTGAAGTCCTTCGCATTATGCACCTTCCATCCCACATCGACCTTGTTTTTCTGATTAATGAGGGCTCTGCACAAGCGCCCTTGAGACCTCAATGACCCATTGGGAATTAATTTTTTTATTTTTGCTTGTGCCTTGATTTCTTTCTGCCTCTGTGAATCTATAGTCCTTCATGTTCTTTGTGTATAATTCCTCGATAATATTTTCCTTTGTTATCACCTTGTTGAGGTCATATAGGATTATGGTGGGCTCTTAATTTCTTAGGCAGATACACCTTAATGCCCCTCCTAGCTTGATGTATCCTTTAACTTTTTCCAGGGTTTCCTGTTGTTGGCGTCTCATTGAGGACTCCTTTATCTCTGATTTTCTTTATAGATTTGATTTTGACATTGGTCATGTCAGGTTTCAAGTTGGTTACGATATTCTTTTTTGAGTTACTCGCTTGTGGTGTAGAGACTGTGGCTGTTAGTATTACCGCATTGTGATGATGCTACTGGAGCTTTATTTCTTGGCACTTTGACCTTGTTGATCTACTGAGGGAGGAAACAGGTGGCGATTTGGGCATAAAAAATCTTGAGGACCAGGAGACTGCGCCATTGCCTGGATAGTCTGCAGTTTAGTCTTAAGCGTCGCATTCTGAAGGGTGTTGGTGCACTACTGCCACAGATGTCGATACGCCTAATAAATCCACAAACAAACAATCTGAAGGGTGAGGTCTATAAGAGTCAACAAGGAAGCCTAGCATTTGTTTACCTCAAGAATAAGTCTGCTGTACAACTTCTGTTCTGCTTTAGTACTTAGTTCAGCTCGGCTTTCTTCCAGTATATGTGTATGTGTATATATATATATATATATATATATATATATATATATATATATATATATTCATTCTAGGTTAGTATTTTCTAACGTTATGCCCTGTCCATTGCCCAAGGCAGTTAGTTTTTTAGTTCTGTGTCTTGGGATGGAGGGCGGATTTGTGTCTATAAGTGCAGAGAAGTCGTTGTTCAAGATGCAAAAAAGGCTGTGGAGGTAGAGCACCTTTCCTTGATAGCTTGCTGGCACTCAAGAATTCAGCAGTGAAGTTTCTGTTACTTGAGGGTCCTCAGTAGTCATTTTCGCTTAATTGAATAAATTTTCGTCACAAAAGACAAGTGGAGTATAGTCGATGATAAATTCTTCACCAAAACGCAAGAAGAGCCAAATCCTTTAAGTCTGTACTGAATCACTGAGTTTAGTGTGTTGAAATTGTATGCCAGTAAGTTAATTTTCCTAGTAGGGAAGGAACACTACCAAAAACATATTTAATGTTTCTGGCAAAACTAGCATTATGCATGATAGATATTTCAGAGTATATGCTAACAATAGATAAACAGAAGGTTAATTACAATAATACATTAACTTAATTTTTCTAAAATTCTGCTCGTATAAGAATGACAACCATAGAACTCAAAACAAAATAACAATAGTTAGTGAAAAGTAACATTTCAGAGATCAAGGCCATATACGACGCATTATGGAAGAGCAATTAATAGAAGAAATAATGAAATGCAGTTCCATCCTGTCATCAGAATTAGGTTGTTTGAAGAGAATTCATTTCTTCATTTCCTGAAAGTTAGCTGTGGTCGCAGTTTCACAAAATGGGACCGAAGTCACCTCACATACGTGTTCCATTATAATAATAAATATCACACGGTTCCCCGGAATATTTATTCAACCTCATAAGTGTTATATTCGAATTTCTTATCTTCTCTGGTCGATTTGTCTGTTTTTTTTTCTGGACGAGAAATCCGAGTTTCTGGGGCAGGGTTGCTTTGCTATCTATACCTAAGACCGACTAACTCAACCATGGAGTAAAAAAGCCCATGAAAGTTCCTCGCGTCGTTGAGGGGATTCGAGCTCGAGCCTTTTCCACCCGATGTGGGAAGGACGGTGACGATGCCACTAAGGTGTAAGGTGTATTTAGTGTCAGACGGCACCAGGGGTTTCCCCTATCTTCGCGTAATTTTCATTGTGGGTGTACCAGTTGACTGGAAATGCCAGAGATTTAAAAGTGTATGGATATTGTATATGTGTAGTGCCGTGTACCGTTGTTCATCTGGTCGTTTAGCCGCTGGACCCCTGCTGAAGCCCAACGTTGTCCCACCTTTGCCCCGTGGAGGCAGACCAGGAACCCAGTAGACTTAAGTTACTCTGGCAGGTCCTGCCACCTAATTTCCTGAGATTTCAGTGGCTAGGACCTAAAAAAATTTTTTTTCATTGTATTTATATTGCGTGCATACAAGCACACATATGTACAGCATACATGTGCCAACGTCAATCGTGGGGTTGACGTCACTTGAGTTGGGTGTATATATGCTGCATACAAGTACATATATGTACACACAACGTGCATACACATACCAACGTCAATCGTGGGTTTGACGTCGCTTGAGTTGGGCCAGAACGTGGGTGGAGATATTTTGGATGTATTTAAATTTAGGTGTGTGGGGCTTCGCTAGCGTGAAGATAGAGGGGGGAGGCTGAAGACTGGGGGGAGAAAGACAGAAGTATGGAGCCAATAGGGAAGAGAGCCCCAAGTTTCAATGTGGCATGCCCATGCCCCACCAGAGTAGAAATGAGGGGGCGACGAGAGAATCGTCTCCCCGGAGGAGTAGGGTTTAAAGGTAAGGGACTAGGGTGCCCTCTTCAGGCTGCCGTAAGGCTTTGGGAGCTAGGCTGCAGTTTGTTGTCTCTATTTTTGTCCACTTGATTCAGATTGGAACACTCATGAGGCAATCCCTGTCCTTTTTTTTTTTTCAGTTGATTCTCTTTTCTTTTTCCCTTTCCTTTATTCCTTTCTTTTCCATTCATTTTCTTTTCTTCCACAGTTTTCTTTTCACGAGTTGTCTGTCTTATGCGACTTATGTTACTGTACTATCAGTCCAGGTGTATGGCAATTAACACCATTCTCCTTGTGAAGAGGTCCTGTGCATACTGGGAGAGCGCGCGGTACTCCTCTTCCATGTCAATGAAGTGATGTTGGGGAGGTAATGGATTTTCATGATGAGGGTGCATCTGAGGTCTTCGTATTGTGGGCAGTCGTAGTGACGATGCCACTGTTATTCGTGCAGACATACGTGTTCCATTCCATTGTGGACATGTGTTTTTGTAAAGGGCAGCGCCTAGAACGTCGGTTCAACTTCGCCTCGTATCTCTCTGAAGAACAGTATCACTACAAATGAGTCAGATATGTGTGTGACGGGGGTTTGTGTGTGTTCTGTTGTTGTCTGGCCGCTTGGCTAGTTAGAAGCATCAATCACCTGGAGAGATGATTCTGGGTACTCCTTCACTCCACGGGAAGGTGACTAGTCCCAGTAAAACACGTACAGTCTCAAAAGACTGACTCACCTGATGATGTCAAAAGGTGGGCGAGGGCCCATTCCAGAGGAAGAGAAGGGAAAAAAAAGAGAGAGAGAGATTGAGGGAGATAGAATGAAAAAAAAAATCCCTTGGTGTAATAAAAAAAAAAAGAGAAGGTACACTAGTGGAGAGCGGGAGTAAAAAAAGAAAAAGTACGCTGGTGCAGAGCGCAAAGAGAAAATGAGAAAAAATTAAAATAAAAAAATAAAATAAATATAAAGATAATTAATAAAATAAAAACATATCTAATTAAATTTTAGAATAGTAAAATAATTTTTAATCTACTATCTGAGCATCCCCATTCATAGCCTGTGTTATTCTGTAGGAAGCTTTCCTCAGCGTGGATACTTGCGTCGAGAAGGCAGCCAGGTTCTCTGGTGTCTGTATCAGAATGTCCAGTTGGTTTTCAGTGACACGGATGGTATTTGCTAGGTCTTGCCTCAGGTCCTCGTAGAGAGCGCGCTCGAAGAGAAGGTGGAACAAATTCACCTTGGCCCCGCCGTAGCAAACGTGTATGGGTATTAGGCCGAGTTGGAAAAGCTTCTTGTTCAATGAGCCATGCCCAGTGACTAGCAATGATGTCTCAAGAGTTAGTCAATTTCCGGCAGGAATCTCCTTGTAAATGCTCCCTTGGTGGAAGTGTCCCATCTTGTCTGTCATATGTTTATCATATCATTATAACAGCGTTTTCTGTTTTCTCTCTGCCTTAGGGTCAGTGTCCAGGTTTAGCTCAATGTCCAAGATGATCTTGGTCGGAATTTTCTTTTTGATTCTAAAGGTTAGGCCACGGAAGGTTACATACAGGTCCAGTGGAAGGGTCCCAGCTAAGACCTGGATAGCAGCAATGGATACTGACCTGCATACTATGGATAGCCAGAAGCATTGTCCGTCGTATAGAGCCTAATTTTACTATCATTTTACCAATCTAGTTCGATGGAACCAAGTACCTGCAGCATACGACACGATCGGAAGGAAGACGGCTCTATAGTACAGCTGAAGCGACAGCTTGGACAGGCCCCATTCTTTCCTGGTAATTCTGATGATTGAGCCTGAATTTTTTTTCCTTGGAGCTTAGATGAATGAGGTGGAGGCGAAAGCTTAATTTATGATCAAGAACCAACCCTAGCACAGTGGTCTTTGTGACAATGGGGAGTTGTATCCCAGAGACTTTAACTTGCGGAGGCTCCTGAGGCCCAGCTTAATTTTTTAAAGAGCTCATCTTGCTTGGATCCGTAGTTTACTTAGTACGGCCCATGAAGAGAGGTCGGCAAGGACCCGATTAGCGTTGGCTTCTATGTCTTTACGAGAGCGGCTGGGTACGACGATCGTGAGGTCGCCTGCAAAAGTAATAATCTTGGCATTGGCAAAGCAGCGGGTAAGCCAGTCTTGTACAATCATATTCCATACGAGAGGTCCCAGAACTGAATCCTGAGAGCACCCCTGGGTGAATGGCCTGGACACATGATGGAATTTTGACTTTAGAATTACTGTTCTATCTGAAAAGTAGCTTTGGAAAAGTTTATAGAGATGGCTGTCTGGAGGCTTGCCAAAGCACTGTCCCACCAGACAGTGTCAAACGTGCCGTCGAAGTCAATGAAGATGGGAAGTTCAAATTTTGCTTCAGAGTTTTCAATGTGCAGAACTAGATCGAAGAGAGCCTCCTCACAGGATCGTCCTGGAGTGAATCCGTACTGGAAGGGGGAGAGCGGATTCAGTGCTTGAAAGAGCTGTGGTCCTAAGCGCCATTAACCGCTCCAGTATTTTGCGAAAGTTTGCAAGTAGTGCAATTGGACAGTGAGAGCGCGGGTCAGCAGTGTTTTTGTGTAGCTTCTTAATGAGTCTCAGTAGCGAGATCTTCCCGTCCACAGGCAAACATCCCTCCTGAAGACATTTATCGTACAGTAAGAGTATATACTCCGGCCGAAGCTTGTGGAGATGGAGAATGAAACTGTATTCGATGAGATCTAATCCTGGACATTTTTGGATGTTAATATTTTGGAGAACTTCTGATAATTCTTCAAAGGTGAAATGGTTCAGCAGTGTAGACGCTGTATTGGGTTGGATCCATGAGAGGGAAATCTCAAACAATAGATATTTCGAAAGCTTCCCAGTAAACATTTCTGATGGAAAATCTCACAAAGTCCGGAATCCTAGTTTCATTGGTGTTTATGGTTGTAGTTAAGGTTATGGAGAACAGGATAACTCTGATCGCTAATTGTCCACTTGGGAATGACTTCCCAATTGGAGACTAGAGGGCTAAGTTTCCTTGAAATGGTGAGATCAACGTTTGATTCTCCAATAGAGCTGCTGTAAATTGTATGCTGACTATGCTGATTGTGGATCGTTAGGTTCCTGCTGATGATGAAGTCCTCAACCAGCATTCCCTGGGTGTCGGTAGTCGAACTGAACCAGAATGACGATTTTGCGTTGGTATCAGTGGCTATGAGGAGTGATTCGGGACCGAGGAAGTCCGGGGCATACTCCAGGAAGTTAAAGAGTCATTGATATCTACTGATGAGGGCATTAGAGTGACATCAGGTAGAAAGACTGTTCAGAGTATGTGACTTGGATGGACGTTGCGAATGATCAAGACATCCAGATCTCTGTTAATCACCACAATGCATGTTTTGGGATCTGCCTGGGCAGGTTGAATAATGAGGGTATGAATGGAATACCCTGTGATTTTTACAGAGAGAAGAGAATGGGTCCTTGTGATAAAAGGCTCCTGAATCAAGATGATATGAACAGAGTGGCTCTCTGCAGCAAGGCGGATTTCGTCTGCCACAGTACGCGACCTGTGCCCATTGATTTGCATAATCTTTAGACTCCGGGATCCAGGTATAGAAGGGGAATTATCAGCATAGTGGAGGGGGCTAGCAATGGGATCATCTCGAAGAGTACAGCTGGTTGGACTAAACATTAGCGGTCCTTTGCTGTACTAGTTCTAATGTTCTTTGGTATTCTGGGCAGATGTCCCGGACAGAATGGTTATGTTCCCATCTTCACCTTTTGCAGTTTACGCAGCTAGTCTCTTTATCTCGGTGGGGACACTCAGCATTGACGTGTCCACTGCGAGCACAGTGTCCGCAAGATGGGGAGCTGTAGGAATAATTCTGGGAGGTGTGCCCAGGCAGAGGAAACATTTTGTCACCACTGTGAATGGGCGGAATCTGTATGCATTGCAGCCAAGGAAGATTCTATCAATTCCATTAGACTCTTGTGACGATACACTGTTTAAAATTCATTGTTGTCTCTTTAGGAGAGATGCGAATGATCTCGAGAACTGCATACATCGCGCCATTGTACTCACTATAGCCATAGCAGCTAATGCACCAATAAACAACCATACCACACACGCGCCATTGTACTCCTTGACGAACACCAGCCAATGTTATGGCAGGAACAAAGGATTTTTGCTGCGTCTAGGACGGTGGCTCATTGCCAATGTTCAACAAATTTTAGAGAACCAGCTTTGAGAGTTCCATTATCGCATTTTCAGCTGCATGTTGAATTAGTCTGGTTTTTTACTTTTCGAATTTTGTTCCGCAAAATGTAATAATGTTGTATATAGTATAAACGAATGGCGAACTTTCACACCCGCCGAGACTAATTCAGCACCATCAACGCTAGTTTTATAGTCACTGCCCCTTATGGCTACAGACATCGGTTTGAATAAATCATCCCGATATCTGCAGGAGATAAATAAACAAAATAGAACTGATATGACAGCGAGCAGCGTGAATCCGGATCTTTATAAATGGCTGTCAATTAGAAAACCTAATTTCCCCCTCCCACTTTTTTTTTTGGTAGGATGCTGTTTTATTTGTTCTTAAATTTGGGTACGTACTATGAAATTATACATCGCTTCTGGTTGCAAATAATTAGCAGTCTTTAAATGTACATTGATAAAGCTCGTGAAGATTTTAGATAACTTAATTAACAAATACCTTACATAATTTTGTCATTATGTTGACTGCATCTTAATTTCAGCTCTCGAGACGATTGAAATGGAGAGTGATCCGTACTCTTTGTAAATCAGTGAAGTTGTGATTTATACTGCGCGGTCGAAAATTTGTGGTTGAAATTGCTATTATCTCTTTACTAGGAACAAAATTATTTTGTGAGCCACGCTCATCGATATATTGTAATTAGGTTTTAAAATGATATAATTCAAATGAATTTTTCATCCAGTAAGGTGCAATAAGGCCAAAGCACTTTGCAATGCAAGTGACCCTTACAGACACCTAAACATTGTCATTAGGCGGTAAATACAGGAAAATTATTTACCCATTTTCTTATACTTACCGACTAATGGAAATGCTTCTGATAACATCAGACTAAATTATCACGACAGAAGAATGTTTCCTACTTGTTTAATGGCTGAATGCTTCGGAGAGCAATTTGCAGCAGGAAACGAACAACATTGTGTTGTTCATTTGTAGCGGTCCATTAGGGCGAAATGGACTGTTATGAGTGATTTATGTGTGTTGGCTTTCAGTCCAGAGCGTTTAACAACATTAAACAGTGGAAGTGTTCCACGACTTTTACATTGAAAATAGTGACTTTCGAGACCATGATTTTTGTTCTTTGCCTACAAAAATGTGATCATTCCTGTTGAACTTTACCTTTGCCAGTCTTTTGATTATTAGGACAATTGTAACGTAGTCAGTGTGCTAAAAAAACTTCGCTAGAGTTCTTGATAAATGAAACATTTAATTGCATACTTTTAAAAATATTTCTGAGAAACGAAGCCTCCGTACATTTTAGCTACAGCCCCCACAGTAAGAATGTTCTTTGAGCCAAGTCTGGGCAGACTGTTTTCCACCCTGCCATATCTGCGAGTATAAGTGAAATGAAAACGAGAATTATTAACCAATAAGTAGTATACTTCATTTTTTCCAAAAATCTCCTCCACAGTTTTGGCATCTCAAATGTTGTGCTGGTTGATATTAGCCAGGTTACTTGACTGCTTCCTCCACTTATGATCTTTCTACCTGCTTACTCTTTGGTTCAATGTACCTGCACCATGTCTCACTCGCACTGCAATCGAAGAGTTCATTTCCTTCCTTTCCATATTGTGTTGGTTCTGC
Organism: Mastigoproctus giganteus; assembly: GCF_048544385.1. Lineage (NCBI taxonomy): Eukaryota > Metazoa > Arthropoda > Arachnida > Uropygi > Thelyphonidae > Mastigoproctus > Mastigoproctus giganteus. Next base: position 168,976,258 of record NC_143581.1, on the reverse strand, counting down.
AGACAATCCCACTCGTAAAAGTTTTCAGATAATCCTGTGTTTATCATATGGTGGTGTAGGTAGATCAATGACTAATCTGTTGAAGTGTCCAGCTCCGTAGACACGTCAATTGATGTACACCGATCCGCCCTGATGGCATTGTCTTGTGACAGTTGTGTAAGTTTGTCCTGGGTCGAGGGTCATCATGCTGAGTTCTTCACGGCAACGATTTGCTACGAAAAGATAATTTCTGCTGTAGATCCTCTCATGCTGCAAGAAACTGAGTTGCTAATGCAAGTCAGTTTCTTAGAGGGACGCAACCAAGCTAACACAGTGTTACGTTGGCTTGGGTGCGCCTCACTGTGAGAGCTGTGTTTGTATTGCTACGCATCACTTCCCGCGCATACAGGATACCCAATCTTGTGTTCCGTGGAAGTATTAGTAAAAACCCCTAAATACACACCCATGGAAGAATCTAATTTAAATTTAAATAATCAAAAGGGCCTTTTCATTGAACCGCTCTCTTAAAAGTTGCAGGTTCTGTATTCATATAATCATGTATTGTGTTCCATTATTTTTCACACAAGTTTCTTTCTCTTTCTCATGTTTCCTAAACTGCACTGCGTATTAACAACATAAAATATTGAGTTTGCGAGACACTGAATTTAAATACTAGTTCACAGTATAGTACGAAAACTTCGACTGAGGATTAACTTATCTGCCCATGTGCATTTAGTACGCGTGTTGTTCGGTCGATTTGCCTGAATTTTCTGGAGGGACCTTGCTATCCACGGAGTTAAAAGTCCATAAAAGTTCCTCGTTAATGACAGGTTTCGAATCCACTTGGTTGGTGACGACGATGGTTAAACCATTGTGCTACTCACGCAGAAAATAGTGCAGTGGCATACATTGCGATTGTCCAATAAAAATATTGGACAATCGCAACACCTAATCCCCAACCTTTAATTTATACGCAGCACGCTATCTAGAGGACCAACCCTGAAGCACGAATTCACTTTTTCGCTCATTGCTGGTGGTTATCACTTTGGAAATTGATTCAGGGCTACCGTATATTACATAATTAAGAATATTCAAATGTGATTTCTGGCTATTTTTAGATCATTTAGTTAACGAACAGCATATGTTTTCATTATGTAACGGAATCCTTTCCCTGAATTCACATTAGTAAAAGTTAAGTGCATTAAATTATCTACTCACCTGATATTTTTGAATACACAAGTAATACGAATTACTGATGAATACTTGGTCACTCACACACTAGTCAGACTTTTGTGGATTTATTGGATGATTATTTTCTGCAGCAGCACGTTCGAGAGGCAACCAGAGAGGGTAATACTCTTGATCTGGTTATCAGCAGTTCATTCGTGTATTAAGAATTTGCAGATAAAGGAACCACTAGGTGGCAGTGATCAGCGTACTGATGTGGGATTTACTTAAAGATTTAATTACCATCAGGAGTAAAGGAAAGAGTTTTTGCTTCCGTTAAGGTGACTACAGTGGTCTCACAGTTTTTAAATTCTGTACAGTGGGATAAACTGACGATGTTACCAACAGTAAATTCTAAGTGGGAAGCATTCAAGGAATTAATCGTGGAAGCTACTAAAAGTTTCATACCTATTAAGAAATATTGTTCGAGGTTTAGGCTTAAATGGTGAACTAATGAGACTTGTAACAGAGAAGAAAAATGCATGGGATGCATATAAATTATCAAGCGACTGAGAGGCCTATGGCAGATATAAGGTAGTCTGTAATCAGGTCACAAAGGAGGTTAGGCAGGCGAAGGCGGATTACGAGAAATCTTTGGCAAAAGATGCTAAGAAAAACAGCAAGGATTTCTTTACTTATATAAACTCTAAAAGGAAGGGGATGAATCTGATTGGTCCACTTGACATCGATGGTTCGACTGTTGATGATCCTGCTCAGATAGCAAACAAACTGAATGAGTATTTTGCATCTACATTCACACGTGAGGAATTATTAAGGTTTGAAAATGGCAGAAGGTTATCAAATTGTAGCAGGGTGCTTAATGATTTTGTAATAACTGAGAGCAAAGTGGAGGAGAAATTGTTGAAGTTAAACATAAGGAAAGCACCTCCGGTGGATGGGATCTATCCAGTTATATTAAAGGAGGCGGCAAAGCAACTAAGCAAACCCTTAGCCATAATTATGAGAGCATCCTTGGACTCAGGGGAGGTTCCCACGGACTGGAGATGTGCAAATGTATCCCCAATTCACAAAGGGGATCGAAGAGTGACACGAGTAATTACAGACCAGTTCTGTTCCGGGTAAAATAATGGAGTCACTGGTTAAAGATGCATTGCAGGTTCATCGAGACAAGACTGCAGCAATAATTCAGATACAGCATGGGTTTGTTAAGGGAAAGTCTTGTCTGACAAATTTGGTAGGATATTATGATGTGGTTACAAAGGAACTGGATGCAAAAAATAATTTTGATATCATATACTTGGATTTCAGGAAAGCTTTTGACACTGTTGCGCATGAAAGACTATTGTACAAATTGGAGCAGAATGGTATTAAGGGTAAGTTGCTACAATGGATAAAAGGATGGTTAAGTGGAAGAAGAGAGGTTGGTAATCAGTGGGTGCTGCTCTTCGTGGACTAATGTTATTAGTGGAGTCCCACAGGGTTCGGTGTTGGGTCCTCTGTTGTTTTGTATATTTATCAATGATATTGATGAATGTATATCAGGCTTAATGTCGAAGTTTGGAGATGATACAAAGGTTGGCAAGGTTGTTAATTGCAGTGTGCTACTGCAACAGAATCTAGATAATTTGGGCAGATGGGCTAAGAATTGGCAACTGAAGTTTAACCTTGACAAATGCAAAATACTGCATATGGGTAGAAGTAACCCCAGAGAAACGTACCAACTGTGTGGTACTACACTTAAGGTGGTAGAAAATGAAAAAGACCTGGAAGTAATTGTGCAGGCAGATATGAAGTTTTCTGAGCAATGCAGACAGGCTGCAAGGGCAAGTCATGGGGTTTTGTCAATGACATATAGGAATTTTGCTAGCAGGGAAAAGGAGGTGATTGTCCCTCTGTATAAGGCAATGGTCAGGCCACGCTTTGAGTACTGCGTACAGGTCTGGAGGCCTCATTTTAGGAAACATGTCGATTTGCTTGAGCGTGTACAGAGAAGGACAAGATTGGTGAGGGGAATGAAGGGATCCTCTTACCAAGAGAGGCTTAAGTTCTGCAAATTGTAGTGGCTGGAGACTAGGCACCTGCGCGGTGATCTGATTGAGGTGTATAAGGCCTTGAATGGGTTGAGCACGCTGAATTCTGATGGGATCCTTCCACTTGTTCAGATTACGAACCTAAGGGAGCATAAATTCAAATTAAGAAAGGACAGATGTAGAATAGATGTGCGGAAATTTGCCTTTAGCCAGCGGGTGGTTAATTGCTGGAACAAACTTCCATCTGTCGTTGTGGTAGTTGATAGGTTGAATAAATTTAAGGAGGAACTGGACAAGCATTTGGAGGGAATGGTGTGTGTTTTTTTTTTTTTTTTTTGTTTTTTTTTTCTGGCTGATGCTGCATAAGCTCATACACTTGCTTTCTTGCATCACATTCCACTACTACTATTACTTAGGCTTTCAAATAAACCGCAATTTTCAAAAATCAGGCATGTGCCTTATAAATTGGGTGTGTTGTGGATTTCGAATTTGAGGTTCTGCTGTTTATATATTTTTAATAATGACATGGTAGCAGCCGTCTATGAATCCCTTTATTAGAACCGTGCTTTAGGCAGTGTGCACATATTGCTGCTTTTTTTTTTTTTTTTTTTTTTAAGAATTACAAGAAAATTGAATCTTTTGATCGCCAACCATGCTTCAGTATTAACTGATTACAGCCCATGTTCCTGATTTAATACATAACAAGCAGAGCATTTTGTATGCACTGATAGCTGATCCATAAACTCTCGCACAAAACTGAAGTTTAAATTTAGTGTGGAGCGTCAGTCACTTCCAAACAGAAGAGCAACACGTGATCGACAAACTGGCTTTTATATTACAGTATTAACATCCTCTAGAAGCAAATATGAAAGTTAGGTGCACTTCGTTTCTTTATAAACAGTTCTGACCAGATGGGCGAATGCACTGCATAAATCCAATTCCAAATTGGCTGTATAATCTAATTCCAATTTAACAAGCTTCGATTTAACTTAAGGGGAACGAAAGATTAAAATAAATAATCTGGGCGATAACAGTTGCTGCCACTAACAAAATAGTGCTTTCGTTAAAAAAAAAACACTTTTTACAGATTACAGGTTATTGTTCCTGCTTTATTTTGAAACATTTCATAACAACTCATTTCTGTAGGTTTAATTCAAGAAAAGAACGACCCTTAATTATATTTACACAATTGCGAATTCTGAAATCGTAAGAATTATAAGAAATCTGATTACAAGAAAGTTTTTCCTGGAAGTAGAGAACGGCATTATGACTATCACTTTTTCTTATGCTCAAGAGAATATGCGAATTGTCTTGCCCATATCTGACAACACGCATTTAAGAAAATGTGTTGAAAAATATTACATGAAACGGTTGATTAATACCAAATCATATTTATTTTTAATGAACGACTATTTCGGTAGATATTTTAATTTTATCGCGTGATTCAATAGTTTTGTTCACCACGGGAACAATTGTTTAAAAATCACGAGCTATTTTAGTTTACAGAATCGCAGTCAGAGGGCAGTTTAAGCTATCCAGTTGGTTTCTCGTTGATTAATGTATTGTAGATGTTACCAATTTTTTTCTTTCTTTCTCCATGAAACCGAATATTTAAGGCAAGTTCGGATTGTTGCTGTATAGAATTGGCCTTTGGGAACTTCTTTTGCCACTCCTAGCATTTAAACGGAGTGTTGCGAGAATGACGACATGAATGAAGAGTAGTCACGGAAGAGCGTGAAGGAGATGGGCGGAATGTGCTTAGTTTATTGTTCTGCAGGTGAAGTGAAAGCGGAAGGCAACTGGTTGCTATGAACAGCAGCCAGGAAATAATGACAAGAGCATGTAGTGGAACCGATTAAGGCTTTACGATTGTCCAGACAATCGTGTTTGCGTGAGTTTGGATTCATCGACTTCATAGTTATTTGTATGTTTGGGACAAGAACAAAGTAAACATCTGTGCGACGAGTTGCAAAGCTTCTTAGAAACGGCGAATCGATTTTGTTTTTTGTATTCGGGCAAATAAATTCCAAACGTCATTGTTAAAGCATTGAGAGAAATCACGGCTTGGAATAATTCATAAGGAATGGAATCTCGAGTTGCCATCGATTCCAATATGTATTTAGAAACCCTTACGCGTTGAAACTCTATCAGCTTAAAAGTTATTTCAAAAATGGTTTCGGAACAGATACTGCATTTTCAAATGGAATTGGGCGATTGTAAAAGAAACGCAAAATGATATACTTGTATTTGCAATGAATAGTCGGTTTCCATTTCATTAAATTCAAATCGGTTTTATTTTACACGGTTCAAGTTAATTCTTGAGGGTCTTCAAAAAATCTTCCTTGTTGATCTATTGTATTCCATAAAGTTGGTTTCAGGTTCATCAGGTAGAACTCAGTCTTCAGTAGGTACTTGAGTTTTGTCTTGTCTGATCAGTACAACTCAATTAATAGCCCTTGTTCCCGAAACACTGGGAAGAAATCCCCGTTCCCCAAGTGGTTATTAATTTTAAAAGATTTAAAATAACAAGGGTTTAACGAAACATTTTTGACTACTTCAGATCTATACCATTGATACCGGCGACTGTCTGCCTTTTTGGTGAAAGGCAGAAATCTCAGCTTCGTTTTTTGGGTGAGGGACGATCACAGGGCGAGTAAAGATGTCATTTTTAGGCGATAACAGCGTAACCATTATTTTTGTTTATAAATAACGCAGAAGAAATGTGTTTAAAAAAACCCTCATCCAGTCTTTAAAGATGTTTGACACTCTGCTACATGATTGCTGGATGAATTAAAAATGTCGTTCTTTAGACTGTTATTAATAAACTTGAACGCATGGTGGAACCCCTAAAAATATACAGTAGACTACAGAGTGCGAGTGCCGTTCTAGATTTTTTTGTTAATTAATCATATTTAAATTTGTCATTTACAGTCTAGAGCTTTCAAATATTTTTAGTGCACAATTAAATTTCTACAGTGCATGCAGTTGCTAATGGTGATCCTGGACTGTTTATTGTTCTTCTGAAATTTTGTTCTTGACTGTAATCCATCTACAAAGTAATGTAATGCGCTGAAAATATTCATTGCGTGCTGTTTGAGCTATAAAGATAGCAACGCTGATAGAAATGGCTACGGTCTCTATAGACTGCTAAGTTACTAAAGATCAATAAAATGGTTATTCTAATACATCTTAGACAAAACAAAATTGAGTGTTATATTCTGTGAATTTAAGACTACTTTCTACTAATGAATTCATTAGTGGCGTTTGAAAATACGTAGACGTGAACGTGGCATCAGTTACAGACTCGATGCAACCTTGGGGCTAGTCACGATTGCATTTCACAATAACTATCTTGAACATCACAGTTCAGAAGTGCTATTTATTTTATTTATGGTAATTTTGTTGCTATATATAAAAATCTACTTGTCAAAAAGGGTTGCGGAGGTTCCAGGGTAGGAGAAACATTGACGTGGGCATTGATGGTCAATTCGGATACCTGTCCAGTCCTTAAATTTGCATAAACTGTCCGGTTCTGTTGGTAATTTAATCGAATTTGGCTAACTGAATTTTCTTTATATTCATTTTGACTATTAATACCCTAATAGGCATTAATAGTTATAAAAAATGAATATAAAGAAAATTCGTTAAATGGTTAGTTTATACCTTACTGTCTCTCTTCGTTCTGAGAGACATTTGAAGCGAAATGTCGTTCTTTAGACTGTTATTAGACTGTTCATCTTTAGATTGGATGAATTTCCTGTAAACGTTAGGATATGGAATCTATTTAGATAATTATTACTTCGTTAGTACAGTTCCCGTACTTAACAGCCTATTTTTTCATTAATTTTGAGGTGCTTTAAGGCTTCCAGCAAAAAATTTCAAAAATTATCTTTACTATCCCATTTCGCATGCAACAAAAACTACCTTAACAAAATTGCAGTTAGGTTATCAAAAGGAGAAAATGGAAGTGGACAGATTGGAATTGAAATTTGTCTCGACGCATACTGCATTTCCATAATGAAATTTGCATTTGAAGTGTATACATAGTGAACTTCGTTAATTCATGCTGATTCAGTATTGTAAGGCATACCTTTCTTTTGATTTCATTAAGTATACTGCCATTTCTCCGATGATGCCTTCAAGCCATTGCCATCAGCTGATTTTCTCTGACGTCTTCAGTGTGTCCTGTATTTTACCGTTGTCTCCTTCAGCGACATTTTGCTAGCTTTCCTCAGTAGAACACCCTCCTCCCCACACCGGGTGGAAAAGACCTGGATTCTAGTCCCGTCGATGACTAGAAGGATTTTTATGGGACTTTCACACAACGTGGCTGAGTTAGTCGGCCTCAGGCGAAGATATCATGGTTTTTTCCTCCCGGAAACTCGGAGTTTTCTTCCAGCAAAACAAAATCGACCACAAACACGCAATTTAGAGACTGTATATACGGAGCGATATAGCCTTAGTCGCTAATGCTCCTAAAATCGAATAACAACAACAGCGCCCTATTCATTTCCTTCACTGACGCCATAAATTCTTTGCTCCTATGTTCATGCCATCAATCTGTCGGGTGACTTCCGTCCATCTTTGATGTCTTCCGCTGTTTTGCCCCAGTTGATTCCATTTGTCCATCGATTTAAATCCATTACTGAATACTTTTTTCTCTTTATCGATAAACAGTTTATCTTGTTCTGCCATGGTTTCGGCCAACTGAATTCAATCCATTGCTGTATGGTGGAATCCATTCCATTCAATCAGTCAATTTCGTTTTTTTTGCTGCAATCTAAATTCCATTATAAATCCATATGATTTTAATCCAAGAAGGCAGCATGTCCGCAAAACTTTTCAGTTGATTTATAATGAATGGATTAATGGATTTTTATGACTTAAACAAGCAATTAAATCCAATGGAGCTATGCGAACATTTAGGATTGATTATTATAAAATAATATCTCACACAGCTATACATGATATTCCATCATTTTTGAGGGAGTTTGTTTTCGCATCATAAGAAAAAATGGCGTGTGAATAAAGTTTTTGCGTTGTAGTGACTAACAGAACATTCAAAATAACGTATTCGTCTAGCTGTTTAAAAAATATTTTAGCGCCATCTAACTTTCAAAGAGCAAATTCTCCAAAATGGAGTCTACCTTCATCCCTTCTTCTGAATGCCTCTGCTTCAGTGACTCCAGATTTCGCGCAGTTCAGTATATTCCAGCCACAGAAATAAGAACTAAGAACATCCGCAGATCTTAGCCTAATAGCACGTTTACTGGATGAAACGAAAAGCAGTATCGGAAACTAATTTTGGGAACTCAGGAATTTAATATTTAAGAGACTGAAAGTAAAAAGGATGTTATTGAATGCTTTTCCGTGCCATTTCTCCACCATTAAAATCATATATACTCATACATATGATACTAACATTTGTTTTTTCCTTTTTTAATCTGGCAGCAATGGCGCTGGATCTAAGTTCCAACTGCGAAATATCTAGTGGAAGTTTTTCGCCAGTTCAAAATTGGTAGTTCTTCCTCTGACTACAGGTGCAATTTGATCCACGGTAGTACTTTTTAAAAAAAAATAACACTCCAACGTCCTGTATCTATCTTCCTAAATTATACGCAGTTTCAGTTGAGTAGTTCTGGAAGTTTGAGTGTTGTTTATACAGAGTCAAGAGTAACAGAGAACGAAATTAATTCAATTTCTCAGGAAAAGGTGAAATTGCTTATGGTAATTCCGTTGGAGAACAGTCAATTTCAAGACTGGTCTTTCCAAATGGAGATATCTCTTCGGTAGCATTCACAGCGATTCTAAGAATAACGTAGTGGTAAATCGGTTTTAAAAAGTATTTTGAAGCAAGAATTCCTGATTGACACTGGATGGTGAATTGGATTTTTGCTTATGGGCCAGTTGCCATTTAGGAGTATAATAACTTCTGGCGTATCTTTTGAGTTAGTATTAATTTTTACTTCAGCCTAGGACAACTTAATAAAATTAGCTTATTATTGAACTTTATTCTAGGAGTCATTGTGCTATTTAAACACAAATAATTTACGTTGTGAACTTTGTTATGCGCAAATAGTAAAACAATTTCATATTATCTAAAACAAATGGATGCACAACACTTCAAAGGTGGAACGTTAGGATAAACTCGCGGTCATAAATGCATTTCAAAATGTGCCTGCTATGTGGTAAGTCAATTAACGAAAACTTATGAGGTAGAGAACCCTTCAGTTTATTCAGCTTATTATAACACTTATGGATGACTTAAGTCAAATGGAGGGACAGAATCTCAAGACTGTTCGAACAGTCGCTATAACTGTATATAAAAGACTGATACAAGACATTGTGACACTGCTTGATGACAAATTGGTAAGAGCAATATGGTTACTGTAGCTGTTCAGCTGAAACACGCATAAACAAACAACCATCACGTTATGAAATTTTGACAACCAGTGTGTGTGTATATATTTATACCATGTATTTTATTCGTATTATGAAGTGACCTTATAAAGAAACTTTCCTCATGTTTTTATCATTCATATATTTCTTTTTTACCTGTTCGTGGTATCTTCGTACTGTACAACTCATGGCAGGAAGATTTATATAACGTTTTACTTCTCAGGAAATACTGAACTAGATTTTGCGCTGTGAACCAGAATTCCTGAAAAGCAGTTGTCACAGTTATTCTGCCTGCATTCTTTAATTAGTGAACATGCGTGTGCGTGCTGTTTATTCATTTATATTTTCATGTGGTTTTCGTGGATTAGTCGTTAAGAACTTCGTTTCTTAATTGGAAATGGCTGGATTTTTTCATGCGATGATGGGTTAATCATGCTCAGAAGATTTAAGCTTTACACCGGAAATTTGCCGACTGTTTTAATGAGCTCAATTCTACGAATACGTAGACCGCATCGAATCTGAGTTTCCTTTTCTCTAATCTAAGCATTTCAAACCAGTTTTTTCGAGTAATTCTTCTGCCAAATTGCACTCATATTGCTTGTTTTCCTGTATTTGTTCACAAACTAATTTTTGTGAACTTCTGATCTGTGTAATCGTCCCAGAATATAAAGGGAATTTATTTTTTGTTTTCAAGCACATTAAAACCCGTTGATATGACTACTTGAAATTGGTTCTTTCTTGTCAGTAGACACCGAATAATCTTTTGAATTCCTTAGACACCCTTAATCCCTAATTTCCATAAACCTTGTACAAATAGCCAGCATCTTTTGGAATATACCATCCCCTTATATGCCACGTTGAGCGAATAGAGATTGAAAAATTCGTTTCATAATACTGTACTTCATTTGATTTCACTGAACTTCGATTTGTGAATTCATACATGAACATATCTTAAATAAATTTCCAAGAGATCTGGGAGAATAAATGTAGGAATACAAATATTCCCATGGATGAACATTCACAGAAATGACAAAAACCGTATGAATTCATATACCATTGTGAACTGCCATACTATGACCAAAGTAGACGATTAGCCCGAACCAACTAACTCTGAGGATTCAAAGCATCCTAAATTCAAGTTCAAGAGAAACGTAGAAAATTATTTCCTCACCAACTATATAGATAAACGATCAACTTATATAAGAAATAATAGATCCATTTTATCTGTTGCTATTTAAGGTTTATTCCAATATTTGGTCTGTACAACCATTCGTAATAAGAAATATGGAGTATAAGGGAAAGCCAATAAAAGTTGGAGCAAATGTTTTATTCCATACGATGCATCTCCAGAGCGCTGTAGCTTTTTGTAAGCCGTTTTATTTGTGCACATTCTTTTCATGTTACCATAACAACAAAATTGCCAGAAGCGACTGTACGTGTAATTTCCTTATCACAACCACTAGGCTGTCTAGAAAACTGAGCCATTTTCTTCCTTCAGATACGTTCGATTCATGTGCAGGGGTAATACCATTAGTCACTGGGGTTATATGCTAGGAACAGTGATGCTGCTAAAACTGATACAATTCTGAAGAATGCAATAGAAAAACTAAAGGTCATCAGGATACCAAGATCGATGGCAGAGAACTTATTTTTGCCAAAGATATGTGATGCAGTGCGACAGAGAAATATGCTACACAACACATATACAGTACATGGTAAATGCTGCACAGTTCTATGAGCTTATCTGTTAACTAATATTTATGCGATGGATGTTGTGCTGTGAGATGCTGAAGTAAGAAGCATGTTAATCTTTTCGCATTCGGTTTTGTTCTCAATTTTGGGTGCAAGTACACAGATTCGGCTCATTTAATTATCACATGCCAGTTCAAACAGCCTGTTTAAAGGGGGGGGGGGAAGACGCTGGAACCACGTATATAAATAGACAAAAAGAGACGATAAAAGTATCCCTGAGGTACTCCGGCATTCGTTAATTGCGAAATCCACCAGCCCATCCACCAACAATCATCCAAATAACAATCAATTCAATTTCAAAGCTGTAAGATATGCTGGAGAATGAAAACTTGCTTAGACCCATTTTGCCTTTCGAAAGTAAACGAAAGGAAAGAAGCCAAAGGAAATCATGCAGATTTCCTTTGGCTTCTTAATGAGAAGTTTTTATGGAATTGGTCCGTGTGAATGGCCTAATCCAAGAAGGTTGTACGGAGAGAGACCTTTTGGAAATTCTTAATACAAAAATTGAATGCTAATGAATTCAATTAATCACTGAATTAAGACAATTGGATATTTAACATTTGAAGAAATTTTTGAAATAGGTTAGAATAGAAGAAAATTGTCATGGAATAAGTATCAAATTTGGCCAGACCTCAGATGTCAGTGTAGATGGAGATTCGTTAATATTCTCGATGTTAGTTCAAGAGGGGGAGATGCTAGTAGGCAGTGGCGAATTTTATCATGAGGAGGGCTTAGAATCTCAGAATTAGATTCCCCGAAATTAATACAGGTGGCATAATATGAAAAGCTAGCCTATCTGGCACTGAGGCATTCACTTTTGTTTTTCAAATTAGTTCAACTTCTCTTATTTGTGCAAGCAGATTTTAATGATTTTTTTTATCATATGGATCCCAGAAACATCACTACCTAGGACCCTCGAAAGTGCTAAATCTCTTCCTTCTAGAGGGTCGGCTTTATCACGTGAATCCAGTTATTTTATCATGCAGAAGATTAAAATTTAAATAATTTTAAGAAATAAATTCTGCTCTCGCTAAAACAAACACTGAAATAATGTTTAAAACTTTCACAGTAATTTTGAGCAAAAAGGATAAATGTACTTTTTATTATGTTATCATGAATTTCCCTATTAATGTTCATAGTACTGGCGAAACTTCCAGAAATTGCTCACTTCGAAGGAAATTTCCAAATTATAGATATCAAGAACGATTGGGTTTCTTTGAAGACAGCCGTTTATATACATTCATTCTGTAAATGGAGAAATGGATTAATTCTAATTCTTTAATTGTGACTTAGCCTATAAACTGGAGTTTAAACTTAGGAATTGTAAATCCCAGGTGCAGTCTGAGTATAACGAAAATAATACCGAGCTTCAAAATTAACGAACAATTATCGACTTGGTCTGTCTCCTTTATCCGTTGTAATAGAGATACGGTATTCTCTAATGAAATCTGGAACTCGGTTAAGTCGGTATATAAGATAATTAGATTAACGTAACGCGCTTCTAGCTTTACCTCCTTCATAGTAGTCTATTACTTACTATAGATACATCTCAATTGTTTTTATCCTGGATCTGCATGGACTTAATGCTCAAAGAAGTATTTCCGAGATCACTCGGGGTTAATAGTGGCTATTAGAGACAACCTCGTGCATTATTTTAACCTTGAAATGTGTTTAATTGTTCCGTGTAATTAACGTTAAATTGCTGCAGTAAATTTAATTAGGCCTATTGGAATAGGAAATGAGCAAGTGATGAAGTTCCATGAATTTGAAACTGCATTATCATAGTGACTTCAGAAAAGATTTCGTTTAATGCGAGCTCAAATCTTTTACCAATGAGATGGTTTTAGAATTCCTTCATGAATGAAATTAAAGATGAATAAAAACTAACTATGTATTGAAGAATTGTTTTGTCAGTCCTCTATTTACAACTATTTTCAGATTTTAAGATTAAAATCTGAAAATAGTTGTAAATTCTAGTCGTATCATTATGTGATTCTAGATAATTTTTTCAGGAGTAAAATGTGTGTTTTTCATGTGTAGGCTCTGAGGAGTATGTACGTATATATACGTTTTTCGAACGTATTTAATGACTGCATTTAACACATTAACAGAAACCCGTTATTGTGTTAAATGCAGTGGGGACTGTAATTTCATGAGTGGTGTTACAAAAACTGTTTTCAATGCATTATAAGGTGAAAATTTAACGTTTTTTCCAAACAATTCTAAAAAGACCATTTCTTGCCATACACATGAAAAAACTCAATGTTTGAACTAGATAGCCATTGTTGATGTCGAATCCCCTGTCTTTTGTTTGGCCAGAGGTCATATTGACATCAGTGAAGTGATATTATGCTATATCACGTATGTTAACGACCTCAGTTCAACAGAGACCAGTATGGTGAATTAAATACGATTTTTCTTTACATCTAACTATTCGGGAACATTCTGTTTTAATCACTGTAGTACGCTGAGTCTTCTATATTATTTAAGAGATACGTAATTTCTATCCTGAATCACATTTTAAAAATATCCTTGGTTTCAACATTTTAGTTGCTTGTAAGAGACCTTCTGTTATCAATGAATAGTTTAAAAATAGTTCGCTAAAATTTTTTTATATTCCTGTATCGTCAGTAAAACATTGTTAATGAAAATTAATTTCAACGCCTGTCCACTCTTTTTAAAAATTCAAGTAAGGATTAAACTCGTGGTGTTAAACTCAATTTGTCTCCTGGCTGAGGAGGACACCAAAGTGGCAACCTTAATTAAGAATCAAATTCTTAAGTGCCATTAGAGGAGAACGTGTCAGATATGCTTGCCCTTTCCACGTAGATAGTTCTTTAAATGCCCGTCAACCATGAGAAATGGATACTCCTCTGAGATAAAATACTTCTGTGAATGCAAAAAAATCTTGTGTAAGTATGGCTGTTTATGAATATAAAGTAAAACTTGATTACCACACAGTAAAACTGCAGCAAAAACTACCTTTTTTATATATATAATCGAAATTTCGGCTGTTTAAAAATTTATATTCACTTGGATACGAATACAGTTGTTTTCAGTCTTTTCCTCTCAAGAGAATTGTATGAACTTTGGTAAACACATTCTTGCAACTACTGGTGGATGGATATAAAAGACCCTTTGGTATCTCGGGTATATTTAGGCAGCAGAGAAGAAGCACGCAAATGCTGCACTGGAAACTCATTAAAGAACTTGTTCTTACTGAGCGCACTAAAACTCACACCGCTTTCTGCCAAGTACCTAATCATAAATGACATGAAGCGATAAAGCATTTGTACGTACATAAATAAGTAAAGCTTCTGTGTCTCATAGCTTTAAATATGCGGTAGTTTGAAGTGATCACTTCTCTCGGGGTTATTAATAACCGACGATGGACTTTTGGCAGTTGGATCCTCTCGAAAATCTTTAGCAACAACCTGAAGTGCCCTTTCATGTTTTATTATTTGCTGCATTTTAAAGTATTACTTGATTTCCGTTTATTTGACTCCCAGTGTGCCACAGGCTCAGAAACATAGTGTTTGTCAGCAACGAAGCCAGAAGGTTCGATTCAGATTTTGACCACCCTTTTCAGTTCTGGTTTTTCATCCCTCCCGAAAACCGACCTTGCGCAATTTAGATGTACGATATGGCGACATCGCATGGCTTTTCCTGTCTTCTCGATACTTATTCTACACAACTGAAACCCCCAAGGGTGTTTGAATTACATATTCTTTCTCATTTTAAACAGTGTCCTCAACTCTGGTACGACTTCGTATCATGGGAGCTTGTGGAATCTAGTAAAGCAACTAAAGGTACTGTAACATAGCTTAAAGAGATAAAATAGATCAATACCTTATTTAACTAGAATATTCTCGATACGGTGTGTATAAACAGCAGCACAGCCCTCAGCACATAACGTGTTCTTCTAAGTCCTTGTTGATCAAACAAATATATCAGAGATCTAAAGATTACAAAAATAAAATTATGCTCTGACGATGAAAAAGACTTCTGAGCGATTAATTCGTTTTTTTTATTCGCTGTTACGAGTAAATTATGCATTTATTACAGATATTTGAGTATTAGACCAGTGTTGGTATAATACCTACTCAGAAATATGTCTGAAGTAAAATGTTCAACATCTTTATATGGTAAGAGTCAATTGAAGTGTAGGGAATTGTCAGTTTTCGTATTATGTCTTTTTTTTGTTTATGAAAACCCCAAACACGAGAGGTATTAGAACCTATAGCACTTAGTAACGTGCATGGGTTGGAGTTTGAGAAGACGAAAGAAGATATTTGTTGACATTGGACTTGTATATAATTAATGTAAAGTAGCAAGATCAGTATGACTTCTAAAACAAAACCTTTGTTTTGTTTTAGTTTAATGACTCAGTCAGTATTGTAGGCTGTCGGGAACGAATTATTTAGAGATTACTTATGTAATTCCGGATCGTGTAAGCAAAATACTTTGTAAATATAAAACAATAACAAAAAAGTTACGATTTGCTATCTTGAAACAGTCGTTTCATCTCTGCTGCAAAACATGATTTCGCCGAGATCCAAAGAAATTCACTAACATCGCATATCACGAAATTATTAGAGAATAACTTAACGTTTCGAGATTTATTCTCACCTTCATTGGTAAATTTACTGAAATTACCATTCTCTTGCATTACATAATTTATAATAAAACTGTAATCTTAGTCTTCAGTGGAATTTCACGAATCACTTCCAGATTCTCTGATTTGGTGTAGCGTTAATGGAATCTCGAACTGCTTTCTGGTCCTCAACTACCATTTGAAAACACTTCAAGGATGAAGACTACTTGAAAGGTGCAACCTGGGTTTGAGAAATTATATGGCTCAAATATTATAAATGAATTTGCGCTACTTGTTGATCTGTTCTCCGTGAATTCTGTTGCTCATTTCTCCTCGTCTTTACCAGAAATGCATCTTGGGATGCGGATAATCGACTTCTGAGGTGGATCAAGAGGAAGGCTAATAGCCCCCTTACGATTTCTCTCGAATTATAAAAAAAAAAAAGTCAAAACTCTATTATAAATAAAATAAAGTGCATGGATAACCATCTGTTTTTCAGACAAAATAGCCAAGAGATAGAGTAATAAAGTGTATATCTAGTAAGTAGACTCTGCAGACAATTTATTCCAGTAGTAGCTCATAAACTTGATATATTAACTTAAGTATCTCGTGCGTAGTACTTATGGCTTCTCTGTCAAGGTGCAATATTTGCAAGAATTTCACGTATTTGTAAAGAAAAATGGTTTCTGCCCTTGCTTTATGAGACGCATCCAATCAGAGGAATTCGTTTACAATACCTTTATCATAATTAAATTCACAATTTACTATAATTTAAGTTTAACCAGATATACTCTTCGCTGGGCCAAGCATCTTTAAAAACGTAAAGTTGCATCACTATTGAAATGAATCAGTGTCTTAACTTCTACATTAGTCATTTAAAATTTCAAATAGAAGCCAGCCCTTTTATAGCTTAGATAATAATACTCTGATATTTTTTTCGAACTCTGGTGTCTTATATGATCTGGTAATTATATGATCATTCATATTTAGCAAATCTAAATTTGTATCCCACTTGAGTTTAATACGCAGTCTGATTTTCTGATTTGTCAACATTGAACAGTTTAAAACTTTAAATGAAAGCTTCCTCTGGACAAATAAACATAACTGGCGTAATCCGAGGAAGTTATTGAACTCATCAGTGACATTCTTTTGTATTACTCAAACAACTTAGAAATCTGATTTTGAAGATGATTGAAATGAAAAGTGAAATTATAACAGATTAGTCTGTTGTAGGGATAAATGTTTATGAAAATGACTACCAAAAAACGCAAACAACGTCATGCTCCTTCCCTCCCATTAGTTTTTATCATCGTGCATAACTAACTAGCCCGAAGAGTTAAAAGTTGTAAACAGGAGTGGATTAGGTGTGTGAGTGACATCGGTGATAAATTAGATACCCCAGCCCCTGACTCGAGGTTTACAGTAACATATGCGTTGATTATACATCGTTCTGAAAAAATACAATCGCTATCGTTTAGCAATATGCTGGACCTCGTTAAATTAACGGTAAAATGTTTGCAGCCAAGCTGTTAACGACAAGACTGGGCAATAATTTAATTCAGCGTGCCCATTACGTTGTCGGGCATGACATGTTGCTCTCCAGAAAGCATATTCTCTCTTTTCGAAAGAGCGAGAGAGATTTGTCAAAAAATAAAGCGGATGTTTTTTGGATAAAATTATTTTAATAATAAAAGCATCTTAGATAAGCATTGTATGTACGTAATACACTAAAAACTACATCATTGTTATATATTCCTATGCATCCACTGCATGTTTAATGAAATCAATATCCTGAAGAACAATTTTATGATTAGCAGTAACCTACAACCCTGATCCAATAATACTGTGAAAGAGCAGCCATCTTAGTAATGGCACAATAAAACTGAAGGATCAACTTTTCTCAGTTTTTCCCCAGTACTCCAAAATTTTTTACTTTAAATTTCTTCTGTCCCGAAGTCATCAGCTTCTTGATGGTTGTACCATAGAGGAAAATGATCGACTTGCCTCATGGAGGTATTCTATTGGTGACGCTTTCTGCAACGGCCTTGGAACGACTCTTCTTAATATACTTTGTATACATCGATGATATCAAATTGTTTCTGATCTGATGGCTGCGTTTGACAAGGATATGAATTGGAATATTAAAATGCTGATGTATTTGGAAACCACCATTGGTCTCTTCGTTTTTAGAGAAATGAAGGTATAACCGTTGCCAAGAAAGTGGTTAGCTGTGGCATACAGGTTTTTCTGAGGATACTTGATTGGGAGTGTGTAAGCACTACAACCTTGGCCAATTTGAGACGAGAATCTAATGTTCGTGTATTCCGATTACCTTGAATACTTCACATTAATATGAAACCTATGACAGAAACATAGAATCTCACATCAAAACATTTTAACTAAGTCAAATTTATTAATCGGGTAATATTCTGTATTCGTTATTTTCCTTACATCCCTCTCGTTCATGTCCTAAACGCATTTCGGACGCAGCGTTGAACCACGAGGTGAATTAACTCGAAGGCTAATGAATAAGGACTTCATGAAGAACAAGCTTTATTTATTGATAAATCTTTACGTCAGAGTTATTAAAAATGGAGTTGGGTAACTCTTTACTTCGGGTTCAACCTAGTTCATTATCTCAGTTGATGTCAAAGTTCCTGTGTCAACTTCTCTCCTTAACAATGAATGTGCCATGATCATCTGCAATCCAAGTGCGATTCTTAAGGCTCAAAACTGCAAATATTAAGACGAAAGATGGTAAATTTCAAATACACAAATGCGATTTTTCCGTATAATCTTCTAGATTTTGTAAATAATTTTTGGATTGACACTTCCAGCGAATATAGTGTCTTCGCTGGAAGATGCATTTCCTCAACTTTACTCTAAAACCTGGCACCTATCATCCCAGTTCCTTTACAATATTGAAAACATATTTGTTTATAATATCATTTATCAAAGACCTATTTGAAATTCCGCTTCGATACGATACCACATCTTCTAAGGACTTTTATTATTTACAAAATAAATTTTAAAGTTGTTTTACGTTGGTAAATATTTGATCTTTCTTAGATTTGCTCTCCTAGAGTCTTATTTCCCTGTAGACTAATTTTGTTAGGTTACCATGAGATTTGAACTTGCTTTTGTGTTATTATTTATATTAGTAAAATTTTCAAAACTATATTAATTAGGTTTATAACAGTTCTGCTTTCGACAATATTCTGCCTCAGGACTTGTAAATCGTATAGTTAAACTGAAAGGAGGAGGAAGACCTATTAATTTTGTGTCAACTCATCAACTGAGAGTTGTACTTTGGTGATAAAAGTACCTCCAATACAATAACGCTTTTTTTTTACGTAAGACCAGGAGGCTGCGGTGTAGAATATTGTCTTTAAAATGGTGTACTTTATGGTCGGATTGCCTGCTGAATTATGGAAAAGATAAAAATCCGGGAGGAAAATCCATGCAATTGGCGTCCAAGACCGCTCAACTCAGCCACGATCTTTAAAGAGACTGAGGTTTTTCCCCTCTAGACAAAAATAATACTCGCATAGTGAAATCTAAATGAGCTGGTGTTAGAATTTGATGTATCGGAGTATCTATTTTGCAATTAAGTGTAGAAGAGACAAACGTCTGAAAAGTCTACTGGAAGTTCAATTTGTATTTTAAAGAATTAACTGTGGTGTACCTTTTTTGTTTGTTTTGAAAACATTGTTGACATTTCCAAAGTTTTAGAAGATTATTCTTCCGGAAACTAACGCACATCATCTTAACTCGCTGTTCTCTGCAACGCTCAAAGAATGGGTTAAAAATGTCAACATATGAACAAAGGAAGTAGTCCAACCAAGTAGCAAAAGCTCAGTTATCAAAGCTCAGCGGGGTAGCGAGGACAGCATTAACCTAATTAAAGGATCTGTGTATGCAGAGTGGACGAATAGTAAGGCGAACAGGGCCATCTATCAGGATGTAACGACCTAAGGAACACGACAACTGGCTCATATGTTTACAGCGCTGCATTCGCATTTTTGGCAGAAGGCACGCCTTAATTACTTAATTTCTCAAGCCTGTCACTGCACCAAAACACGATTAGTATTCTCCTGTTCGGTTTAGTTGAAATAATTCGTAAGGTACTATCGCTCTTGCAAGAAAGGTGTGGAATTCTGTAGCTTCAAGAAGTATTCGAGACTCGATAAATGCTACTTTGCAGTTGATTGTTACTGTTCAATAGCTCTGAGATGGAATGTTTCCATCTGTTTTAGGTATCGGGTGAAATAGGTTTACCCAGTTTACTATAGCAATTTCCTAGGCTGCTAATATTTCAACAAATCCATGTAGAGTATAAGTAATTCAAACTAAAACGCAGAATGTAAATCTTCAACTCAACTTTCGAAATTCAATAAACGTGTTTTCAATAATAATCATTTTGAAATTTGTATTCTTCGTGGTTCCCACAGAAGTTCTGAATAACATTTTTAATCCAACCATACTTCAGTTCCAACCTTTGTTCGTAGTTTTTAACTGTATAATGCAAGGTAACTTACCAACAAACGTTCCCAGAATAATTTTAGTGCTTCGTGTGATCTCTCTTGCACCATAAACGTTATCACACAACTGCTTTCAACAAATCCATGCAGTCAACTTCTGGCAGAGAAGGCGGAAGAAATGGTGCCTTCAGATCTTATTCCCTTCAGTCGCTTCCGTAATCTTTCACAGGTTCCTTCATCTGGGAGCATTGGTATGCAAATCAAGATAAATAAAAGAATAAGTACACGAGCACATTTCGACAGTCCATGAAACAATCTACATCAATGGCTGTAAATCAAAAATCCATGTAAGAACAACAGCAATTTTCCTGACAAATCACACTACCATACAACCAATCCGCAAGAATGTAATCTACTGAAGAACTAATGGTAGTTCAAACAGCAATCGTGCACATAAAAAGCATTCCCTATAGAACTGGAATGACACGTTCTCTGTACTGTCCAAGCTTTGAAACATGACTCATCAGACACAGTTATATTAGACGGCTAACATCAGTAAGCGAAAAGCGGTTTAATAAATTATTCTAGACACTATAGCATGTAGGGAGAAACCTAAATACGAGGCAGCAGTCAAAGCTGACAAACAAAACTTACAAAGGGAATACCGAGTACCATCTGGTGACTGCAAACTATAGTTTAAATGTAATAGTCCAGTGTACAGAATCTTTGGCAAGAACAAAACTCAAACTGTTGAACATAAAACCTAAAACTAAAGTTAACAAGTAGCTCACGAAGGGAGGAAGTTTTTTTGATTCAACTCAGGATTGGGCACTCGCATATTACTCGTGCTTTCTTACCGAGAGCCCAAGAACCTCCATGACCCTTCTAATTGCACCAAAAGATTTACTTTTAAACATATCCTACAAAAATACTCAAATTATGAAACGGAAAGGAGAAAAACTGAAGTGGATTTGAATATATGACAAAAGAAAATACATCGCTTTCCAGCCTGAGTGATTATAATCAGATGAGGCATGTTTTCAACTTCAAAGTAATAAACGTTTAGCAGCGCCTATAAACACGTCGTAACATAGATTAGCATAACAACGGATTATGAGAAGAGCTGTGTCATGGCACAGTAGTACAAATAACGACTGGAAAGGCTAAAGTCAAGATTGCTTCCATTCTCGCTACACCCCAATTGACCAACAGGACTTCGAATCGAGGGGTTTAGATTGTGACATCTCTGCACTTTGTGCGCATCTATAAGTTGTCCTTCCGTTTTCCCCTAATATGACGTCATGAATATTCGCAGCTTTATTTGTTTCCATTGAACACATGTGGTAGTCGTGCAATTTCCTTTAATCTTCTCCCCCTCTGTATTACTGGTAACAATTTCAGGCCTGTTGATATTCGAGAAAAGTCTTATTATTAATAAGCTGAAAAACAGAACATTAGCCATTGTTTTCAAAAGAAAAATTAGCAACTTATTCATTTTATTATTTCACCACTATTTTTGGACATTGAGATCCAGGGCTTTGGTGGTATCGATATCCTTTATAATTCATACACCGAAGTAACATGCAGAGTTGTTTTTATGTCTTGACTATTCTATTATGGTCTCTTTTTTTTCCCAACAAATTTCGTTTAAAAACTACGCCTTCTTTTATCAAATTACTTCAGCAGCTTGTAAAGCTATCATAATTGACTGCATCAAGTTTATGAAATCTAGGCTAAGAAAAACTGCCGATACGCTCCAGTTACTTGAACTTCCAGTCGTGTATTAGAGATTAGAGAGCTCCGGAGTAAAGATAGAAAAACATCTAAGTTATGATCCCACTGATGCTCGCGATAATCAGAGTTTATGAACCAGCCTTTGCGTCGGACAGACAGAAAGGTTCCAAAATTTTGTTTTTCTTCTTTTAGGATGCTTTTTTCGCCCTAATGTAAGAAATTGAGCTTAAGGAGGAATAAGAAGTGTAAGTGAAACTTGATGACTAGTGCAGTCAAGCGGAAATTCCATTTGATCGAACAAGCGGAAACGTTACAAAGAGAACTCTGAATATTGCTGGAGTTCGCTAAGAACTAGTGCACATCAGAAATGCCTCGAGTCTCTTTCCTCTCTATGAAACGAGGCAAGAAAAATAGCGGAAAATATGCCAAATCTTTCATGCTTCACGATTCTTCGCGTAAACGACAAAGAAAAAACCCCAAACTTTTTCCAAACTATTTATGCAGACTTTAAGTTGGACAAAAAAGTATTTGACTTTGAGAACACTGGTTCTAAACTCAAATGTAAATAATTAATATTAAAAGATAGTGAGCCAGATTCACACTCTTTGGGTACAAGATATAAGAAATAATGCGCGTGGCTTCGGATCTGTATCATGTTCGCACGCACATGCTGTAAGATCGTAGAGTTTCCAAACTGTCTCGTGTCATTGCGTAGTGTACCTCGTTTCGCGAACTGAATTGAAAATAACTTCACGTTGTTTGAGCTATCACTCATTTGGGAAAGCAGATAATTGGAATACAAACATGACAACTCGTTTGGGGACAGTTTATGCTTTCGAGCGTTATTTGAAAAGCGAGTTTGCGTTGTGAGTTTTCATTGGTAATGGATAAATGAACGTGTGGATGTGCGTTGAAGAAATGGTCAACTGAGCCATAATCACGTTTGTCTGTAATGCATTTTTCTTGTTGACGTCGATCAATAGCAGCGGGAAGAAAAATATAAATGTAACTCGGTTTAATGGCACGTGATTATCATCTAATAGAAATGCACAAAGCTCTATTCATATAATTCGAGGTACGTTTGATGTTGGATAGCATTGTAGAACTTTGGCTGATCTTTTATTGCTATAATCGGGGCTCGACAAACACTGTCTCTATGGCGACTAGTATTTTGCAGTCCCGTCTAGAATTTTTTCTTCTTTTTAGGCTTTAGAAAGTTGGAGTTATGTGAATTTAACGCTAAGCAAGGTAAAGACCAAACAGCTTGAGTTAACAGCTATTCCAAAAGACTTAATATCCGCTCCTTGACTATTCACTTTTGACAGATCTTCGACAAATTTGTCCATGCCTGTTCATTACGATAATATTTTTCCACCAATCATTCTCAAAGAAAAAAAAAACATGGTTTTTGTATAAGGAAAGCTCGTTATATTTTGAAAATAAAACGAGCTTTCCTTGACATCTCGCCCATAGAAGAAAATAAACTAACTGAAAGTGAGAGAAAGTAAAAAAAAAAATGTAACGTATAAAGGAATTTCATGCCAGAACCTTTAATAAAACTTTCATTATGTTTTGGGTGCAGAAAAAGCACCTAGATTGAAAGTAACAGTTAAAGCTTGAGTCCTATAATTTCTGGTCGTTATCGGCCAGGGACAAAGATGGTGGTAATACCACTTTCATTGGTAGAAATGAGTTCCTAACAAGTTTTTTTTTTTTTGGCACTTAAATATTTAACTACATGAAATTGATTTCCTTAGCTTGGCTTCTGTTAATGGTGAGATTTATATATGTTGCTGGGTTTAAACTCTCGACGATTTTTATTTAGAGGGATTCCACTGTTTTGATGCTTCTCGCGCAACTTAATTTCTTCGCTTTCTATGTTATAGGAATCAGGTCACATTTCATCGTAAGAATTATGGTTTTGCGAACCCAGTACAACTTATTTTATTTATAACCTCGAACAGTTTTATTGATTCTCCCACTGTCTTGCCCATGTTGCTTTTTTCGTTAGCTGTTTTAAACGTGATTTTACTCACTTTCTTTGCTTCTCCTTCGCACCGATTATTCTTCCAGCTCTTTCTATTAAACTAGCTAGTTACTAAAAATCAAGGGGGCACTTTTCCTATTGTCTTGGCTACCAACTTGTTTGCAATTTTTTATTTTTGTATGTACATATTGTTACTGTAGTGTGTGGTCAAATAAATTTCTGTGAACTTTGAAATAGAGCCTACTTTAATTTCTAGTGTTGATTGCTTGTCAGTTTTTTATGGAAACTTATTGCCAATCAATATACAGACCGTTTTAATTAAAATGTACACGGGTTTATCTCGCTTATTTTTCGGTTGGCTATTTGTCATCTAGAAATTTTTCCCCCAATCATATCTGGGAAAAAATTTTTGAAATGGTTGAAAGTGAATTAAGTATTACTGTCTGGCTTTCGAGACTTTATCTAACCAACTGCTTTTTCGCTGAATGGCAAGTTTTGTTTCTGGCTTGGCCTAAAACCTTCATGGGTGCACTCCTGAAACGAATATAAACCGATTTTATTGGGGGGGGGGGGAGAAAAACTGTTGCATTCGATGTCCACTTTTCCAAAGAGGCCATTTTTCTGCCACTGATTTCTCTATATTACTCCCCTTATCTACTCCCTTCACTCACGAGGGATGTGGAGGAGAACCCATACTGAAGTGATCACTTCCCTGTGATAATCTCCTTACATAGTGGGAGACCATGTCTTCCTTATAGGTTACTGCTGTGGCAGATTGATCAGGCTGATTGGAATGCCTTCCACCATCTGGTAGAGTTTGACCACTACAGTCAGTCAGGAGCCTATTAATGATACAGTCACGGACATCAGAGAAAATATCGTCCAGATATCTGCGAATGCTATTCCAAAAACATTTACCCGATTTCCACCTTTTCCCAAACCATGGTGGAATTCACAAAGCACAGCAGCAAAAAAAAAAGGCTCAAAACAAAGCCTGGAGGGTATTCCAACCATATCCTACCACTGCCAACCTTAGTCTTTAAACGCGCACGAGCCAAAGCACACTACATCTGTCGTCATTCAAAAGGAATCATGGATTCGTTTTACGTCATTAATTACTCAGTTCACTAGTATTAAATTGGTCTCGGATAAAATCCGATAAATGAAGGGAAACTATACATCCCACGCTTCCTAGATTATAATGGATGCACTATTGAAGATCCAACTGAAATAGCCAATTCTTATGGGGAAACATTCTGTAATATCTCAGTGACATCTTCATATTCCCCAGAGTTCGATCTTGATACATAAAATCGAAAAACAGGCACTTAATTTTACATCAAAAGACCTTTATCCCTAGAAGGGACCACTCGGTATACAGGAACTAAAAATTGCTCTCATCCTTTCCAAGGCAAGTGCTGTTGGATCAATTGGCCATCTTTCACGAAAATCTATCGATCACCTGCTCCTTCTATATAACAGAATCTATATTGAAGAGCAGTTTCCGGATGCCTGGCGCAAGGCAATCGTTCTTTCCTTTGCCAATCCAGGAAAGGATCCTAAAATCCCTACCAGTTATCGTCCTATTGTTCTGACAAGCTGTTTGGATAAAATCCAGAGAGAATGGTTAATCTTCGTTTAATTGGTATTTAGAATCAAATGGCCTTCTCTCTAGCATCCAGTGCGACTTCAGAAGGAACTGGTCCACTCTGGACCATCTTATTAGACTATAAGCGTCCATCCGGGATGCTTTTCTGAAACGCGAACATTTTATATATGTATTCGTTGGAGAAAGCGCATGACAGAGCTTGGAGATTTGGCATCTTAAAAGATTTGTATAACGTCGGTCTCAGAGGGCATATTCCCGTATTTATTAAACTTTTTAGCCAATCTGTCTTTCCAAGTTCGCTTGGGATCCTCTCTCCCGCTCTTTTTGCCAAGAGGAAATAATACTGCAAGGATCAATATTAAGTGTCACGCTTTTCGCCATTAAAGTAAACGCTATCACAGAAGAACATTTTGCAATCGTAAACAGCGCCCTCTAAGTTGATGACTTCAGCATATTCTATCAGCCATGCAACATGAGAGTTATTGAAAGACAACTGCAACAAGCTATCGATCGCCTTAATTCCTGGGCACTTGCTAATGGATTCAGGTTCTCGCCGCAAAAGACCGTTTTCGTACATTTTTGTCATAAGCGGAATCTTCATCCTGAACCTGAATTGAAACTCGGACGAAATACTATTCCCAGTAGTACAAGACAATTCTTGGGACTCGTATTTGATAAAAAGTTGACTTTCCTGAAATACACGAGAGGCCTGAGTATTCTGCGCTCTGTCCTCTGCATCTTTGGGTGTGGACCGATGCACCCTATTACGCATTTAGCGTGCACTTGTGCGATCCAAACTAGACTAAGAGTCCCAAGTATACACGTCAGCCAGAAGCAGTGTACTTCGATGGCTGGAGTCTATTCATCATCAGGCCACAATCCTTATGTTGTGCTTGGATTCCCCAAAAAAACTCTTGCAATATTTCAATGGTTGAGCGTGCAGTATTGCAGATAGGCCCATCCTGTTTAAATCAGATCTTTCATTTTCCTCTAGCAATGCAATAGACGGTATTGACATTGTTAAACATCAGAAGTAACAATTTGTTCAAAAAACGTGGGCCCAACTATCCTTTAAGATGGATCACACCAAACAGATTTTTTTTTTTTCGGCTTGTAAGGGAGTTTCACTAAGAACACAAAAGTGGATTTCAAGCCCACCATGTTCTTCAATTTTGGTTATTGGCGAAATCACGCTTAGTCAGCGAGTGAAATAAATTTTATCCAAAATTTCTTAATACCTTTGCAGCGAAGCACTTTTAAAGCAGCGACAGTACCGTAATCTTTTAACATTATCCTGAAATTGAATTTTATGCATAGTATACGTTTGGTATGGAAACATGTGAGATGTTTCCTTACAGCGAAATGAGCTGAAGCAAGAGATATTCTCTTTTGAATATAGAATTTCTTCGGAGATTTGTTCGGAGACTGCAAAATTATTTTGTCTTATTTCGTCTAAAGTGTCGTGTGAGAGCACTCCTTCTTTCATGTTGCTTATTCCTGACTGATCCACACTCCTAACTTATCTTTGTATGGACGGAATTTTTTAGCAAATTTTTGGTGACAATGACTAAGTTTGTATCCAAGTAATATTCCACTGAAAAAAAAAAAAAAAAGTTGCTCAATGGTATACGTTATGATATTCATTCACTAGTAATGACTCGTGCGACTTGAAATAGTAATTGTGACAAACTGAACACTTTAAATGACAAAACTGTCACTTCCTCCAGTTAATTCCAGATATACTCATCTGCTAGACTCGGCGTACTCCGATGGTTGGACCCGATCCACCATCAGGCGATTCATACTGCCCCGAGCATTTCGAACATCTCCAGTCCATAGATTTTGGACTGAAGCATATGAGCCATTGTTATCGCTTCGTAGGAAACGGTTGTCTCTACAGTACGCTTTCAAACTGAAATCCCCACGATCCCATGTGGACATCCATTTTAGAACCACAATGGGAAAATGTTTAACACCCGTCAGACTTCCAACCGTCCCTTTGGTATTCGTGTCCAAGAGCTACTCAGAGAGCTTAACATAACCGTAGACAATGTTGCCCTATCAACAAGGCAACCAATTCCACCCTGGCATGCTCGAACACAACTGCGCAATTTCTGTATTAACAATTGGGAAAAGACTACCACTCAGTATTGTCTACCAACAACTCTATGCTGCCCACCGAGCCGAATACTCTGACTTCTTGCCTGTCCTCACTGATAGCTCGAGGTCAGAGTTGTCTGGTCTGCCGCCATCTTACCAAATAACATTATATCTGAGAATATACCTAACGAATGCAGCACATACTCAGCAGAGTTGTATGTTATTGAATTAGCTATTGGCCCCATTAAAACCCACAATTACCAAAGATGTATAAAGACTAATTATATTACAGGCTTTATCAGGGGTGAGATATAATCCTCATCCATTCCTGATCAGAGTCCAGCAGATATACATTCGTTTTGTTCCTTTGACATCAGTTTCTGCTGGATTCCAAGCCACACTGGGATCTAGGGTAATGATCTGGGCGACGCTGCAGCCAGGGCAATTGCATAAATCGGTGTTTGGTGTGGTACATCTTAAAGGTTATTTGGCAGTGGCGTAGCTACGATGTAGGTAGGCAAGGCAATTGCCTCCGGGCGTCTTTGGCTGTCTCCTGTTTTTGGAATTTTCATTAAATAGGGGCCCGAAAAAAGGTAGCTACGCTACTGATATTTGGGCCTACGTTTTTTTGAACAAATTCTTACCACATAATAAACGTAGCCTGTTAGTCCCCTATACAAACTACAGATAACTAATACGCAAAAGATTACTCTCCCAGTGGCAACAATCTTGACATGGGCAGTCATGAACAAGCTCTATCAGATAAAGCTTGTAATTAAACTCTGGCCGTATAGTCTGTGCAAGAACCGCAGAGAAGTTGTTCTTGCTCTCCTCCGCCTTGGGACACAGTCACCTTACTCCATTTCTGCCGAAGGTAGATGACACTCCTATAAGTGATCAATGTGACACTTTATAAGCATGAACGTCGTATATATTTTACTGCCTTTACCCATCTGACTGAGCCTTGTACACTCAGTCAGATTTTATCCAACAATGTTAATTTATCAGCTGTTTAGGTATTTAAAATGTTTCATATTTTAACACGTATTTAAAGTTTTATAAATTTTTTACATATTTTTATTACTATTCAGCTTGACAAAGTGATCTGATACCTTAAGTCACTGAAATATTAATCTGCTGTTTTATATGGTCTGGTTTTGGCGCATTATAGCCTTAGTCGCTGATGCGCCAATAAAACCCAAAACAACTCCACTTATAACATACTCCACTAGCGCCCTCACACAACTGCATCAACGATCGTTACTTGGTTGCGTTGTACATAATGCAAATAACGTGTACAGTATTTACTTTTAAAATGAACACCCTGTACAATCACTTTATAAAGTGACCTAGGTTTCCATGGAAACTTCTAATTACGACATTAATTCGTTGTCATGGCAGCAAAAAAAGAAACCCACCCTGACAGACTGATTGATATAGCGTGCCCATAACGCGTTTACATTACGAAATAACCAGGTTATTACCTAGTTGTAAAGAACGCGTAAAATAAGCTTTTCCTCTGGCTAAATTTAGTAACTGTTCTGTTGTGGATAGTAATCACTGATTTCGAAAGTTAGCGGTCACTCTTGGAAGGAAATGGTCGTATTATGGCTGCATCATCTGTAATCAATAGGTTCCACTTGGAGTTCCTATTTAAAGTCTCTGATAATAAATATTCTGCAATTATGGTCAGTTTTTTTTGTAATTTTAAACTCATAACTGGAATTATGGGAAATATTGTTCTTTGTTCAGTTTATAGGTACAATTTACTGTGCCGGTAAATTGAATTCGATTCCATGTGAGCTGCAAATACAAGCCAATAATTTTCCGATCATTATATGATGAAACTATAGCAAGGTTATTTGACCATTATGGATTAGAACTCAATAGCAGCATCGCTACCTTACTAAAATGCAGAGCAGGGATCAAAAATCACTCTACACTTTTTGTGGTAACTCCAATTACTTCGTCTTTCAGATTGCAAACTATCAAATAAAATTCTAGTAAATACGTATGTCTGGTTTTCGGTAAAAATTGAAATCGCGGGCCTTTATTTGGAAGCCTTGATTTTATTACATCTATTTAATGTGAATTGGAAAGAATTGCGCTGTAGAGATTAGCCCAGTCCATAATCGGAGGGATAGCTAAGTTTCACACAAGAGAGTAAATTTACGAAGAAAGTTATCGTTAACAGTTAGATGATCGAAGCAATATCAACAATAAATTGCAGTGTAACAGTTCTAAAAATCCACCACAAATTTCAGCAGCGATATTTAATGTCAGGGAAGTGTTAGGACAATCTTGCGCTTGGTTCTGAGTTGTTTTTATTCAAGTTGTTTGTGGATTCTACCTGTTCGAGTCACTTAATATTCGTCCCACGGATTTTCATCCAGAAGGGCAACGTTCCCATTGTACTCTGTAGCGAGGAATCATTTTGAATCATTTTGAACGTGTATGTTCCTAATAAGGGAGAATTAGGTGCCTTTGTTTTTCAGAAATGCGTTTTAAGATTCATTGTAGGATAGAATATGCACTGTGATTAAAAATTCGCCACTAAATTATTCGTGTCAGTATTTTGGGTTGCACGAATTTTGAACCACATGGTACAATTCTATAACATATTCCCAACATTAAAAGAATGATACGAACAGAAGTTTACATATCGATTGTTCAACTTCATTACAAAATATTTCTAAATTAATCTTCAAAAGAGATCTTTATCGTAAGATCAGTAAATGTTATTTTCTGATTCATTGAGTATATTATGCTAAACTCGGAAAACCTCCATAAATGACTTTAGCAATAACTATTCTCTAAGTTCTTAATTTGAGAACCGGGTCTAAATTTTTTTTTAAAGATATTTTATTCTCAGATATTTTCAAATATCTGAGAATAAACTTTTTCGAATAGGAAACATTTGGCTTGTATGAGGAACTTAATTCTCAGGAAGTAACAGCGCCATTATGAACGATGTTATCTCATTTTAAAGGGCCCTATAAATATTCAGCACATTGCGGAATATCATTAATGGTTTATTGATACGTTAGAATAGCTGGAGTTTATTAAAATATATCTATAATCTCGTCATACAATTTTTGCTCTTTTAACATTACCAAATGTCTTACTCTGACATGTACTTTTTTATAGTTTTAATAACATTGTAATTTAGATTTTGAGTATTTTTATGTACATTATCCCTATTCTAAATAAGGACAAGCGGCTTGCGTTTGCTTTACTGTGCTGAAAGATTCAATAAATATCTATAAAACTGTAGGGAAAAAATCAATAATGTTGAAAGTAAAGTCTGTCGTTTGAAACAAAAATCGGGATATTAATAAATTGAAGGTCAGAAAGTTTTATAATCCCAGATGACGGACTGAAGTACTTTTTTCTGGATTAGAACGAAAAACTCCAACGATTGGACAAAAATAGAAAGAAAACGTTGTTTTTTTAAATTTAACGCCAGTGTTTTATTAGAAAAACATTAAGTTTTACTCTTAATTTTTTCTGTATAAATAGATCCTAGAAGTTCACTACTTATTACGCCCAAGAAAGTCTTATTAGTTGATTGATATTGGCTTCATCTACAAAGTATTAATGAGGAAAATAAGATGCCACTAGTATCCATAGCAACGTCAGGTATGGTATATTTATTGAAAATAAGCTACCTGTGCACTACTTGAGAGAATCTAAGCTGAAATAATTCTGTTTCCTACCTTCTATCGCTTGGCCAGAGGGAAGATTAATGCTTAGAATTGGATTTTAAAGAAAATCGTAAATCGAAGTTCCATATGCTCCTCGCTTGATTTTACAAAGAAAAGAAATACTTCACGAAGATATTTATCGAAAGCACCCAACTACGAATGGAAAAGTTCAAAGCCTGCTGATTAATTCGAACCATTTCTGCTCCTGGTTATCGGGTTCACACAAAGATGTTTGGTAGCCTTTAGCATGGCAGAAAATCAAATTTATAAATTATGCGAAGCTGGAATACCGACGTTCAGTGTTCCACCGGGTTTTTGTTTCCTCCTGCACAAGGATGAATTATAAATATCACCACTAAGTAATTTTCTTCCTTTAGGCGGGAGTACGACAGAAACATCCGCTGAAATATTTGGGCGACGAATTCAAATTCCTGAACGTACTGAAGAGAATTTCAATGCAGCGCAATCAAAGTCTCATGTCCTCTTCGGTAGCACATTTCTCTAATTACAGTTCTCCCCACACTAGGTAGAAAAGGCCTGAGTTAAAGTCCCGTCAATGAGACGAGGAATTTTTATGGGTATTTTTCACAAAGTGGTTGAGTTAGTCGATCTGAGGCGAGAATGGCAAGGCTTTCTATCCCGGAAACTCAGGTTTTCGTACAGCAACCAGCAAATCGACCATAGAACACACGATACATTCATATTATATACATCGCATGAAAACTTATAAATCTCACGTGCTAGTAACTTATTTAACTGTGAAATAGTGATTTCTAAATTGGACGTGTCGTTAATAGTTTTTATTACATATTAGCTCCTTAAAATGTATTTATTTTATACGCGATATTCGAAGTTAGTTAATGAGTCTTTTCTTTAACTTTCCTTTTAAATTCCTGCTGGCTATAATTTGCACTGGGTTATAAATCACGTCTTGCATAATTTATCTACGAAAATATTGGTTTCCGTTATTTTGTTCAGTTGGTTGATCAATATTACTGAAGTTTATGGAGAGAGAAAGAGTGCCACATGCTTTTTAAGTTTATTTGAAAACCTATTATGGCAGAGGATAAACGCTTGTTTTTGGCATAATTGCTAACAAATTTCTAAAAGTGCTTATTTATCTATAAGTTTGAGCTGGAATATGAAAATAATCCCTACAGAATCGTACATTATCATTTTTAGTAATTATAAACACAATCTCGAGATATTAAGTTTTCGTTTTCAAATGAGCCACCGTGAATGCTTTATCGTGAATTCCAGATATTAATTCTGAACAAGGTACGAAGGGGGACTTGCATTTGAACTCATAATTCTCCTGCGGTACAACTAAATTCTTTCTGTACATTTATATAAACAGAATAATCTGTGCTTTTTTTCTTTCAATAAGGATATAGCTGTAATGTAATAAAATGTTGGAATGAAGCATATGCATTTACAATAATGTAACCTACAACTTGTATTCATTTTTTTCACTCAGCATCTGTCGAAGAGGCGAATGAGCACCCCTATCCTCCATGCAGGCAGCAAGTTTCGGCATGGCCTTCTGCAGCTAATGATCCACTCTATCGATCCTCTTCATGATGGTAGGTACACAAGCCTTTCCTTCTGTTACTGTGACGTTTATCCTTCCTGTATTAGAGTAAAGGTTGGCAAAAGTCCAGCTGAAAGTTAGTTGCAAGAATAGCAAAGTTCTCTACGGAGAAAGGGTTAGCAATATACACGCGATCTCCTGGCAACAGGACATTCACAACTAGCTTAAAACGCAAGAAAGTAGTCTGATAGTTTCTATACTGAAATTAATCTTCAAATGGCCTCTCTTAATCACTTAAATTAATCACATCCTATCAACACTCCAGTATCCTTTGCTACTGAAAACGTCTGACAGTTACCTTGGAAACTGCCTGATAAGGAATTTCGGTAATACCCTTTATCTATTGGAGACGATGATTATGGTAATGTTCTCAGTGGTCTATATTTGATTATCTGGATATCGAAGGATTCAAGAAACGCCTTATGAAGTGGAATGCCTTTGTGCCCATATTATGATACGTCTAGCTTAAATAATTCTAATACAACCCTCTGTATTCTTTTAAAGTTTTAATGGCCGTTATTTTCGGAGAAGTGCAGTCGATACTTTTCGTAAGTTTTTCTTTACACGACTTTGGGAAACTTGTCGCTATCAGTACGGGTTCATGGCATTCGCATGAGTGGTCATTTGTTGACGGAAGAATAATTACACTGGGAATTGGGTTTTATGGATAATAACTGAAAACAGCCAAAAAAAAACAGTTGCTTAATTATTGACGTTAATGCAGATGTGCATTTATCATCGAAAATGTTGTTGGATAATTTCTCGATTATTCAGTGGGTTTTAATCTCTTTTGCCTGCTTCCCGAACAACCAGTGTAATTTCAGAGCTGCTTCGGTTCAGAATAGTTTCTTATTGACAAGAACTGAAAAGTGAATATCAAACTGTAGTCGCAATTAATTACTATCTAACAGGAAAACATTCGTCAGCTGCAGAGAGTAATTTTCGTTCCATGTGTTCCAAAATTCATTTTTAGATGCTGCTGGATCGCATCGCAGCATCACTGAAATCAAACGCCAACAGCCACCCCTAGAATACCTTCACTAATGGTATATGAACTGACAGAACAATTTAGATAATGTGAAGCAGTCCAGTGAAATCCCATGTACCGTAAACCAGGACAACTTTGTGACACTTTTTGCCGTTTTCTAAAAATAAATGTAAGTATAAACGAAATGATATTATGATTATGGGTATAATTACCTCTCATCTTCTGAATACCATTACGTTTGTTTAAAAATTTTCATTAGAACAATTAGAATTTGAGAAATTAGGTGTCACAGTGTTACACGCCTTTGTAGGACAACTTTGTGACAACCATTCTGCTATCACTCCTTTGTATTTCAACATCTGTCATAGTGTTGTACCTATAAATGACTAATTTGGGACAATTAAAGGATAAACGGAAGCAAATCATTCAGCATTTTCGATGGAACAATGTCATGAATGCATTTTATTAATATTAGCTTACAGTACTTCAGCACAAACATTTTTTATAGAATATAGGGTAGAAACTTTACTAAAAACAACAAAAATGAACCCTTCAAAGCAGTTGGTACACACTTCATTACTCATTACGTTCAAAACAACTGTGGTATTTCTGGAACTTCAAAAATTGCTCGCTTCCCCCTTTGCTTAGGAGCATTTATTTTACATACAATCTCCTTGTCTTCGTACCAAATTTCGTCTTTTTCCGCAGGCCATCTCCAGTGTTTACCTACTGGTTCCATTGCATTGATTAGTGTCCCTTGGTGAAGAAGCCCTCCAACGTATTGTAGTCAAACCATCCAGAAGGAGTGCAGTTATATCTTGCACCTGCAGGACCAGCTTTAGTCCATGTATTCCACAAATGTTTGGACTTGTAGCGCACATAAAGTGGAGCAAGCTGGCCATCTGGATTTCCACAAAACATTATGGAAGTGTAAGCTCTTGTGGAGCTCCTAATTTTTTCAGGGTATTTTGTACCTCTTTTTGTGATTATTTTACAAGAGCGTGGGTCGTCTACAAGGTTCGTCTCGTCGTAGTTACAAATATTTGCACTTGGAACTCCAAGTTCTGCTTGCAAGTGGTCAAAAAAATTAACAACATCCTCAACTTCTGCTCTTGAAATTGATATATTTTGAGCAAATCTTTCCATAAGAATTTTATGGCGACCCATGAAGGAGTTTTGCAGGTCAACTCGTGGAAAATTTATTTCTTAAAAATAAACACTGTACGGCCCACGCGGTCCAGATAGAATTTCACTATGCACCTCAGGTCGAATCTTGTCGGCGGAAAACCATAATTTGACATCACAATACAATGAGAAACGAAAGCCTGTTCCTCAGTTTCACTAAAAACAGTTAGATGTCCTGGGGTGGCATCATGTTTCCCTTTCAGCTTTAACCATAGGGTGTTTCTATGTATCCCATACCTAAAAAATAAAATTATTAATTACGGTAGTATTAAATTATTTTTCTAAATTTAAAACAGAATACTGATACAAACTACTTGAAACTTACTTTTCAGCTGCTTTTCGTAAGGATATTTGATTTAATTTCATTAAGGGCCTCTGTCAGCGTAGCATCAGTATAATTTCGATATTGACATGACCCAACTTCTGCATTTTCGGGCATTTTTATACTCTAAAGCAGATAAGTTATTATAAATGCAATAAAATAAAAGCAAAAGTTTTGAAATATCATGGTGCAACTTTGCGACACCGCAATTTACTGTCACAATGTTGTACTCCATACGTTCTACTTATTTTCAAGAAAAATAAAGTAAAACACTTATTTAAAATTTTACTTTTTATAAAATTATCACAAAACATAATATATTAAAATAAACTTACTTTCAAATCCACTGCACTTGGAGTTTTTCTGTATCAAAACAAAGTTTCAACAGCTTCCTAAAAATGATATTCGCAAGCGACACACAATGGCTGCACTAGGCCGCTTGAAGGTTGTGATAGTAGTTTTAACAGTTACAACAGATGGAAGCAAAATTCTGGGGCTAATTTTGCCCTCGGACGGATTGCAGAATGCCCGGTAAAATCAAAAATAAGTCACGCGGGCGTAGGTGTCACAAAGTTGTCCTGGTTTACGGTGTGGAAATTTGTTGTAGATGCTTCTACCAGGAATTCTGTCCATGTCTCTCTGTTCGGATTATAGGTTCTAGACCACTATCACTGTAACCAGGCGTGTTTTCCGTATCCTAATTATAGTAAGTCTGTGCACTTATCGGGGAGGGGTAGCCAGGAAGGCGAAAAGCTCAGCTTTAATACACCACTTTGTACAAGACAGAGGTTCTCTGTCGGCCAACACGTCTACTTGCTACATTCAACTATGTTCTAGTGGATTTGTTTGCCTTTGGTCCTGGGACAGGGTCAATACCTGTTGAATACATGGATATATCATGTAGTACCTAAGTAACCCTGGCGTCCGATATTTGTGTATGTCGTACCAGCTAATTTGTGAGTAAACGTCCCATCGTGGGGCTGCGAGGTGGACGGGGAGAGCCCTAATGGTACCGACGTTTTCTCAGGAGTAATTCAGCATTTTCTCTTCGTGAAGAATTTTCGGATTCTGATACAAGGAGATTTTTTCAGCTTTTCTAAAAGCCGCAAAATTATCCAAAGATTCCAACTAACCATCCCCCCATAGCCTTAACTATTTATATAGGTAAAAAATAATGAATGCTCGGATTAGTGTGGTATTTTGAAACAAGGTAGTTACTTTCTAGAACACAGTATGCATTTCGTCTAGGCAGGTCTACATTAGACCACTTAATTAGTCCTTGAAGCTGGTATATCTGTGATGCTTTTATAAAATCAGATATCTTGGTGGCTGTATTTTTGATATCGAAAAATTTTATGATATTGCCTGGTGATTTGGAGTTTTAAAGACCTCCATAAGCTTGGCTTGAGAGGGACATCCCTTTTTTTATGAAAGTCTTATCTGGCAGAATATTTCAGGCGCAGTCTTTTCTCTTTGATTTACCAAAAAGTGTACCGCCGGGAATCTGTGTCAAGCATAACAGGTTTTGTCACAGGATAACTTTGTAGCAATCCATCTACCGCAAACAGTTTTCAGTGATCATTGAAGACTTCGCATTTTTGGCCAGTCTTTAAACAGTCATAGCGACAATTGTATTACGGCACCAACCACCTCAGAAAATGGCCATTCGACGATGAATTTGGATATTCATCACAAAAAGTGCCCGTCCATTTCTGTCATAATAGAATCTTCATCCCGACCTTAAATTAATACTAGATAAAGACTAATCTTTCGGAGATCTGTTCTCCCTTGAAATGAAATCCCAAGTGATCCAGACAAAGTTAAAACGTATGGCTATTTCTGTATAAGCAACAAGGATATTTTTTATCTAAAATGGTACATGGATGACCATCGAAGGAAATTTAAAGAAACTCTCATTGTCACTTGTTTATTTTATCATTTCTATATACCAGACGTACTGAAAGGTAATAAGTATCAAATGTCAATTTTGTGGAAAACTCATGGTTGTGATAGTAGAAATGTAATTGAGAGATAAAACACTCCACCAGACTTTTCCCCTAATCAAGATTCAATAAATATACTATTATTGAATGGAATTTTCTTGCGGTCCATATTTTATTACAATGTTTTTCAACCACTTATGTGACCATAATCCTAAGTAATATCAGACTCCCGTGGCACACTAATTACCAATTAACGGAACTTGGGTCCAATATTCTCGACGTTTTTCTCAATTGTTTCTAGCTTTAACTTAATATTATTTTAATGTAAATGAATTTTATATAACTCGCTACAATTTGCCAATTTGAAGCACTTAATTATCACAGATCATGATGGCAAAATTAAATTAATTTTAAATAAACTTTCTGTGCAGATTCATAATTTATAAGCTTTAAATTACACAGATGAAGCTTTAAAGCTAAACCTTTTAGAGTATTTTATTATTATCCGTTGTAGTACCAAAACTTTATATAAAAGTAGGAAACTCGTGTTGACTACAATCAAGTATTGAAGTGGCTAATTTAGATTGTCCTAAGACAAGTTTGGTTGTTGTAATGTCCTTCGAATCCTACATTGTTAATTTATTTGTTGTGATATGTTAGTTTTAATTAACTAAATAATTCAATTGAAGTAAAAGCTCCCAAAATGAAGATGGAATTCATTGAGTGTCACACATTTCTTCTAATCCGAGATTGTTGGTTTATGCACTGTCTAATAAGATTTAACGCTAGCAGTGTTATATCTTATCTGAAATTCAGAAGGTTTCATAATATTAAACCATAGTGGCGACACATTTGTTAAGATGGACTGCGCTATCGCTATTTTTTGTTTCGATCTCTCACGTTGAAATAAGACAAGAATCTATTTCCCAGGAACGTTGTGTAATGTTTTCTTATTATCCCCATTTTAACTATTCTTAGTTAGGTTTTTTCTGTACAAGAAATTTTTAATTATTTAAGGAAAACCGAGCCATTTAATTATTGATCAAATGTTCTTACTTCAACCCTTTTTAAAGTAATGGAGGAATCCATTAGCAGCCAACTTTTACTCCTTCTGGAAGCCGCCTATCTAATTAATGATTGCCACTATAGATTGTGTTGTTGTCGATCCACAGGGGATCTTTTGCTTACGTCATCCTTCTGTGAACAGATTTTATGAAATGTTAAGAGAAACTGAATTTGCCATTTCAAACGAATTTGTGGCTTCGCATAAATAGATTTCTGCCTTGTGTGTGGGCTATTGTTTGCGTTTTTAAACAGTTTTTTTTTTTTTTTCTGGGTTTGATAGTAAATGTATTTTTATCCCCGGGTATCTTCGCTAATGTGCAGATACCTCTGCCATTTCAAATAGTTATTTTTAAAATGCACCAGTGAACTTCCATTAATTTCAGTACTATCCACAGTTTTCTCGATGTCTGGCTCTTTCTGTTTCAGACTTCCAACAATTGTAACTACTCAACAACGAGTCCTCCATTAATTTACAAATGTTTACTAGAATGTACTCAAGTTCAGTACTACTATTTATCCATTACTGGAGTACTAACATCTCTGCTATTGTAATTAAAGGAATGACCAACTGATATTAAAGGTCTGAAAAGAATAACCAACTGATGGAAAAACACGGAGTTATCGTAAATAGGGCGTTGAAAGCCGTTCATTGATCAGGATTGTGGTTAGTCGGTGTAAGGAGGAGGGAATATGTTTAACCGTGACTTTTCTGAGTTTTTCAGCCCTAACAACGTGCAAATCGGCCAGTACGTATAAATGCACTAGTGGAATCAGTAATAAATTGGCACAAAATAGTCTAAACTAAGGTGCTGACAAGTGAGCTTATGGGATGTGTATTATCCGTATCATAGCAAGGTTCATAGGGTCTTCATCTTGACTTAGATTCTCTCCAGTGTTATTCACTCAGCCAATAGACTAACCCTCTTTGACGGATTCCTTTCGAACCGGATTTTTGAAACCCTTGGGCACATACATCAGATTGTGGTTTGTCGTCTTATAGGATCGATGTCAAGGCTGTTTTTGATCTCCGGTGCAGACAAAAGAAGAAATGTTTCATATTTCAATCGGGTATTCGCAATACAATCATCGTTTCTATTGTTTGTCTTTCGATAAAATATAATCTGCACATATTTCAGATAATAGTGAGATTTCTTTACAAGGTTGATTTTCTGTATTTCGTTTTATCTGTTTTTAATCTGAAACGCATTCTGCATTCCGTCTACAGTCTTAAAAATCCAGATTTTTCTGTTCTGTCGTTGTAATTATTCTTAACAGATTTTACTCTATAAAAATTCGAAATCAATTTAATGATAGAATATTTTCACATCTGGTGTGGTCCTAAAAGACTTATTGAAATTCCTCTGTCAAATCCACTTCATTCTTGTAGTAGTCATCTATTCGTGTTAAGTCCATATTCAGTCGATGAATCTTCACTTAGTTCATTTTTGTAACAACCACAAGTTTTTACCTCCGACATAGTCTGTTCTCAATACTGAGATGCTATCCATTCTGAAACCTTTAACGTTGGTATGATTTATAAAAAAAAAAAAAAAAAAGCGAAAATCGCAGGAGCCTTAAATTTAAACAAGTAAATCACTCTAAAAGGAAAGATCTAAGTTCGAAAGCGTAGATGGGGTCTGGTTGTAATAATGGCATTGCTATCAAATGCGATATCACGTATATTGGATTCAAGTTGAATCCCGGATCTTCTACTTGCATCTTTTTTGATTTATTATATCAGGACAGAGGTAGTGTTCACTTTTTAGATAATTATTTGCATTATATCTAAATGGAAAATATTGGTTCATTAAAATTATCAGCTTCAGTTCTTTTTTTGCTTTTATAATTCAGCTTAAAGACTTAATTTAAAATATTCTGCAATTTTAAAATTCTGCAATACTTACACTCGTAATATGATAATAATTTATGTACTTGTACATTGATATACTCAACATATTGAGCTGAGCTTTTGGAATTAGGGAGTAAGAGAGGCATATTGACTTTTCCAGGAAAAGTTGACGAGAAGGCGTCTCAACTTCATGCAATAGCGTCGCTTCGTGTGCTTCTGGATGCTACGAAAACAAACGGTGGACATCCTTCTGGACCAACTCAAGCCGTTACGTCCTTGAATGGAGGATGTTGCTCAGCTTGCCCTACTTGCCCTGCCTGTGTAGCCTGTCCCTCGTGCTCTAGGCCCGTTGCTAAAACGGTGTCTAGTGAAACCACGATAACTAGTCTTAACAACGGAGTAGTGCCTCCTGACACTAACGTAAGTGGAACCGAAGGGGAAAATACGCACGGTTTGGATCCTTTAACGAACTTCCAGAATTTCCAGGTGAGTTATTTCATTTGCATTTTTTTAAAAAATTTTACTCAATTATGTCAATTGGATTCATTAATTAAAACTATAGAAACCAGCTTTCTATTGCAGGATCAACAAACGCTTTGGCACCGACTCCAAAACTCAAAAGCATATGCTTAGAAGTGAAATAAATACTTTTTTTCTTTGCGATTAATAAAAATCCACCCAACAATTTGGGAAAACCGCAAGTGCTCCTTGAGGGTCAATTAAATTTTATTGATTTTGCTTTACGTTTCTCGAAAGCTAAGCTTGAAAGAATTATTTAGAAATTTAATATTGACATCGGTTTAGAGTTATTACTTTAAATCGATACTAAATCGATGTTGCTTTCATCTATTTAACTGGCTTCTTTAAGCAACTTATATGAAAACACTAAATTCGCAGTTCGTTCTGTTTTAATATTTTTTATATATTTAAACTAGCTACTAATGAATCCGATCTTTGCCCTTGTTATTTGACCTCCTCTTAGTAAACGCTGTAAAAATTAATCCAGATGATTTTCAGAATTTTGAGTGGAGAATTTTACATCAGTAATGAATATTTGGGAGTGAATTAAACGAAACCTAACGAGGCGTAAGAAATTCGTTACTAAAATTATACGAACTTTGCTTATTTAAGATGTACTGTCCAATCAAAATATTACGAACCGTAATCTGCTCTAACAGGGTGCAAACAAAATTCATTCATATCAAAAATTCATATGTTCACGCTTTAATGTTGGTAACTTGAATACTATCAGCATGGTCAACCACAACTCAATGTGGAGATGGGAAAAATATGTGATACAAGCCACTTCCAAAGGACTTATTGGTGCGCAAGAAGTCCTTTGAAAGAATGGACTACAGTGAAAAGAACTATGGAGATCACAGGAATTTTGAAGGCTATGGTATTCAGAAATTACAAAAGGTGATTAAAAGACTGGCATCCACATCCGGAAGACGTAAGTGTGGCAAAAATAACACGAGGAGGACTGCAGAAGTTTCGTCAAGCTGCGAGGTTACTCGCTGAGCAACTAAGTCGAGAAAATACTTTCAGCCTAGGTTAAGATTAATGGGCATAATACGAGAGTTTAGTTTCTTAATATTTTGGTCGAGCAGTACCATCAGTTGTATTGTTCGAATTTTCGCCTTTCTATAGTTTCACTAATCAATAAGTCGGTCGTTCTGAGTATGCTTGACCTCTGATAGCTGTGTAAAAATATAATGAAATCGGCACATACGTAGAACGAGTTATTTGTTTTGATTTTTGCAGTGAATTAAACTATTTGTAATACAATACTACGAAAATAACTTTTCGGATGGATTGAAAAAAAAAAAAAATCTTTACAAAACCGAATAAATGTGATCCGGTTTGCTTATGATTCAACAGTTGCAACAGAAGGTGCGAAGAAATCAGAGTCATTTTATAGAAAATGAAATTCTAAGCAGGATTGAATTAAAACGCATAATTCTGAGTTTTAATTCAATTCTATGATAATGATTACACGCAATAGTTAGGTGCACGTGACTTCATCGTAATCAATACTGTATATGTATACATAAGTAAATTTGTTACAGACAGTGTAGGTTTGGAATTTAAGCAGATCTTCCAACCCCCAATTCCCTTTAGTGGAACTCTTCCTGCCTCTGTTACTCTTTTTAATATGTTGCGCCATTCGTCTTCGATCAGTCTCTTCACCCGTGCTTTGCATTAGTTGAGTTAATCTGTTTTCCACTAGCACTTTTGTGCCAATTTGCATGCGTAACTTGCTTAGCATTCATTTAATTCTGTTGGCTTGCATTTTGGTGCACGATCATAGTCGCGTAGTCAGTGGGCAAGCATGGAGTTCCACACGTTGCATGTGATGCCACGAATTATGTTAGCGTTTTGTAGTTTGTTTTGTAAACTTCTCTGATCCAAAGTGGCCGCTCGAAGTAGACAAACTAATTTTATTTCTATTAGGGGGGGGGACATCAGAGAAGAAACTGCTTCCTTATCACCAATCCACTGACGTACTTATACTAGTCCCTCGCAACTCATTTTGCATTGCCTGTGGCAACGCACCAGAGATACTGCTGCCATGGCAAAGTAATCTTTAGTCCAATCTTTAGTTCTCAATCTTTAGTCGTTAATCAACGTTGCGTAACATTTCACGTAGGTAGTTAACGAGGTCTTTGTCAATATTTCCACCGTCTTGTCCGCTTTTTTCGCATCTTGACCGATAGCTGAGTACCCTGAATGCAGAGGTAGGGGCTCCAACCTGTGCATGCTTATTAATATGCCTCGATTTCATTACGTTTCTCACCAAATGATTCAGCTTGGTATTATTACTTCAGTACTTCACGGATTTTGAGTTTCTTTTCATGCTACTCTGTCAAACAACTCTTGATGCTGTGGCGAGTATCATTACTACACTGTTCTCAACCAATTACAATAAAGGCGATTATTATATTTTATAAAATCTTCTTTCGAAACCGAGCCCTAAACCATTTAAAATATTTTCCCGAGTCACTTGGCATCATTCTTCATCTGCGCAGCACTGTTAGAAGCTAGTTTTTTTTCTCACTCCGTAGCCGAGTGGTCAGGAGCGAGAGTGCAGTAGCACACGCTCTTTGAGTAGACCGGGGTTCAAGCCCCTGACTGCTAAATACGGTCGATCTGTCAACCCACACTGGACCATCGTGGTAGATTATGGTCCATTTCCCTCAGCATGAATTGTTGAGGAGGCTTCCATTCTGCAGTGGCTTGATAATGGCTGCAGTTTACCTTTTTTAACTGCAGTTTGCTTCCAATGCTTATCATTGAGCAGATTATAGTTTCTTGTTCTATTGTAAGTGTACGTCGCATGATTACTTATTTCATGTTTCCACCTACTTTCTTTTTAATCTGTTGGAATTCGCTATTGTTTTCTTTAAAACAGTTCTGAAACTTTTTTTCCGTGAAGAAATATCTTGGTTCTTCCTCATACACACAGCGATAAGCTAAGAATGATGCTTTCTATTAGTCTACCGCGGGATTTCAATCATTAACATAATTATCAAACATAGGACTAAATTGTTTTTCAGTTCATTTCATGTTAATGTTGGCTCCACGCTTTGAAGCTTTCAAATGACTCATCAGAAATAAATTAGTGAGAGAGGTATTCCTTACGGCCATATACATAACCTTATGATATTTAGTTAGCTGCGCTGATGACAATGAAAGAGTGAAAAAAAATTATTTAATTTCACTTATTTCCCATTATAATTGACAGTTACCTTGGCCGGTTAGCCTTTTTTTGAAGACCGTCATTAGGCTGAAAGCACGCGATAGTCCCGCTGGATCTTGGAAGCGAAATAAAAATAATCTAGAACGCACCTACCTAAGCTCTTTCCTTTCTCATTGGTTCCTTCTTTCGCTAGATGAGGTGGTTAGGCGTGGTCTACTGTGAAATATTTTGTGGTTAGTATTGAAGGGCGTTAGCTATGTGAATTCCTCTTCCCAAATAGCAAATCCACAGAGATTTTGTTCCACTCTTATTTAATTAGATCAATTTATTAGTCAAAACTGAAACTGTGCTTCCAAAAAGAGTAT
This sequence comes from Mastigoproctus giganteus, assembly GCF_048544385.1. Lineage (NCBI taxonomy): Eukaryota > Metazoa > Arthropoda > Arachnida > Uropygi > Thelyphonidae > Mastigoproctus > Mastigoproctus giganteus. The sequence continues at coordinate 168,931,693 of NC_143581.1, read as the reverse complement.
AAATCAGATGAGTCCAAGTGCGTTGCATCGAATAAACTTTGATCCTATCTGTTGGTGTTATAATTTAGTGTTGAATGCCAAAATCTGGACATTTAGCTTCACGTGAGAGACAAATGACAATATTGATTTTCTTGAACCCCGACTGCTTTTAACATAAAAACTGGAACCAACTAACGTTGCTAGGTATCTTGACCCTAATCGACATTGAGTACAAAAGAGTTCTCAACTTGACTATCTGGAACACATGAGCGGGTTTCCAAATGTTTTGATGTACTATACTAGAAAAATTGCCCATTCTTTCACGTTGTGCGCCCTCTAGTTTAAAACTACCATGTGAAAATAAATATATAGTTTCACACTGATCTTTGAAAATATTTGTTCATATTAATATTCAATTCTTCTGTTTTATGTAGTTTTCTTCAATATTTAATAAGGGTGTTGTGTTACGATTGCTGGAGTTTCACATTAGCTTTAATCGATATTAGATTGTTCTTGGTGAGGGAGGAACTGCTGCTGTGGATGGAACAGACACAGTTTAATAATATAATGGCTGCCATTAATGGAGGTAGAAATGATTCTTACGCTACTTCACACTCATAGGAAGGGTGAGCAATTTTTTACCTCAAGTACAATGACTGAATACAACTAATGGTGAAATAGAGAATGCACTAAAGAAGATGAGTATGAAAACCACATCTTAATTGGGTGTATAGTGATGGTAGAAGTCTAACGTTAGAATTGCAGGGGGAATATTTAGCACAGTGCTTGAAATCAAATAAAATTGGTACACTTTAGACGTTGTCTCAGATTTTGAAATGTAGAAGTACACGCGCTTTGCATGATCTATATCTTACGAACTTTGATCTTATGTGGACATCCCGGAGTATAAACATTTAACAGAGAATTATTTTATCTATTTTTGTATTAGATTCACCTTGTTTGGTGGTGCCATACAATTTAAAAGATATTAATGGCTCAGTGGACAACGTTATTGGTCTCTAAGTTGAATATAAGCCCAAGCCGTAAGATCGAATTCTTGACGCTCGGTCTTCATCAGAAATAGAAGTATTCCTATGATCCAGATGGATCGAATTAAAGCGTAGGAATTTTACTTGGTAAAAGTCTACTTAACAAACTAGATGAATCTGCAAGCGTTGCCATAAAAGGATCTCATGAATCCAATTCTGAAATGAGCGATGCAGAGATTAATTGTGAATATATAAATTATATCGGAAAGACACGAATCTTAGAAGGGACATGGAGTTTGATTGAGAAACACATGGAAGCTCTACAAGTGTATTAACAAATACATGTATCTCTTTTTTGTCATTATTTACCATGAGTGCAGCTACCTGCTGTAGTTCTACTTTGTCTAAATAACAAGTAGAATTTATTAGGTAACAGCCAATTTAATTTTTACATATTTTAATTTAAGAATGCCGTTTTTATTAATTTTTACATAAAATGCTACTTTTAAATCAAGCGGAAACCGCTATTTAAACTGTGATAAAGGCGTCGTGTTCTATGGACGAAATTTAACCATCAAGATATGCGTTTCGGTATACACCTATGCGCCAATAACATTTTTGCAAACCTTACCGAAATATGACGCATTTCGATTGCTGCGATCTATACTTAACCAGCCATTAGGATATCTTAAAGGAATATTTAGAGCCGCACAGTTTGTCTTGAACTGTTTAAGTAACTGTTTAGAACTTAGAAACAATACAACCAAATTTTAAATTAATTAAAAATGATAGCAAAAGTATCTAAACTTTGACCTGTTTAATACATTTGAAAGTACCCGATAAATGATGAAAATAAAACAAATTTAATATCAAGTTTATGAGCTGGGATAGCCAAAGATGCATTTTTTTTACCACAAGGAGTTAATTTCATTTTTATAATTTTTTTGTTCTACCAAGAGTGTATGGCGTTTTTACCCTTGAACTTTCATTATATTAAACAGTTCAAAGTAAAAGTACAGCTGTGATTTTTTAATTAGTAGCATGGTCTAAACTTGTAACTCAACCCAGAACAACTATTAATTTTAATGAAATTTATTTATTTTGCTAAAACCGATTCGATATTAATTGCCAAAATAAAACTGAAAGTTTATAAGCTTATCAGCTAGCCCATCAAATTCTCGATAATGAGAAAATTTCTTTATTTTGGAGAATTCGCGAATTCAAAATATAGGACTACAACAAACAGATGTTAAATTTGCTTTTTTTTTTAATTGTCCACCACCACCACCAATATGTAGATCAAAGGACATCTTTGGGCAGTTTCCTACGCAGAACTATCTTTCTAGTAAAGAACAGATTTGAATAATGGTGATGACCACATGGAAAAATATTGACATAAATCCTTAATGGACGTTCGACGAATAATTTTGTCGCCTGGATGAAAACCATAACCGAGTACCACGCTTTTCACGGTGTAACAGCACATCCCCTACCGAGATGTCGCTACCCTTGAAAGGTAATTCCATGGAGAGTTATTATGATTATAACACGCTTTCCTTCTCTAAGACGCCTCTTCTAATGATAATCGCCACGTGCTGCCACCAGAATAGGCGGAGAGCTTTGATGTAATTACTTTTCCCGTGAGGTCCACGGTATAAGTTCATTGCAAAATAACATACGAGATGGTTTCTAGGACCTCTTGCAGTGTTCGTTGCGAGTTACTGAAGGAACATTTTTGCGCTCTGTGGGTTTAGTTAGAAAACCATCACGCCAAACAGTTACAACCGGCAACGAAATTAAAGGAGAAATACTTCGCCATTTTCTAACGAAATCTGAAATTACTGGCTTCAGCGGGCAATTCGGTGCGTGAAATGCGATGGATGTGCCAAAAATACTATTTCTATTACGAGTGATGAAGGAAATAATTTCTAATGATCGCAGAAAACACTGCTGATGAGAGAGTGATGCAATTTCATTACTGGGTGATTTATTTTTGATAACGAGCGAGTTGTGATGTCAGTTTTTTGCAGCACTCGCTCGTTTTGAAGAACATTTTGATGACCATTATTAGCATAGCTAAAATGTAAGGGTAATAATTTGAAACATCATCTATTCGGTACAGTTGTATGTCGGAAAAATCAATTTGCTTCCTTAATAGTCATGAAATTCGATATTTGTGTAGAAATAGTTTCGTGGACTTCTGGTCTTGGGAGATAATGTAAATGGTTATTTCCATGCTTGTTTTGTTTACAACAGATCATTTGGTTAAAATGAAACGTTTCCTTGAAATATCTCATCGAGGCTATCTGACTGGATGGTAAATCGAGATCATAAAGTTTGGCTACTACGAAGCTGAAGGTTTACTATGCCAGCTCTTCGATTTCCTTTACTTAAATTTAAATAATTCCATAAATTAATTAAAATTAATAAATGAAAGATATCCAAAGACAACTAGCTGCTTAATGAGTATAGTTCATTAGGTCAACCAATTATGGAAAGCTTTAAGAACTGACCTTTTCTTGTGAAACAGTTTTGTTAAAACTTGAAAGACTTCCAAAAACTCTGAGTTGCCTTTGCTAATAATCGAGTAACATTCTACCCGTTTGCTCTTTAGTTTCGCAGTATGAGGGGTGCTGCTGAGAAGATAGCTCGCAATCACTGAAGAAGCAAAGAATTCCTCTGTAAGCGTTTGTGATTCCATTTTATTTGTTTAGACGAATAAAATGAAATTGTTTCCCAAGAATATCGAAGCATAGTGCTTCGTTTATTCATTTTATAATTAATTAACCTGTGCAACATACTTAGAAAAGTTATCACAGCTTACCACGAGGTTTGGTAAAAGTTCTTTTTATTTTCAATCTAAAATAAAAAATCTATGAAAGTCAGGATATTCTCATCCTCTTGTTTTTTACAATTATTTTTTTTCGCAAGTAGGATTTAAATATCCCAGAAAAGGCAATGGTCTGAAAGGAACATTTTGTTGGACGCATTAAAATGAAAAGAAGAATTCTCGATAGAAATAGTTTAAAATCGAACGAATTTCGCCACAAGTTGGTTTTTTCTCATTTCTTTAAATGAGAAAAAACGCTATCACTTTATTTCTGGACTTACTGGTCCCCCAGCAGTCTAACTTTTGACGATTACTTTCGTTTGAGTAGTGCGATGCTAAGGAAACTTGTGAAGTTCTTTCTGCTGCGAGCACAAAGACCATTTATTTTATTAGGCAATTTAAATCCTGATAAAAAAAAAACATGAAGTCGAGAAAGGCCTCGAAAGCAAATATTGATATCCACTTTAAGACGAAAGTAACAAAGTTTGTAAGGAGCACAGTAACAACTTCCGGGTCATATTATTACTATGAATTCCTTAATGTTCATATTTTTGCAACGACTGCTTATTTCAAAGCAAACTGACCATGGATAAATGAACAAAATAAAAATGTCTTGATTTATAATTATTTCAACGTACTACCTTAATTTTTGTAAACCATGTTTCTCTTGTTTTGTCCCCGAGTTTAAGATTTCCTATTTTAGTTAACGCTTTGAAGTAAATCTCAATGCAAGATGATCACATTTATTATAACTGCTTTGAAATGATGAATACGATAGCATATTAATCAGAGCGATAAAATGAGACAAAATACGTAAATTTCTCATTCAAGAACATTGTTATTGAGCAATAACACAACAAACAATAGATAGATAGGATATTGAAGCAGAGTTACAAAGAATATTTGTATGACCCGTATATTAAAAATAAATGAAATTGAAAAATGCTTTTAGAAACGGTGAGTTTAAGTCGATAGCCTCTGACTATTTTTGACAAACAAATCAACGAGAAAGAATGGCTGAGTATCTGATTGACTTGTGAAAGGGTTATTCAGTTTTCGAAACATTATTCATCTAAACAAAGAAATAAGGTCCTCTAGAAGTTCTAGTATTTTGTCCTGATGTCATTGATGACATTATGACAAAGTACAATATTCGAGAGTAGCCTAAGTAAAGCCGTTTATATAATGAATTTAATGATGCAGCTGAAGGGCTGTATGTTCGTTAGACAATAAAGGAACTTGATCAAAACGTGGAGTGGACCTTTAGGCATAGTTCATTTTTCCTCTAACTGGAAATCCAACAGAAAATTAGATTAAAACGTAATTCAAAGCAGGAAAAATTGTGCTCGTGTTCTCTGAGAAAATATAAATTGACTTTTAATTGATATAAGTTGCTTCTTCTTGGGTGAACGTGAAATTATTTTAATAGTTATCGCTCTAGAAATTTTGCGTAATATTGTTTTTCTTAAAACTTATTTTTAAGGGTAATGAAAACTTCAATTAAGTATTCGAATTCTTAATTGAAATTACAATAATCGTAAATGCGCGAACACTTCGCTTAAAGACTATTTGCCTGATTCAGCTTAGGATCATTTCGGGATATCTTTTTGGCGATTGCGTGTAACTCTAACTTATATGACAGTAGGCAGACTATTGAGTTGTGTCACCTCTGATTTCTTTCTAGTCTGTGTCGTTTAATTCCCTGGCAAATGGAGTGCCAGCGGATCTTCCTGATGGCCTAGTGGGAAGAGGGAGACAGGAGAATACTCTCAACTATGGTGACAATTCCCTTCCAAAAAATACCAGCAATATCAGCACAATTCTGGCAGAAAGTAGCACACAGAATCCCACCTCAGGTCAACCTTTAACGACAGCTGTAAGTACTTGGAGTTCTGTTTATTTTTCACTCTTTCTTTTGTCTGTCTTGTTTGTTTGTTCTGGATGGTGTATAAAATGGCCAGAAAGTAAGATACTTCAGAAAAGAAATACCACCGGAGGAACTGTAATTTTCTTTAGAGCATTCAATGAATTTGAAGTGGAAGGAAATTACACTGCGATTGGATTCTACCCAAATCTGAGATATCAGCACTTGCTGGGAGAATGTGACAGTGACTGCTTACCACTTCCTGCCTTAATGAAGTATTAAAATTCACTTCATTTGATATAACTGACACAAAAAGGAAGACGAAAGAAGAGAAGATTTACTTTAAAAAATCAATTCGTAGTGTTTTGGCTGCATTACATTGAACTCAAGTTATAATGCCGCTTAATTATTAATTAAAGGTGTTGAGAGCTTTTGTATTCAATATGAATATTATATACTTCGCATAACTGTAGTTCACTTAAATATGCATAAGTATATTGCATAATCTTGTTTCTGTTCGAAACCAAACACCTCTAAACAGTTGCCAAAGTTTTACAGATCTGGAATTCAAATTAAAGTTTATTGTCGTGGTCCAAGTATTTAATTTTGAGAAAAAATACGTTTGACCACTGTTTTAACAAGTTCTGAGAATGCTATATTGCTGGACAAATTGCATACATTCTTCCCTTTTAATAGTTCAGCTTAAAATAAAACTGCAATCAATTATTGTGGGTTTGCTTTATGCAATCGAAACAATATTAAAACTACGTTACCTCATCATATATTTGAAGGACTAATTGGCAATTTCTCTTACGAAAATAAGATGCAAAGTATTTGGTGGAAATTCTGTCATCTGGAATAAAGCTTTGTATCGATGGATAGGATACTATGGTTAGTCAGGAAACTATACCAAACAATCATTAAGCATGATTTTTCAATAACATGTTGAATTTTTGGAACTTTAACACTGTTCTTGATGTAGTAGTGATGTGAAAATACTTTCGATCTCAGATGAGATAAGGTAACTGGAGAAAAAATGGTGAATAATGCGATGACTGTTTCGCAAGAATCTGATAAATACCACTGCGTTGGAAGAGACGAATAAATCGACCATAAATGTTAACTGGATTCTGACTTCTCAACCCTAAGGTTGGCTAGTCTTTTGTAACAGAAAAGAGAATTTATTCATTGGGTATCAGGACACGTCCCTCATCTGTATTCTTCTTAAAAGGTATGGCCATTTATTCCATTTTATTTTATTCTTTGCTCATGTGCCTGTGATATTTTCTACTTTCTATTTATCTTGACTCTATCCTTTTGGGCCCTTTTTATAAGCCCATTAATTTCTTTTAGTTGTTAAGAATATCAGAACTAACAGGACAATACGTTTGTTACAGTTTGAAATAATTAAGATAATTTTACTACATTCCTCTGCTCTTTTCACTTTCTTTTTAAATATTGCCAGCTGGCACTAGGAGTATTAGCAAAAGTAGTTCATCCGATTATTGACTCATTTATTTTTATCAATTCATAATTCTAGCCTCAGCCTCCACCACCTCCAGAGATGCCCGATGAAGAGGTAGAACCGCTAGACATCTCATGGCCTGACACACCTAGGAAGAGACTGAGTTATATTCTGGTAGCTCCCATTGTCTTCCCATTATGGCTAACACTTCCCGATGTACGGAGGCCTGTAAGTACATTGTTATTTAGGCTGCTTTGTGGTTATATAAATGTCCATTCATTTATTTTAGAAACTGCATTTTAATGTATATTAAATCGTTAAAGATGTTCGCAAGAATCATTTGACGACTGGGTAAATCTTCACAGGCTTTTTATCCAATTCTGAATTAACGGATCGCAATAATAAAAGTTTAAAAATAATACGCAAGAAAACTGGGTTAGCTGTGCTACCTTGTAATTAACCAACTATCCCACTGCACTCAGTTGTGCAGGAAAAACTAGATAATTTTTGGCTGATGCCTCCTTAAACTACATAATTTAAGTAGACAACCTGATTTTCGCAAAACCAGGTCACCATTAGATCTTTGGGTAAAAGCAGAAACAAACATTTGAAATACTTCTCTTCTGAATATCATCTAGTCATGATTGTGTTCTTGACATCGAAAAAGCGTTTGACACTACAGGCAATATGGGATCCTGCATGGTTTATCCTGCGCGAAATTGTTCAAAAATGGCCCCGAGTGCCAAGCGAGCGATTAAAGCTAATTTCAAAGCCTATTCTCTAGAATTAGCAGATTACTGAGAATTTCTTTATTTGCAAAATTACTTCATTTCTGCTCTTCTGAATAAAAAAGCAACCTTTCCAAAAAGAAAGGAAAGATACATTTTTTCTTGTATATAACCTACATAACACACTAACCACTGACCTCTTATCGCTTGGTCACTAGCACCACTCCTGCATCCACGTGGCGGGGCAGGTAACCTGGGGGGGAAGTTATCCTCCACTTCTAAAAGGAGCAACCATGAATATTGATAATTACCCAGCTCTTGAGCCTAGACGCTCATCTCATGACTTGAATGAAACCGAACATGACGTATCACAATCTAAGAGACTACGTAAAAATGCGAATCGGCAAGAATTTCCAACATGGAATTGCCTTATACTACATTCTCTTTGAACCAAACCTATGAGTGTCCTTTTCACTATTTCTAAATTAGAAAATGTGGGTGGTTCACCGAAATAGGTGAAAAGACTCCTACCTGGAGATATTAGTTGTAACAGCTAAGCATCAGCATTCTCAGGCCCTATTAAAATGTCAACTTTTGATGGAATACTTATACAGGTCACCCCTCATGCTACGTTAAATAGTTCAAAAGGAGTAATTGCAATCAAAATGGCTCTAAATCTCCTTAATAATCTTCTCAACACTCAGGTAATAATATTTACAGACTCTTAAGTGTAGTGAATGCGGTACAGAATAAATCACAATTTCCACCCATTTCTCGACAAATCCGATCTCGGTTACATTTTGCTGGATACCCAGTCATATTGAAATCCAAGGAAACGAGCGTGCAGACGAAGCAGCAAAGCACCCTGCTTGCTTAGATTCCATCCTAGTCCCTTATTCTGATTATAAAACCAATCATATGATGGAAATGTACCGATATGTGGTCTGAAATCTGGCATAACCAGACAGGTAACAAGCTTCTTGAAATAAAACAGAATCCACTCCTGTGGAGATCCAGTTTCCGATTAAACAAGCATGGAGAGGTCGCGCTTTCAAGATCACGAATTGGCCACACGCATCTAATACATCTATTCTTGCTGCTAGGAGAAGATCCTCCACTTTGCTTGCATTGTAGTTCTATAGTTACCGTGAAGCATATTATCATTGAGTGTGCACATTACCATTCAGCGACTCCAGAAGAAATTAACTTTACAGCATGTACTTATCAACATTTGTTAAAACTAATGTGAAAGAACTAAGTATTGACTCGTTGAATCGGGTGTCGAGCTTCCATACCATCTTTATCACCAAGCGGAAACACTTTTGCAGCCAGTAAGAGTTAAACCTCCTGTTCAAGAAGTGTATCATCAGCAAAATTGTCTCATATTACCAATTTAAAACGTAATTTTCTTTATTCTCTAAAAATATTTAAGTGACGCTTTCAAGCTCCTTAAAGCATGTTCTTTACCTGATACTATCGAAGTTACCTTCATTGTCCTTATTTTTAAAATAATTTTAAAATTCTTAACCTTTTCATCAATAAGGTGCAGAAAGAAATCATTCTAAGGTCTGTCTACTTTGCCGAAATGAGCACTTTGGCACCATTTCCATTAATGACATCTCTGAGAAGTAAAATGTTTAGATTTTTCCCCAGTCTTTGTTTGTTTTTGACAAAAAGCGTTATAAAAGCTTCCGTCGTTCTGGATAGAAAGCTTAACTTTTAATAATTTTGGAATAACCGAAGGAGCAATTTCATCTGGGGTTTGTACTGAAACGAATTATTCCTGGTGCCTTTCCATCAAGCAAGTTAAATGAAAATCGCAACTGTGCTTCCTGTTTATGTAAAGCAATTAACTCTACGACATTGCTAATCCAAATTACTAGCAGTAGCCAATATCTACTGTGATAACTTCTCCTAAGCTAGGAAAGCCCCTCAGATTTTGTTGGATCACACTGATCCAGCAAATTTAATGATCGCTTATTGCTTTGACAAGTTCAAGAAAATTATCAGTATTAGCAAAAATGTGAGGATGTAAAGCTTATACAGCATCATCAAATAAAAAACACTTTTTGCGCACTTCATTTGTCCATCCCTTCTAATAATTTGTATAAGCTTTTAAATTTATTCAAACTACCCTCTTCCACAAACTGAAAGTTTATTTCAGCGATTAATATACTCTCTGACTGAATGTGAAAACCTGCGTGCAGTATTCCAAATGTTGTCTAACTATTGCTTTTTACCATTGGATAATCGCCTCTTTGTCCCTGCTCGAAATTTCCTGTATAACACCAACAGAACCCCAAGAGGCTGTTCTAGCCAGCGACAAGATAATTAATGCCAGACTGACGTGGCTTGTAGACGCAGAACATTTATTTGCCCCAAAGCCGAAGCAAATATTCAAATACCCTTTTGGAATGAATACGGTCATAGAACTAAGGGAGGCGCCTCCGTAGCCAGGTGGGAAGGAGCAGCAGTGCGTAGCACACGCTTCTTGATTAGACTGGGGTTCGAGCCCGTCACCACCAAATACGGAGGATGCGGAAAGGTCAGGAATGACCACCGCATATTCACGGAGCAATATGGCCTTAGTTGCTAATGCTCCTAAAAACCAAATAACAACAACAACAGAACTAAGGAGAAAAATCACTTGGTGCAATTTGGCAATATGGAATTTCATGTGCACGAAGTTAACCTTCCGGGTAACTGCCCGAAATTTCTTTCCATTATTTCTTCCCCAAGCATTTTCTCTAACAATCAATCCAGTAGCACAAAGACTGCACGGATTGGCAAAGCATGGTCCCTCTGTAATACATTCCTAGACAAATGTGAAAACGGTTATAGCAGGACTTCATAAATGAGCTTTTTAAAAGAGCTATAGTACTGTATTATAGATAAGAAGGTACCAAATATTGACATGTCTGTAACAATTACTTACATACCCATAATTGTCAGTGAAAATTGTTATAGTACTCCCCCCCCCCCACACACACACACACACATACATACATACATACATAGGGCACAGTGCGTGCAGGCTCCAGGGTGAAGGTTATGTCCAGGATTAAGAACTTCGTACCAGTAAATGTTGAATATTAGTATCGGAAGTTGCTTGAGAATGTGAACTTGTACTATGCAGAGTACTACAGTATTATTAGTGATAAGGTTGCCCCTTTCATCCCTTCGTGAAGATTTTGGGTGGATGTGCTGCTGCAGAGTGCTGAACCCACTTCATTTGTTTATTAGTTATTGAATATAATTTAATGGCGGCCTTCGTAGCCGAATGGTCAGGTGCGGGAGTGCAGTAGCACACTATCTTTGAGTAGACCGGGATTCAAGCCAACCGTGCGGGTTAAGGAAATTCTAAATATAATCTAAATTCATAAAGCATAAATCACAGTTAAATCGCTTTTCAACATTAAAATATAAATTTTATCTAGCGGTTGGTTAAAATGTAGCTAATGCCATTAGAGAAACAAAAATTAAGGTCCTGGTCCCTGATAGTCGAAAGAAATGAAATTAATTCTGTCTAATAAAGTCGAATAGTAATTTTTCACATAACTTAACCTTATGAAAGAAACTATCCGTCCATTTCCGGTGGCAGACTAGGACAGTAGCTACAACTGTTCCACAATACGAAATAGCATGAATTTTTTTTTTTTTTTTGACACACAGACATTGGAACGTTTTTGCTTCCATGGCCAAGTTTTAAGTCATAAAAACATCTGTACAATATGTAGGCTTTGCAAATACTGCACTTGACCCTTCCTCTCACGGCCTTGACCGTTCGGATGCCTTTCTTCTGTGTTATAGAAGAACTTCTTCTGATTTGAGAATAATTCTCAGACAAATATCGATAAAAACTTTATATTTATTGAAATTTTTTAATCGGTGTAAGATTTAATTTTTAGTTAATGACGTCCTCATAAACATGATGGAAATGATCTTTTGTAGAGCATGACAACGTTGAAGGTGTAATGGTATCCAATTCAGGAATGCCAATTTTAATAAATATTGGGCTAATATAATCTTGTCTTTGTAAATGAAATTTACCAGTAAATCATACCAATGTCAAAAAGATTCTTACTATGTTTGCATATTACCTTACACCTTTTGTATGTTTCTGTTAACAATAATATTATCGAACTACTTTTTCCACATCATAATCTTTCATTTCTGTTAACAGGAAAAAGAGAAGTGGTTCGCCATTTCATTTGTGGGCAGCATCTTATGGATTGCTTTCTTCTCATACCTAATGGTCTGGTGGGCTTCCATGGTGGGAGATACAATCGGAATACCCAACGAGGTAGGTTTTTTTAAAGTTAAATTAACATTGAATAATCACTTTTTGGGGAACGGATTTTGTGCTTGTTTTTATGTAGATGATAATCATAAATTCGAGTTTTCTCAAATTTTAAATTTATTAACGTAATATATTTAAATAGAAAAACCGGTTCAAATAAAAATGAAGATCCGTTGAAGAGGAATCGATTCTTTATTTGAAACACTTAGTGTTCTCTCTGCAAGACACGTAAAAAGTACAAACTGGAACCTCTAATATTCCAGATTTTACATTCTTTATGAAATCAACCTGAGAGCAGGTACTCTCCAGTGGTCATTTAGAGATGACTTTAAAGTGACCTAAGGCATTCAGAGCTGCTACAAAATCACTCTTCCTCAAGTGGAATCCGAATCTTTCACAGCGCATACCACATTGCATTCGTCCAAGGGAGTGATCACTGAATGGGACCTATTAAGTCTTTCTGAAAAAGAAACAGTACAAGAACTGAAAGATCAGATTGTGAAACAAGCAAAAAGAATCATGATACGACAAGTTGGCAACCTAGTTCCAACCCGTAACATAATGTTAAACTTCGATACATCTAATTTACCACGGCCCCGGGTGCCAAGCGTTATAGTGATCAAGCGAATTTCAGAGTGATTCGTAAAGCGTTTACTCAGAGCCAAAGTTCTTATTTAGTTTAAAAAGTTTTTTACATTGTCTTTAATTAATAACTTAGTCTTACAAATTGTAAGCAAGTTTTAAGAAAGGAAATCCACCTTTCTTTTTTCTTTTTCAACTAACGTACTAACCCTTATACCGCTTGGTCACTCTAGCGGCACTGCTCCTGCCTCCCCGTGGCGGGGCCGGTAACCTGGGAGAAGAAATCCACTCTCCCAGGGCTGAAAGGAGCAAAGATGGAAAACAGTTCATTTCCACCTTTAGAGCCATCGAGCTCAAGACTAGCAAATAAAAGTGAAAATGACTATTCTCAACCAAAGAGGTTGAAAACAACACCTAAAGAGGAGATACCATCCTTCCTCATCTTGCACTCTCTATCAGATCAGCCCCTGAGCAAATTATCACCTTTTCTAGTGCAGAAATGCATTGTCTGCTGCTGGTTCACCTAAATCAGTACGGCGACTTCAATCAGGTGATCTTCTAATAGAAACAACTCAACCTCAACATTCTGTAAAGCTATTAAAGCTCACAACTTTTGGAGGACAACAAATAAAAGTTACTCCCCATGCCACCTTAAACTCCTCAAAGGGAGTAATAACAGAATGGGACTTATTACTTGTACCAGAGGAGGAAATTGTCCAAGAATTACACGATCAAAAAGTCATCCAAGCAAGGAGAATCATGACCCGAAAAGACGGTACACTCGTTCCAACAAGAAGCATAATTCTTACCTTTAGCACTCCTAACTTGCCAACATCTGTGAAAGCAGGCTACCTGCATTGCCGTGTCCGACCATACATTCCGAATCCCATCAGGTGCTACAAATGCCAAAAATATGGACACTCCCAGACTGCATGTCGAGGTGAGGCAGTATGTCCCATCTGCGGGTCAAAAGACCATAACCAATCTGATTGTGCCACTACCACTCCGCATTGTCCAAATTGTAAGGGTAACCACCCAGCTTTCTCAAAAACATGTGAATTATGGAAGCAAGGAAAAAAAATTCAAAAATATAAAGTAGAGAACAAAGTGACATACTCAGAGGCAAGAAGACAGATAATCAAAACAGAGATAAAGCAAACATATGCCGCAGCAACCCAATCTTCACAGTCTGTAGGGATCCAATCTGAAGTATCGATTCCTCCAAATATATCAATTGCGAACTGGGCACGTTCGTTGCTTTCTGTTTCAAAACAGTCTCCTGCACAAAAAACAAGTGAACAGTCCAATAATACCCCAATCACCATACCAACGGAGGCCTCCTCAACAACAAAACCAAAAGTAATAGAAACCAAAAAACCGCAAACATCCACCACCGGAATGGACATTGATGAACATCACGAAGCAGAAGATACAATTTTAGAACTACATGCAAGTGAAGAGATGGATGTGACCCGACCCGTTTTTCCCAGGAAAGACAAAGCAAAAATTGATCGATACAAGCAAGCTGCAACTAAAAAACAGTCAGAATCGAAAACAACACAAAAAACCTCATAATGGAAAAAATCCTTCAGTGGAATTGCAGAGGATTTCGAAATTCAAAAGATGATTTGCAGGATCTAATCGATCGGTATGAACCAGCTGGCATAGCCTTACAGGAAACCCTTCTAAATTCACGAGTGTGCCCTTCCGTCAAAAATTATACCATTTTTAGACGAGATAGGAGCATTGACACGCCAGCTCATGGAGGGGTGGCTATCATTGTCAGAAATAACATTCCATCCAAGCTGGTATCCCTCCAGACTCCTTTTGAAGTAGTGGCAGTGCGCATTGAAATTGGTATCACCATTACAATAGCCTCTATATATCTCCCTCCTAATTTTGCTTTCTCCTCAGATGATTTAGAAAAGCTAGTAGATCAGCTGCCATCTCCTTTCTGCTTACTGGGTGACTTTAATGCTCATCATCCTCTATGGGGATCGCCAAAAATTGACAAAAGGGGTAAAATAATAGAATTGCTTCTTGATACACATAACCTTACTCTGTTAAACACTGGTGAACCCACATATGTCCATTTTACTACAGGATCCATGACTGCAATAGACCTTTCAATCTGCTCTCCCTCCATTTATGCCAATATGGGGTGGTCAGTTCTCGATAACCCGCTAAACAGTGATCACTTACCGATTCTTTGCAGTATTCAAACACAAGTAAACTTATCTCCATTGCAGCGATCCACGTGGAAATTCTATAGGGCAAACTGGCATAAATTTTCCTCCCTAATCCAGTTTGATGATGAGATAGTCCAGTCTCAGCCCATAGATAGTGTCAACGATCATATAACAAATCAAATATTACAAGCTGCGAATTCTGCAATACCAAAATCTTTACCTGGGAAACGCAGACAGAGACATTACTGGTGGAATCAGGAATGCACAAATGCTAAACAGACAAAAAATCGAGCTTGGAATCTCTTTAGAAAATTTCCTACAACTGCTAATTTTATTAACTTTAAAAAACTCAAGGCCAATTTCCGCCAAAAAAGAAGAAAAGCAAAGAAAGATGCCTGGATAGATTTTGCTTCCACCATAAACAAGGATACGGACAGCAGACTTGTCTGGAAGAAAATTCAAGCACTTAACGGTAAATTTGTGCAGTCTCCAGCCTCAATCCTGAACTGGAAAGGGCAAGAATTGTCTGATCCAAAAGAAATAGCAAACGCATTAGCTGAGTCTTTCGCCAATATATCAGCAGTGTCCACATACAGTCAAACCTTCCAAAAAATTAAGGCATCTGCAGAACAACATAAAATAAATTTTTATACTAAGGCATCTCAGCCGTACAATCAGCCATTCACGTTAAAGGAACTTTTTGAGTCTCTAAACAAAACATCAAGTACTGCTGCCGGCCCGGACGGAGTATGCTATATAATGTTAAAAAAGTTAAATAATAAAGCAATAAGTTCCCTATTGAAATTCTACAATCGAATTTATTTAGAAAATACTTATCCACACTCATGGCGTCACTCAATTGTACTAGCTTTTCCTAAGCCAGGTAAGGATCATACCATACCGAATAATTACAGGCCGATATCGCTGACTAGCTGTTTAGGCAAAGTCTTAGAAAAAATGGTGCACAGGCGGTTAACGTGGCTTCTGGAAACAAAAACAATCTGCTAAACCGAAATCAGTATGGTTTTCGGAAAAATCACTCAACCTTAGATGTGATGATTAAAGCAGAAACAAATATCCGCAATGCTTTCATCAAGAGACAACATCTGGTTATGGTCAATCTCGATATTGAGAAAGCGTTTGATACCACTTGGCGATATGGTATCCTTCAGGATCTTCGATCATTCGGTCTGAGGGGGCAGTTACCACAATTTATACAAAATTTCCTACACTACAGATCTTTTCAGGTCAGATATAGGAACGCTATATCCAAATCATTTGAACAAGAGGAGGGTGTACCGCAGGGTTCCATCCTGAGTGCAACACTATTCACAATAAGAATTACAAATATAACACAAGACATACCAAAAACAGTTGAATCATACATGTTTGCCGATGACCTGATTATCTCTTGCCAGTCACAAACCATGATTTCCATTGAAAGGCAACTTCAAATGTCCATAGCCAGAATAGAATTGTGGGCGCAACGGAATGGCTATTCATTAGCAGAAAATAAATCGACTGCAATTCATTTCTGTAAAATACGAAAATTACACCCAGATCCTGAAATATATTTAAAAAACAATCGGATTCCTCTTACCAACAATTTTCGTTTATTGGGTTTATACCTTGACAGTAAGCTTAACTTTTCCAATCACATAGCCTACCTTAGAACGGCCTGTCAAAAGAAATTAAACATCTTAAGAGCTGTGTCATCTAACTCCTGGGGTGCTGATAGACACTCCCTCACATATCTTTATAAAAGTTTTATCCGGTCCCGCTTAGATTACGGGTCACCTGTCTATGATTCTGCAAGAAACAATTCCTTGCTACGTCTAAATACTGTTCAACATAGTGCCCTAAGGATAGCTACAGGTGCCTTCAGGACATCCCCAGTCCATAGCCTGTATATTGACGCAAATGAACCGCCATTACACCTTAGACGAAAATCCTTACTATGTAGCTATGCTGCAAAAATAAAGTATTCCATCTCATCCTTGCTGGGAATACCTGTTTAACCCTCAGTATGAAATGCTATATCGTAATAAACCTAATGAAAACCGCCCTGCGGGTATTAGATTGCAAGAACTGATGCTCAGTTGGAATATTAACTTCCAGCATATCCTTGAAGACGTAGCTCCTCCTGAACATCCCTGGTCTCATTACTCACCGCTCTGTGATAATTACTTTCTGAGATGGAGAAAAGGCTCCCTGCCAAACAACAACTTCCAGCAGCTGCATAAAGCCCACGCCTTAGAAAACGCAGAGAAATTTCACATATATACAGACGGCTCCAAAACAGATGAAGCTGTAGGTGCTGCAGCAATCTCTTCTGCTTTTTCAACAGCTGTGTCTCTTCCTATAGAATGCAGTATCTATACCGCAGAACTGTATGCAATAAAACTAGCTCTAGATAACATAACCAAACAGCAAATCAAAAAAGCTCTTATATACACCGACTCCTTAAGTGCCGTCACTGCCATTCAATCTACTACGTCTTCCCAACATCCCATTCTGAAACAGATACGGTCTCAATTATACCAATATCAAACATCCAAACAGTTGGTTACCTTCTGCTGGATACCTGGGCATGTCGGCATCCCAGGTAATGAAAGTGCAGATCATGCTGCTAAACATCCTACAAATAGATCACTCTATCATCTGAAAGTCCCACACATTGATTATAAATCCACTATTAAAACAGCATGTAGGCTTCAATGGACTAATCTGTGGCAAACACAAGTAAATAATAAACTGTTTCAGATTAAAAAAGAACCTCAGTTGTGGACTTCTAGTTTCAGGAAAAGCAGACGTGAAGAAGTGATCTTGGCAAGACTCCGTATTGGACACTCATATACAACTCATTTGTTCTTGCTTATGGGAGAAAACCCACCTCAGTGTTCATTCTGTCAGACTCAGCTAACAATCAAACATATTTTAATAGAATGCCCTAATTATTCAAGTAACCGGAAATCCACTTTTTATTCTGCATCCAATCTGCTGGAACCTTTAAATTTACTACACATACTGGGAAATAATGCAAATTTTGAAGCACTGTTTAGATACTTGAAGAGCATAAATGTATATAATGGCCTCTGACAACAATTACATTAATAACTCAGTCATAAGTTAATAAAGAAAAGGCACAATATGGCCCAGGAGGCTCTTGTGCCAAAAAACCCAAAACAACAACTAATTTACCACTTCAATTAAAGTAGGTTATTAAATTGCCGAGTTCATCCATTTATGAAAACCCTTTAAGATGTCAAATATTTGGCCACTCCCAGACATGTCTGGATGGAAGATGTCCAAACTGCGGTTGTAAAGACTATACTCAAGCAGCACTGCAATAATTTTACAATGTCCCAATTGTAAAGGACATGCGGCTTATCCCTAAAATTGTAAACTGTGGAAGTTAGGAAATATGAGATTGAAAACAAAGTATCTAATCAGAAAGCAAACTAAATAAATTATGCAAAACGAGCATATGCCTCCACTTCTCGAAGTTTTCAAACAGAAGCGATATATCTCCTAGACATATCAATCACAGAGAAGACAGTCAGTGCTATCGGTCTGTACTAATACGGATGAACTAATTAAGAATTATTAAAGTTTGAATGAGGAATACATAAATGGCTAGGTCTGGGTGAAGATTTGGCCAAAATATAGAAGTCTTTCAGCTTCAGTTTTGAATGTTTTGTAAAGCATAAAGTTGAAATATAAAATTTCAGTAATACTCATCGTAAACGGCAATCTCAGTCTGTGTTCAAAATAGTATTTGAGGAAAGGTAAAATTTTGTTCTAAAATTTTTATTGAGTCAATAACTAAAGATGGCAAAGAGCCCGTTTAAAGTGGAAGCCACGTTTCTTTTTCAAGAATTCATCGCAACTGTGTCAAGTTATGAAACAACTAAGCTAATGTTATGCCAAGGAGTTTACATACGAGTTTGAGTACAATCAGTTTTAATTAGTAATTTTTAATATAATATATATAGCTTGGTGGTATTTACCAAGCTGGAATAATAATATCTGACCTTCCTAGCAAGCCATGCATGATACGACTTTTCAGTACAAAAGTTGTAGAGGCTCCACGCATCTAGACCAGAACATGATTTCTGTACAGGTGTTTCGTGCTAATTATGTGGGTGAGGTTACTGTCCTGTCATTCCTAATAGCGAGACTTAATGTATGATGGTAAACTGCTGAGTGAGGTCGCTTGTTACTTTCTTTGAGTGGGAAAAATGGGATATCTTCACGCAGTAAGAGGGGTACTTTTATTATTAATTAGTGTCGAAGGAATTGTGATAAAATTATCCGCTTGGAAATTCTAGTTAAGTTATGAAATATTATTTCGCTTATTAATAAATAGCCTATATTTATAAATGTATTTATAGATATAAATCTTACTCCTGAAATCTTGTGGTGTTCTATGATCTACTGAATCTTGTGTACTCAGATTTTTATCCCGCAATTACCATCACTGAGATCAATTTCATGGAGATCCCCTTCTTATGGTCGTGCGTGTTTGTGCGAGATTTTTAAAATTGCATTTAAAATTGACGGTGCGTCCAATCGGTGTACAAACCAATTTGATTTGAATTTGATTTCTACAGTGCATGTTTTATTTGCACACTTGTCATACCATCGCGAAGCGGACTACGAATTTTTTAATAACTCTTTAGCAGTTCGAACACGCGCAGACACCAGTTACCATCCTTTTACTATCCAATTTCACTCGCAGAACCAACTTTTCTTCACCATTTATTCATTCAACTTCCCTTTTCTCAACAACACTCCTTTTCATGTATTTCCTGAAAACCACTCTACAGAAGTTCAAGTCAAATATCTTCTTTCATCTTCTTAACCCATGCACGGTGCTAAGTACTATAGGTTCTAATACCTATCGTGTTTGTGGTTTTCATAAAAAAGAGGCCGATGCACTCATTTTGGACCATAGTCCAATTTTCCAATATGCAATGGAGGAATTCTCCAAAGCAGAAAAATGTCTATGAAAGTTTTTACAACTGTTTTCTTTGACCACAGTGGTCTGTTTGTGTTAGATTTTAAAGAACGTGTGGCAACGTTAACTCGGAACAGTATGCGCAGTCTCAGCACCCGACGACCAAAGACAACCCACAAAGGAAATAATTCTACTTAACGATAACGCAATCTTTTGGCGTTTACCAACCGATTCAGGCCTTGCTTAAAAAGATTCCCTGGCAGGTATTTCGAACATTCTTTGGACAGTCCAGATTTGTCATCAGTGACTCGTTTCTTTCCTGACTCGTTTCTTTTCCGTTAAAAAAAAAAAAAAAAAACGCTCTAAAAGGACATTTCGATTCTTACCCTTAATAAATTAAAACAGAAATAGAATAGTTCTGCCTAAACCCTAAAGGTTATTCCAAACAGTTCAGAAAGCTTAAATGTCTTAACTATATTTTTCTTAGTTATATTCGCTAATGTAGATGTTTTTCTGTATGAGATTTTTTTTCGCATGCCCGAAAGATACTGGAGGAGTAAAATGGTATTCCAGAATAAAAGCTTAATCGTAATATATTTCCATTTAAATTTGGATGGTCACCATAGCTGGAAGACTTCACAATTTCATTGTAGTTATTTTATTTCAGCCACTATACCATCGCAATAGAATGGGCCATATACTCTTTTGTCAGTGTACCGACTTTAACTCTCAACGTACGTAAATTGGCGTACATACGTTACACTAAGACAATAACTGAAGCACCAATAATGCAGAATTCATTAATGATTTAAAAGGAAAAACGAAACCGCATGTTGTTTGGGATTGGATCTAGTCGTTACTCGGTCGTTGGATAGAATGATAATTCTATTCCCCTCACGAAACGTTTAATGATTTCTGTAGTGAGGAGCCACTAATCGATGCTTCCGTGATCCGTAAGACAATTACTCTTATCGTGAGCCAACAAGCTTTAAGAGGGAAACAGACAATTCCACGAATGACTACAACAAAACAGGGGCAAATGAACTTATCGTCTTAAAGAAATCCTGTGATTGATCGCTCTCAGAAAAGAAAAATATTTCACAGTGAATAGCTTGCACTCCACTTTTACAAATCGCCAATTCCACCATTGAACAATAACAGCCCGTGGTAGCAACCCTCAAAAACAATCGCGACTGTATCTAATTGAGCATCGTAAATAATAAAAACGCATTTACTCGCATTCTTTATTTGAAGGTAAAACCGTCAACAGCTATAACAAATAATTTATACTCCAGCACCCTTATCAGCTATCCATTAAGCTACAGTATGTAGCAGCTCAATAGATAGTCAATCGTATATTTGAGGGAAACACTTTGAGCATCGACTACTTGGTCGAAATTTTTCCGGTTCATACGATATGATGAAGGATTTATGATCGCCTTTAAGAATTTTTCCATTCTCCAGTTGGGTTAGAACCTGGGATTCATTAAACCAGTGCTTAAGTAGTGGATGTTTCAAAGCCAACATCTGTTTCTTGAGCACATACACCAATTACACACTAATCGAACTACTTATTTTTGTTCATAAGCTCGATTAATTGGATCAAGATGCGTTTCAGAAAGGTTATGCTTTTTTCTATATCTTAGTCTCTCGAGAGGTCCAGGGGTTGTTAATAAGTAATAAAGGAAACGTAGTTGAGAAATATTCAAGGATTTTATCTCAGTTTGATCTAGATAGTCTGTTCATAGGTTGAAAATGATTCACAGTTTGGAGATGTAATTGTTCGATAGAAATTAGATACCCAAAATGATGCAATGCCATTAAAAACATCGAGTGGATCATGCTGAACTTTGTATAAATGGTGAACATCGAAAATTTAAAATTTTCCCGAAATTAGCTATTTTCGGAAAAGCAGATACTTTTCTTTCAACGGATAATGAGGAGAAATAAGATTATTGTTAATTTTGAAAGTTTGACAAAACAAAACGGAAGTAACTTATATCTAGAAAATTTTTTTAAAGATTTACGATGTAAACTTATATCCACATAAGTTCAAATCAAAAATATCTTCAGCGGGTCTCTTTTTCTGGAATCTCAACAAGATTCTGGAAAAGATAGACTGAGGCAACCAGAATTGATTCCATATCAAAAAGAATCTATTATAATTCTAAATTAAAATTTCTAATAGCGTATTCAACAGGAAATCATCCAATGGGGAAAACGTTGCCCTTACGTAAAAAGATCGGTCTATTAATTTACACCAAATGAAAACCACCCTGTTGGAAAACTGCATAATCTTGTCAGAATTCCACTGAGCGTTAACTTAATCTTCAGGTGTAATCACTAAATTTGATCTTTAGGTCTCTGAAGAGGAAATGTGCTCAGAGGTAAAATTTCAAAGAAGTGGCAGGAAGTTGTGAAAACTAAAAAATAGTTTATTAAATTCGTAATAGATGCAGTATAGCCATCGCCCCCTTTGCACCACAATCTAATACAACAAAATCAATTCACTAAACGTCTTCTGACTGTATGGCAAATTTCTTGCTCCATTTTAAGACCATAGATACGGAAAAGATATTCAAAGTGCCAGAAGTACTGGGAAACTAATGTAGGGGGTCGTTATAGCACTTTCCTATGCACCACAAAGTGCAATGCTCTGCTCCGAAGCCAATTTTCAATAATGAAGGATGTGATGGGATTCACCGGATGCTGAAATACCTACGAGTCGTTACTGTAATAAGATAAGAGACCAGCAACCAACCGAGCACAGTTCAAATGTAAACTCGCCAACTAGCTCTGCTTCAGTTCTGTAGAAGCTGACTCCTCCATATGTATTTATTGAAAGTTAGTCCAAACATCCAGGATGAACATCACGTTTCGTCTTGCTTCTCAACATAGCATAAAAGATTTTAAGAACTTTGTGTCCGGGATTGCCATAAATATAGCTGTAAATATCTTCTATTCTATGCATTTTTGTTTTTCCTTATGATATAACTTGAATTTCTTCAGTCTTACCTTTTAGAAATATCAGTTTTAAAAGGCCGCTCACCAACAAATTAACATCAAATAAACAGATGTCAAATTCCTAATTACATTTACATTCCAGTTTTATGGAAGATTCGGGTGTTTATAAGTCATGGCTTTAATTCTGGAAACCTCATCTACTAGAGGTAAATAAGGTTTATAGATTTAAAAATCCATTTTTTTTGAAAAGTTTATCGAAGTGCATTTCGGGAAACTTCTCTTCCCAATCAATTTCCTCCATCTTTAAGTAAATGTATGCTTTAGAACCCCAAATTTTAACTATACTGGTTTAATCTATAGGTATTATTCCTTACAGGTTATGGGACTGACATTTCTAGCAGCTGGTACGAGTATACCCGATCTCATTACCAGCGTTCTCGTAGCGAGGAAAGGATTTGGAGACATGGCTGTGTCTAGTTCTGTGGGCAGCAATCTCTTTGATGTGACTGTGGGGTAAGTCAACGTTTTGCTATTTCTAATGCAGGAAATCTACTAATAATTCAGAACCTTTTTTTTTTTTTAACAGGCTCCAATAATTGTAGTCACAAATAGAATTCTCAGAACAGTTTGTTTAGCCACAATGATTGCAATCTGATGCGATCTTCTCTCAATGAAACCTATCTTTATCATGAACATTTTCCATCAGCCGAAAACATTTTATATAACTCAGTCGTCCGCTATCGGTTCTTATAAATCCTTAAATCTTAAGAACATCTTTAAATCTACCCTAAACTCAGCAACGTATTACGGAATTTGACACTGACAAAGTCACTCATAAACGGTAAACTTTCCAAAACCCGTGGAAGTAACAGATCTAGGTTGCATTTCAACGCAGGTGGTGTTGAAATATTTTTCTGGCTTGCTGTCATGGGAAATAAATCCAAGCCTGTCGCTATCAACGGAGGGAACCTGACATCGAGACAAAAAATACAAGGTAGTAAAGCGTTTTGTATATAGAATTGGGAAAGGCTGTTATGTTTACTTATACCATATAGTCATTCAGTTTCCCTTCTCTTGAATTTTAAATTGATTTCAGTTAGTTGCTTAGAAATATCTGATAGATATTTAGTTTTGAAATATCTGATATGTCACATCATTTCTTCACATCTTTAACTTCTCACTGAATGAAGAGATAGATATATAATAAGATTTTAACCAATTTCAATTGTTTTATCTTGACACCACTAATATCAAAGAGCAAGTTGGAGTCTTTATATTTGTTGAGACCAAATACTAGTGCTGGATAACAAGAATCGCCTACTGCATTTTCCAGAAATATGAGACCGCCGTTGCACCTTCAGTTGTACATCCAAACGTATGAGGAGAATATTTTTAAAATATTGCTGAAGAATTCGATATTGGTGTTTATCTGATTTTGTAAGCGTTTTCTCCTTAACATTGATTACAATTATATGCGATTCTTTATCGAAGAAATATGCTTAAGCTGAAAAACAAATTGATTTCTTAATAATTATTAAGAATACTGCTTGAAAGAGCCTCTTCATTTCGATCATGGATTTCTTAAACATTTCATCAAGGTTCTTGAACTTTCTCCAAGCCACAAAAGCATATAAAGGCATAAGCTGTAATAAGGACTTTACAGGTAATTCGAAACATTCACTAAATTTAAATGCGCCGTTGGAGCAAACATATTTACGAGGTAAACTCATTCTTAACGGTAGGGTCCAGTGTGCCAAATGATTGTGATCGAGCGTTTTCTCTGTGCTTAAAGTGAGATTGTATAAAAGCGATTTATAGTTCTTTGGAAAGTTCCTGTCCTTAAGAAATTTATTTAATATCAGCTACTGTTACGAAAGTACTTGTACAGAGCAAGAAAGGAAAGCTACCTTTCTTTATTTTTCATATTTCTATTACTAACACTTACTACTTTACGCTTGGTCATACCGGGCACTGCTCCTGCCTTCCCGTGCGTGGCCAGAAACCTTGGCAGAACAAGGGCCAAAAGGAGCAATTATGGAACATAATGTGTTTCCTCCTCTAGAGCCGACAAGCTCTCGGCCAGACATAGAAACCGAACATGACACGTCGCAACCCAAGAGGTTTAAAACCAACTCCTCAGCGACAGATTTTCCTGCATTTCTCATAATGCACTCTCTTACAGATCAACTTCTGACTACACTGTGTCCGTTTCTTATCCGGAAACACCTGGAAAGTCTGCCAGGATCTCCTAAGACAGTCAAGAGACTGCAATCAGCGCATCTACTAGTAGAAACAAACAGTCGGAAACATTCACAGTACCTCATGAAAATTACAAATTTTGCTGCATTTCCAGTACAAGTTTCTCCCCATGGAACCCTAAACACATTAAGGGAGTTATATCCAGCTGGGATCTATTGATTGTCTCAGAGGAGAAGATAAGTCAAGAGCTTCAGGAGCAAAATGTAATTGCAGTGAGAAGAATCATAATTAAAAAGGACGATACACTCACACCTACAAGGAATATTATACTCACTTTTAATACCCCAAACCTACCTTCGTCCATAAAAGCAGGTTATCTTCTTTGCCGCATTCGACCGTACATTCCTAATCCCTTGAGAAGTTAAGTGCCAAAAGTATGGCAACTCTCAAACGGCATTATTTTATTTTAATTCAACATGCTTTAACACGGTTGGTGTCAACTGCATAATTCACAATATGAGTATTCCCAACCCCGTAGGCCTATTTGAAGTATTGGCATGTATAAGAAACCCAGTTTAGCCCAACTGTGGATCCTCTGATCACACTCAAAATGATTGTTCGGCAACAGAAATGATCTGCCCTACCTGTAAAGACAATCAGCCTACTTATTTTGGACATGCGACTGGTAGAAAACTGAAAAGAAAATTGAAGTATACGAATGAAAACAAAGTAAGCTTTCAAGAAGCGAGGAAATTTTCACCCGGTATTACTAAACGTGCATATTCCAGTGTTGCATAAAAATATCAATCAGTGGCCACTCAAACTGACATTAGAGTCCCTTCAAACACATTAATTTCTGACTGGGCACGAACTGTTCTCTCTCAACAACAGTCCAATATCTTCAAGCACTTGAATCAGGAGCAATACTGCTCTTACAGTACCAGCGAAATCTCCTCCTCCAATGATTGATGGTGCATAAAATAATCGAGGTTCAAACGTAAAAAAAGAATATCCAGGACATATCCATGGATGCAACTGACTCGTCCAGACAGGAAGACCCAGTCTTAGAAATATGTGGAAGAAGATATGGATACCGGTCGGCCATTCTTCTCCAAAAAAGACAAACCGAAGTTTGAACGCCATAAACCTGTCGCATCAAAAAAAAACAGTCAGATACAGCTTCTTTTACTAAACCCGAATAATGTCTTATCTTCTACAATGGAATTGTATACTATTTCGTAGCAACTTTAACGATATTCAAGATTTAATTAAACGCCACTCTCCAGTTAGTTTCTGTATACAGGAAATCTATTTAACTTCTCAAATTTCTTCCAGCATAAAGAACTATTCTATCTATCAACATGATCGTAATACTTCAACTTCCTCCCGTGGGGGTGTGGCCATCTTTATCAGCTCATAGATCCCAAGCAAGCAAATTGTTTTGAACTGAAATTTAAGTTGCTGCACGTTTTGCTATCCCAGATTGAGTTAATATTAGTATCAATTTATCTCCCACCAAGTCATACCTTCTCTTACCAAGACCTTGAAAACCTACTAATACAGCTACTGCCCCCTCTTTGTCTCTTGGGCGATTTCAATTGCCACCACCCCATATGGGGATCTACTAAATTGGATAGTCATGGCCGACTGATTGAAACCTTTTGTAGATAAAGCAAAAGCTTACCATTCTTAATACCGGGGCACCTACTCGCATACAATTACCAACTGGACAAACTTCTGCAATCGATCTCTCAATATGCTCCCCGATTCTGTTCCTGTTATGGACGATCCCATAGGCAGTGACCATTTTCCGATTATTTGTGATTTGCTCACTACACAACAACCATTAGCCAAATCCTGCAAGAAATGGAAGTTCTATCGAGCCAATTGGGTCAAATTTCAGTCAGCTGTCACTCTGGACGAGAAATTTATACGAACACAGTCGATAGATGAAGCCACAGATTACATCACTTCACACCTACTAGGCCCCGAGTGCCAAGCGATAGTGACATAGCGATTTTTTGTGCCATATATAAAGTGCTCTTACTCAGCGAATAAGTTATATTTATTTTAGTGTCTTTTATTCCTGTTTTACTCAAGTGATTCTTTATTTAAAAAGAATCGAGAAAGGAAATTCACCTTTCTTTCTTTATATATTTAATCCATATTAGCCCAACTAACTTCCTCAACCGCTTGGTCACTGGTGGCACAGCTCCTGTCTCCACGTGGCGGGGCCAGTAACCTGGGAGAAGAAAGTTACTCTCCCGGGGCTAAAAAGAGCAAAGATGGACTTAAATAATTTTCTCCTTTAGAGCCATCAAGCTCAAGGTCAGAAATGTTCAATGAAATGACTCAAACCAACCTAAAAGACTTCGAATAGAAGTAGTGTCATAACCTCCCTAACTTTCTGGTGATACACTCTGTCTACGCAGCCTGGATAAGCTATCACTATTTATGATACAAAAATATTTAGAATCAATTGCAGGATCACCAAAAATGAAGACTACAATTAGGAGACCTTGTTGAAACAGCCACCGCCAAACATTCTGAGGGGCTGTTAAAGACAAACATTTGGTAGGTTTCCAGTATCTGTTACTCCCTACAATACTTTAAATTCATCGAAAGGACACACACACACACACACCTGCCTTCAGTGTCTGGGAAGGAATTAGTCCACAAACTTAGTAATCAGTGCGAAGCGCATAATGATTAAAAAAAATGGAAATCTCGTACCAACTCGATCCATCATTTTAACCTTCAGCACTCCTGATTTGCTATCCACTGTGAAGGCTGGCAATTTAAACTGCCGGATTCGGCCGTACATCCCGAATCCTCTTCGCTGTTTTAAATGCCAGAAATATGGCCATTCTCAGCAGGCATGCAGAGATGATGCCATCTGTCCTATATGTGGCTCTAAAGACCATACATAAGCAGATTGTTCAGCCTCAACCCCCTTGTGTCCCAACTGCAAAGGAAATCATCCTGGGTTTTCTAAATCATGTGATATGTGGAAAATTGGAAATAAAATTCAGAGATACAAAATAGAACATAAAGTAACATATCCTGAAGCACGCAGACAAATGATGTCGACCATGCCCAGTCAATCTTATGCGTCTCGCACCCGAAGCTATATTTTAACTGCAGCTCAAACAGACGTGTAAATACTGCCGAACACCTGTTTGGCAAATTGGGTTAAAGAAACCCTATCAGCCTCTAGAAAAGATACTCTTAAAACCAGTGAAGTCACAAACACCCCAATTAGTATCCCAACTGATATTCCAACAGTCTCGTAGGACACTGAAAGAATGAAAACTACTAAAGATTGTAAGAAAGCTGAACCTCAAACAAACAGTATGGAAGTGGATGTACACCCGGATTATGAGAAACCCATCCTAGAATTGCATGCCAATGACATTATGGGTACTGGTCGCCCCACATTCCCAAAAAAAGACAGGAAAAAATGTTCCGCATCCAAAAAACAGACAGATCGAATCATCCTCAAATAAACCTAAATAATGCATAACATCATACAGTGGAATTGCAGAGGACTAAGCAGCCATTCTGATGACTTAAAAGATTTAATAGCTCAATTCAACCCAATAGCTGTATGCTTACAGGAAACATTCTTGTCACCCCAAGTTTTGCCAAAATTCTCCAATTATATGATGTATAGACGAGATAGAAACTCAGTCTCCTGCACGTGGAGGAGTATCCATTCTGGTTAATATTAACGTGCCAACCAAACCGATCCAGTTAGTAACAAATCTAGAAGCTGTGGCTACTTGTATTGCAGTTGGTACATCAGTTACTCTTGTTATCGTTTATATTCCACCATTTCTACTTCTTTCCCATTCAGAACTTGACAATCTCATTACACAACTCCCAACTCCAATTTGTCTTTTCGGTGACTTTAATGGACACTAGCCATTGTGGGGGTCCGCTACAATGGACAGAAGAGGCAAATTAATTGAAGAATTTGTGAATAATAGCGATCTTAATTTACCAAAGACAGGATCTCCTACTTACATCCATCTACCTACAGGATCTACTTCTGCATTTGACTTGTCAATTTGCTCTCCATCCATCTTTCCAATCCTGACACGGTCAGTATTATCCGATTCCTTTAACCACTTTCCAATTATTTGCTCAATACAAACAGCGGTAACTCAAAATCCTAACCAACGATCCAATTGGAAGTTTAGTAAGGCGAACTGCGATGGCTATTCTGCCCAAATGCTGTTAGACAGAATTTATGCCACTCACTTCTGCAACAGAATCATATTGATGATGTTAACTACTTACATCACCAATCAGATTCTGACTGCGGCAAATGCTTTCGTTCCAAAATCCAAGACATTTCGTGCTCACCGAAATCACTGGTGGAATACAGAGTGCTCTTATTGCCAAGCAAGATAAAAACCGTGCATTGAATGATTTTCAGAAGTCTCCTACTACCACTAACTTAATTGCTTATAAAAGGCTAAAAGCAAAACGCGATTCCTGGATTGCTTTTGCATCGACAATCACAAAAGACATTGACACACGGATCATCTGGAGAAGGATACAGGCGCTAAATGGCAAATTTGTTCGGCTGCCCTCTCCCATACTTCACTGGAAAGGAAAAGACATGTCTACGCCCGAAGAAGTTGCCAATACGTTAGCAGAATCTTTTGCCACCATCTCTGCTTCCTATGCATCCTCCTTCCAGAGCATTAAAGATCGTGCAGAACGGTAGAAAATTAACTTCTCAACGCGCCTCTCCTTTCCGTACAACCAACCCTTTACATTAATAGAACTGAAAGAATCATTAAATAGATCTCACAACAGTGCTTCAGGGCCAGATGGTGTTCATTACATTATGCTAAAGCATTTACATGAAGAGGACTTGTGTACCCTGTTGATTTTTTTTTTTAATCGGATCTTCTCTGAAAATGTCTATCCTTCTTCCTGGCGCCATTCGTTCATTATCGCCATACCGAAACCAGCAAAGATCCTATCCTGGTTTAAAATTATAGGCCAATACCTCTTACGAACTGCGTAGGGAAAATTTTCGAAAGGCTGATTCATACAGGACTCACTTACATCATGAAGTCACAGAATCTCCTTCTAGACCATCAGTATGGATTTCGGAAGAACAGATCAACGCTAGACGTGCTTATCAAAGCTAAATCTCACATTCGCAATGCCTTTGTCATGAAACAACATCTAGTCATGGTCAACTTAGATCTTGAAAAGGTATTAGACACTACTTTGCGTCATGGTATAATGGAACTTTACCATCCGGATCTAAGGGAACGGTTGCCTTAAATAATTCAGAATTTCTTGCGACTTCGGTATTTTCAGGTCCGATATAAAAACGCACTCTGCATCTCACATTCAAGAGGAAGGCGTACCACAGGGTTCGATACTTAGTCCAACACTATTCGCAATTCGAGTTAGCAATATGACATGGAACATCCAAAAACCGTTGAAACTTGCATGTATGCAGAAGATCTTACCATTTCCTGTCAGTCCAAAAGTATGACCACCATTGAACGGCAGCTCCAACTAGCCATTAACCAAAATAGAATCCTGGACTTTCGTGAAATGGTTATCGACCATCAGAAAATAAATGCACTGCCACTCACTTCTGCAAGTTACTGGCTCTCCATCCTGATCCTGAACTAGAAATAAACAAAACTCCAATCCCGCTTGTTAATACCGTTAGATTTCTTGGACTGATATTGGACAGCAAGCTAAACCCCCAAGTTCACTTCACTCATTTAAGAACTACTTGTCTAAAGCATATGAATATACTTCGATCAGTCTCGTCAATGTCATGGGGAGCTGATCGGTATACCTTACTGCACCTGTACAAGTCCCTAATCCGTTCACGCTTGGTTTGCTGTTCTTCAGTATATGACTTTTCTAGGGTAAGCACATTAGAACGGCTGAACGTCATACAGCACGGTGCTCTGAAGACAGCCCTAGGAGCTTTCAGGACTTCTCCGATTCGGCTTTGTTGGATTCTTTAGGATGAGTTTAACGTTTGCCATCTTCCAGAAAGTCGGGAAGGTACCTTCTCTGAGACGGAGGTTATATAGGTTTAATAGTAAGTTCGAGCGTACTCTACCGTTTTTTTTTTTTTTTTTTTTTTTTGATAATTTCGGGTTCCAGAAGGTCCGGTCCAGAGCATCTATTTCCCTTTATTAGGTCTGCTGCATTGCTGATATCTTCCATGGTGAAAGGGTGCTCTTTTGTTGCCGTTTGATGAGTCTCGTTGGCCTGGCAAACTCGGCTCTGTTCTGTTGTCATTGTTTGTATCCCTGGATGAATGGCAGCTTCAAGGATATTGTTGATGGTGTGTTCCCAAGTGATAGTCAAGTATCCTTCAGGCGTTTTTAGTGGCTTCAACTACTTTCCCTCTGGGGAGTTTGTTGGTGACGAGCTTGTATACAAGTCCCCAAGGGTCCTTGTTTCCAGTGGTGGAGACCAGGCGCTCCCAGGATTGGTTTTTGCTTTCTCTAATTTGTGCTGTATAGGCGTTTCTCGCCTCTTTGTAGCTCTGTCGTAGGGTTTCAATTTCCGTCGTCGGTCAGGAGCGCCTGGCTCGCTGAAAGGACGGTCCAATTGCCAATGTTATTGGCGGCATTCCTCGTTGCCATGGTGACATCTATAGTGGCCTCCCATAATGTGTTGCAGAATGTAGGCAGATTGTTGGATAAGTTTAGTACAGTTGAGGTTGCCAAGAACTCTTCCAACCTGGTCCCGTTTCTGGTACCCTGTCTATCTGGGGTATGGCTGTGCCACATGACACAGCCATACTCCAGATAGACAGGTGGGAGCAGTTAACGTCTGCTCCCACGATGAGTTTTGCATTTGGGAGCATATCACTAGCCAGACTTAAGTACCTTACTGCGAAGTCGATATCCTCACCCGGACGGCAGTAAAGGTCTGTGACATAAAACGCTTCCAAGGCCGTGGTGAGCTGGGCACATGCGGCCCAAGATGTGCATAGCTGAGTGATTTTGGTCACCGTTATATCTGGGTTTCTTACCAAGATCGCTGCTCATTGGGTGTTATCCCCCGTTTGGACTACTTTGTATGTTATGGGATAGCCCCTGACAGCCTTCATATGTACATATGGTTCTTGTAGTATTACTACATCAATGTTTTCTTCTTCCGCCTTCTTGCGGATTTGGTCGGCGACCGCCTTGGCTCTATGTGCATTTATCTGCATAAATTTAACCTCTGTGATGTTATATTTTTTAGGATGTGTTCCCATAATTGAGTCTTGATTGGAATAAACTCTTTGCTTTGAGGTATGTAGGACATTGACCATCTCTGGTTCAATGTGCGCTATCTAACTTTAAACTCTTGCAGTTTGCACAGGTTGGGTCGGTGTTTTTGTTTGGGCAGTCATGGAAGGCGTGACCTTTTGCTGAACAATGCTCACACGTGGGAATTGTCTGGGTGCATGTGTGGGTTGTATGCCCAAATTTGCAGCACCTGTAACATTTGGGCACAGTCACATGCTCCCGTAAGTGGTAACTGCCCAATTAACATTGATTCTGTTTTGGGTGCTTAAAGCCCTCCATGCCATGGGCGCGAGCTCAAGAACCCAGTTCTGGCGGCTTCCGTCCCTTGACTTGATTATGTACTTGGGCGTCATTATGTCTTCCATATTCCTGTCCGGAAATATGGCCTGTAGATTTCTTTGGAATAGCTCCTCTGATAGTTGGTCTGGGGTAAGGTCTTTGGCCAGGTCATATATTACGATTGAAGGGCCTCGTTTTTTTGGGCGCAGCAGCGGTTAGTCCTAGTTCAGGTATTTTCGGATTTTCTATTATTCTTTGTGGTTCCTCTCTTGTTTCCGTTTCTATCAGTCATTATTTGGGATTTGAGTTGTTCACTGGACTGGTTGTCGTGGGGTTTTGTTGGTCGTAGGACCACTAAGTGTGGTTGTTTTGGTAGGGTCTTTCTTTCGGGTTCGAGTACTTTGCTGGCCACTATCGAATCACTTGCTGGTGTCCTTACCGCTTGTGCATACCATGGAGCGCGCTGTAGCATTTGTTTGTCTCCATCCATGTTTCGTACTTCCAATATTGTCTCTGCCTTCTGTAGTTGGCCGAATGTGTTCATTAAGATGGCTTCGAGTTTATTCCATTGGTGTACGATTACTGCTCGTAGTACGGATGTTATTCTGCTGCTGTTTTCCTTCATCAGATTTTCTAAGGCCGTTCGCAGCAGTAATGTTTGCTCTGAAACTGTTCCCTTTGGTAGTGTTGGATCAAGTTCAGCATTTTCTAAAGGCTTGGGTTTGGTCATCTACCCCTATTGGGGGTTCATGCTGATCCTTTATTTCGCTGGTTACTCCGGGTTTTCCGGTCAGATTTTGGTACTGTTCCATTTTTGTTTTTTTATTTTGGCAATTGGTCTATGATCCTCGGCCTCTTCCTGTCTCTCTTCAGTTTGGCTGAGGGTACCATTCTCAATGAGTTCCGTGTCGTTTTCATGCATTTTATTTGTTTTTCCGGATAATCAGAATTGTCTGGTTTATCGAGGTGCTGCTGTTTTCCTACACAGGTCTCTTCAGGAATCGCTGAAAGATGCCTCACACGAGTCCGTACGTTAATTTGGAGAGGAACACTACTGTCTGTGTGTTTTTTCCTTCCCCCACCGAAACACATGGGGGTACAGCCGAGGGTAGAAATTCCCCTAGAACGATGGAAAATTTTTCCTTAGCTGTTTCTGAGGATGCTAAAGATGATGGTCAGATCAAAAAGTTGGGAAATGCACGAGAGAGAAGTTCCACTTCATCATGAAAGTTTATGGCAGAGGGGGGGGGGGGTAAGGGCGGTCACTGAACGCATAGTTTGCAATTAAAGGTTAACTGAGTCACAAGAAAGTTGGGGCTCTCGTTCAGCCCAGGGTATACACTAATGGGAGGCTCCTTCCCAGTCAATGGCCAGATCCTAGCGCGGCAGCCGCGTTATACCGGAGAACTTCTCTATTTTCCCTTCGCGAGCCACATGGTGACCATACAGTCTCGCAAACAAAGGAAAACAGAGAATAATGCTAGTATCTGGCGTAAATCCCAATAGAATAGCAAACGTTTCTCACCGAGGCACTCCAATAAGTTTAGTCTTCTTGTGGGAATACATTGTGGCACTTACTGTTGATTAAACACTTTTTTCCCTAATTTCCAATGTTCAGTTTCTTAGCAGGAATGTCATGAAATCTCCTCAGACACTGTAATCGGCTGATACGTGTTTTCCTTAAGTAAACAATATTCCCTGTGGGAACGGGGTTATTCTTCAAAGGGATAGTAAAGTGAAGGTCAATCTCTATTGCAGATGCACGAACGTAGTGTCTTCGTTCGCACGTTCACACTTCAGGCAATTATTCCAACTGCTATTGTACGTTGCAGGGTTATCATGTGGAAGGAAGGTCAGCTTTAGTATAGAGAATTTAGGAACAAATATGGATATAAAAAAATTACCTGATCATACTAGACATCAGAAGGCACTCGAATTGGATCATGCATGACATCTCGATTCTATCAGTATAAAAATCCCATACTATGGAGTAAGAGATCACCACTTAAAAACACAATAATACGGAGCACTGATTTAACCAGCCGCATGCACCATGACAACAAGTTATCTCAGTGCGAAGAGAAGTGGTAGTTGCACGGGTATGAATAGGAAATACGTATCTGACTCGCCCCCATCTACTCACAGGAGAGGGATCCTCCTCGGTGTCCACGCTGTTCAGCACATCGGTGAAACATATCCTAATTGACTGCCCACAGTATCAACAGGACAGAACATCCGTCCTGTCTTCTCTGACAAATCTGCGAGAACCGGTGACATTAAAGCATATTATTGGCGATCAATGAATTTTTATCTTTTCTGAAAAAATTGGAGTTTTTCATCCAGACATCGATTCCTACTACTGAATATTAATGAGAAATATAATCAAGAATTACCTGGAATTGTTGACATCTGGAGATACAAAAACGTATTGTTTATTCTGCAAGATTAAACTACATGCATATAATTGGAACAAGGCAGGTGGAAGTAATTCCCAAAATGATAAATTCCACGCAGAACAGATAAAAACTTCTCCTCTGCCACACACTTTCAACGTAGTGAATAACAGCATATTTCAATCCTTCAAGATGGCGGATCGAAATACAAATTCCTCTTCCCATATGCTGTTAATTTTAGATCGAAACTACAAATACCTTAACTCTAAAATAGGAGTTAATAATTTCATTAGTCGTCTTCATCCCAATTTGAGATGAAGGATAAAAATATAAACGTCAAGTAAAAATATAAACATCATTCACTCGTATATTTGATTTTAACCGGAATGTAAGTGCAGTTTTAAATGATTCTATATGTCATTTTAATGGAAGATAAAAATAGCGATTTGTCTCAGCAGTTTACCATAATACTCAAAAATAGTTACTGTAAAATTGATTTGAATCGAAGTGTAAAATCACCTTTTTCATGATTGACACACACAGATCTCAGAACCTCTTTTTTCACAATTAAATGAAAGCTAAAATATATGAATTTAAAGCTATAATGATCGAAAATGATAGTTCAAATTGGAAAACGGTTGTTCATGAGGCATGCATGGGCAACAGATATATAATTTAAATTTATGTACTGTGTACAATGTTCCTCAATTTCCTCAGTCTTTACTGAAATAATGCTAATCGGATTTTGATTTATCGCAAATTCAACATGTCCACACGTTGAATTAATGCGTAATTCTATTTTTATAAAGCAAGCAAATGTAAGGAGTGACTCTACCACACAAATTCGATATACTCTTGCTCGAGAACAGTGAAATTTGTCATTATTTTTTTGCAGATAGAAATAAATTAAAATAGTGACGTCCCAGATTATAAACACCCAAGTTGATTACCCTGGAATGGTGGCTTTCCTGTATAGGTGGTGTGCCATGCAGTGAAGTATCATTAACGTTTTAGTAAAGTTCAACTGCTATAACCCGAGAAATATTTATAGATAAAGAAATTAATTTTATTCAATTTATCGACTGGTGGTGTGGTATCGATGTTGCCAAGTCTATAATTGAGGCCAAAAGTTAGGTTAAAATGAATTCTGAGATCATAAAAAATATGCTATAAATTATTTCAAATATTTTGTGGAAAGATCATTGCGTTTTAAAACGAAAATGTCTCGTGAATCTTAACCTCGATTACCAACAACTGGAATTAGTCTTCCATAATTGACAGCCAAGTAACTTTCACAACGAGCTCTCATTCTATTTACAAGGTTAGTTTCATGAGAAGGCTTCATGGTTATAAAAAAATCCACTCCCCTGCAAAAGTAGTTCTTTACAGATTGGGGATTCTGCGAAGTCAGCATACCCCCGAATCATTTCCTTAAAGCATTGGAGGCATGCATAATCGGAGTTTGAGGTCCATAGATGTCAACACAATCCGAAGAATCTCATTTTGAAGAAATTTTTCTGTTGTCTGAGCTGTGTGTGTAGAAGGGCACTGTCATCCATAAAAAATCGATTCAGGAACTATGGCAAC
Source organism: Mastigoproctus giganteus (assembly GCF_048544385.1). NCBI lineage: Eukaryota > Metazoa > Arthropoda > Arachnida > Uropygi > Thelyphonidae > Mastigoproctus > Mastigoproctus giganteus. The sequence continues at coordinate 168,895,087 of NC_143581.1, read as the reverse complement.
TCGAAAGAGCCTCTCCTACAGCTCAATGATGAGTCCCTGTCAACTTTTTCTAAAAGTTGGCCCTATTTCTCCAGTGTCAGTCTAATGGTCCAGCGAGTGTCAGTTTTTTGAAAATCGGAATAAACCTTGTTCAGAATGTGAGGATAGTTGAGAGAGATCTTCACATTCTGAATAAGGTTTATTCACTAATTTTAGCGAGGGTAGGCAGAACTAAACCTCGCTGTAGGTTTAGTCTGACGTGTTCGGCAGGTTCATGAAGGTGGTGAGAAAAATCCCAGAACAATATTTCTTTCCTTTATTGTGAAAATATTTTAAGTGATGGTAAATACCATCAGATTATTGCAGATACGTCACGAAACTTCTTATGGACAAAATGCCTGAATTCACTGTGCATTGTTCGCTATTTCCGTGTCCTTTACATTGAGGTTCATTAATACGACGTTTTACAGTATTTGGAAGTTTCTCCCCTCTGGAAAATGTGATTGAATAGATCTCTTTTCCAGTCCATTAAAATTAATTCCTTGAAGTCGAATTATTTTAATCACGATGAAGTTATATAATCTCATGGAATCAGAAATAGAATATTAACTAAGAAATAAATTGTAAACAGCGTTCACATTTTCTAATCCATAAACGAACAGCAGTTCTTCGCAACTGATGCTCTCAATAGTTTAAATTAGGTGTATCGAAATATCAATGTAATGTTGTAATCCAGAAAACATTTAATTATGAAGTTAATTTTAAAGGTAAAATTTACAATACTATAAAGAGAATAATAAAGTAAACATCTTTTTATTTATGCCCTAATATTTTGTAAGGTTTATTATACTGTTTTATTTTAACCGATTTTCTTACAGTCTTCCTTTACCATGGCTGCTCTCGTGTTTTATTTTTGGACCAGTTGAGGTGAGCAGCGCGGGTATGGCGTGTTCCATCTTCATCCTCTTCCTGATGTTGATGTTTGTCATAATCTCCATAGCGATATTCAAATGGAAAATGAACGTGGGCCTTGCAATAGTGATGCTTTTTTTGTACTTTGTGTTCGTAGCAGTAAGTCTGCTGCTAGAGTACAACATTATCAGCTGTACTAAGATCATGACGGTCTTCGTGGGTAACTGAGGACACTTGGTTCGAACACTCCTCCTTGGTGCAACGATCTTTTTTTTTCACAAAATATAAATCCTTCGTCTGTAGATTTTCAAGAAGTCTGTAGCAGAGGCAGAAGTTGTACCAAACTTTAAAACAGACTGAACAAAATAACAAATAGAGGATTCTGCTTAAAACTAATAGCTGTAACATGGGAAGAAACTTGTGTAAATAAGATGTGGAACAATTGTTAAGAAATTATATTTATACGGAAAATGGAAGAACAATCAACGAAGAAAAAGAACCAGATGTTATATTTTAGTGGAAGAAATCGATATAGGTAATGACGGGTCAATGAAATATATTGTAAAGTAAAATGGTTGCTTGTTATTTTAATGAGGTTGTATATTGAAAGAGTTTTTTCTAATGAACGCACTAATAATTATTTTGCGCATAAATCATTGTGAGCCTAACGATAAATTAAAAAGAATTGTTACCAAAATTGTTGTCAAAGGAAATAATTTAATTTTTTGGACAAAAATTAAGTGTACTATTACTTTATAACCCAATAGGTCTCTTGGTTTGCAATAATACTAGTCAAGTAATCTTTTCATCCCCTGAACAAAGCTGCTAAGATTATTTTCTTGTTACATCTCCAGTGACTTGCGTTTCCGTCCATAGATGCCAAAATATGCACTTGTTTCTTTTATTATTGATAAATTTTCTCTTTTGTTTTATTTTTTACGAATTTCAAGCATGGCTTCCTTATCACGAAATAATTTAAAGGCAGTTAATTTTGAATAGTACTTGTTCAAATCATTTCAGATATTATTTATTTTTCCAACTTGCTTTTTTATTGATGAAAAAGCAAAATATATTTTTAATGTCAGCAATTCTGTGAACACAAATATTTTAATATTGATTCTAGTGTACAATTTCAGAACTTTCTTTTTTATCAACATCAAAATGACAAGCAGATCACAAACTAATATTTCATGATTTGTGGTTTTGAGTATTACATTGATTAACGTGTTTATCAAGTAGTTTTGTCTTCTAAAGCCGAATTAAGTTATGTCAGCTGAAATCATGTCACGAATTATTATACTTGCTAGTTATTTTGTATAATTAGCAAATATTCCAACAAATCTCACACATTACCTCGACGTTATTTCTTTTCCTCTTTGGACGAATATTTACAATCTATTTTTCTCGAAATATAGAAAATGATATGGTTAACAGTATGATAGATTAAATTAACATTTTTACGTGATATTCAAGTTAACATATCGAAATATTTAATTAGTTGAACTAAGCTTTAAAAAAGAAACGTAAGATTTCAAAGAAAGAGGAGTTTTATACAAGTCTTAGAATTCAAATGTAAGAAAATTCCTCGTAATTGATCGAGTATAATTATCGATGATATCGATTAAGTAATAAATAAACTTTATAAATTGTTTTATAACAGCATTTGCATTGCCAAATAACTTAATTCTTTAAAAATAATTTATAAGGATATGTCATAACAAGTGATTAATGTCCTAGCGAGAGAAACGAATGTCAATTAACAAAAGGTTAATTAATACTTAACTTATTTTAATATATGTATACACAAACTCGTCTGTATAGGAGAGTTAAAGTAAATTTATCTATAATAACTTGAGCCCATTTTTATACAACGCATACTTAAATGAAAATAAGTCTTTGCAAAGATATTAATCTCTCACGATGAGTATTTTCAATGAGTATTTTCAATGACATCGATTTCTCAAACAGAAAGGATATGAGTTTACTCCCGTGCTGCACCACGAATAAGACTTCACTAAAAATAGAAATGTGGCTTATTAGAAACGGCCATTTCGATTCGTATTAACTGCTCATCAGTGTAGCATCAAACAACCCAATGATAATTTAACATACAACATAAGAGATGCCAAAAAGGTATGAAAACAAAAGTTTTTAAATTTGACGTATTTGAGTCCTTTGCCTGTCATTGCAACACTCACCTTGGGAATTAAATCATGAAAGGGGTGTCAAATGCTTCACCGATGAGGTGCCAAAAGCAACGAAACGATCGTCTGGCAGATGACGCCAGATTAGGAATAAGTAATACTCTCTTTTTCGAGTATCTTTTAATCTCTTTTAAAAGATTAAGAAATTAATCTCTTAATCTCTTTTTAGACCAGTATTGTTCATTCGCGATGCAGTATGAGGCAGCCCTTAGTATTCTCACCATTTGAGAGATAAATTTAAAAATTGAAAGTAGTTCCTATTACAGATAAAACCTAAATTTTATAATTCATAATCGATGCAATCAATTTATAGTCATAAAAATAAATCCTTTTAAATGCTAAAAATTTTTATTTCATTCGTTTGTGCATAATGTAAAAATAAAGTGAATTTAAAATATATTTGAATCGTTTTTAGTAAGATGTAAAGTAAAAAACCGGAATTATAATCTTGTACTATTTATTGTTGGAATTGTAATTAGTTGTATTATAAGGCCTGCTTGTTCTATTTCAGTTGCACTAGAATAAGCGCCCTCCTACGAGGGTTGTTCAAAAAGTAGTGGCAACTCTGTCGTGTACACGCATTGAAGGAATCACATGGCTTACGCTTCGTATAAAATGAGATAGGAAAATTGTACAGTTGGGAGGTTTTTAAGTCTGCTCGATGGGGAATTTTTTTTATAGACTGGAAGTATGAATGTTTGTTGGTTTGCCTTGAGCAATTTATGAAGCACAATCAGCGATTTTGGTGAAAGATTATTTCATGCGGGTGGAATGGGCCACAAGTCAACTTTGTGAATGCCACTTATGACTTGTTCCTCGAGAAGCATTTGGGCTCAGAAATGCGACGATAGTCTATTTTATAGAGACATCTGTTGCACAGCATCTGTGGCTGGTGCCTTCAAGCCTTTACTCAGCGGTGGCATTTAGCAATTCCCTATTTTCTAAACAATCCTCTGATCTGTTCCACAGGACACCCATCAGAGGTAAATTTTGTTCCCCTTTCCAGCAAAACAAAGCTGATTGTATCAGATGCCTCTCACATGTTTGGGATCAAATTGTAGACCCAGGACTCTGTACTTTGCCTGATGGTTAAGGATACAATTTACAATACAATTTGTAATTCTCGCAATAAGATTTAGTATTAGAAATAAGTCATAAAATTAATAATTAACATTTTCGTGCGAACCGCTTTATAAATAGTTCTTCCTTGTCATCAGTCTCGTTTCCACTACTTCTTGAACAACTTTTGTATATTGTTAAAATTAAGTAAAATTAAATACCCGTTATATAAGTTTCAAGTTTAATAAACCAAAGGGAAATTCTACTACTTTCAAAAAGATGTTTATTGAATATACTGTTTTAATAAAATGCCAGCTTTATAAATCGAGCTAACTGATAGTACTCTCGTGATATTTTTCTAAAGTTTATGACATTTTAAGAAGCCCCTGATTTAAAGAACTGACTGCAACTTGCCTTTTTTCCTAAAAGAAAAATAACTGATTAATTAATCTTCTCTCGTTTCTTTTCTTCTGCTCTGCATATCTAATTTTAAATAATAACTGGACTAATACGAGTATATTTGTTCTGAAGAATGCTATTTCATTTTTAAATTGGAACCGAACGCATGATGATTCTGATAATTGTTTTGGTTAAGCCACACTGCTTACTTATATATAACTTACTTCAGAACTCATAAAATTTATGGGCAGGTTCTGTAGTTTTTTATATGGAAATATTCCAAGTGGCAAGTTCTTTGCTCTCAGTATAAAACAAAAAGTAAAAATGATTGATTACAATGATTGTCTTCGAGAGGACTACCAAACCTACGTTCATTTAATAAGATAGAGAAAAATCTACACGTATGGAATCTTGTTTTTAATTTTATAAACGTCCTTGTGATCCCAAAAAGGAATCAGTCTATCTTTCCCATGTAATTCTATGGCCAGATCTCTTCACTGTAAAAAGTATGTAATATACAATTAGAATGTATCAGTTAAGTAAAAATTGATATAAAATACATAATTAAATATCATAAAACACACTTGAGTGTTTCGTACTAATTCAAGTTAAAAGAAATAACTGTAAGGGACTAAACATCGGGCGATCACTTCTATAGATTTGATGTTAGTTTATTATAGCTTAAATGTTTCGAATATTAATGTTTATTAAGTGGTACTAAAATTGAAACAGTAGCTTCTAATTTGTTGAGATATAAGTTAATTTTCTCCCTTTTGAAATACTTTTTTGTCTTCAAAGTCCGACGTATATTCATTTTTAAATTTTAACATCAGCTGTGTGAAAATCATGACTTAAAAGAGACAGAATCACTATGTCAGAATCACGACTTAGTTGAGACCTTGAAACTGGAGTGCATCTTATAGTTTTTTGCGCAAATATTTCAGTCGCTTTTGAGTTGTGCATTGAATCATGGTTCGCTTACAGAAATGAACCAAATTGCAACATCATCTTCCCACAGTTTAAGCATAGCTCATTTCATTCAAAAACTGCGTGTAAAAAGGGTAGAAGTGAAGTGAATCAAGCTGAGGTATTTGAATTTAGTATAGCGTGAGAATCATAGGAATAAAATCAATCCTCAACACCAATGATGTGTGGGGAATCAGAATCGTGATTGATAGAAGTCCTAGTTTGAAAACGAGGGCAATACAACCACTATACAGGACTAATGTTCATCAGTAACTTGTGAATGAATTTGACCCAAAATGTATTCTGCCCTATTAGAGTTTCAAAGAGACATGTTTACTGGTTATGTTGTATTGCTTTAAATAATAACTCTCCATGCCGAAGGATTAGATTGAGGTTCGGGAAAGGCTTCCTTCTGTGCTAAGGCAAGGTCTGTCACTAATTGAAAAACTTCCTGGTGGTCATAACTGCTGTAGATCTTTGAAGCGGAATTCAAGAAAATAAGTACTCTTTTTCCTCTTGTTTCCTTTTCGGCTGTTTGGATCAGTTTTTTTTCTTTAGGTTAACAGATTTCTTCAAACAACGCTATCACCTTTCTTACTTAAGCATTTTTCCTTTCATAGTTTTTGATTTGTACGCGAGTACTACCTAAATATATCTTATAGACCCGAAGGTGTTGCTTGGAATAGAGAAACTGAGCAGCGAAGACAGACTGCTGCTGAGGTTTCTTCCTAGTTATGATTGTGTTGTCGCCATATTTCTGATCATGAAGTTTAGAATCATAAAAGGTGGATAAATATTCATGCAAAATTCTTCTGTTTGTCTGAGATAATTAACGAAATGCCCCAGTCTGGACCCTCTTTATCGAACAGGTAACTATTATGAAATAAAGTGGCCAACCTTTCTTAAAACTCAATAACCACTTGTCAAGTGGGTGTAGTTTGCATTAAGGCTGCGTCGGTAGGCAAACACAAGTCACACGATGTTGTTTATCTGTGTGGACTACTTTCATTCCACAATAACTATAGCGTGCATCATTATACGTGACGTACTTCAACTCAATTATAAAAGCCTTATGACGCCATCAAACGTAACAAAGAACTGGGCGACAATCTTTGAGAAAACCATTCGGTAAAGGATTAAGGATGACACCAAACTGATTATCTTATTTCTGAGCCCGAAAAATTATTTTTAAATGAGAAGAGGTTGCATAAATCCATCTTCAATTTTCAGAGGCTGAATACTAACAGGATACAATTATGTACTAAAAACATTGTATTGAAATCAAAACCTATTAGGATAATGTCAAAATTAATGCAAAGAAATTATATTAGTCACGTATTCCATATTTGTAGATTTGCCTCTACGTTTCAGTATGCTTGCCGTTTTTCCACGTGCCTTATTAGTGAAGTTGATTCAAGGTTACGCGCTTTTTGTCATCGCACAAACTGACCTTAGAATATACGACATTTAAAGATATTTACTACCTCCCTGTGTCACTTGAATAGCGTTAGCGCTGTTTCAAAGCAGCTATTTCAGTAAATTCATTTTTAAAAATCTTTTGAAGTGTTAATTTTATACCATTAACATCTAAACTCAGATATAATACCAATAACTATGAATAGAAGCTTAATTTTTAAAACGTTGTTTAATAATGAAATTATGTTGTTAGATATTTTGAACTGGTATGAAATAAAAAGCAGTTTTCATCCCTGAAGGATCTCCACATTTCATACGTTAATATAAAATTAGCATTTCATATTTGCCTATTAAATGTTAATGCCCTAAACTTTAAAACCTCTCCTTTAAACTATTGGAAAACAGTCATCTCATTGGACTTGATATAAGTCCAATACTTAAGAATTTTGGCATAATCTGAGGTGAAAAACTGTATTTATTACAAATCATTTGTAAAGGTTAGGCCGTTTGTTAGAAAATTAATACTGCATTCTCTAATTGATGAGAATATATTGATGAGAATATATTGATAAGTGGTTTTAGTATAACTTAATTTTGCTTAACCATAAATGGTCAAGTTTTCTAGTTGCAAAGAAAGATGTAGCTCAAGTTTCTGCACGTAGCCAGAAATCCACAAAGTTTCTACTGAACAAGACGCTGCTGTTTCTTCGTACATCTCGTTAAAGGTGTTAAATCCAATCAGTGGCCCAACCTAGTTCTTTGCATAGATCGCTAACGGTTTTAGATTATATTTTGAATACATAAAGCTTGTATTTCATCAGCTTAAATCATATGGACTGCCTGATATATAGATTTTCAAAGGAACCGTGGTTTATTGTGAATTCAGAACTTTGAATTCAATTCGGGGGTGTTTGTAATTTAGGTTCGCGCATCGCTATGTGCTCACCCAAAATACGAATGTATAAAAATTTGGACCTTAAATAAAAAAATGTATTTTTATACTCAGAATGTTAATGTGCAGTATCGTTTATTAACAAAACCCATTAGATGCTTCTCAATAGAAACAAGTGCATATTTATGACTATTGCTTTATTCTCATAAAATCCATCATTAATGCTGTTTTACCATTACTAGAATCATTATTGGTAATTAGATTGGTCGCTAGAGCATTGGAATTTCCCAGGCGTTGGAGTCAAACATAACTTTGACTGCTACAGAGGAAATGATTCTCGGATATCGTGGTCCTTGAATCTAATAGTGCAAAAACTGTAAGCAATACTTTTTTGAACAGTTATTGAGAAACATTTTGATCCTTAAATAGGTAGTGAACAAATTGACAGTAACTTGGTACATTTATTTGGGTTTTCATGATCATTTTTTTCCATAAAGAATGTTGTGTTTCTAATAATGCACTTCAGAACTGTAGGTCATATTTCATATCTTTGTAAATATGTAAAGATCTTCCCTTTTAGTCTTATTATTTTCATCTTAAGCGAACTGTAACCTTCAGTGAATAAACAGGAAAGCGAACTGTAACCTTCAGTGAATAAACAGGAAACAATATTTGAACGAGATTCTAAATTATTGTAGTAATACATTTATCACCATGTTTTTGATTCAGTACATTTTATTTTAACTTTAATTTTTTTAAAAAAAGCACCTTTTTGTTCAATTTATTTATGACGAATGTTTGCATCAGAATTTGGTTAGCATTTTGACTTCTGTTTTATGTTTGAAGATATATGCACATGCCTTAAGATTCTTCCTTTCTATTTGACTGTAACGCCGTTACTTAAATACTTTCTCTCAATCTCTTTCACTTTCTATCTATATAAAACTGTGTATACTGCCTTCCTGTTGAAATAAACGAATTTCTCTAATCATATTCAGGCTGTTTATTGAGTTGTGTATTTTTTTGAGGTTAATCTGGATATTTTAAATGCCATTTTGCATTTTGAAAACACACGCGGTTCATACATTTCATTTAAATTAAGATAAGTCTATCCTGGCATTATTCAGTACGAAAAGTAATTCCAGTTTATTTGAGATTTGTCAGAAAATAATTGATCGATATCAAATTACGATTTAATATCAGATAAGTTTAATTTTATGCTCATTTGTTAACATTTATTCTATAACAAATGAGGAAATTAAACCAGTGTTGTAAACGCAGTTTTAAAATCTAATTTTGCGTACAGGAGGGTCGATGTTCGCTCTCCTGCAGTTATTGAAAGAAATATTTCTTAAATACAATTATCCTAACGCATAATAAATGCAACTATTGATGTTTGCTACCAAGTGAGTAAACTGAGATGGTTCTGGATACGTCAGTAAAAAGTAAGAGGATTAATAGAAAGTAACAATTTTAAAACAATGCAAACCTTGGTCATTTAGATTTAAAATTTATATTTACCAAATCAGGAACTGCTTCTAGGAAGGCTAATAACATCGAGAGCTAAAGGTGTGTTCATTAAAAAAAGGGGGATTTCGGATCTAACAGCTTCAATGTGAACGGAATTATACTGTTGAATGGACATAAAATGAGTGAATCGAGGGAAGGAATACAGAAAAATAAACTCAGACGTGTAAAAAAAATTGAAAAGATAAATACTTTGAAAATGATTTACTGAAAAGACATTTGGGAGGAGAAACATGAGCACAGCAAGTGATCCGTACTGTACGAAGGAGCAACAGCCATCTGAAGTGTCCCGTTGCGATGAAAGACATGTCAGCATTGCTACCACATGGTTTTTATTTATTATACTAGGCTTTGCTACCTCGTAGTGTCAGGGTCAGGAGCCATATGTAAGCTGTGAATAAATACAGTGCTACTGCAATTACCAGAAAAGTGTTCTGTGTTGGGTTCTGGCATTTGGTCACAGGGCCCCTGGTGGGACCCTGCGTAGCCCGCACACCCTGCTAGGATGTAGCCAGGCTGCCCATTATTTTCTGGCTTGTCTCCACCAGGGTTGCCTGAACTTCCTGAAAAGTAGAGTCGGGGGAGTACAGAATGTACGCAAGAGAGGAAGTGTGGGCAAAGGCATCCTCCAGGTAATGGAGCAATAAGCTCCATCAGGCGAAAGAGGATACCCGTACAGGAGGATAGATAAGACATGCAGCAAGAGGGCTGCGTGTAAGTCGCAGGTGGCCCAAGGGCCACTTAATCTTACCCAGGTTAAGTCTGGTTGGCCATTTAGGTTAGAAAAGGTCTCGGATCAGGTGTTTGGAATAACCCTATTCTGCATTGGCAGTAGGGTGTTCCGTCTGGTGAAGTGCTTGCGCGAACTTGGTAAACTCGTAGTAGCAGTTTTCTTCTGTGATGTATAAGTGTTAATTTACTTGAGGGATGTCTTGTATAAAGGTAAACAGGATACTGCGGAGGTTCTCATAATCTTGACAGGTATATAGATGGGTACCGTCTTCTATTTCACCACATGCACAGTAAGGGTTGTCTATGATTCCCATGAATGTTAGTTTGTAGTTTATGGATACGTATCCAGTAATGAGATAGGTGGGATAAATACCGGGAGAGAACCAGTTTGGAGACTTTGGAAATACAGCATTGTATCAGGTATAAATTTCTTAGTGATGGGGCCGTGTGTCCTTAGCAGCCCATCTGCCGCGCCAGGTCTGAAGTAACAGGGTGGCAAGTTGTTTCTTTTCCCGTTTGATTTCGTTCAGGTGGGGTGTCCGAGGACAATTGCTGGTATGCCCCTTGATAGACAGTAGTGGAGGCCTAGCGAATAACCTCCAGATCCAGTCATAGAATAAGGTTCAGTTCCATCGAACAGGACTCTTTTGGACTTCATTCACACCTTAACTGAATTAGTCTACCTCGGTTGATGAGCGCTCGTTTTTTTTCTCTCGAAAACTTCTGTTATCTCGCAAAGTGATCATAAATTACAGGTAATTTAGAGACACTAGTATACTGTATATTGGCACTTCAAGCTGCTGTGCTCTTATTCTAAATAACCAACACGCCGCCCCTCTCATTGAAGAGCTGACTGACATTCTTTTCCTGCCTGTTCATTTCATTGGTAGACCGTTCAGATTGGAGCTGTCGTACTTCACAAATAGCATTTTAAGTTGACCTTTTCCGAACGTAGAATAACCGAACCGCATCATAACCAACAAATATATTTAGATTACTTGAGACTAGAGCAAGTTTTTCCAAAACTTGCTCTAGTTTTGGAAGAACTAGTACATGAATAAAATTATTATACTTCATGCGAAAACCGCTAATAATATAGAAACAAGAAAAATTGACTGGGCTATTAAACGATGATTTTATCCAAATTATGGAGATTTGTCCTCGGATGCCATTTTAGTGCAGATTGGCATCTCATATCAGTGGGAAGCTTTGTCATTTAAAGAAAGGACACTAAATTTCATTTATATTATACTGGACAGAACCGTTTAAACTTTTGGTGAACCTTTCAACGAACTAAAGGAGTCAAAAATCAGTGTTTTTCAGCCCTCGTTTCTAATAGAATGAGAAAGTTAAAAGTAAGAAAAAGGTACATTATATTAAATTACAGGCACTTTGGAATTGTAATTGAATAGACCGAAGAATGAAATACATCTTCAGCACATTAGTCCTAAATGTATGCGTTATAAGATTATATCTCTTTATGTTGCAGTTTTAAAGCTAATTAAGTGAAAGGTTAAAACATTACAGAACAAAGATCCCAGCTGAAGACGTTGTCTGGGGGTTGAAGGAAGAAGAGCACTCAATTCTTATGCATCACACAACTGAACTAAATTTCTTAGCGTGAAGTACGCTCACAGTTCTGCTTGTTTTCACTAACGTGCAGTAGCACTTTCGAATGTTACCACAACAGGTCTTTTTATATGGCTCGTAAGAGCTAAGCTGGCATTAGTAAATACGTCTTAAAATTCTGCGCCACAGCAAACAACTTGAACTTGTTTCAGCCTCCCGAATTAGAATATAAAATTAGTATGCAATAAGGAATGCAAGATGTCGCTGGAGACATTTCATTTGGATGCCATCCTTCATATTCACACGCTAGACCCAGTGCACTCCGAGAAGATCAGTACCAAACAAAAGAAGCGGATGTGGAACGTGACTCGGTAATAACCGAGTAAAGAAAATATTTCGATGTTTACACTACTCATCAAGATAACTAGGGTGTCTAGCTATTAAGCTCATTCTACAGCAAAATCGATGTTCCTCAAAACTGCATCATACTATTTTATAATATACTAAAAAGGGAAAAAAGAATTCGAGCTAATGCAAAGCAACAGACTTTAATAGCGAATAAATCGAAGTTTAAAAACTGATCGCATTAGCATCGTGTAGGTTTATGTAGTTTATAATAAGCACAGACACCCAAGGCAACGAGGCTTTAGTATATCGAATTTATTTTGAGTACCGTTTTCCTTTTGTAGGAATGTAAAACCAGAGTTTGCAGGTTCCAGCTCGAAGCGGACTAACTTTACCACTGTTTGAGTTAAATAAAGAAAAACAGTAATTTTTTTCCTATCATGATGGCTAGCGAATGCAAGGAGACGGATCCCCCTAGCTCGGTCTTCTATACTCCGAGAAAAGTTTCGCTTCTTTGCAACAGCACCAAGCCAATCCGGTTATCTGAAAGTTTGAAGTATTGTGAATCTTCACAGAAACTGCTCTAGCAGCAATCCTTCTGCTCAGTGACTCCTGCGTATGCTCAATCGGGTTATAAAGTTAGAGGGCTAATATCTGTCCATAACTCGATATTTTCTTTATTCACAGAGTGTTGCTCAAACCAGCCATACAGTGAGTTAAGGCGTTGTCTACTCATGAAATTTCTCCAATAAGGACAGACTAATGATCTCTGGTCTCTTCTCCTATATCTGTCATGTTAGTGATGCTTCCTAATCACTTAGAGGTCCACAAACCATTTGTCCAACCTTTATCTAACTCATTGTCAAATCTACAGATAAAAACTGCAGAGAATTAGGCTACTAGTTTACATTTAGTTCAGCCTGAAATCTATTTCAGTAGTACTTGTAAGCATTGTGAAAGAAAGTCACGTTTAACGTGGCAGCTTATCTTTCTAATTTCATAATCAACATTGTTCAGGATCTTTATTGAACCTTGTTTACATGGTTCAATTAATAAAAGCACTCATCTCATATAGATATAAATAATAGCTGCTCTAAGGAGAGAAAAGGAGAAAAACAATCTTGGCGTTTCTTCCGGTGTCAACCACCAGAATTGCACGACAAAACGACGATATAGTGTCCTCTGTTTCTCACATAAAGTACATGCCATGCCAGGGTAAAATTAATGAAAGAGAGTAGGGAAAAAATTTAGAGATATACAAAGTAAAAATATAAGGCAAGATGAATCGAAATTGTTTGGGTGTGTACATGACACATCTAGTTGTATTGTATTCTACGGTGGAAAACATGTACCCATGAATGCAATTTGCAGATTGCTTCTACATAAGTAATGAACACTAACTTTATCAACTGGCTGTCTTCTCTTTTTTTATGGTACGATAATGACGCATTATTTGTGATATTTCACTTCTTTTGGCCTGAGCGCCAGTCTAAATTATCTTTCCTTTTTTTGGCTTTCATTGCAGGATACTTTTGCCTTTTATTTTATTCAAAATTTTTATTTGAATACGTTTTCTTCCACCTTTTTAGTATCCATACTACCTACTCACATCATTCCTTTTTATCTTGTTCTTTTTTTATCAGAACTTGCACAGAGATCGTAATGTAACAGACCTGAATTGTGTGTTAAGAGTCCAACACTTTATCTAATTTGATGGAAATTGATTGTTGTATGGGACCTGATTATCGCGTGATGAACAGTTTACCCATCCCTTCTATTAAGCAGCTTGCACGAGGCATCAAAACAACTAAGAGACATGCAAAATAATTTTGCATATGCTCAGTGTCTGAGCCCATTGCATCTTTGGCAATGAAGAATTAAATTGCTTTCACTGATGACTTTAGCTTTTGGATTCTGGTTCTTAGTGGAAACTTAATGACACCTTGCAAAAAAATGGTTGCCTTCAACTAGTAGTCTGTTACAAGTCAGAGGAGGTTAGAGAAGCTAAGGCAGATTATGAGAAGTCTCTGGCAAAGAAAACAAAGCAAAGACTTCTAGGGTTATATCAATAAATAGAAGGAAGGTGTTGAAACACATTGACCCACTTGATTAAATGGGTTAATTGTTGATGACCCAGCTCACTGCCGACATATTGAAAAGATATTTTGCATCTACATTCACACATGGGGGAATTCTTACGGAAAGGGGATGCCAGACGTTTATCAAACTCTAACGAGCAGCTAAATGACTCTGTGATAATCGAAAGGAAAGTGGAGGAGAAATTGTTGAAGATGGACATTGTTGAAGCGGATGGCATTAGAATCTATCCAATTGTATTAAGGGAGGCGGCGAAGGAGGTAAGCAGTCTCCTTAGCCATAATTATGAAAGCATCCTTGGATTCGGGGAAGGTTACCTGTGGACTGAAGATGTGCGAATCTACCCACGATTCATAAAGGGGAATCAAAAGGCTTCAAGAGTAAGTACAGATCTGTTAGCTTAACGTCTGTTCCAAATAAAATAATGGAGCCACTGGTTAAAGAAGTAATGCAGGACCGTATGGACATGGAAGCAATTATACTGAAACAGCATAGATTTGTTAAAGGGCGGTCTTGTCTAACCAATGTTATAGGTTACTATGATGCAGTCACCAAGGAACTGGATGCAAAAAATAATTTTGACATCATATACTTGGATTTCAGAAAGGATTTTGATATTGTTGCACCTAAAAGACTGCTGGAGCAAAGTGGAATTAAGGGCAAGTTACTGCTATGGATAAAAGGACGATTAAATCGAAGACGACTAGTTATCAATAGGAATAGGCACCACTCTTTGTGTACTTATTTTATTAGTGGAGCGAGCTCTTTGGATTCAGTGATGGGCCCATTGTTGTTTTCGATATTTATCAATGATATTGATGACGGTACATCAGACTTAATATCAAAGTTTTCGAATGATACAAAGTTGGTAGGGTGGTTAACGACAATCATCAGGGCGAGTTACTGCAACAAGTTCTAGGAATATTGGGTCGATGGGCTGAGAAATGGCAGTTTAAGTTTAACATTGAGAAATGCAAGGTACTGCATATGGGTAGCAGTAAGCTCAGAGTAACTTATCAGCTGTGTGGTACTGCACTCTGGTTAGTGTAGAATGATAAAAAATGATATGGGGTAGTTGAGTAGTCAGACATGCTGCCAGGAATGCTCATGGGGTTTTGTCAGGGATAAGAATGTGATTATTCCTTTGTGTAAGGTAATGGTTAGACTGAGTACTGTATACAAGTCTGGAGGCCTCCCTTCCTAAAGGGATGTAGATCTGCTGGAACGGATGCAGAAAAGGGCAACCAAAGGGCGCTCTTACCTAGAAAGGTTTCAGTTCTGCAAATTGAAGTGTCTCGAGGCTAGACACCTGTGGGGAGATCTGACTGAGGTATTTAACGCCTTGAATGTATTGAGTATGTTGAATATTAAGTGTTCTTCCACTTGCTAAGACAACATAAATGGGGGGCATTAATTCAAATTGAGAGAGAAGTTTGCCTTCAGCCGGCGAGTTGTTGATTGTTGGAACAGGCTTCCATCTATTGTTGTGGAAGTGTACGGGTTCTGGCCTGCATATTTTGTGTTATCCGTTTATACCACATATTCTATGGAATTTGGAAAAAAAAACTTCCTAATTAAACGTTAGGGGGTGATCAAATTTTTAACTTCGTCATGACGATACCTTTGAAACTCTAAATACAGGTTGTTTCTATAACCTACATGAACGCACCGAGAACTTGTATATTTGACATAAAAATAGCCGGTTTGTTAGTATTTGCTAGATACAGTTATGATTAAAATAAAACTTGGGCAATCTGTTAATACCTAAGAACGGGTCGATTTTGTTGCATTATGTTTGAATTCTTCTATCGCATAAATAGCATTTAGAGAGAGGCAAATGATTTTCGTTTCTTTTATTTAATTTGATGCATGCAGAAGCTATTCGAAAACAGTCACATCAGTGTTCATAGTTTCGGCACAGTGAGTGCGGAAAAGCCACATCGTGGTATGGGGATATTAGCGCAACCAGTCCAGTCGCTCATTGAATCGTCATGGGCAAGTACATCATCCAGCTCGCTCATATCGTAAGTTGTTAGACCGCCAATCACGTAGATTGCTTTTCCTGCAAAGAAACATTAAATAAAAATAATATTCAGACAAGCACTCAGCAAGCCAGAAAAATGTGAGTTTAAGTGCAGAAATGACTTAAATTCAAATAGATAATATAACTCATGTTACTTAAATTATCGCAGTTGAGGTTGAACATTTTATTTTGAGTGAGAAGGGTTAGTTTATAAAAGACAACAAAGGGTACTTGCAAGAAGTACACGGACAAAGCAAACTTTTCATCCTAGAAGATATGGACTGAGAATCTAGTGTCCATATCTCAGATAATGTCCACACCACTGCGTCTTAAATCGATTATACCAAATGTTGGTCATCAACAAACTTTCCTTTCGACACGGTTTATGACTGCTGGCATACTTAATAAATCTATAAAAGCTTACTGTGGTAATTAAGCTTTAATCATAAATACAACTGTGGTTACTTTTGGGTAATCGGTGTACAAATGTAGCAGTTGCCATTGCTTGCCAGGAGAGGAATTGGTGGTGTTATTTGGTACTGACACGTGGTAAAATGTTGAATGTGCCGGATACTGAAATTTTAATGGTGTTACTGATTCGTGTTAGTATTTCTCTGATGGACGAATTATAAGACTGCTGGCTGGTTAATTCTGTCTATTCGATCTGTAGATTAGCCGAAGTGAGAGGTAAAAAATGCCTCTGGTCAACAGATGCAAATTTTAAGAAGCAAAACCTGAATCTTCGACGTTTACGTATTGAATGTTCTCTAGCGATACAATTTCAATATTTTTTAGCTATTGAAATAATTTAACTCGTGCTCTAATTGTGAGTCCAGCCATCTATTAATAAGTGCTTCGAATAACAAAGCTGCTACGCATGTGCAAAATGACGTTTCTCTTAGAGCTAAACTTAAACAAAAATCGTAATTCTTTGAACTTATAACTAATGAGGATAGAAAAAAAAGGTTACTTATGTTAAAAATGGTAGTTTGTTCCAAGCTGTAGTTAAGAGTTCCGCACACACTCAAAATATATAACAGTTCTGAGATATAAAATTACTTTTTGTTTCATATGGCTCTGCTTTAAAAATAGGTAATTTAAACTAACCTTTTTTCTTAATCAGCCCGAACATGGATATTCATAAGTATTACGGGATTAGATTTATTAAAACGAAACAGAGATGAGATCAATTCTACTAAGTACTCACCTACGGTTACGGACGAAGCTGTGTGGCGGGGGAAAGGCAGGGGAACGTCCAATACCCACTTGTTGTTTACAGGATCGTACCAGTAAACATCGCCAATACTTCTGACGGTAGAGTCTTTCACTCCCTCAATGTACGTGGCACCACCTATTATATACAGTCTGTCTTTGCATTCCGTTAAGGTTATGAAACAACGAGGAGATGGCAGCGAAACTTGCCTGATCCACCAACTAACAGGAAACAAATCATTTCCATGAAAAACAAGCGTGTTTTGATTTTTAACATTTCTGAAATCAAAGTTTAATTATTCAATAAAAGTTTGAGAACATACTACTTCTCATATATCAAAATTTCTAAATATCCTCGAGCCTCGCGGACAGTACAGTTAGTGTAGTCACCACCCTTCCAACGCTGGGTGGAAGAGAGCCGAGTTCGAATCCTATCAACGAAGCGAGGAATTTTTATGGGCCTTTTTCAAAACTTGCCTGAGTTAGGTCTCAAACGAGGGTTGCATAGTTTTTCAATTGAATAGTACTTCAGAACTTCCACCGATTGTCGACAACAATGGCATATGACTTTTGAGTTATGGAGATTATAACTCCCACCTTCTGTCCGCAAGCCTTTCTAAAGTTAAATTTTAGGAGTAGAGTGCTGGCTGTCTTGAAATCATTATTATTATACTTATTTGAAATGTGATGGCCTGTAGAAAAAGTGGGGATGCAGGAAGAGACAAGGTACAGTTAATATTACTTTATTGCATTGGCGCACTCTAATCATTACGAGTACGTCCAATAAATCTGGCATTAAAGTGAAAGGAACTTCGAATCCATTGTAGAGGTGTTGCACATAAAGATAAAGAGATTCAAATCTGGGAGTGCGTCCAGAAAAATCTATAAGCTCGCTCTCAACTGTTATGAACAGGTAGATTGCTATAACAGTATGTAATATTGGTGAGCAGTTCATTTGACAACAGATCACTTTATACTATTAAATGGTTTTTATTGAAATGGCCAGAAAGTTGTAAATACTAATCCATCTACCGTTGGTACTGAAGATGGAATGGTTAGGGATTGCAGTTTCTACTATTTCCTTCAACTTCACATGGCAGAGGGAAATTTCTGAGATAAATGAAGTTACAGGGATCCAGTTCAACTCTCTTCCACGTTTGAAAATAAAAATTAAAAGCCAATAATTCTTTTAACAAGTCCCGGAGGAAACAGAAACAAAAATATCGTTCAAATCGTTCCATAAGAATTACATTTGAAGTATTAAGCATTTTTCTGGTGTTTATTGCACAAATCTTTTGTAATTAATTTGAAAAACTCTTGCAGACAAATCTAGTCTTAGGAAATATAAAAAAAACTACTTAACGTGGCAATTCTTACTTTAGGATCCACTCGAAAGTATTGTGACTAGAAAGAAATT
Organism: Mastigoproctus giganteus; assembly: GCF_048544385.1. Taxonomy (NCBI): domain Eukaryota; kingdom Metazoa; phylum Arthropoda; class Arachnida; order Uropygi; family Thelyphonidae; genus Mastigoproctus; species Mastigoproctus giganteus. The sequence continues at coordinate 168,876,338 of NC_143581.1, read as the reverse complement.
TCTTGTGACATTTCAAACTTTTGTTATGATAATTAATGATATAATCACCTTTCTGTTTTCGGGTCGTAGCATTCAACGTCTCTAACAACTGCGATTCTTTTACCCGTGTGGTCTTCAACCATTCCACCCACAACCCATAAAAAGTCTCTGTAAGCTATAACTCCCATAGCCATGCGAGGGTTGCTGAGACCAGGCTGCATTTCGTACCACGAGTCGTGTTCTGGTAAGTAATATTCCACAGATGATAGAAGTCTGGAGATAAGGATAAATCATGAGTTGGTTATTTTCACTGAAAGTAAAATATGAGGCAAAAATACAATGGTACGTCTACATTAAATGGGTTAACACATATCAGTTACTTAAAGAAAAACAGCACGATTTTTATTCAGACGTTTTGATCGTGAAATGGTAACAGAGAATGCGTGTTGTGATTAATTTTAAACAATTAGATTTTTTCTAGTTTTTTGTAGATGTAAATTTATACACTTAAATTATAATAATACGACTGACTGAAAAACATTTTCTCTATTTCTTGTCAAAAAATTATTTATTTTTTAAATAATTAGAGAAAAGACAAAAATAGTATCGAACTTATGTTCATAAGCATACATTGAAAATAATAGCACTAGAAAACAGGAATAGATTGTCATTATAAACATGGCCCTGGTGCTAAGCGTTCTTCTAGCCATATGGTGTTCTGTGTTCCTGATAAAGTTTTTGTTAAGTTAAAGAAAACTGCTCTAGAACTTTAACAAATTTCGTTGTAACTCTGGCAACTGGAAAATGTACGGGTATTACTTTACCACGGAGTTGTTTTGAATTCTTATGGGATAAAGTTGTATCTTAAAAGCCTGCGGGGCTTTGACTTTGTTATTGACTTTTCCTAAACTATATCACACAGTATGTAATAATGCGTGATATAGTTGAACTGGTATATGCATAGAACAGAAAGATTTAATGGCGAGGAAAATGGAACGAAAATTGAAACTAAGAAAACTTATGTGAAAAAAGACTGCAATAAGCAGGCGCGGATGGAATTGTAACCTTTTGTAGGCTTGCTAACGGTCATGTGGATTAGCACGAGTTGATATTGTCCCATAGCTTAGGTGGGTAGCTCTCTATTCAGTCTAGAAGATTTATTTCCATTGATCTGCGAGAAATATTGATGAGATTATCAAGAGGCTTTAGAGGAAAGCACAGAAGTCAACAACCTGCGGACAGAATAAAATATTGCTATGGTTTCAATAAGGACTAGTCGCTGGAATATAAGCCAAACATAAGCTGATAATGCAGAGTCAGTTATTTCTGCAACAAGACCAAACTCCAAAAGAAGAGCGGCTGCAAAAGTACTTTGCCCCTGTTTAAAAGAAAGGGAAAAAATAAATAAACTATATATATATAGAGAGAGAGAGAGATTAGTAAAGAAAAGACACTGAGGATAAAAACAGAAGTTGTTTACCCAAATTGACTTACTTTTTTTCCATCTTTTGTTAACCTGCAGGAAGTTGATGTAAATATTTAACCGCATTATTTCTGAATATTATAAAATAAAGAGAAGCTTAAAACTTCATACGGTAAAATTACATAATATTTTAAAATAATTCAGTTGTCGTTGGAATAGCAGTTGAATTATCGAACATAATGGAAAATGAATTCACCTGGCATGATCGCTTTTGCCTCCAACAGTGTATATTATGCCAAAGAGGCAGGCAGCACCATGATGAGTCCTACTGTGGATCATATCTTCTATTCGATACCAGTGATTGTTGTCCAGGTCATATCGATAACAAGAGCTGGATGCAGTCATGTTGCCTTCCTCTTTTGTTAAGCGAGTGTCACAACCACCTGGAAAAAAGGAAATATATAAAAAGGAGGTGTTTTTTGAAAAGAATGTCCGGTGTCTATTCGAGGTTTAGGACACGATGCAAGTTATTTTCCCTATTATAGGTTTAACTTTATTGTAAAAAATAAGTGTTCGATGTTAACAAAGGCGCTAATGCCTCCCACCAAAATGAACATAACACTTCAGAATGTGCTTCTTTATTTATCGGACCATTTTACTTGCATATGTCTTTCTAATTCCTTTGGTCTTGGCGCATTATAGCCTTAGTTGCTAATGCGCCAATAAAATCCAAACCAACCAAGCAAATCTAATTCCTAAAATCTCGGAACTAAAAGCTTAAAACTCTGCGTACTGATTTGTAATTTATATCGGAAACTTTAACCCCAAACATGATGGCAACCATAGCGCAAATTTTCACAAAGTTAAAATAAAATCTACTGTTAAAGTAGAAAGAATTCTGTGTAAAATTGAATTTAAGTAATGCACCAACAAAATATACTGTTTGACTTTTAGTTAAGCAGTTTGAAGAACAAATATTTCTTCGCAACAGAAAGTACGTTCTGAAGTATCATCCATATGTCCGCTTGACGTAGTGTCGAAGTGTCCTAAGAAAAGCTTGCAAGTCCCATGAAAAGAGCAAATGTGAACTGGCTCATATTCGTGTATTGATTGTTTCTCTGGTTTCATTCACTGGGATGGTATGCGTATGGAGGGATATCCATCAGGCAAGCCTTTTCTTCGGAATCTTCAAGTGGTTCCCAAAGGGGCGCTCCTTTGGGGATATTTTAAATATTTGAGGGTGATTTGTCATACTGAAGCTATTAGAAGGTTCTCCGGTGTTTAGGACTGTGCATGAGTTAAAAGTTAAGAAGACAGAAGATACTTGTTGAAACTAGGTTTGAATTTCTTGTAATTTTTGGGAAATACCTGTGAAGAAAGTACATTCCAGAAAACAGACATAGAGGGATAAACGAGGAAAGAAAACGTTTTGTGAGTTTTGAGTTGGAGAGTGAAACGAAGTTCATTGGCTGAGGCAGGTGTTCTGACTGGTTTGGAAAAAAGCAGTGGAATAGATGCCAAATCAAAACAACGCTGCCCATTTGAGGTACGCAAGCAAGCAGGAGAAACTGAATGTCGATAAGACAGTGAGTGGAAAGACTACGGAAGAGACAGGTCACTAATTATTCTGACTGCCCCTTTCGAATTGAGTCAAGGAGCTTGAGAGAGGTTTAGGTGAACCATCCCGGATGTGCGAACAGTGTTCAATGGTAAGAGGAGCTTGGGATTTGTGTAGAGTGAGTGGTTCTTCAGAAGAAAAGTAAAATAAAAAGATTTCCGGTTCGGATTAAATGAAAACAAATAACTTTTTTTGTAAAAAACAATCCGATACAGGCATAAGCACGAAATAGTGACTCTTCCTATTTTATACAAACGTCATGTTTAGGAAGCAGTATAATATTAAAACAATCGAATAATTGCTAGGTTACATTTGAGTTAGAAACTTGTCTGTCTGTTAGACTGGAACTTGCACATGATGCTAAGAATACTCAGGTGGAAAGGATAGTACGTTATAAGAGTGGTATCCAGCGATTCAAAATAAAGTAATTCATAAGTAAGCAAAGGTTATGATCTGATTGTCATGCCCTTTGAGGAAAATGGATTTTAAAAGAAAAGAAAAAACTGGGTTACTTACCAATTATGTAGATGTTGTTATTAAGGAGCACAGTGCGATGGTGGTGTCGAGGATTGGGTAAATTACCGCAAGTGTCCCACTCGTTTGTCGCTGGATTATATCTGGAGATCATGGTTCCTACATAAGACACCAAAATGGGTTGCTTATGCTAAAATAATCACAAAATTCCTATAGAAATTGTTCATTAATTTCTCAATGGTAACTAATAATAAATCTTGATGTTATTATTCTTCGCATTAAACAGAGATATCAGTAAAACTTAGCTATAAAAATATTAATACTCCTTTAATATATAGTGACAGTGATGAACCTACTAGTAACATTTAAGAAAAAAATACCCCAAAGAAATATAAAATAATTTACACTAATTTTTATGCATCACCTTGACTTTGGGCTTTAGTTTTGGAAGCTTCTTTCCCCACCCCCGCGTGGTAGTGATTTGCAAATTAAAGGGAGAAAACTGGTAAAAAGTTTCACTAGTTAACTTGCGTTTTTATCGTTTATTCATTAATATTTCTTGAGTTAATATTCTTTATCGAGTCTTCAATAGAAAATGTCTCACTCATTCCTCTTTACAGGCTCTGACCTCCAAATCCCTCTCCTCTCCCCTCCCCTTTTAAACTGCAATGTGTCACGAGTCCGACATATCATTACTATTTGTCTGACACGCACGGAGTTCGACGAAATACTCTTCCTAAAAAGAACTCTTAGATGATGGATCTAAAATGGTTGCAAACCCCTTCATGGCCTTGATTGTCCATGAACTGTAACATCATTACAAACAAAACTTCATTTAACCAACTATCATAAGTAAAATAAGTTGTCAAGCAGTGCAATTTATCCAAAGTCAGTTAAATGGTAAAGAGGTAAAAAAGTCAAGAGCTGTTTAACTTTTGTTTCTTGTTGGTAAGAAATATATTATATCAAAAGATTTTGGTGTCTGATAATTTTTTCTTTGGAATTGCAACTAGCGATATTAGTTATCTAGTGATTCGGAGATAAGAGAGACAGTTTTGGATGCTTTTAAGTGGCACATTAAAAAGACTAATTCATTCTGCCTTAAACGATGACTACAAATGTGAATGGTGGTATTCCTTGTATATTGAGGTGTGACATGCTAACATATATGGAAACATTAACAGTAAGGAAGCTACCAAAGAACTTCAGATCTTACCTACGTCTTCGTCGCCTTCGTTGTTTACACTTATACCACCCATTATCAAAATAGCGGGAGTGTGTGGCAGCTGCATGACTTTGGTTTCCATATCAATGGGCTCTATGCCAGGCTTATGCTCCAGACCAGTCGAATACTCCTTGTGAGACAAGAAATCCATTTCGGTGCTGTTCTTAAAAGCTTCGTCAATGTAGATGCTGTGGCGAATTCTTCTGAAACTACGAATGGCTGGATGAACTGCCGGAAGAATCTCTGTATGATCGGCTACATGAGGTACGGCGCTGGTGTATATGCTTTGAATGTAATCTTTGGGATCTTTATAGACAATCGGTTCTTCAATTTTGGGAGAAATTTGTAACTGGCTTTCGTTTGTTTTTGATTTGCTACTTCTCCTTCTATCGCTGAGCTGCTTCAAGAGAAGGTACTCGAGGCATGGATCAGTGGGTTCAACGTCTCTTGCGCGTGAGCTAAAATGGGTTCTTCTGTCGACGATAGAGTTTTCTGGAGTTTTTGGTGCCTTCATTTCCTCAGTTGCTTTAATCGTCAACATGTCTTCAACCGAAAGTTCTGTTACTACAACGTATTCTTCAATTTTTTGAGACTCTGTTTCAGAAATTTTTTTGTTTTCTCTTTCGGTTGATGGTTGTGAGGAAGGCACTAAAGCTCCTTTCATCGCCTGGAAGGAGACTGTTATTACCATAAGTGAATAACCATGAATTAATTATAAATACATAAATTTAAATGTCAAAATGAATGCTCTTTCAAAGCTGCAGAAACTATGTAAAAGATGAACTAAATTAAACTTAGCCTAATTAAGCCGGGGAAGCAACCAGTTATGCTTTTTGATTAATACATGCGTCTGTACATATTTTAACTGTGCGATATTTATTTTGTATAAATCCACGAAGACTGCACTTTAAAATGCATTAGTTTTATGGTTTAGGTGTGTTATAATCAAGTTTTAGACCACAATAGAGTTTTTCGTAATCACTAGCAATAAAAAATACGGTGTACGTTGAAAAGGCACTTTACTTTTAGGCAGGTTTGTAGCTAAAGATCACATTTCTCTCTTGTAAAACTCTTTTTCTCCAAACACGAGCATTGAAACTAAAGTATTGGGGAACATAGACGCATGAACTCACGCGGTCAAGGTTCACTTTCTATTAATGCGATTAAAATCATGATTACCAACTTCCATCTCACTTCTATCATAATTTTCTTTCTGACTTTGGTTAGATGTTTTTATATATTTTTTTTTTCCTCCACCGGAAGATGTCAGTTCGCCCGCACTACAAAAAAAAAAATAAACAATAATAATAAAAACCTTCAGAATAGATGCAGTCTGAAAATATTTCGTGTGCTGATTTTGCTTCTTCGATGATTTAAAGAATCCAATTCACCTAAAGCCTTTCAAAGACTCAATGCGGAAACATCCACTAGGTCAGAAACACAAAACTCCATGCTCGTTCGGCAATGAAATTAAATCATAGGCGCATATGCAGAGGCAAATGAGAAAACTCATTGCTAATTGAGTTGTTAAGCACTGGGACCTACGCGGTTAGTCTAGTGACTATAACCACTGTTCTTCCATACTGTGTGCGAAAGGAAAGTTTTGATTCCGATCTTAATGGGATTTTACCATACAATGACCGAGTTCGTGAGTCGACGGAGGGCGTTTCATGAACTAGGAAATCCCATCCCACAAAGAGAAAAATCTACCATATACTACGTGCAGTTTATAGACCCATATATCGGCCCCTCGTGACCTCCAAGTCGAGAGTGTTCAGTTCTGAACAATCAGATTCCAATTTGGAGTCCTTCGTATAGCATAGTAGTTTCGCAACTTGTCGCTCTTTTGGATTCAATTCCCATCTATGACTGCAGGAATTTCTAGTCCTCTTCAATTGAAGCGCTGCAGTTAGCCGATATCTGGCGGAGGGAGTGGAGTGTTTCCGTGAATTATTCTGGGTTTTTCATCCGGCACATAGTGCAAGTCGGCCCACAAACACACACATCGATGCAATATGGAATAAGTCACTGATGCACTTAATACCCTACAGCAATAACAGTATATGGGCAATTTATCAAATGGAAGGAAACCTTCTCAATCAACGAAAAAATGAGAGTTCTTCCTTTCGGATCGTTTATCGCAGATCACTAAAACGAAAGTACATATTTAAATTCTCGTTGCAACGTCCCAGTTGTTAAACACATAATTTCTATCAATCAGCCAAACGAACATAATCTATATAAGTGTGCAATGGTTGCTACTGAGTGACGTCGGCAAACTGCTTATAACTCTAAAGAATTTCTATTTAAAACAGTTTCTTAATAATAAAAAAGCAACTCACCTCTCCTTCCGCACTGGACTTCAACGCACCCATTTTCTCTGAAGATTCTGTATCTGATGTGTCTCTGAGTTCTTTAAACGAATTGACTTCAGTAATGATTGGATGTTGGAATTCTGTCCCTTCTCCTTGACTTATTTTATCATCCAAAGTTACCTTGGAGTGGAATTCTTCATCAGAATCCTCTTCATCATCTTCGTCAGGAAACAGAGAGGTTCTACTGAATTCCTCCAAATGGTAATGAGTTTCTTTTCTTAAGTTGTCTCCAGAAAGCACTTGATTATATGAAAGATTTTCAATCTTTCTGAATGGAGTAGGTGCTGGCGGGGGAACTGTTCTAGGTGGTGACAGAATTCCCTGCAGTTTCTTGCCTTCAATATCCTTCCTTGTTCTGTAACCTCGGAACTGGGCCTGAATCTTTGTGGCTGCCACTTCACGTTTGTATTCGTTGTAACGGCTTGGATCGTAAATATATGTATCCTATGGAGGACAACAGATGGAAAGTTCGCATAATTTAATAATTAAAGAAAAAAAACAAAAAAAAAAAACGAACGGTTCAATACAGACTTATTGAGATATTTCGATTTACATATTGTTATTATTAAAAACACACGAGGTGAAGAGGATGCTTACCCACAAGACCAGAGATTCCACGTCGTGCAGATATTTCCTAGCTTTGCAACCGTAGTTAGAAAATCTCTCCTCCTGACCAACTGTTTTCGCTGCAACGTAGCTGCATGGAAAGAAATTTCCATTTTTTTGATATTTAGCGTTTAAAAGTAAATTTCAAGCTGCTTAAAAATTGCCAAAAGCAGAAGTGACTACAAACACTCATTATTTCAAGACAGACAAAGGAATTTTATTCCATTATACCATATGAAGCCTCGTTTTGTGTTAGGTAAGATCATAGATACTTAATCTCTGAGTGGTCCTGCTTAAAGGTTATATTTACTTTTACATTATAAAGAACCAAATATAATATCACCATTAAAGACTTGGTTTTTTAATACACTGCTTGACAAAATTAACAGAACACGTAGAAAATTTTGGTGTAACTCGTGCAGCCTGTGATGAACGGAGACAAAATTTGGAATGGTGGTGTAACATAGAATAACGATGAAATGAAGAGACAACGAGCACCTCGGTACCTCCGTCGGTACCCCTATCATAAACATGGATGCGGCCATTGATCATTATTCCGCCGCACACGAGAACACAACCTCTACCGTAAGTGTCCCCTTCTCTGATGTTGGAGGGATGGTACCGCATTCCTCGTTGTCTCCAGATGAAAGAATGTCTAGAATTTGTTTGTAGGCTAAAATAGGACCCATCAGAGAACAGAAATGTACCCCATTTGTCAGGGCTACAAGTCGCATGGGCCCCGGGTGCCAAGCGAATCTTAAGGCCAAGCGATCTTCTGTGCTATTTCTACTACGATTCATACAGCGATTTTCTAGAGAGACTGAGTTTTTCCTTGTTTATTTCGTTTTAAAAGTATTTCTGTTAATTAGCTGTACTTTTTAAAAGTATAGAAAGACAACCAGAAAAAGGAAAGGCCCCTTTTTCTTTATTATATACTAACCGTACTAACTCCTACGCTTGACCACAAGTGGCATTACTCCTGCCTCCCCGTGGCGGGGCCGGTAACCTGGGTGGAAAAGCTGCCCAGGGTGAAAAGGAGCCGACATGGAGAAAGAAAATTATCCAGCTTTAGAGAGCCTTCGAGCTCAAATACCATATATTGGTATAATTCTGATGAAGGTAATGCGCAACATAAGCGCTTAAAAAAGACAATCACCAACCGGAGTATCCAACTTTCCTGATTATCCATTCCTTAACTAGTCAACCAGTGAGCAAACTCTCTCCATTTATAATACAGAGATATTTTTAAAATGCTGCTGGATCACCTAAAATGGTCAAAAGGTTACAGTTAGGGGATTTGTTTGTGGAAACTACACAGTCTAAACATACAGAATTGTTGTTAAAGGTGACAACATTTGGTGGATTCCTGTTAAAATTATCCAGAGAACCCCCCCCCCCCGACACAACCCTAAATAGTTCCAAAGGTGTTATCTCTGAGTGGGATCTATAGAATGTAACAGAAGAGGAGCTTGTACAAGAACTAAAAGATCAAAATGTCATACAAGCCAAGAGAATTCTGACTCGTAGGGATGGCAATCTCATTCCAACCCGTAGTGTAATGCTCACGTTCAATATTTCACACTTACCAAATACTGTTACAGCTGGTTATCTGACTTGACATATCCGCCCCTATATTGCAAATCCAATACGGTGTTATAAGTGTCAGAAATTCGGACACTCTCAGACAACATGTCGAGGAAACACGATATGCCTAAAATGTGGATCCCAGGATCATACTCAAACAGACTGTGCTGCAACATCTCCAGTTTGCCCTAATTGCAAGGAAGATCATCCTGCATATTCTAAAGATTGCGAGTTTCGCAAGTTTTCGAAAAATCTTACGAAAAAAATACAGAAATTTAATAAAGTGACCTATCAGGAAGCAAGACGCCAAATACTAAAAGATACTCCAGCACGTACATGTGCTAATGTTACAAAGAAATATCATTTGGTTGCTACATAAACCAATGAGTCAGTCCCGCCTAACATATCACTTGCTGAATGGGCTAGAGCTCAGCTTTCCGTTTCTTATCCATCTTTGAAGCAAGACAACAGAGACCAGACTTGTAATACCCTAATTTCCATCCCCTATACTAGTGGCATCAAATCCCAAAGTGAGACCAGGATGGCAAAAAATGAATCTTCTACTAAGAGCCAAATTAATACTGCAGAAATGGATATAGATGACAAAACTCAAGGAGGACCAATATTAGAAATTTATGCTGAAGAATATATGGATATTGGACGGCCTACCTTTCCTAAAAAAGATAAAATTAAAATAGATCGCAATAAGCCTATTGCCTCTAAAAAAGCAACCGGATCATCCTACCACTAAAACTAATTAATGCAGTGTATTTTGCAATGGAATTGTCGAGGACTACGTACTAATACAGATGAGCTCTATGACCTAATCAGAGATTTCAATCCAGCAGGCATTTGTTTACAGGAAACACATTTAACTCCATAAGTGACCCCCTCAATAAAAATATGTACTTTGTACAGGCGTGACAGGAATGCAGCAACTGCAGCCCATGGAGGTATAGCGGTTTTAGTATCTACTACTAATCCATCTAGGCAAATCCCCTTAAAAACTAATTTAGAAATTGTTGCTCTAAGAATAGAACTTGGAATAATTTTATCTCTTGTTTCTATTTATCTTCCACCCAACCAAACGTATGTACTCAGAGACTTTGATGAGCTCCTTGCCCAGACACCACCTCCTATTTGTTTGATGGGCGACTTTAATGGACACCACCCATTATCTGGTGGTCTATATATGGATAAAAGAGGACAGCTAATAGAAACATTACTGGATATTCATAATCCAACTCTGCTGAACACAGGTACACATACCCATGTGCATTTTTCCACAGGAAATACTTCTGCCATAGATCTATCTATCTGTTCCCCTGCTCTGTACCCAAGTATACATTAGACAGTATTAGATAATCCATATAATAGCGATCATCTTCCAATTACTTGTAAATTTCATACTATCTCCTCCAATCCGGAAATTCGCAGAATATGGAAATTTACTAAGGCTCACTGGATAGAATTTTCCTTAAGTACAGCTTTAGATAAAAACTTCATTCGGAATCAGTCAATATACGAAGCTTCTGACCATATAACTAAACAGTTACTAGCAGCAGCTGAAAAAGCTATGCCTCAGTCGTCAACACGTCAACGCAGGTGCAAAAACTACTGGTGGAATGATTAATGTAATACAGCAAAAAAAGAAAAGAATAAAGCTTGGAATATTTTCCACAAGCATCCCACTATTATTAACCTTATAAACTATAAGAAACTCAATGCTAAAGAACGACAAATAAGAAAAAAGGCCAAAAAAAAAAAAAGATTCCTAGATTCAGTTTGCATCCACTGTCACCAAAAATACTGATATTAGATTAATCTAGAGGAAAATCCAACTTCCGAATGGCAAATATCCATTGTCATCCTCTCCTATGTTGATCTGTAATGGTCAGGAACTATCTTCCCCCAAAGACATAACAAATGCTTTCGCCGAAGCTTTTGCCAAAATTTCAGCAGCAAGCTCATATGATGTTCCATTCTAACGAATTAAAGATGCGGCAGAAAGGCAGAAGTTAAATTTCAACACCGGCCTCTCTTTCTCTCATATAATCAGCCTTTTATAGTATCCGAGTTAAAGGAATCTCTTAACAGAGCACCCAATAGTGCGACTGGCTTTGATAGTATATTTTACATTATGCTAAATCACCTGAATGACACAGACTTACAAACTCTACTGATTTTTTAACAGAAATTTTGAGGAGCATGTTTATCCTAGTTCTTCGAGACATTCACTTGTATTAGCCATCCCTAAACCAGGAAAAGATCTTTCTGATCCGGTAAATTATCGTCCAATTTCTTTAACTAGTTGTTTAGGGAAAACGCTGGAGAAATTGGTCCTCAAGCGCCTCACCTGGTTTTTGGAGTCACGTAATATCTTGCATAAAAATCAGTACGGCTTTCGGCAAAATATATCTGCATTGGATATGGTGGCTAAAGCAGAATCGAACATCAGAAATGCTTTTGTCAGAAAGGACCACCTAGTTATGGTAAGTTTGGATTTAGAGAAGGCCTTTGATACAACATGGCGTTTCGGTATTTTACGTGATCTTCACACCTTTGGACTACGAGGCAGGCTTCCCTTGTTTATTCAAAACTTTCTCCAGTGCAGAACGTTGCAGGTTAATCATCTAAATGCTCTTTCTAGAATCCATATCCAGGAGAAGAGGGATCCCATAGGGATCTATTTGGAGTCCTGCGCTATTTTTAATAAGAATAAACAATCTCATCCACGATATTCCAAGCATAGTAGAATTATATCATTATGCAGATGATCTCATGCCAAGGGAAAATTATGAATTCCATTGAGAGGCAACTTCAGATCTCAACAAAATAGAGCTGTGGATGTCTTTCAAAGGCTACCGCTTATCAGCACAAAAATCCAACTGTATTCATTTCTGTAAAAAACATAAGATCCACCCTGAGCCTGAATTACAACTTAAAAATTACCTTAAAAAATACCCCTTTCCAATAGTATCAGATTTCCTGGACAATAAATTAAGTGTTATTCAACACATCACATATCTGAGAACTAGATGCTTGAAAATATTAAATATTCTCAGAGTACTATCTTCATCGATGTGGGGTGCTGACCAATGCAGTCTGCTTCAACTATATCTGGTATTGATCAGATCTCGCTTGGATTACGGATCTCCAATCTATGATTCAGCTAGGAAAAGTGCACTAATTCGGCTAGACACTATCCATCACAGTGCCCTAAGGATTGCCTCAGGGGCATTTAGAATACCCCTGTATACAGTCTGTATATAGAGGCACACGAACCTCCACTCCATCTTCAGAGGAAAATGTTGCTACTCAACTATGCAGTAAAAAAGCCCGAGTGGATCACCTGACAGAAAACCTAACAAAAGCAAGCCAATTGGAATAAGGCTACTACAGTTAATAGAATGCCGGAACTTATATATGGATAATATCTTTCAGGACACAAGCACTTATGATCCTCCATGGTCTAGTTATACACCGGTCTGTGATCTCTCTTTCCAACAATAGGGGAAAAAACAAGCAGCAGGTCTCACGACCAGGAAACTCCATGCTGCACATGTAGCTAGGCCCCGGGTGCCAAGCGTTCCGTGGCCAAGCGATTTGTAGTGCATTTCTAAAAGCGATTTCTGCAAAGAGTATTTGAGCAAACAGATTCTATTTTTGTTTCAAAAACCGTTTTCTTAATTTCTTTGTATATCCGAGTAGCACTTTCACTCTACAAGAAGTAGGGAAAGGCCCAGAAAGGGAATCCACCTTTCTGTTTTTTTCTATAAATACTAATTACTAACCCAGCCGCTTGGTCACCTCGTGGCACTGCTCCTGCCTCCCCGTGGCGGGGCCGGTAACCTGGGTGGAAAAGATAATCCCCCAGGGCCAAAAGGAGCCATCATGGATTCCACAAATTTTCCACCCTTAGAGCCTTCAAGCTCAAGACCAGAATATGGTAATGAAGACAAGGAAAATAGCCAACCCAAAAGGCTTCGAACAGAAACACACTGTTCAGATATTCCCAATTTTTTGGTGATGCACTCTCTGTCTACCCTGCCTGTGGGTAAGTTATCTCCGTTCGTGATTCAAAGACATCTAGAATCTATTGCAGGATCACCAAAAATGGTAAAGCGACTCCAATCCGGAGATCTCCTGATTGAAACAGCCACCACAAAACATTCGGAGTGGCTATTAAAGACAACGACATTTGGTGGGTTGCCAGTATCTGTTACTCCCCACAATACCTTAAATTCATCAAAGGGTGTCATCACAGAATGGGACTTAATTACTGTGTCAGAGGATGAATTAGTACAAGAACTTAGCAACCAAAAGGTAATCAGCGCTAAAAGAATAATGACAAAAAAAGATGGAAATCTCATTCCAACTCGTTCCATCATTTTAACTTTTAGTACTCCTGATTTGCCATCCTCAGTAAAAGCTGGATATTTAAACTGCCGAATTCGTCCATATATCCCAAATCCTCTTCGCTGTTTTAAATGCCAGAAATATGGCCACTCACAGCAGGCATGCAGAGGTGACCCCATCTGTCCTATTTGTGGAGCAAAGGATCATACGCAGGCAGATTGTCCAGCCGCAATTCCCATTTGCCCCAACTGCAAAGGCAATCATCCCGCATTTTCTAAAACATGTGAAATGTGGAAAACGGGTAGGAATATCCAAAAATATAAAGTAGAACACAAAGTCACATATCCTGAGGCACGCAGACAAATAATGCTGACCATGCCAAGTCCATCGTATGCCTCTCGAACCCGAAGTTTTCATACAACTGCAATTCAAACAGATGTGTCGATACCGCCCAACGTCTCGCTAGCTAATTGGGTTAAAGCAACCATATCAACCACAGGAAAAGAAAATTCTAAAACGAAAACCAGCAATGCCACCAACACCCCAATTAGTATCCCAAATGATACTGAGACAGTCTCAAATGACACAGAAAAATTCCCAATTGAGACTCGGACAGTTCCACATAACAAAGAAAAACTTAAAACTGCTAAAGATAAGAATAAACCTGAATCATCAGCCAGTAGTAGTATGGAAGTAGATGTAAACCCAGATCATGAAGAACCCATACTAGAACTTCACGCAAATGACACGATGGATACTGGACGCCCTACTTTCCCGAAAAAAGACCGAAAAAAATCCTCTTCAAACAAAAAACAGTCAGATGATTCATCCTCAACTAAACCAAAATGAACCACAACATCTTACAATGGAATTGCAGAGGCTTTCGTTCCAACACAGACGATATACAATACCTAATTAACCAATATTCTCCGGTTGCCTTTTGTTTACAGGAAACTTACCTAACCACACAAATTTCTCCTTCGATAAAGAACTATTGCATTTATCGAAGAGATCGAAATACTGCTAACGCTGCCCATGGTGGTGTGGCAATACTAGTAAATTCAAAGATCCCATCTAAACATATCCCACTCCAAACTGAAATAGAAGCTGTTGCTGTTCGTATAACTCTCCATGGTACAATAACACTAGTCTCAGTCTATCTACCACCAAACTGTACTTGCTCTTTAAAAGATCTTGAAGACCTCTTTATACAGATACCTCCACCTTTCTGTATATTAGGGGACTTTAACGGGCACCACCCATTATGGGGCTCTACTAAATTGGATAGACGAGGTAGACTAATTGAAAGTTTTTTGGAGACACTAAATCTCACTGTACTCAATACAGGTGCACCGACACACGTACAGCTCCCAGCAGGACACACCTCAGCAATAGATCTCTCAATTTGTTCACCAATACTAGTCCCAACCATAGAGTGGTATGTAATAAACGATCCCATGGGCAGTGACCATTTCCCAATAGTATGCAACTTTCTGAAAGCAAAGACTCCTTCATTTCAACCCAGCAGAAAGTGGAAATTTGTCCGAGCAGACTGGGCAAAATTTCAGTCATCAATTGACCTTGATGAGGAAAAAATCCGCCTCCAGCATATTGATGATGTGACAGAATACATCACGTCGCATCTTCTAAATGTGGCTAAAGACACGATACCACTATCAAATCCGCCGGGCCGAAAGCACTATAATTACTGGTGGAATGACAAATGCACCACAGCAAAGAGAGCAAAAAATAAAGCCTGGAATTTGTTTCGGCAGTGCCCAAGCACAGTCAATCTCATTAATTATAAGAAATTAAGGGCAAAAGCACGCTTTATACAAAAGCAAGCAAAGAAAGAATCCTGGACCCGGTTTGCATCCACTTTTCACAGAAATACTGATCCCAAAATAATATGGAAAAGAATTAGACAGCTGTCTGGTAAGTTTCCTACCATACCTTCTCCAATCCTCTCCTGGAATGGGCAAGATATATCTAATCCTGTAGATATAGCCAATGCTTTGGGCAATATTTTTGCAGAAATCTCAGCAACATCAGCATATACTAGCTCATTCCAAAGAATTAAAAACACTAAAGAAAAGCATGGTATTAATTTTGAAACTTCAAACCTTCTCCCATATAATAAACCTCTGCAATATTCTGAACTATTACATGTCATTAGAACAGCCCGCAATGGTGCTGCTGGACCAGATGGGATTTATTATGTCATGTTACAACATCTTAATGACAAAGCTTTGCGCCTCCTCCTAGTCTTTTACAATCGTATATTTTTAGAAAATGTTTTTCCGGTTTCTTGGCATCACTCTACAGTTTTAGCATTCCTAAAACCTGGAAAAGATCCATCCAACCCATATAGCTATAGACCCATATCTCTCTCAAGCTGCCTCAGTAAAATCCTTGAGAAAATTATCCACAGAAGACTCATCTGGATCATCGAGTCGGAAGAGCTAATGAGCGGTAGTCAATATGGCTTTCGTCAAAACAGGTCATGCTTAGACCTTATGGTCAAGGCTGAATTTGCCATCCGTAATGCTTTTGTCAAACATGAACATCTAGTAATGGTTTCAATAGACATAGAGAAGGCATTTGATACCACCTGGAGGCATGGTATACTTAGTGATCTGTACTTTCTCGGACTACGTGGCAACCTTCCTGTGTTTATTAAGAACTTTCTACATACTAGATCATTTCAAGTTCGATACCAACATGCCCTCTCTTCAACTTTCATTCAAGAAGAAGGTGTTCCACAGGGATCAGTATTGAGTGCCACTCTTTTTGCTATTAGAATTGATTCCATCACCAAACAGCTTCCAAACACAATTGAGACATATCTATATGCAGATGACCTTTCCATCTCCTGCCATTCCCAAAACATGAGATCTATTGAAAGACAGCTTCAAATTTCACTAAATAAAATACAACAATGGGCCAGCCTCAACGGCTACCGACTCTCTCAGAAGAAAACAACTGCAATTCATTTTTGCAGACAACGAAAACTTCATCCGGATCCTGAACTTCAAATTTCCAATGTATCCATCCCAATCGCTACTAACATCAGATTTCTAGGATTAATCCTTGACCACAAATTAAATTTCCTAGATCATATTAAAAATGTACGGACTTCCTGTCTGAAAAAGATAAACATACTCAGAGCGTTATCTGCCCGAACGTGGGGTGCAGATCGTACCTCCCTGCTTCGGTTGTACAAGGCATTAATCAGATCCCGTCTCGATTATGGTGCTCCAATCTATGATTCTGCCAGAAAGAGTGCATTACGCTGGCTTGATCCTATTCAACACAGTGCTTTGAGAATTGCAATTGGTGCATTCAGAACGTCGCCAGCACATAGTCTCTACATAGAAGCTCACGAGCCCCCACTAAGTCTACGCAGGAAAACACTGTTGTTGAAATATGCTGTCAAGATACAAAGTTGTGCCTCTCATCCCGTTCAGTCATACCTTTTAAACCCACCATTAGAAAACCTATACAGAAACAAACCCAGCATAGTTAAACCAGTTGGTCTTCGCCTTCTTGAACTGGTGCAGGTTTGGAATATTTCCATCCGGAAAGTACAGCAGATACCAACCTTTGCTCAACCACCATGGGCTCCTCCTCCTCTTCCAACATGTGACACTTACCTCTGCCAATGGAGAAAGAATACTTTGCAAGCAACAAACTTCAAACAAATTCATGATGTTCACATTCAAAGATATATTGATTTCTACCAAATTTATACAGATGGCTCTAAATCTAATTCAAATGTTGGAGCAGCTGCAGTGTTTCCAAATACAGTTGTATCAGTATCCCTTCCATCAGATTTTAGTATATTTTCTGCTGAATTGTATGCAATAAAACTTGCTTTAGAAAATCTCTATTCCGACTGTTCTTTAAAATCTGTTATTTATACTGATTCCCTCAGCTCAATCATGTCACTAAGTAATTGCGAAGATAAAGTTCACCCTGTTCTAGATGAAATCAGAAGCTTGTTACTACAAATCAAAAAACGTCAACAACTGGTTGCTTTTTGTTGGATACCCGCCCATTCCGGTATTTTAGGCAATGAACTGGCTGATAAAGCTGCAAAAAATCCAACTACCTTTGATTTAACCAACATCCCTGTTCCAGCATCAGATTGTGTACTAACCGTTCATGCTGCTTGCCTATCACAATGGACAGCACTCTGGCACTCTCAGACTAATAATAAACTCTTTCAGTTTAAACAAGATCCGAAAATTTGGCGTTCCAGTGTTCGTACATCGAGACGAGAAGAAGTAGTCCTTTCAAGGGCAAGAATAGGTCATACTCATCTGACACATCTTTATTTACTCACAGGAGGTGATCCACCACAGTGTACACATTGCTCTAACATCTTGACTGTTAGACATATTCTAATTGACTGCCCCTACTATAAACAACACAGAGCTTCATCCTTGATCTCACTGATAAATAAACGTAAACCAATAACTCTTGAAAATCTCATTGGTGATAAAGCAAATATTTCTGAATTTTTTGACTTCCTCAAGCAAACTGGACTTTTTAATAATTTCTGATTTAAAATTTTCTTTTGAATTTATGGAAATTCCTCATCTCCTAAAATAATAAGTGAATAGGCACATTATAGCCATAGATGCTTATGTGCCATTAAGCCTCCATAACAACAACAACAACAACAACATGTAGCTAAAAATTCTCAGTGTTTTCGTATGTATATCGATGGCTCAAAAACAAGTAGAACGGTAGGTGCAGCGGCAGTTTCTACTATCTTTTCTAGTTCTGTGTCTCTTCCGAAGGAATGCAGTGTATATACTGCCAAACTGTTTGCGATAAAGATAACTCTAAATCACGTGACTAATCTGTCCTATAAGCAAACAATGATCTATTCTGACTCTTTGAGTGCAATAACAGCATTAAAAATTCACCCAAGCCAATCCACCCCGTCTTGAACAAATCAGATCACAGATAAATGCATTATCTGCTGCTAACCAATCAGTCACTTTCTGTTGGATACCAGGTCATGTAGGCATCAATGGAAATTGAACATGCAAATCAAGCCGCTAAACATCCAATCACCGCAAACTCCCCTAACTACCAAGTGCCGTATACAGACTACAAATCAGTCATAAAAAACATGTGTGAATAGCAATGGTTGCAAATCTGGCAGGCTCAGGACTGCTTGATTGATTTTTGATTTGGTAGTTGTTGGCGCATCGGCTTCTGTGGCCATATTGCACCTCCCAAGGTTTTTGCAGCTACTTTGATCCAAGCCCGAGGCGAGAATCGAACCCGCGACCTTTGGGTTGCCAGGCAGGTACTTTACCCACTCGGCTAGCCCGGTCGGCGCTCAGGACTGCAATAAGCTGTTTCAATTTAAGCACGAACCTAAGTTGTGGCCATCAGTCATGCGATCAAATAGGAAACAGGAGGTGATCCTGGTTAGGACGCGTATTGGGCACACGCATCTAACCCATATTTATCCACTCATGGGGGAAGATCCGTTTATTGGTACATTTTGTCTGTATACAACTTACCGTGAAGCATATTCTAATAAATTGCAACCATTATCCATTATAATAATTACGAAACAATTTTCACATCTGCAAGAACCTTTAATATTACCTAATCTGATTGCAGACGATGCAAATCCAGACGAGTTCTTTGTTTTCTTGAAACAGATAGGATTATTTAACTGATTTTAATTGGTAATTGCACTACAGAATAGAATCATAAACATTATGGCCTTAGCAGCCCTTGTGCCATTAAACAACATATCAACCAACCAAGTCGCATGTTCAGGGCACCAGTTTCGACGAGCTCTGCTGTGGTTTGTAGTTAATGGGATACAAACCACTGGCTTCATTGCGTAGGGTCCACTTGAATTGAGCATTCTTAACACAGTCCGGTTAGAAATGTTTTCACCTATGACCGCTGCAACCTCAAGAGACAGTTGATGATAGAACATCGTAGGGTTCCATCTCTTGCTGTTACAGCCAGATAGCGGTCTGCTCTGGTTGACGTAGCCCTCGGGAAACCTTGGCCAGCTCTTTTCGTAATGGTTCCTGTCTCTTGAAACTGCTTCCATGCTGCCGAGACGGCACTGTATGACACATTAAACCAACGTGCCGGCTTCAAGTCATCCAACGGCCCACCATCTCAAAGAATCAGCTAAACGACGATGACTTGCTATCCTGAGTACTGGAGATATAGCTATCCCACTGAGCAGTTAAAAAAAGAGGAATTAAATGATGTGGTAGCAACCTGTGTTTTCATAGGCATGAATAATTTGCATAATGTGCGGCTCTCTAAGTTAGTACCTTGATTTCACGTTTTGTTCTGTTAATTTTGTCGAGCAGTGTAGTAACTTTTATTGGGAGATATGCAAATTTCATAGTAATTTAAAGAAAAAGTTTGGAAGTTTCTTTTAATAGAAAATATTTATTGACTTCAATAACTTGATCCAAAATTTCGAGAAAATGTCCAGTCCTAATCAACACATTTAGGCAAAATTCTATGTGATACTGAATATTTCAGTTTTCCGATTCTCAGTGATCCTGGAGCATTTCTGCAACAGCAGTCTCTGGCACCAACACAGTCCACCTCCAAAACAATTGGTATAGCCGTTGAAAATAATTACTTGTTGGTGGAGGGCTGTTTAAAAGGTCCAAAACGTAACTATAAGTGTTTAGATATATTCCATTTTGCTCACCAATAGTAATAAGATTTTCTGTCAGAAGCTGCATAATGTCCAGGGTCATAATTGTCCAGGAATATTCGGCCAACGATGACAACAACCAACGGTGCGCACCAAATGTGCATATTGCAAGATTTAAAGCGCATTTTTGGCCATTTGGAGTTTCTATTTCTAAACTTCACTTGCTTTGCCTATAAACCAATCAGACAGAAACGTGTTTCCCTGTAAATCAATTTTCTGTTGAGTATGAGACTATTTTGACAATTTGGGTAGCCAGGAAAACTTCCAACATTTATTTATTTATAATAAATATGAGAAAAGCTGTCCCTCAAATAATGGTATATATATTTTAAAAAAAAAGTAATTTTTCCCAGCTACACCGACGACTATAATTAGCTGATGATTTCAGCTAATTGCATCAGAAATATTCGGACACTTACCAAGTACTCTGCAGAAGCCTGTTTTTGACCCAATCCATTTCTGCCACTGCTGGAAGCAGTGGAGGAGAATGGCAAGCCAGAACTTCTTCCAGTGTCATCATTGGAAAACGGACACAGCCGATAACTTGTTCTACATACTTTTCTCTAAGTAAGAATTTTTTGCTGAGCCACTTTAAAGCTGCCAAGTAAACCACCACCTCACTAAAGGAAGAGAAATAAATAAAAATGTAAACTTAACTGTACTGTTCGGCTACTTACCTATCAAGTTATGAATATTTTATTTGCTATGTTGCCCATACGTTTAGGAATTCTATTTAGCACTCATTTTTCACTAGCTGTGAGCAATTTACTACACAATTTTCTCTATGAAAGTATATATGTAATTTTCTAATCTGAGCATAGCTGTATTTTTAATTTCAGGATGAGTGATTTCTAAACTATAGCCCAGAATTTCTCAAAGGGAAGTCTAAGGACTCCCAAGGAATTATCGAACTTATTTGAAATTTATATATTTTTAAAAAATACAGAATAATAACAGCTTTCGTTTTTACAGATATCATCAAGAGGGTTGCCCGTCTTTTGACCCTTCTGAAGAAGTTTGATGTCTTTTTTTAGACGCAGTCTCAATACTTGATCACAGTATTTCTAAGTGCGGTCTCACAATTGCCTAATGCATTAGGATTATGACTTCCTATCACTATAAGCAAATGTCAGGTCATAAACATTTAGTATCGTGAAAATTCAACTAAATATTTAAAGGTAGAATCTCTTCTCTTTTGTTTTTATTTCCTTCATTCAACTCCTTTAAGATTCCTTCGATTATCACATTCTTTACACTTAACAGATCTAGAGTGAGTATCGTAAATAATGTAGGTTCTTCCGTCAAATATTTAGTTTTCTGAAGAACTTAATCATAATTCGAATTTAAAAGACGACTCACCTTCTGGTACCAAGTTCATCAGCCGACAGAAATTCACACAGCTGATCCACTTCAAGATCCTGAAATTCCTTAGTACCAGCAAGTTGTTCAAAATTTTTCTTCATCGTCTCGAAAGCTCTGGTACAAGCGTCATGCATTCCTAATTTCTTAGCAGTCACATAAATATAGATGGAATTCACAAAAGGCTTTGTCTTTCCTGCTAGCAGCTGTAAAGATAAAATAAATTGTTATCATTAACGTCCTTAATGAACTAACGATTGGTCAAGTATTATAGTCATGCTGGAAAAATTCCGCATAAGTCAAAATGTTAGTGTCGGTAATTCTGTCCAGATATAATAGGAGGGACTGCATAATGAATGCCTTGTGGGTTAATTCACTCCATAAACTTTGCATTACAAGACTGAAGGCCTATGGAAGGGTTGTTCATAGCTTGGCCTGCCCTAATTAATATAAGGGATTTGTTTCAAAATGATGTAATTACTTGAACAGGAGAGGTGCAAGGGTTTTTGTTGATTCTATTAGAGGAGGCCTTAAAAGTTCAAACTGCTAATTGATGGGGATGCGAAATCAGATTAAAGGTATCAGTAAACTTGCCTCCCCGTGGCGAGGCCGGAAACCTGAAAGGAAAAATGATCCTTTCAGGGAAAAAGGAGAAACAGTGGACCCGACAAACCAGAGGAATTTATTGCATAAATTAGAGCAGGTCAGGTGACAGGGAAGAGCCATCAGCGGATTACGGACTGGCTGAAGGACAGGAGATAGAGGGTGGTCATACTTGGGTATTCTTCCAAATGGACTGGAGCAGCAAGTGGTGCCACTCGGGGATCAGTGCTTAGACCTCTCTTTTTTATTATTTTATTATCCTAAATGATATTGATGAGGAAATACACGAAAAACTGTTGAAGTATATTGAAGATTTAAACTGTCAGAACCAGAAGATGCTGCTTCAGAAAGACTTTGACAGACTTTGACCGAAAAATGGGAGCTGATGCTTACAATTGTACTTGGAGAACAGAAATCCAGGAGTAGTTTACAGATTGGGGAAAGGGAAGAGAAGGGGAACTAAAAGATGTATTGGAGGAGAAAGATTTGGGGATTACGACGCAGAAAGACATATAGTTCAACATGTACTGTAAGCAGACAGGAAGAAGGGCACGTAGGGTTCTAATCTGATTTATAGGAATTTAAGTAAAGAGATAATCATTGTCCCTCTCTATAACATAATGGTGCGACCATACTTGGAATATTGTATCTAGATCTGGAGGCCGTATCAAAAGGGGGTCAAATATATAAAACTTCTAGAGAAGGGCGACTAAACTGAGGAGTACTAAATATTATTCCTAAGAGAAACGTCTCAGAAGATAGGGTTTTTAAAGCTTTGTAACCAGACACCTCATAGGATTTGATCCATAAGTCCATAAGGTACTGAGCAGAATGAGTAAAATGAATGGGGAGAGGGGGGGGGGATATTCCCACTGTTGGGTGAGACAAGAGCCAGAATTATAAAGCCTTAGAGAAGAACAGTAGATGGGAACGTATGAAGTTTACCTTCAGAGAATGTGTTGTTGAACATTGCAATAAGTTACCTGCAAGGGTGGCCGGGTAGGGTCGTTCGCCAAAATTCAAGGAATAATTGGATAGGCGCTTTTTGACCAGAAACAAAAAATATAAGAGTTTTTCCTTTCTGGAAGATGCAGAAAGAGTTGGCTTCGTTGTATTGTTATGCCATTTTAATACTAATACTTCTCGAAGTAGTTTAAAGCTCAAATTAGAAAATGCAATTTCCTTAGGGTGTGTCTTGGATGTCCCTCATAATTTCAGCAGATCTAATTCAATGAAGACTGTTTTCCAGTCTTCCACTTCTACTAAATGTTGCATACAATGTATGTAACTATGTTCTAAATTAATTACAGTAATGTAAGAACTATTAAAATTAATGAAATAAATTTGTATTTCTTTTGTCACATCAACTAATAGAATCGAAACCGTTTTTATAAAACTCTACGCATAAAAAAGCAACAGTGATAGCTTTTTTGATAAACGAACTTTACACTCTCTGTGCAGGATATCAGGAATAAATATACGGAACTTGTCAGGTATCTTTGTTACATATTAATTATATCTTCGTTTCCCAAAATGAAATTGTTCTCGTGTACATACAAGGCGTATACACAAGCATGCACAATGAAGGTGCTTGTTAATATTTAATATCCAAATAAGGACGAAATAGCTGCATTGGTAAGTTTAAATTTAACTAAGATTGAGTATAGTCGTCGCAACAGACCTTTCGAAGAAAGTTAATACTCAGCTTATCACGATTTATTCCTATTATCTTGATATTTCTTTTATTAAATTATAACTTGAGATTCTGACCACCATTTTTTTCCCAAAATTATAAACTCTGAAGCTGAACTCGGAAAAGTATTATAAAATCAGACTCGTTGGACAAAGTACTTGTGTTCATGCGTGTTGTATATTCGTGTGGACCATCTGGATATGACGCGGGCCCTGTAGTTCTGAATAATCATACCTTACCAAGTGAAGCTTCTGCATGAACAAACTTACTGTTGCTTCTGCATGAATTAACTTACATCGGTGCAGCGTTGTAGGGCATCTTTCATTTCAAGTTTTCTCGCCGCTGTGTAAACATCGCCTAAGTTTTGGCAAGTAAGGTTCATGTCGCCTGTATACATGAAGGTCAGCAAGGTTTCAAAGGCTTCGTTCGTCACTGTGGGCAGATCCAGCTGTTAATCAACAGGAAAAAAATTATCTAAACACATAATGTTATCAATATAGAAAAGTCAGGATTTCTCAATTACAAAGCTATTCACAGAACTATTTTAATAGGTTGCTGAAAGCAGGGCATTATTATGCCTTTTATTTTAAGACATAAAACAGCGAGGAAGAGGACAGAGATGAAGAAATTTGTATTTCTTCACTATATTTTTAGCGAAGCCCCGCTTTGGTTTGCGCATCCCTTTCTTAGAAATGTCCCTCAAAAATTATAAGAAATATTTACCGTGATGGCGCAGTTAAGCGTGCTCATTCCCCTACAGTGACTTTCTGTCATTATTTCTGAAAACAGACAAGTGTAAGCGAACATATCATAAAAAAGGTGCTGTTGGATCCTATTCTCATAAATTGTTTATAAGTAATCTTTTCAAAGTCCAAATTTAATTTATATAAATGTCTATAAATCCATTTAATATACTGTATAACAATTCGAAAAGTAAGTTGCCTTTATTTTGCTTTTAATTTTTTACTAAATACTTCACCTGGACCTTTGGCCACTATACGGTGCTGCTGTTGCCTGCATATAGTAGAGCTGTAAAGCTGCGAGAAAATGACAACTGCCGGGTCAAAAAAACAAGAAGTAGAAGCATTAGTACTGTAATTCCGTAGGGCCTTGGTCCCGAGTACGAAATGACCTCTCTAGTGCGTTTTTTTAAAGCTAGACGCATTATAGCCTAAGCTACTCTTACGCCAATAGCTCTTAAACAACAAGAACGAGTAGAAAGTCTTTAATCCAAAGATGTTCAACTATTTGCTGCCCAGTGTCAATTTAATAAATATTATGAAACAAAAGAACAATTCTTGATATTTTATTTATTAATAATTTATGAACTAATATAACCAAAAGCACTCATCCACGCTGAAATTCTTTTACAAAAATAGGTACAATCTAAAGGTGTCAGTCGGTTCCAACAGTACCGCTTTCTTAATTATATAATATAATTTGGACATTTTTTCTAGCCTTTTAGCACTAGGACAAAAAGCTCACAATTGATCCCTAAATGCTGCCCAGACAAGCCTTGGACGTTCACTCTCCTCAACGTCAAGCCTGCGTACAAGGGCATGATATGAGTTAAGGGATCCACTACAATTAAATATGTATTATTTGCGCTCCCCCCCCCCTCCAAGTGAACGACTATTACTTCAACACTTACTTCAAGTGTGCTGGTGGAGTTTTCTGGTCTCAAAAGAATGTCCTTAAAATAAGGCGAATAACAGCTCAGGACGGCTTTATGTGCAGGATAACTTCGATTACTTAAGATGAGGGTAATGTCTGTCATCTTATTGTGTCTCCAAAGCACAGCTGTATATTCTCCCAGACGAGCGTGGTGTTCTTCGTCCACTTCATGTTCTTTCGCTGTCACCCACCACGTGCTACCACGGCCACTTGAAGAAGGCGATGAAAGCCTGGCAGTGTAATTACTCTTCCTTTCATGTCTGTTCCCTCCAATGATTTCCTGGACCAATTCCGCAGTTGGAGGTGGCGATGCAGGCGCCTTAAAAATAAGTAAATGTCATCATTAGTAATATAGTAAAACCACAGCAGCCAGCTGCTTCCATCTGACTGTATTGATGTAATTAAAAACTGAAGTTAGATAATCATATGAACAAAAATAGACAGGAAAAACGAAACCCTTATACAATTGGTTGTTAAAGCACTCGAATTAATATCTTCTGAAGCCCCTACAGTAAGGGGGCGTCCAACTTTTTTTTTTTTTATATATATATATATATATATAGGGGCCGAACCATAAAAGGTTGAAGATCGTGGGCCGCAAGAGCAGTTCCTTTCCTAGGTATCTTTCGAAATAGAATTTAAATTTTGTTATCAACGTTTATATTTACAGTTTAATTGTTTATTTTATAATTATTACATAACATCTAACTAATAACTTTCTTATTGTATGCTTAAATATCGTTAAATACTGAGAAAATGAACAAAACATCATAAGAAAGAAATACAAAAAAAAATCGAATACAATAAAAACGGATACCTTCAAAAGTCAATTTGAAACTATATTTTCTGACAAGCTAGTTTTAAACTCGATGGGATATATAATACTGCGTACTGCGAAACCCTGGCCTAATAATTCGATGGCAGTACGCAGAGAGGTCTCTGCCGAGAGACTCAATTGAGACCACTCTTAGAAACAACAAACTTGAAATTTGCTTTTATCAAAAGAAAAAATATAATACATTTAACTCCACTGCAAATGGCTTTTTAAACTTCGTTGTATAAAACAATAAAATGAAGTACCGTAATATTCCATCAAAGGAGATTTCCATCATGTAGTCTAATACAATTAATGAAACAATTAAAGTAACAGGACTTTGTCCTTTGGGAGGGATTCTTGGTAGTCTGGATTAGTCATTGGATTTTTAAACGTGAATCATACCAGTATTATAGCAGAGCATAAGACACTACTTGTTCACACATTAATAGCTGTAATGCAATTAAGATTATCATATTTTGAAAATTAATTGGTTAAACTTCAGTAAGAGACTCTTGCCCACGGATCTTTGAGACAGCAAATGATGGAAAGATCTAGCTCAGCCCCTTGCTTTGCATTGATTCGACGATCTGTCCCTGCGCAATTTTGTTTCCTGATTTTAAACCAGGACCAAACTCATTTCCCAATAAATGGTTTAGGGGTTCCCCCCTTCCACTTTACCACTGGTTTTAAATCGGTGAAATACCAGTATTATAGCAGAGCACAAAACACTACAATAAAATTTTCAAAATACAATCCACGAGTACGTTGCAATACAATTAAAATGATCCTATTTTGAAAATTATTTTAAAAATACAATTTAATAAAGTAGTCTTTGCGGTGCAAAGAGTAAAATATTACGCGTAATAAAAATATACACACAGACCATGGTTTTAGTAGACCAGATATCTCAAATAACATTAAAAAAATTGTAACTGGAAGAGGTGCCACATTTTCTATATGACCATATTCGAAAAAATAAAGGGGAAATTAAATAAAAAAAAATGTAACTAAACGATAAGAGTTTGCTATTTTTTACCTGCTGTACAGAATCATCTCCTGATAATTCTGTTGATGGTTTCTTACTCATGTTGTACAATTTAGAGATACTGAATTCTGCACAAAATAATTTAAGTGTCGATAAAAAATCGCGCCTGCCTGAACTGATGGTAGATGGAACATGCTGAGACAATCCCGCGTTAACCTTTTTTCTATTGTTGTTCTCAAACAATTAAATCCTCTCTGTTCTGTCAGACAAAACAGAGAAAATAGTAATAGAAATGTTTTTGAACAAAGAATTGAAGTTCGGCGTAACAAACAATTCGTTATACAGTAGCTGATATCAAAGTGGAAATTTTACTGTTACTTTTTAAACATGAACAATCAAGCACGCTGATGGATAATTCTTTCTCCTTATACTGTGAGCGCCGTATTAGTTTTGTTCTTGGAACTGTCCAGGATGAGGAACTTGTGGTTTCGCTTCATAACATTTCAATTAGATAGTATGAATCAGAGCTGTAATACTCAATATGCTATCACCCGTTCACCTACAAAAGATCGATTATCTTTAATCAATTTCTAAATGCCTATAAATATTTAACGACGGATTCTGCTTTGGACTCAGAAATACAAATATTAACTAGCAGATTCTTAAACAGGGGTTATCCCATTAACACAATAAATCGAATTAGGGTACAAGCTAAGGATAGGATACAAAATACTACACCAAGCAACAATAGTAATATCAAAAAATACTTTATTTCTGTCCCATATGTTGAACGGTGGCACAAACAGCTTAACAGATTCTTTAAAGATACCGAATTTAAAATTATAGCTAGGCCTATACGGAAGTTACACACTATACTGAACAATCGCTCGGTTCTTTCCGCGTTCGCAACACAAATTAATGATCTGGTATACAACATTTCTTGCGGTGATTGCGACTCGTCTTACCAAGGTTCGACGCGGTTTTCTCTTAATATTCGTGTAAATCAACACGAAGCCTCAGTTCGTGCTTCTCGTTCAGCAGCGTCAGAATTAGCCCTTCATGCCATTAACGAAAAACATACTTTTTTATTTAACGAGGCCAAAATACTTAACGTTCAACGTAATTATACGCGACTATTAATTGCAGAAACCGTTGAAATTAAATTACACGAGAATTCTGTTAATGTTCGGCGGCCATATTTGATCTCCGATGCGTGGACTTTTACGCGCATGCGCGAAGACATATAATCACTATTTAAGGAATTTATTGTAGCTTAAACACAGAGCGTACAGATAAAGCAGAAATATATGAGCTTTCGGCTATATGGTAGCCTTCGTCAGAATTAAAATACATGAATGGCAGTTGGAATGAAGATGTGCACTGCCAGGTGCGTGAGACGCGAGGTTTAATTGTTTGTTGACGTCTGTGGCTGTGACGCATGATGACGTGGCCAGCGCTTGTCCAATGACAGAACTACTGACTCTGTGATCGGGTTGACTTGGTAACCACTGTTCCTGTTTAAGGATTTATCCGAAGATTTTATATTTAATGATTCCAACCAGGTACGCTTTAGGTAATGGTGGGATCTGTCTACCACCACGACATCGCGGTGTGGGTCGATGTCGTGGTGGGTTGTCCAGACATGTTCGGCGATAGCTGAGTGTTCTATATCCGCTAAACGGATCGCTCTTTTGTGCTCCGAGAGACGTTTCTCGAGTCGACGTCCAGTCTCTCCGAAGTAGCAGCTAGTGCAGTCACGGCAAGAGATGCGGTAGACTAAACCGCTCTGCAGAAGGGTGGGGACAGGTGTTTTCACGTTGGAAATGAAAGAACGCAGTTTCCTGCCTGGGAGCTGGATGCACTTTATTCCGTGCGTTCTCAGGATTCTGCCGATCTGTTGTGACAGGTTTAATATATAATCACTATTTAAGTTGCAGGTTTAGCCTGATTCGATAATTTTCATTCCTGTGATCACGACAGTCGGTCGAAAAGCATTGTTAGCTTCAGGAAGTAAAATCGTTTTGAATATTTTCGTTAGATTCTTTTAATTGCGTTAATTTGAATTTTAATTGTTTTAAATTGATTTTGAATTGTGTTAAATTCATTATTTAATTATTTATATTTTACTTTAATGTACCGGTAAGTTGTCGATTTTTTCGTTTTTTCCGTTTTAATTTCTGGAGGGTATCATACGGAAGTGTTCTATGTACTATATTGAGGTAAACTCCTCTTATTAATTCACTAATAACATTTCAATGAATTAAAATTTTTCACATAAAATTTGTGTATTTTACTTGCTTATTACCCCTCGACGTGTGCACCTCTACGTGGTGAGGGTACCTTCCAGTGATGCTGCTGGCCTTCCGGATTAGCATCACTGGGATCTAACGCCCATACCTTGGTTCCAGAGTTACATCATTGAAATCCAGCGTGTGCAGCGGTGCGCAGCGACTCGTGCAAACTCGGAAAGGGAAATCCTGGTGGTTGAGAGATCCAGCCTTCGATACACCACTTCGGCCCCTGCTTCGACAAGACGGATGGTCCCAAAACGGCCCGACTGGGATCAATCGGCGGGCGGTTCTTACTGCTAGGGCCTACTGGGTTTCAATAAGTCTCCCTCCCTTGGTCCTGGGACGGGATCAAGGCTAATTGGAAACGTGGGTAGGGTGCTCCTAAGCGAACTTGGCGTCGCATACGTGTACGCAGTACCTGCTAGTTCACGAGTGGGCGTCCCCTCGTAGGGCTTCATGGTGGGTGAGGTACTTAGGGCATCGGAAATTTTTGTCTTACTCATATGAGTAATTTAAATTCTGTTTCTTCTGGGGCCCCAACAAGGTCCTACCTAATCGAAGCGAAAATAATGAAAACACCTCGGTAAAAAGAGCCAGAACTGAGGACACACCATCATCAATCAGTGACACCACACTTCCTCATTCTCCATTCCATCAGAGAGCAGTCAATTGGGAAGATGTCACCCTTCTTTATCCAGAAAGGATTAGAAGGTTTGGCAAGATCACCAAAATCCGTAAAACGGCTGCTTGCTGGCGACCCTTTGGTCGAAGCTTCTAGCACAAAACGAGCGGAAAAGGCTCCGGGTGCCAAGCGAATCTTGAGGCCAAGCGATCTTCCGTGCTATTTCTACTGTGATTCCTAGAACGATTTTTCTAGAGCGACTGAGTTTTTCCTTGTTTTATTTCGTTTTAAGTCTTTCTGTTTATTAGCTCTACTTTTTAAAAATATAAAACGAGAGCCAGGAAAAGGAAAGTACCATTTTCTTTACTTTTTATTGGTTTACTAACCGTACTAACTCCTACGCTTGGGCAAAAGCGGCACTGCTCCTGCCTCCCCGTGTGGGCCAGGAACCTGGGTGGAAAAACTAATTCCCCAGGGCAAAAAGGAGCTGACATGGATAAAGAAAATTATCCAGCATTAGAGCCTCCGAACTCAAATTCCACAGATATGTATAATTCAGATCAAGGTAATGCACAAAATAAGCGCTTAAAAAAGATAATCACCAACCAGAGTAGCCCCGCGTGACAAGCGATTATTAGCGTAACCAAGCGTTTCCAAGTGAGCTCTATATTTCTTGTGCAAAGTTATATTGTGTAACTTCTTGGACTACAAGAACTAGGTAGAGTTCCAGAAAGAAAACTCGCATTTCTGTTTCTTTAACAGTACTAACCAAACTTACTCAGCCGCTTGGTTACCCTTGTGGCACTGCTCCTACCTCCCAGTAGCGGGGCCCGTAACCTGGAAAGAAAGGCCCCGAGTGCCAAGCGATAGGGTCCGAGCGATAAATAAAGTGATTTTCTAAGTGATTTTATTCCGTTTTATTTCCAGTGTTTTTCTTATTCTCAGTTCTTTTGAAGTAGTTCAGTACTTAACAGACTTTGAGTAAGAACCCAGGAAGGAAAATCACCTTTCTTTTCTTAGTGTATTAATTAATTTTTTCACTAACAAACTAACATCTCCAGGCGCTTGGTCACTAGGTGGCACCGCTCCTGCCTCCTCGTGCGGGGCCGGAAACCTGAAAGGAAAAAATAATCCTTTCGGGGAAAAAAGGAGCAAAAATGGACTCTACAAACCAGGTTTAACTTAGATCATTGGATCAAACTGAACACAATTGGCAGCAAGATGATCCAAACCCATCTACTGCTAAGAGACAAAAGAAAGATGTGACTCAGACCACCTCTCCACTCTTTCTAATTTTACATTCCTTATCAGACCAGGCAGTTAGTAAACTTTCTCCCTTTGTAATACAAAGGTGTCTAGAACATGTAGCTGGTCCACCGAAAATGGTTCGCCGCTTGAAATCAGGTGACCTACTTAGAGAAAGACAAATCCTTCTGAGCTACTTCTTAAAACAACTTTTTTTTATTATTATTAATATCTTTATTGCAGGCAGTGATCGGATTTATGATTGCCTTACATAAAACATATATTAGGACATAAAACGTATAATTACGTATTTTACATATAAAATTAATATTAACATGGGAACATGAAAGAACATGAAAAGCGATGAAGAGAAGATGGCAGTCACTCGGTTGAAGACGAGAACTGGTCCCTGATGATGCGTCTTCTGTACGATTTGTTCTCTGTGAACTTTTTGTAGTCCACATCTATCTCCTGGACGTTGTGGAACATCTCCATGGGCAGGAATCTATCCCCTATCCTGAGCCTCCACGCTACAGACTGCAGAGAGGGGAGGGCTCTTAAGGGTTTCGAGGGGATCCTCCAATTGCACACCTCCCAAAAATTTGGCGTATTGACTTCACCCGCTATCATTTTAATTGACACAAGCAAGCGGAGGGCGAATATCCGTTTGGAGACTTTTCTATAATTTAGAGTTTGGGTGATATCTGAAGTATGTGAGTGGTGGCAGATTATGCTTGAAGAGGACCCACCGAAGAAGACAGTACTCATCAGATGCAATGGTTTTTAGCATGGTTTTCGTTGCCGATTTCTGAACCGTATGTGATGACTGGCTGCAGAAACCGGTATATGTATTGGAGCGTGTACTCAGGCTCTGTGACATGAAGGAGGTGTTTTTTGGCAAGCCATCTTGATCTGCAGACCTTGTTGTGAATGTCTGCAACATGGTGTTTGAAACTGAGTTTAGGGTCGAATATAACGCCGAGATCTTTGTGCTTGATGACTGGGGTGATATGGGTTCCGTGGATTTCCAGGTTTAGTTGCGTTGGGTTTGATTTGAGTGAAAATACCATTTGTGCAGATTTTTTTTTGATTTATCTTAAGAGAAAACTGTGCCAAGTATGTAATCAGATTCTTAAGGCTGTTGATAATGGTTTCAGAAGCAGAATCAGGTCGGGCGGTCCCATTGATCCGATAGAGGAGCTTCAAGTCGTCTGTATAACTGATAAATTCTGTTTGCTGGCACAGGAATAGGTGGATGGCAGCCATAAAGAGGAGCCCTGAAAGAACTCCACCCTGGGGTACACCTACACAAACTTTCCTTGTGTGTAAAGTGAAAGAGTGTTAGATATATCAAGAGTTTAAAGTTAATTCTCTTCTGTAAATATATATAGTTACTGAAAAGTATCAGTGTAAAGGTTCCTAAGAAAGGAAAGTCACCTTTCTCTTATATATATTCTAGTCCTACTAACCACTAATCTACTTCCGCTTGGTCACTAGGTGGCACCGCTCCTGCCTCCCCGTGGCGGGGCCGGAAACCTGGGAGGAAAAGCTCTCACTCCCAGGGCCAAAAGGAGCAAACATGAATGACTCAAACATTACCACGAATCCCAAAGATCTGACTCCTTTGAGTCGGAAAAATGAGGACAATGTGACTACTGCAACCAAAAGACAAAAAAAGGAAATAGCATCACTTAATGCACCTACCTTTATTGTCTTTAATTCTACGACAGAACAGCCATTAGGAAAATTGTCGCCATTCGTCATCCAGAAACGTTTAGAAAGTGTGGCTGGAACACCAAAAAATGTTAAGCGACTAAAATCAGGCGACATTCTAGTTGAGACAGCAAATGCCAAACACGCAGAAAGACTGCTTCAAATGAAAACATTTGGTGGGATCCCAGTAAAGGTCTCTCCCCATAATACGCTAAATACATCGAAAGGAGTAATTTCTGAGTGGGACCTTATCAGCGTCTCCGAAGAAGAAATTAAAAATGAACTTGAAAATCAAGGCGTTATAGCTGTGAGAAGGATTAAAATTACAAGAGATGGGACACTTATCCCAACCAGAACTATCATACTAACGTTCAACACTCCTAAACCACCTACAACTGTGAAGGCCGGATATCTAAATTGTAACATCAGACCATACATTCCAAATCCTCTCCGCTGCTTTAAATGCCAAAAGTATGGTCATTCACAAATGGCATGCCGTGGTGTAGCTATCTGTTCCAACTGCGGGTCCCAGGATCACAGCAATCAGAACTGTTCATCCGAGAAACCGAAATGTCCAAACTGCAAGGGAGACCATTCTGCCTATTCCAAGAATTGTGAATATTGGAAAAGAGAAAAGCAGATTCAGCGGTATAAAGTGGAACATTCTGTCACATACCAAGAAGCTAAGAGAACTATACACCCGACTATCTTAAACAGACCTTCCTACGCGCAGGTCATAACGAATTGTCGTACAATAGAAACCCAAACAGATTTTACAATTTCTCCAAAGAAATCTATCTCAGACTGGGCACGAGCACTACTCACAATTTCCCAGCCAAAACATCAAGAGAAACTCACCAACACACCACTTTCCGTGCCTCCCGATAAGAAACACTCAGAATCGAAAGCACCTCAAGGAAAACATAATGTCATAAGTCAGAAAGCAACCGAACAAATGGAGACAGAAGCAACCAACCAAGCAAATGAACCAGTATTAGAGATTTTCGCGGAAGACGATATGGACACCGGAAAACCATATTTCCCGAAAAAGGAAAAACCAACGTGTGAAAGACTTAAAACAGCATCTAGGAAACAGACCGAAAACCTCTCCAAAATCAAATAATGAAAACCATAATCCAGTGGAATTGTAGAGGACTCCGCACTAACATAGGTGATATATATGACCTGATTACACAGTATGCACCATTATGTCTTTGTTTACAAGAAACCTACCTCAGACCTCAAGACTCTACCTTAATAAAGAACTATACAGCATACCGAAAGGACAGAGTAACAGGTGGCACAACCCATGGTGGTGTGGCAATACTAATAAATTCTCGCATTCCTTCCCAGATTGTCCCGCTAAACACAACCCTTGAAGCGATTGCAGTACGCATAGCCGCTAGATCCCTCATAACAGTAATAACAATTTATGTTCCACCAAACCAAAATTTATTACAACAGGACTTAGAAGACATTGTAAGGCAGTTGCCAACCCCCTTCTGTATACTAGGCGACCTCAATGGGCATAGCCCTGTGTGGGGTAACACAACCACAGATCGGAGAGGAAAACAAATTGAAAAATGGATAGACGAGAATGATTTAACTTTGTTGAACGACGGCACACATACTTATACACATCTTCCATCAGGAAATACTACAGCTATAGACCTGTCTATATGTTCTCCAATACTATTTCCAAGACTTGATTGGTCAGTGCACAGTGATCCTCTCAGCAGTGATCACTATCCAATAATCATCACCATGGCACTAGGAACCACATGCAAGTCACGCAAAACTCCCAGATGGAAAATAAATGAAGCAGATTGGGAAACTTATAAAACATTAGCAAAACTAAATGTTGATACCATCAAGCAAAAACCGTTAGATGCAGCAGTACAATATATAACAAATAAAATAATTCAAGCTGCTGAACACTCTATCCCAAAAACATCGTCTCACTTTCCAACACATCCAAAATCATGGTGGAATGCAGAATGTGCGCAGACTAAGAAAGAGCGAAACAAAACCTGGAATACTTTTCGCAGATATCCAACTTTAGAGAACCTCATATTGTTCAAGAAGGCACGGGCAAGAGCCAGATATATTAGGCGGGCCAGTAGGAAAGAATCCTGGATAAAATTTGCATCTACATTAACAAGTTCCACACCATCTAAAACTGTCTGGAACAAAATTAACAAAATGAGTGGCAGATACCCGATTACCCCAACTCCGATCCTAAACTGGAATGGACAAGTCACTGCAGAGCCATCAGAAATAGCCAATGCACTGGGCGAAACCTTCGCCAGAATATCAGCGACCACTTCATATACTCCCAGTTTTCAAATATACAAGGCAAGAATGGAAAGACATAAACTGAATTTTTCCACAAGAAATAATGAAGAGTACAACCTACCCTTAACATTCTACGAATTGAAACACGCTCTATCCCAGACAAAGCAAAGTGCTGTAGGTCCAGACCAAATCCACTATATGATGTTAAAACAACTCGATGATCAATCCCAAATAGCATTACTAGAACTATATAACAGAATCTTCTTAGAAAACCAATTTCCAGACAGTTGGCGTCATGCAATAATTCTTGCTTTCCCAAAATCGGGGAAAGACCTCTCTGACCCACGCAACTACCGTCCAATTGCTCTAACCAGTTGCCTGGGAAAAGTTATGGAGAAAATTATCAATGCTCGTCTAACATGGTTTTTGAACAGAAATAACCTCCTCAATCCAGCACAGCATGGTTTCAGAAAAAATCGTTCAACACTAGATTTACTGATCAAATTAGAAAACAGTGTGCGGAATGCCTTTATCCGAAAAGAGCACCACGTAATGATATGTTTCGACATAGAAAAAGCTTACGATACTGCGTGGCGTTATGGAATTATTCAAAACCTATACCACCTTGGATTACGTGGACATCTTCCTAAATATATTCAAAATTTCTTACTCCACAGGTCATTTCAAGTTAGATTGCAGAATACTCTTTCAAAAGTTTTCACCCAAGAAGAGGGTGTACCTCAGGGGTCTGTGCTTAGCACAACCCTCTTTGCTATCAAAATAAACTCCATAACTGAGCATATACCAAAACCTATTGATACCGCTTTATACGTTGATGATTTCAGTATGTCCTATCATTCTCAGAGTATGCGAACTATAGAACGGCAGTTACAGGGAGCAATAAATAAAATAAGTCAATGGGCACAAACAAATGGCTTCCGGTTTTCCACACAGAAAACTGCATGTATACACTTCTGTAGGAAACGAAACCTACACCCAGATCCTGAACTTAAGCTAGATGGATATATGATCCCAGTTGTACCAAACATAAGATTCTTAGGACTTCTCTTAGATAAAAAACTGACATTCCTTGAACATATTAAGCAACTAAGACATTCTTGCATCAAGAAGTTAAATCTACTCAAAGTTCTCTCCGCAACAACTTGGGGTGCAGATCGACATACACTACTTAAACTTTATCGAGCAATAGTGCGTTCCAAACTGGACTATGGAGCACCAGTTTACGACTCTGCAAGACCAAGTGCACTGAGATGGTTAGATCCCATACACCACAGTGCACTCCGTATAGCACTTGGAGCTTTTCGCACTTCACCTGTACAAAGCCTATATGCAGAAGCCCATGAACCTTCACTACAACTTAGACGACAGAATTTATTATTACACTATGCTGCAAAGATAAAATCCATCACCGACCATCCAAATAGAGAGGTTCTGTTTTCATCGTACTTGGAAAATGTATACCAAGCCCATCCACGAATAAACCGCCCTTCCAACATCCGACTAAAAGATTTACTGTTATGCCGAGAGCTTAATTATGATAGCATAGCTACCACGACTACACACATTATTCCACCATGGATCATAATTCAACCTGTGTGTGACCTGCATTTCCAATCTTGGGGGAAAACAAATCTCCCGAGAACAAACTACCAGCAACTACATGCAGCATACAAAGAAAAATATGAACATTCAACTTTCATATACACAGATGGCTCAAAAACAGAAACTTGTGTAGGAGCTGCGATTCACTCTGAAGACTGTACTCTCATCCAACAACTTCCAAAAGAATGCAGCATCTTTACAGCAGAATTACAAGCCATTTTGATGGCCGTAAACAAAATTAAACATGAACAGATAGCAGACAGCATAATTTTCACGGACTCGCTTAGCTCTGTCATTGCTTTACAGAATGCCAATACTAAAGCACACCCAGTTTTACAACAGGTACAATATACAGTATCTAAGCTATTGCAAAATAATCACAAGATCAGTTTCTGTTGGATTCCAGGCCACACAGGAATAACTGGGAATGAAAAAGCAGATAAAGCGGCAAGAGAAGCTGCTACCTCTTACTATGCATTCCGCTCAATACCATATACCGATTACAAGTCGTTAATCCACCAAAGCAGTTTAAAACAATGGCAACAACATTGGAAAGATCAAAGTAACAACAAACTTCGTGTAATTAAACAAACACTCCGACCATGGACTACCAGTTGCCGATCCAACAGACACGAAGAAGTGATCCTTGCTCGATTGCGAATTGGGCATACCCATATGACCCATTCTTACCTACTCAGAGGTGAAGACCCTCCTCAGTGCCAAAACTGTCAAGTTCCACTCACTGTACATCACTTCATGGTGAACTGTCCAAGATTTACTTCAGAACGTATAAAAGCCTTTCAAATAACCACGAATGCACAAAACAACCTAACGCTCAAAACAATTTTAGATAACCGGCCAAATATTACCGACGTTTTCTTTTTCCTTAAGTTAATCGGATACTACCAATACATATAAAAATAAATAGTATAACATTTACCAAAAAGTTACGTAATTATAAAATAAAATCTTGGCTTCCCATCTGAACAACATAATAAAAAAAAAAAAAAAAAAAATGTCGAAATATGAAACTCTAACCTAGATTAGGCGCATTATAGCCTAAGCTGCTCTTGCGCCAATAGCTCTCAAACAACAACAACAACAACAATCCTTGTGTGTAAGTAGCGACTTCAAGAATTCTAGTATATTGCCTTTTATCTGGTATCCATCCTCACAAAGTTGCAGGAGGTGCTGGATATCTATGCTCTCGATTGCAGACTGGATATCCAGATGAACAATTGCCATCTCAGCCCTATCTTGTGGAGCCCCCAGAATGGTGTTGGTGGTTTGCAGTAGGTTGGTAATGGTGGACCTGCGTTTCAAGGCATAGTGAATGTATGGTGATTCACATGGCAGAACCTGGTTGGGTAGGATGGGAAGAAGGCACTTCTCCATGACTTTGAGGAGACATGAGGCTTTCATTGTTGGCCTGAATTGTGAAATTGATGTCGCTCCTTGTGTTTTGGGGATTGGTCGGACAATATATTGATTCCCGGCTGTTGGGAAACATTGTGTTGTGAAGATTCCATTAAATATATCTGGGAGTGCATCAATGATGAAAACCTAACGCTCTTAAGAATGAATTGTGGGACCCCATCATATCCAGTGCAAGACGTTGGTTGGATATCATTGATGGCCTGGATAAGCTCTCTTTTTGTGATGATGATGGAAGCGAGGACATCTCACTGACAACTGTTGTGAATGCTCTTTAGGTCTGACGCTGATTTTGGCTTAAATCTTGTGATGTAGTCTAGCCAATCGATTGGATTACGTTGTTGAGGGAATTCATAATGCCTTGCCTTAAACGGTGCCTTCCCGATCTTGATTGTTTTGTCGATGTAGGCTTTAATGGCTTCAGATTTGCTTCTATTGAACTGGGCACGGGTTCTTGAGTATGCAATTCTGTCTAGTGGGTCGGATTTTGCTTTCCATTTTGCATTTGTTTATTCTGAAATTTAAGGCTGAGATCCTGGGTCCACCATGCTTTGCTTCGACAGGAGATCGAAACTGTTTTTGACGCTGCAGTTCGAGCGATAGACTGCAGCCAGCAGGTAAGAAAGTGCAGCCCGAGCTGTGGATGACATTGGTTTAGGGCTTCCCAAGGAAAAATGGGTGTTGCGAAGCAGCATTTCTCTGGATTGAGAAGAGAAGGGCTAATCACTGTCTTCTTAACTGGTGCCTGATGTTGCCGGGATGCCTTGGAAGTGATTGGAAGAATGAGGGCTACTGGTAGATGGTCTGACATGAAGGCTGTTTCAGGTTGGCTGTCAACGGTGAGGATGTCTGTTACAAATATTAGGTCTAACAGGTTAGCGCCTCTGGTAGGGGAAAAATTCTGGAGGGTCAGACCTACTGCAGCCAGATTAGAAGATAACAATCTGCGAAGACTGTGTTGGCCTCAGCTAATATTAAAGTCTCCACACACAAGTAATGTTGCTTTAGGGTGGCATTGATTAATTATCCAGTTGGAGATCTCTTGTAAAGTGTTCTTTACTGTGGGAGGGGGGGATGTAGACTGTGCACACGTCAAGTCTGTGGCCTTGAATGCTGAGTGAGGCTCTTGCAGCTTTAAACTGTTCTGTTTTTAGAGTGGCTGAGGTAGTCAGTGAGAATTTTTGTGTGTTGAAGAGAATGCATACACCACCACCAGTCGTCCGTTCCCTGGAGGCAAAAATGCCCGAGAAGCAAGCGGGTTGAGAGAATTCGAGGTCTTCTTCATTGGGGGACAGCCATGTCTCTGTGATACAAATGATGCCATACAACCTTGACAAGAGAAGAATTTCCATTATCTGAAGTTTATTTCTCAGACTTCTAGTATTTTGATAGAAAATTGTGCACATTAAAGAAGTTTGGATGTATGCCCTTGTTGGAGCTCTGATGGCCTTCATCAATCGTCTATGGTTCGTTCTGGAGGTAGTTCTCACCTCAATCTTCATATGTCAAAGACAAAGACAAATAGATTAACAGTAGCCACTGGCAGAGGTGAAAGAGATTCTTGCACTGCTTCTATTGGAATGAGCAGAAGCCTGAAAAACAATATGCAGGATATTTCAGAGACCTGGAAGTCATTGCGGTACAAGTAAACACATGGGTTGTGTTAGGGTAGCTAAGAATAGAAACAGGTGCATGTATACTTGCGTGTACACCAATGCTAGGAGTTTAGTAAATAAATTTGATGAATTTGAGGTTTTGCTCAAAACATCAAAGGCAGATATTGTTGGGACATCAGAGACATGGTGTCACACAGATATAAGGAATGCAGAACTGGAATTTGGGGAGTACAACGTCTACAGAAAGGATAGACAGGATAGGAAGGGAGGAGGGGTTATGCTATTAGTTAAAAAACACATAAAATCGAAGGAAGTGAAGCCAGTCGACATCGATGGACAGGGCAGTGTCGAGTCAGTTTGGTGTGACATAAGCATGGGTAAATCAAAATTGAGAGTAGGAGTGTGCTATAGGGCTAATGACTCTGATCAGTATAATAAGACATTGTACAGGGAAATAGAATGGGCCAGTAAATCAGAGAGTCTTATAATGGGGGATTTTAATTTCCCAGATATTGACTGGAATTTCTGGGTTGGTCACTCACACACTAGCAAGGCTTTTGCGGATTTACTGGATGATTGTTTTCTACACAGCATGTTCGGGAGGCAACTAGAGGGAGTAATACTCTTAATCTGATTATCACTAGTGATTCTTCATGCATTAAGAATCTGCAGATAAAGAAACCACTAGGTGGCAGTGATCACAGTGTGCTGCAGTGGGATTTACTCTAGGAGGTAACTACCATCAGAGGTAAAGGGAAGGGTTTTTGCTTTCGTAAAGGCGACTATGATGGGCTGAGACAGTATTTAAATTCTATACAGTGGGACCAACTGATGATGTTACCAACAGCAAATTCAAAATGGGAAGCATTCAAGGAACTAATCTTGGAAGCTACCAGGCTTTACATACCAACCAAGAAATATTGTTCAAGGTTCAGGCCTAAATGGTTGTCAGATGAACTAATGAGACATATGGCAGAGAAGAAAAATGCATGGGATACATACAAATGAATGTGTGACATGGAAGCCTATGATAGATATAAGTTGGGCTGTATCCAAGTCACAAAGGAGATTAGGCAGGCAAAGGCAGATTATGAGAAATACTTGGCAAAGGATGCAAAGAAAACCAGAAAAGAGTTCTTTACCTATTTTAACTCAAGAAGGAAAGGTATGAATCAGATTGGTCCACTGGATGTTGATGGTTCAGCAGTTGAGGATGCTGCTCAGATGGTTAACAATCTAAACGAGTATTTTGCATCTACATTCACACGAAGAGTTATTCAGGAAGGGGAATGTCGTAGGTGAAATAAACATTGGCAGTGAGCTAGATGATTTTCTAATAACTGAGAGGAAAGTGGAGGAGAAATTGTTGAGGATAAATATAAAAAAGGCACCCGGGGTGGATGGGATCTATCCAGTTATATTAAAGGAGGCAGCAAAGGAAGTAATTATGAGAGCTTCTTTGGACTCAGGGGAGGTACCCATAGACTGGAGATGTGCAAATTTAACCCCAAATCACAAAGGAGGATCAAAGGCTGATACAAGTAATTATAGACCTGATAGTTTAACTTCGGTTCCAGGAAAATTAATGGAGGCACTGGTTAAAGAAGCACTGCAGGATCACCTGGACAAGAATTCAGTTATAGCTCACACACAGCATGGTTTTGTTAAGGGCAGGTCTTGTCTGACCAATTTGATTGGATACTATGATGTAGTCACAAAAGAACTGGATGCAGGGAATAACTTTGATATTATATATTTGGATCTTAGAAAGGCTTTTGATACTGTTGCGCATGGAAGACTGCTGCACAAATTGGAGCAGTGTGGCATTGGAGGCAAATTGCTGCTATGGATAAAGGGATGATTGAGTGGCAGAAGACAGAGAGTGGTAATCAATGGACACTTCTCAACGTGGACTAATGTTATTAGTGGAGTTCCTCAGGGGTTCAGTGTTGGGTCCATTGTTGTTTTCCGTATTTATAAATGATATAGATGATGGTATATCAAGCTTAATGTCCAAGTTTGCAGACGATACAAAGGTTGGAAGGGTTGTTAAGGACACTACTGATGCTATTCTG
Organism: Mastigoproctus giganteus; assembly: GCF_048544385.1. NCBI lineage: Eukaryota > Metazoa > Arthropoda > Arachnida > Uropygi > Thelyphonidae > Mastigoproctus > Mastigoproctus giganteus. The sequence goes on along the minus strand of NC_143581.1, from coordinate 168,833,926 downwards.
CTGCAACAGGATCTGGAAAGGTTGAGCAGATGGGCTGAGAGGTGCCAAATGAAGTTTAACATTGACAAATGTAAAGTACTACATATGGGAAACAGTAACCCCAGATCAACGTAGCAACTCTGTGGTACTACGCTGACAGTGGTAGAGAATGAAAAGGACCTGGGGGTAATTGTGCAGGCAGATATGAAATTCTCCGAGCAGTGCAGACGAGCTGCAAGAGTAGCTCATGGTGTCTTGTCAATGATATACAGGAATTTTTCTAGCAGGGATAGGGATGTGATTATTCCCTTGTATAAGGCATTGGTCAGGCTACACCTTGAGTACTGTATACAGGTCTGGAGACCTCATTTCAAGAAGGATGTAGAGCTGCTGGAACGAGTACAGAGAAGGGCAACAAGATTAGTGAATGGAACAAAGGGTTGCTCTTACGAAGAAAGGCTTAAGTTTTGCAAATTACAGAGTCTGGAGACTAGGCATCGGCGAGGTGATCTGATAGAGGTGTATAAGGCTTTGAATGGCTTGAGCATGCTCAATGCCGATGGGATTCTTCCTCGTGCTCAGAATAATCACCTGAGAGGGCATAAATTCAAATTGAGGAAGGACGGATGTCGGATAGATGTGCGGAAATTTGCCTTTAGCCAGCGGGCAGTTGGTTTGTGGAATAGACTTCCATCACTTGTTGTTGAAGTTGATAGCCTAAACAAATTTAAGGCTCAGCTGGACAGGTATTTCGAACGAACGGAGGGGTGAAATGGGAGTAGTGGTTGTGCTTTTTTGGCTGATGCTGAATAAGCTTGCTTTCTTGCATCATATGCCTGTGCTAATGCTAATGTCTTCCCTCAGGCGTTAGTGGTGGGTGATCATGTCGCTGGAAAGCTTCTGTGAGGGTGTTTGAACCTTAAGAAGGTCCTGTTCAGTATAACTGGAATATTCCTCCCCAAACTTAGACTTAATGGCGGGTCTGAGTCAGGTTTTCCTTTCATTATTTGTGGTTTCAATCCGTTGGGGATACCGCATCCAGGTAGAGGTACGCTTTGTAGTGTAGAAGTGTTTCACTAGTGCCCCTGCAGGCCAAGAAGATGCAAGGCTGAGTAGTTTGTAGTTTGATTCTGCTGTAGTGATTTTGAATGACGCATAGTATGGTTGCTTGGTCGTGAGCCTGGTAACTTCTGTTTTTGGTGGGATTCCCATCAAAGTCACTCCACATGCTACTTTAAATACGTCAAAAGGGGTTATCGTGAAATGGAACCTCCTAAACAGCTCTGAAGAAGAAATTGTACAAGAGTTACAAAATCAGAATGTCATTCATGCGAAAGGAATTCTTATTAAAAAAAGGATGGAAACCTTATACCCACCCGAACTATCATACTTTCAACACACCTACCCTACCCTACCAACATCAGTGAAAGTGAGATACCTAAATTGCCGGATAAAGCCATACATCCCCAATCCAATAAGATGCTTCAAGTGTCAAAAGTATGACCATTCCCAAACAGTATGCAGAAGTCAAGCTGTATGTGCCACGTGTGGTTCAAAAGATCATAATAATAAAGAATGTCATACAGTCTCCTCACTGTCCAAATTGCAAAGGACACCGCCCTGCCTATTCCAGAGACTGCAGTATATGGAAGAGAGAGAAGCAAGTTCAGAAATATAAAACTGAACATAAGGTCACATACCAAGAAACCAAAAAGCATATACCACTACTTCCAGCAGTGAGATTACACGCAACAGCAGCGGCAACAGCAGCAACTACAGTGCAGAAAACAAAAGTAACTGCAACACAAACTGACATCGCAGTCCCGCCGAACATCTCAATAGCGGATTGGGCACGCAACCTACTTTTACAAACAAAATCAAAAGCTGACCAGGCAATTAATACACCCATTGTAATCTCACCAGATGCTGAAGATCCAACACCAACAAGCAGTACAAACCCCACCAAACCTGTAGACAAAAAAGTGAAAAATACTGACAATATGGAAATCGATGAAAAAGGGCAAGAAGATGAACCAGTCCTGAAACTTTATGCGACTGATGACATGGATAGTGAAAGCCGATCAAGCTTCCCTAAAAAAGAAAAAAATCAAAACAGATCGTTTCAAACAGGCAGCCCATCGTAAGTCATCTGAATCAGTTTCTAAACCCAAATAATGCGTACACTTCTTCAGTGGAATTGTCGTGGTATTCGAAGTACCCTAAATGATATCAAAGATCTTATATCAGTCTATGCCCCTGCAAGTGTCTGTTTACAATAAACAAACCTAACTCCTCAAATAAGTATTTCAATCTAGTACTACAACATGTATAGGCAAGATCGTAAAACCACAACAGCTCATGGAGGAGTTGCCATTTTGGTCGACTCTAATATTCCATCCAAGCATATTCAGCTGCAAACACCCCTTGAATCAGTCGCGGTACGCATCGTGACTGGAATTACATCGACTATTGTTTCACTCTACCTTTCACCTAATCATACGTATCCACTACAAGATTTTGAGGATTTAATTGAAAAATTACCAACTCCATTCTGTTTGATGGGAGACCTAAATGGGCATCATATCATTTGGGGATCACTTCATACAGACAAAAGAAGACAGATGGTCTAAAAACTTCTAGATAGCAGGAACTTAACACTCTTAAACACAGGTACCCACACCCATGTCCATTCACCAACAGGGACTACCTCCGCAGTTGATCTCACTATCTGTTCCCCAGCTCTCTTTCCTTTTCTTGACTGGTCTGTTTCTGATAATCCCTACAACAGTGATCATTATCCAGTTGTGTGCCACCTACTAGCAAATGACTTACCACAATCTGTAAGAAGTACAAAATGGAAATTTTGCAAAGCAAACTGGGAAAAATATAATGTGCTGCTTCTTTAGATAAGAAAACTATAAGACATTCTGATATCAATAGTGAAGTTACTTATGTCACAAATCAAATAATCTCTGCAGCAAATATGCAATACCAAAGACAGCTACCCAGTTCCATAAACACTACAAGGAGTGGTGGAATGAAGAACGCTTGGAAGCAAAGAAAGAAAAAAATAAGGCTTGGAATCAATTCAGAAAGTTCCCCACCACCACTAATCTCATAAAATATAAGAAAGACAGAGCAAAAGCACGTTATATACGCCGGAAATCTCAGACAGAGTCCTGGATATCTTTTGCAAGCAAAATTAATAGAAATACGGACAGCAGAATAATCTGGAATAAAATTAGACAAATTTCAGGCAAATATATTACCGTCCCTAAACCGATCATAAGCTGGAAAGGTCATGACATAACTGAACCAGAAAAAATTGCAAATTTACTAGCAGAAACATTTGAGGAATTGTCAGCGACAACGTCTTACAGACCAATCTTCCAAACATATAAAATTCAAATCGAAAAATACAAAATTAATTTCCATGCAGCTCATGACATTTCATACAACCAACCCTTTACTATAAATGAATTGCACAAAGCCCTAGCCAAATCTAAGCAAAGTGCAGCAGGTCCGGATGGAATCCACTATCAAATGATTAAACACCTCACCGAAAATTCCTTATGCATGCTCCTACTGCTTTATAATAGGATATACCTTGAGGATACATATCCAGACTCTTGGCGACATTCCATTGTACTGGCCTTTCCAAAACCTGGGAAGGACTATTCAAACCCATATAATTATCGCCCCATTGCCCTCACTAGCTGTCTAGGTAAAACTTTAAGAAAAATGGTGAATAATCGGTTAACATGGTTTCTTGACTTCCATAACCTCCTTAGTCCTAGCCAGTACGGTTTTCGGAAAAATAGATCAACAATAGACATAATGACAAAAGCCGATTCAAACATACGCAATGCCTTTCTCCGAAACGAACACTTTGTAATGATATGCCTTGATATTGAAAAGGCGTTTGATACTACCTGGAGATATGGCATCCTTCATGAATTGCACAAATTAGGACTTCGAGATCATCTACCGAAGTTCGTTCAGAATTTCATGTCTAAAAGAACTTTTCAAGTCCGCTACCATCATATTCTGTCTCTAATATACAATCAAGAACAGGGGGTACCCCAAGGCTGTCCTCAGTGCGCCCCACGACGTGGGGACCTCCCAGTGATGCTGCTGGTTTTCCACATTAGCATCACTGGGATCTAACGCCCATACCTTGGTTCCAGGGTTACATCTTTGGAATCCGGCGTATGCAGCCGTGCCCCGCGACATATAGAATTCGGAAAGGAGGATCCTGGTGGTTGAGGGGCCCAGCCTTAATACACCACTTTGGCCCCTGCTTCGACAAGACGGGTGGTCCCAAAACGGCCCGACTGGGATCAATCGGCGGGCGGTTCTTACTGCTAGGGTCTACTGGGTTTCAATAAGTCTCCCTCCCTTTGGTCCTGGGACGAGATCAAGGCATATTGCAAACGTGGGTATGGTGCCTCTAAGCTAACTTGGCGTCCCATTCGTGTACGCAGTACCTGCTAGTTCACGAGTTGGCGTCCTCTCATAGGGCTCCGTGGTGGGTGAGGTACTTAGGGCATCTGAAATTTTTATCTTACTCCTATGAGTAATTTAAATCCTTCTTCTGGGGCCCCAACAAGGCCTAATCCTTGACGAGACGGTACCTAATCGAGACGATGACATAGAAAACATCTCTGCAAAAAGAGCCAGGACTGAGGATACACCACCATCATCAGTGACACCGCTTTTCCTCATTCTCCATTCCACCGGAGAGCAGTCAATTGGGAAGATGTCACCCTTCTTCATCCAGAAAGGATTAGAAGAGTTGGCAGGATCAACAAAATCCATAAAACGGCTGCGTTCTGGCGATCTTTTACTCGAAGCTTCAAACACAAAGCAAGGAGAAAGAATGTTAAACGCGACATCCATAGGGGGAATACCGATCAATGTAACACCCCACAAAACTTTGAACTCTTCACGAGGTGTCATTTCAGAGTGGGATCTTCTTCTTGTCTCTGAAGAAGAGATCTGCTCTGAACTAAAAGACCAAGGAGTGACAGCTGTCAAGAGAATATCAATGGGGAAGGAAGGGAATCTCATCTCTACCCGAGTTCTCCTCCTAACATTTAACACCCCACAGCCTCCTAGTTCCATCAAGGCAGGGTATTTAAACTGCCTAGTGAGGATCTATATTCCAAACCCACTCAGGTGTTTTATTTTAAATGCCAAAAAATACGGCCACTCACAAACGGCTTGTCGTAATAACCCTGCTTGTGCTCGATGTGGTGCGAAAGACCACGAGAGCAAGGAATGTTCAGCTTCCAAACCGATCTGTACAAATTGCCAAGGAGGGCACCCTGCCTACTCCAGTGCATGCCAGCGGTGGAAGGATGAAAAAGAGACCCAAAAACTCAGAGCTGAATATTTCCTACCCAGAGGCTAGAAAACGCATACAACCAATAAATAGCAGGAAGCCTTCATATGCCCAGAAGGTTTCTGCGAAGTGCACTATCGGTACACAAACCCAGATGACTGTACCACCAAGAGAGTCATTCACTCCGATTGCACGCTATTTATTGAGTTCACAAAAGCCCACCAAAAAAAAACAGTCAGCTGCCACTCCTATATCCGTACCTTCTAGTGCTCCACAACTACCAAAACCAAGTGGTAAAAAAGAGCCACCCGTAATACAAGAAACAATGGATGTAGAGGACCAGGAGGTACCGGATGAATCAGTCTTGGAACTCTTTGCGGAGGAAGAAATGCACACAGGACAACGTCCATTCTTCCACAAAAAAGATAAATCGAAGACTGACAAAAGTAAGCCCTCAGCACCTCGGAAGCCACCTGATGGACCCACCAAGCCAAAATAATGGCTAAATTCCTACAATGGAATTGTCGTGCATCCCGGCGAAATACTGATGACATCAAGGCCCTCCTGCAAAAGCATGAGCCAGTTTGCTTTTGCTTGCAGGAGACTTATCTAAAGGCAAATGATAATCCCACCATGCATACCATCACAATTTTTCGTAAGGATAGAATTGCAGATGGTCCTGCTCATGGAGGAGTGGCTATCCTTGTGGGCAACCAGACCCCAGTTAAGCGCTTGATAGTTACAACCAGCATAGAGGCTGTTGCAATTCGCGTTACAGTGGGATTTTTATTAACCGTCTGCTCTTTTTATTTGCCACCTGGGACTGATATCTCCCAGAAAGACCTTTGTGATCTTGCAACGCAGTTACCTCCCCCTTTCTTACTTCTCGGGTATTTTAATGGACATAACACCCTGTGGGATAGTGCTAGCATCAATAGAAGGGGATGAGTCATAGAGCGTATGCTAAATGACAATGACCTTTCCCTTCTAAATATTGGAACAAACACCTTCTTCCACATGCCTACCCGTACGTTTTCTGCCATTGATCTCTCTATCTGCTCCCCTTCTCTACTCCTTTCACTCACTTGGGAAGTGGAGGAGAACCCATACGGAAGTGATCACTTCCCTGTGATAACCTCGTTACACAGTGGGAGACCGTGTCTTCCTTTCAGGTTACCACGGTGGGAGACTGATCAGCCTGACTAGACTGCCTTTCAACATCAAGCAAATTTTGACTTCAGTACCGTCAGTCAGGAGCCTATTAATGATCCAATAACGTACATCACAGAAAATATCGTCCAAGCAGCTGCGAATGCCATCTCAAAAACAACTTCCCGGTTTCCACCATTTCCCGAACCATGGTGGAATTCACAATGCACAGCAGCAAAAAAGGCTCAAAACAAAGCTTATTCTGCCGGGGATATTCTGCCGATATCCTACCATGACCAACCTTATAGCCTTTAAACATCACAAGCCAAGCACGCTACATCCACCGTCAGAGTCAAAAGGAATCGTGGATCCGTTTTACTTCATCAATTACTTAGTCCACCAGTACTAAGTTGGTCTGGGATAAAATCCGGAAAACGAAGGGAAAATATACATCCCACACTTCTTCAATCCTAGATTATAATGGATGCACTATTGCAGATCCAACTGCAATAGCCAGTTATCTTGGGGAAACATTCTCTAACATCTCCGTATTCCCCAGAGTTCCTGGTCCTGAAACATAAAATCGAAAAACAGGCACTTAACTTTAAGTGCAAGAGCGTTTATCCATACAACAGGTCATTCACTATACAGGAACTGAAGAGTTCTCATTCTTTCTAAGGTAAGTGCTGTTGGACCAGATAGCATCCATTATGAAATGATTAAGCATCTTTCACCAAAGTCTATGGATCATCTGCTCCTTCTATAGAAAAGAATCTTTATTGAAGGGCAGTTCCCAGATTCTTGGCGCAAGGCAATCGTTCTAGCCTTCCACAAGCCAGGAAAGAATCCAAGTCACTAATTATCGTCCTATTGCTCTGACTAGCTGTCTGTGCAAAATCCTGGAGAGAATGGTTAATTTTCGTTTAATATGGTATTTAGAATCAAATGACCTTCACTCGAACTTCCAGTGCGGCTTCTGAGGGAACCGGTCCACTCTGGACCACCTTATTAGACTGGAAACATCCATCCGGGATGCTTTCCTAAAACGCGAACATTTGGTGTCTGTATTCTTTGACATGGAGAAAGTGTATCACACAACTTGGAGATTTGGCATCTTAAAAGATTTGCATAGCCTTGGTCTTAGAGGGAATCCCCATTTTTATTGAAAAATGTTTAGCCAATCGATCTTTCCAAGTTCGTGTGAAATCCTCACTCTCTCGTTCCTTCAGCCAAGAGGAGGGAGTACCACAAGGATCAGTATTAAGTGTCACGCTTTTTGCCATCAAAGTAAATTCCATCATGAACAGCTTCCTCCAACTGTAAACAGTGCCCTCTATCTTGATGACTTTAACATATTTTGTAAGTCATGCAACACGAAGGTTATTGAAAGACAACTGCAAAAAGCCATTGATCGCCTAAATTCGTGGGTAGTCTAATGGATTCAGGTTCTCGCCGCAGAAGACTGTCTGCGTACACTTTTGTCGTAAGCACTCTTCATCCTGAACCTGAATTAAGGTTTGGACAAAATGCTATTCCAGAGCGGCAGACCCAAAATTCTTGGGACTCATTTGATAAAAAGCTGATCTTTCTGGATCACATCCGTGAACTCCATACAAAATGAACAAGAGGCTTGAATATTCTCTGCTCTCTCCTCTACATCTTTGGGTGCGGACCGATGCACCCTTCTACGGCTTCACAGTGCACTTGTACGATCCAGACTAGATTACGGGTCCCTGGTATACAATTCGGCCAGACAGTGTACTTCGATGGCTGGATCCTGTCCATCATCAGGCTCTCCACATCGCTATTGGAGCATATCAAACATCTCCTGTCCAGAGCTTATACGTCAAAGCAAATGAACCACCGTTATCGCTCCGACACAAGTTGTCTCTAAAGTATGCTTTAAAACTGAAATTCCTGCCAGACCATCCAACATGGCCATTCGTTTTTGAGCCACGATGGGGAAATTTGTACAACACCCATAAGACTGCCAATTGTCCTTTTGGTATTCATCTCCAAAAGCTACTCAAAGAACTTAAGATCAAGGTAGAAAAGGTTGCCCAAACACCAAAGCATCCCCTTTGGTGTTTGGGCAACCTTGTCCCCTTCCACCCTGGCATACTCATGTTCCAGCATGTGACTTGTCCCTTAAAAATTGGGGAAAGTCGGACACTCCATCATCTGCCTACCTGCAGCTTTATTCAGCACACAGAGCTGAACATTCTGACTTTGCTCCAGTTTACACAGACGGCTCGAATTCGGAATCGTATGTAGGATCTGCTGCTGTCTTTACAGACACTACATTGGAGCAGATTCTCTCTGAATGCAGCATATTTACTGCAGAGCTGCATGCTATATAGTTAGCCTTGGATCACATTAGTAAATGCCAATACCAACAGTTCATTTTATATTCCGACTCTCTCAGCGTGTTACAGGTTTTAATAACTGTGAGATGTAATCCCCATCTGGTTCTGTCTGGCTTTCAGCAAAAGATTCACTTTTTCCATGAACGTGAATATATCCGCTTCTGCTGGATTCCCAGCTACATTGGGATTAGGGGTAATGATTTGGCTGACACCAGAACCAAATCAGCAATTCCCAATAATGATCGCTGCCTTTCAGTCCCCTATACAGACTACAGGCAAATAATACACCAAAAGATATACTCCCAATGGCAGGATTCGTGGAATAGACAGACGAATAAATTATATCATATAAAGCCTGTAATTGAACCATGGCAGTCTAGTCTGCGCAGGAATCGTAAGGAGGTAGTTGTTCTTGCCTGGACCCGCATAGGACATAGTCATTTGACTCATTCGTATTTGCTGAGGGCTGATGATCCTCCTATGTGTGAGTCCTGTGACACAATTTTATCAATCAGACACATTTTAATTGACTGTCCAGCTTTTAGCAATATACATTTTACCGCTTTTAACCGAGCCGTATACACTCAGTCAGATTTTATCCGACAATGACCATGTGTCTGCGATTTTTAGCTTTTCAAAATCAGTAAACCTTTTTACTCATATTTAAAAAATCTACCTTGTTATTGTTACTTGTATACTGATATGTCTTTTACAGTTTAAACTTGTTTTTATACCTTGACTTAGTGACCTAATTCATTAGGCCACTGAAAGTTTTACTTTTTTATGACCAGGTTTTGGCACTTATAGCCTTAGTTGCTAATGCGCCAATAAAACCCAACTTACATTCAGGAGTCCCACAGAAATCCATACTTAGTCCAACACTATTTTTAATCGGAGTTAGCAGCATAACACGAGATATCCCAAAAACTGTTGATACTTACATGTATGCAGATTACCTTCCATTTTCTGTCAGTATCTAAGTAAGAATACCATCAAACAGCAGCTCCAACTTGCCATTACCAAAATACAATCCTGGACTTCAAAGAATGGCTACCTGAACTACAAATAAACAATGTTCCAATCCCGCTTGTTAGCTGTTAAATTTCTTAGACATATTAGACAGCAAGCTGAATGTCCAAGCTCACATTTCTCATTTAAGAAATGTCTAAAGCATCTGAATATACTGTGATCAGTCTCGGCTATGTCATGGGGAACTGATTGGTATACTCTACTGGATCTCTATAGAACTTTAATCTGTTCAAGTTAGATTTTTGTTGTACGGTCTGTAACTCTGCCAGGACCACTATTTTACGTCTAAATGTTATCCAGCACAGTGCTCTCAGGACTGCGTTGGGCACTTTCAAGACTTCTCCTATCGTCTTTATATCGATCTATTACATCTTTGTAGGAAATCATTACAACCCTACTATGCTGATAAGATCCAGTCTTCCATTGCACCCCAGTTGGGAGTATTTGTATAACACTCAGTGGGATTTGTTCTGAGAGCAAGCCAAATGAAAATAGACCTGCTTCACTCAAGATTAAAGGGCTTTCTCAGAATTGGAATATAAATTTAAGCTGATGCAAGAAATTCAGGACAACTGCATCTGTTCTACCTTGGATATACGTTTCTACTTCTCATGATACATTTTCTGGAGTGGGAGAATACTGTACCTCCCTTTAACATCAGGCAGTTGCACTTAGCTCACACTATTCTGAACTCCCATGCCTGTAAAATCTATATTGATGGATCGAAAAGTCAGTACGGTTGGTGCTGCAGCAACTTCACAGCTGAATTATATGCCATCAAATTAGCACTTAGTAAATTTATTGAACTTTCTATCTTACCTGCCACAACTTATACTGACTCCCTCAGTGCTGTTTCTGCCATAAGGAAGAATTTCTTATCTTCTCATTCTAAATTGAAATACATTCATTCTCAGCTATTTTCCTGCAGCGGGTCCAATCAATGTTTTTGCTGGATCCCTGGCCATTCTGGCATTCCAGGAAATGAAAGTATGGACCTCACAGCTAAACATCCACAACCCACTCTCCCACATCCTTAGGTTCCTTACACTGATTGCAAGCCTGTTATTTGCAAAGCAAGCTACGACAGCTGGTCACAGATCTGGAAAAGGAATATTAATATTAAAGTTTACCAGATAAAACAAGAACGAAAGCTGTGGCTCTCAGGCTCTCGACGAAACAGACGAGAGGAAGTGGTACTGGCAAGACTCAGAATTGGACACGCTCATCATACCCATCTGTTCCTGCTACTGGGAGAACATCCAACTGTGTTCATCCTGTGACAGTCAACTTACGGTTAATAGAACTTATAATCTATTTAAAATATATTGGCCTATACAGGAGTACTTAATTTAATATGTACAGCAGTATATTTCGACTAAATAAACTTAACTATGAGCAGACACAATTTGGCCTCAATAGCTCTTGTGTCGTTAAGCCAAATACCAACAACAACAACCAGTATTATATTATTTCTAAGATGACCCTCTTATTTATAACAGACCAGACTGTTTTACATTTTATAATTCAGCAACTGAGTGAGTAGTCATCAATGTTTTGTTATTAATAATCTACTCAAACGACTCAAATTCAATACAGTAATAGATAGTACACAGTGTATATTAAAACTAAGCAGAGAAGAATTGTTTTTGTTAATTATGTTTTTGTTAAAGATCCAGGTAGTGAAACAGAAACAGCCACTATTTCGTGTATAAAGAAAAGATTTGCTTATGCAATTAAAGTATGGCAAAAAAATAGGAAACAAAATTTGTGAACTGATTATGTTGTTATATGCTGGCAATTCAATAACTGTAGAAATGATAAATAACACAGATTAATTTCTTGAAGACCCAAATTTATGATATGTTTAGTTCAAGTCACCATCTTCAAAATATTATAGGACACCCTGCCTGCTCAGCTCAAGTGCAATCACCCTTTTGGGCTGCAGCAAATGCTAATTTCAATTCCAAAGGTGCTTCGCATGACAAACATTTGGGAACCACTAGGTTATACATGTTTTTAACTTTTGGTTCATGAACTAAAGATAATTCAATCTCTTCAGCAACTTTTTATTTACAGATTTACATTATTAAATAAATTAAACACCAGCTGCAATCTGTCTTTGTATCCTCTCCATCATTTTGTTATCTAACTGTTTCTGACGTAGTATTACTATTATAGCACTGAAAACTCCAACTAAACCTACAGAACTTTCAAAGATCCAAAAATTACGTTCCTCCAACCAGAGAACTTTGCTGCAGCTAAAAAAAAAATAAATAAAATAAATAAATAAAATTATACAAAAAAACTGAACTTCAATCATTTCTGTATATAAGAAACTAGCTAGAGCAGATTATTAATCAAAATATACATAAAACAAATTTGAATAAAAAAATAAATGTCTTAGGCAATATGCATTATTTACAAATACAGATCATTTAAGTATATTATAAATTATTTAAGGGCAAAGGCCTCATGCTACGAGGTAGAATGACTAACATGTATGTTACTGTAAATGCATCATTTTAACATAGCTATCTACCAAAGTAGTTGAAGTAATGTCTCTTAATTAATTCAACTACTTTGGTAGATAGCTATGTTAAAATGATGCATTTGCACTAACCTACATGTTAGTATATTATAAAGAAGGTTAAGTATATTTTCCAAAAACTGGCACCAAGAAACTGCTTGATTGTGCTTAAGCAATCTCTGGTTAACAGTACAAAACTATCTCTTGTAACTAAGTTTTGCTTGAAGTGTATTGCTGACCACTTCCAACATACTACCATACTCATTTTATGAACAAGCAGTCCTTAAGAAAATGAACACCTTCCCTGGTTCAAAAGGATTCTGTATCATGCATTCCAGTGGTCAAGAATTTCTGCAATTTCCCATGTTCTCTAAGAAAGTTTAATTGCTTATCACTTATGTTTTCCTAAGTTGCAACATACAGCATTTAATCAACACTTACTTATTCACTAGTGACACTGCAGTCTTCATGCAGCAGTAATGGAAAGTAGAGATATCCATAAGGACTAAAGGAACTACATGGACTAATGCATTTCCACTTTTATAGCCTCCAAGTCTTGACCTTGGTGGCTGTACATGTAATAGTAGTAGCAATGATGCAAGAAAGCAAGCTTATATAGTATTAGCCACAAAAAAAAAAAAAAAAAAAAAAAGCACACGCATACACACTTCACCCATCCTTACCCCTCCAAGAATGTGTAGTTCTTCCTTGAATTTATTCAAATCACCCACTTCAACAGATGGAAGACTATTCCAACCACTTGCTGGTTGAAGGGAAACTTTTGCACATCTATCCTGCAACCATCCTTCCACATCTTTCAGCTTACTCAATCCATTCAAGGCCTTATACACCCCAATCAGATCACCTTGCAGATGCCTAGTCTCCAGAAGCTACAATTTGCAGAACTGAATCCTTTCTTGGTAAGAGCTCCCCTTGTTCCCCTCCCATCAATCTTGTTGCTCTTCTCTGTACTTGTTCCAGTAGCTCTACATCCTTCCTAAAATGAGGCCTCCAGATCTGTATGCAGTACTCAAGGTGTAGCCTGACCATTCCCTTATACAAGGGGATAATCACTTCCTTATCCCTATCAGCAAAGTTTCTGCATATCATTGACACAACCCCATGAGCTGTCCCTGGCAGCAAGTCTGCACTGCTCAGAGAATTTCATATCTGAGTGCACAATTACCCAAGTCTTTTTAATTTTCTTTTACCCAGAGTGCAGTTCCGCACAGTTGATAAGTTACTCCGAGCTTACTGCTACCCATATTGCAGTACCTTGCATTTGTCAATGCAAAACTTCAACTTCCATTTCTCAGCCCATCAACCTAATTTTTCCAAATCATGTTGGCAGTAGCATACTATCGTTAACCACTCTGCTAACCTTTGTATTCATTTGCAAACTTTTATGTGAAGCCTAATATACCTTCATGAATTTCATTAATAGATATTAAAAACAACAACGGGTTGTTTAATAGATATTAATAGATTAATAAACATTAATAGATATTAAAAACAACAACAACAGCACTGATAACATTAGTCCATAAAGAGCAGTGTCCATTGATAACCACTGTCTTCTTCCACCTTCCACTTAACAATCCCCTTTATCCATAGCAGTAACTTGACCTTAATGCCACATTGCTCCAGTTTATACAGCAGTCTTTTATGTCCAACAGTATCAAAAGCCTTCCTGAAATCCAACTATATCATATCAAAATTCACTTTTTGGATCCTGTTCCTTGATCACTACATCTTAAGTTACCTATCAGATTGGTTAGACAAGACTGCCCCTTAACAAATACATGCTGTGACTGTAGTATAATTGCATTTCTGTCCAGATAGTCCTGCATTACTTTTTAACCAGACTCCATTCTGAAACAGATGTTAAGCTGACAGGTCCATAATTACTCATGTTTTGATCCTCCCTTTATGAATTGGGGATACAATCGCACATCTCCAGTCCACAGTGATCTCCCCTGAATCCAAGGATGTTCTCATAATTATGAAGACTCCTTTGCTGCCTCCCTTAACCCATCAACATGGGCACTTGTGCATGGTGAGGGGACCTCCCAGTGACACATCTGGTCCTGCAGGTTAGCATCACTGTGATCCAACTCCCATGGCCTCGATTCCAGGATAACATTATAGGAATCAGGTCTGTGTTTGTCATGCACTGTGACCCGTGGCAACTCGAAAGGGGACCCCGGTGGTTGTGGGGCCCTCCAACACACACCTTTGGCACTGCTTTGACAAGACCAGTGGTCTTGGATAGTTCTGCCAGGACAAATTGACTAGCGCAATGGTGTCCAACCTAAGGCCTGCAAATTATTTTTATACTGCCTGCACAGAAAGTAAACTAAAGCAGCATTTTAAATTTTGTTAATTATCAAAAAAAAAAATTTTCTCATTAAATATTTTGTTCAGTAAATGTAAGTGTATTGTACTTAATAAAATTTGCATTAATAGACAACAGCTCTGCAATCTAAGCAAGACCTAATAACAGCATGATACAAATGTAAAAGAGTATATCTATCAGCATCCTATGCCATAGCAGAAATAGACTGAAGAATATTTAGTTTCTTTAAACAAACAGTTCGGAGATATGTTATGTGAGAAACAAAGTTAAGTTTGGTGTCCAACATTAAACCTAGGAAACGAAGATTACTGGTGAGAGCTATCAGGTGATTCTTTAGCCAAAGTTCCAGTTCTGGATACAGGCTTGCGTTTTTTACAGAAGTGAATTACAACTGTTTTTTGTTCTGACATATAATATCTATTTGCTGTGTCCATATTTCTAGCTTATTTATGGAGAGTTCTGGCTGTCTTTCAGTAGTATGAATATTTTTTGAACTGCAAGATATAGTGAGATCATCAGCGTACATATATAATTCAACTGTATTGGGAATGTTGTGGGTTAGTGTTCAGCCGAAGTGAAAAAAAAAAGTAGCACCAAGTATTGATCCTTGTGAGACACCTTGGGTATAGATACAAGAAAGTACTGTTTGATAACGGACCTGAAAAGTTTTGCTTTGGAGTTTTGAATAAATTTTGGTAAATATCCTCACAATCCTAGGGAATAAAGTTCTCACAATATGCCATACCTCCAGGTTGTGTCAAAAGGCTTATTCAAACTTACCATTACAAGATGTTCATTTTTCACATAAGCATTATGGATATTAGTCTCTGCTTTCACCATGAGATCCAAAGTGGTTCTATTTTGTTGGAATCCAAACTGATAGTTATTTAACAGCTTTAGAGTTTCAAGACCCCGTGAGTCATCTGTGTATCATCCTTTCTAGAGTTTTACCTAAACAACTGGTGAGGGAGATTGGTTAGTAATTTTGTGAGAGTGATTGATCCTTTCCTAGTTTGGGAAAGGCTAAAATAATGGAGTGATGCCAGATAGAAGGATATGTACCTTTAAGAAAGATCTAGTTAAAGAATGTTATTAGCAAATTCAAAGCTGTATTGTTTAGATGTTTTAGCATTACATAAAAGATTCTGTCAGCTCCAGCAATGCTATTAGGTGATCTGTTAGGAGTTCAAAAATACAAAAAGGTTGATTGCAGGCTAGAGACTGGATAGTTTGGAAATTTATCTTATACCTTTCTGCTACGGCTTTTATTTGTAGAAAGAAAGCATCGTAAGCTGTAGTGGCAGACATTTTAGAGAAAGGTCTTTGAAAGCGCATTAGCTATTTCTTGTTCATTCTTGGTTAAAATTGAAACAGAAATTGGTAAATATTTGCCATTTAGTTGTCAAATTTTTTTCTAAACAATTTTACTGCTAGTGTCCTTTGTGATAGAGGAGGCAAACTGTATCCATGATTTTTTTTTGGCTTGTCTTTAATTTGTCATGCTTTTGCCTTAAGCCTTTTTAAACTGAATTAGGTTGTCAGTGGTTGGAAACTTACTGAACAGATTCCAGGCTTCCCCCCCCCCATGGTACAAGCATCATTCCACCAGTGTTTAAGATTTCTGAAAGCAGAAGACTGTGGTACTGCTTCAGAAGCTGCTGCTAGTATTTGTTTAGAAATGTGCTCATGACATCATCAATGGACTCTAATCATAACAATTGGCTATCGAAGGAGATGGAGACAATACTTTTCCCAATCTGCTTTGGAGAATTTCCATAATACCTGATGATCAGGGCAAGGTGTCTGCATTGTTTGAATTCTGCATATAATTGAGAAATGATCACTGTTGTGCAGACCATTTAAAACCGTACAATCTATAATAGAAAGTAACTGAGGGGATCAAATAGATAAGTCAATTGCTGACACAGATCTCATGGAGAGGCAAGTGTAGGTGTTATGACCAGTGTTCAGCAATATTAGGTTCAGTTGGTTTATGGGCCCAACTCCGGACCCTTGGGGTCCGGTGTTGGCCCATTGTTGTTTTCTGTATATCATGAATATCATTACTTAGTAATGATCAGGATCAAGAAATTTGGGCAGGTGCACTGAGAGGTAGCAACTGAAGTTTAACATTGACAAATGTGAAGTACTGCATATGGGTAGCAGTAACCCCAGAGTAACGTATCAACTGTGTGTTACTACACTCAGGGTGGTGGAGAATGAAAAAGACCCGGGGGTAATTGTGCAGTCAGATATGAGGTTTTCTGAGCAATGCAGACCGTGTGCAAGAGTAGCTCATGGTGTCTTATCAATGATATACAGGAATTTTTCTAGCGGGGATAAGGAGGTGATTATCCCCTTGTATAAAGCAATGATCAGACCACGCCTTCAGTATTGTATACAGGTCTGGAGGCCTCATTTTATGAAGGACATAGAGCTGCTGGAAGGAGTACAGAGAAGGGCAAGGAGATTAGTGAATGGAACAAAAGGTTGTTCTTACGAAGAAAGGCTTAAGTTCTGCAAATTACAGTGTCTGGAGATTAGGCACCTGCAAGGTGATCTGATTGAGGTGTATAAGGCCTTGAATGGTTTGAGCAAGCTCAATGCTGATGGGGTTCTTTCTCTTGCCCAGATTAATCACCTGAGGGGACAAATTCAAATTGAGGAAAGACAGTTGTAGAATAGATGTGCAAAATCTGCCTTTAGCCAGCTGGTGGTTGATTGTTGGAACAAACTTCTATCTCTTATTGTGGACATGGCAGAACTAGAAAAACACTGAGTGAATGGATGGGTGAAATGGGAAGGTTTTCTTCTTTTTTGTTTTGCTGACTACAAGCTTGCTTTCTTGAAGCATATGCCTCTACTAATGTTAGCGCTGCAGTCACATACATCACAGAAAATATAAATTCATGCAGCTGCAATTGCAATAACATCCAGCCAGTTTCAACTATTTCTCAAACCTTAGTGAAATTCAGAATGTAGAGCAGAAAAAGCACAAAACAAAGTCTGCGGGATATTCCGCCAATATCCCACAACTGAAAATTTAATATCATTTAAATATGCATGTGCAAAAACACTTTATATCCAATGTCAGAACCAAAAGAAATCTTGGATCCATTTTACATCTTCCATAACCCAGACTGCTAGCTCAAAAGTAGTTGGAGATAAGATCCACCAAGTTCTTCAGTGATTCTTGAGCACAATGGATGTCCAACTGCAGTTGCAAATACTCTAGGGGAAATTTGCAAAAATCTCTGCAATAACATCATTTCCCCAGAGTCTTTGGCCCTGAAAGTTGTTGTTGTTGTTGTTGTTGGGTTTAACGACACATAGGCTACTTGGGCCATATTGTGTCTTCTAATGGTGAATATGAAATAATATCTATATTTTATGATATATTTGTATCCGGTTTAGGAAAGTATATAGTTCCTTTTTATTAGAATCATCTCCCAGAATCTGCAATAAATTTATTGATGACTGTGTTTTAGCAATTGATTTAAAAGTATCTAAGCGGATGTTCTGAAGGTGGGGGACAGTCCACTAACAAATGGCGAATGGTCAGTTGTACTTGACATGATGTACATTGTGGAGCGCTGTCATTAGTTAATAGATAGAGGTGAGTGAGATAAGTATGCCCAATCCTGAGCCTTCCTAAAATTGTTTCTTCTCGTCTGCTTTTCTGGAAGCTGGAGGGCCACAGCTTTGGTTCTGGTTTTATTTGGTATAATTTGTTTTCTGGATAACCTCTCCAGATTAATGACCAGCTATTGTAACATGCTTTATGGATGATATGTTTATAATCAGTATATGGGGATCGAAAAGTCTGCAAAAGAGTAGTATCTGGTTGTTTGGCTGCTAGATCTGCTCTTTCGTTTCCTGCTATCCCAGAATGACCTGGAATCCAACAGAATGTTACAGTTTGGTTTGACTCATTACACACAAGTAATTTAGAATGGATTTGTTTTATTACAGGGTGAGAGGAGTTAGTATTACTATTTATGGCAGAGACAGCACTGAGCGAGTCAGTGTATATTATGGCAGACGAAATTAGAAGTTGAGTAATACGTCCTAGAGCCAAGTTAATAGCATAAAGCTCAGCAGTGAAGATACTGCATTCTACAGGTAATGAGACAGAAGTGCTGAAAGATGGAAAGATCGCAGCAGCGCCTACTTGGGTCTCAGTTTTCAATCCATCTGTATAGATCTTACAGGCCTGTGAATTAAAAGCAGAGTGAGCTTCATGTAACTGTGCGATATTGAAGGGACACAAGGTGTTCTTTCCCCACTGTTGGAAATAGTCATCGTAAATTGCAGGGATATTTGTCCACGGTGGATCAGGAGGTGTTATGTCCTGATATATATTGTCGATTGCGATATTCCACGTTTGAGTTAGTTCTTTAAGTCTAAGTGCAGCAGGTCTGTTTTCATTTGGTTTACTGTTGTAAAATGAGTCCCATTCGGTGTTGTACAGACATCTCCAATTCGGGTGGTAGGGAAGACTGCGGATTTTTGCGCCATACATTAAAAGCAATGTTTTCCTCCGAAGATGTAAGGGAGGTTCGTGGGCTTCAATGTAAAGGCTCTGGACTGGGGAGGTTCTGAAAGCCCCTAGAGAAACTCGAAGGGCACTGTGCTGGATGGTATTTAATCGTTCTAATGTACTCTTCCTCGCAGAGTCATACACTGGAGAACCGTAGTCCAAACGGGATCTGATGAGAGCTCTATAAATATGGATAAGCGTATGCCGATCAGCGCCCCAAGACATGGATGACACACACCGAAGGATATTCAATTTCTTCAAGCAGATGGTACGAAGATAGGCCACATGTGCTTGAAAGTTCAGTTTTCTATCTATAATCAGGCCAAGAAAGCGGACAGTGTTAACCAGAGGAACCGACACATTTTTTATCTTTAACTCAGGATCAGGATGAAATGACCGGAGTTTGCAGAAATGAGTGGTAGTGGATTTCTGTTCAGCAAGATGGTATCCATTGCGTAAAGTCCACGATTCTATTCTGTTTAGAGTAATTTGTAACTGTCTTTCGATAGTATTCATATTTTGTGATTGGCACGATATGGTGAGGTCATCTGCATACATATATACTTCAATAGTTTTTGGAAGATCTTCCAATATATTGTTGACCCTAATTGCGAATAGGGTTGGACTCAGTATAGAACCCTGTGGGACACCCTCTTCTTGAATATGAGATGCTGATAGGAAGTTTTGATATCTGACTTGAAAGGTACGTAACTTTAAAAAGTTCTGAATAATTTGAGGGAGACAGCCTCTCAACCCTAACTGATGCATATCTGTGATAATACCATGACGCCATGTGGTGTCGAATGCTTTCTGAATATCGAGGTTGACCATAACTAAATGTTGTCTCCTGATGAAGGCGTTACGTATGTTGGATTCAATTTTAACAAGTAAATCTAGGGTGGACCTGTTTTTGCGGAAGCCATATTGGTGATCAGAAAGCAGATTTTGGGATTCAAGAATCCAGGTGAGCCTCTTATGCACCATCCTTTCGAAGGTCTTGCCCAAACAGCTTGTCAATGATATTGGTCTGTAATTTTGAACTAGAGATGTATCTTTTCCCGGTTTTGGTATTGCACAAATATAGGAATGACGCCATGAGAGAGGATATGTGTTTTCTGAGAAGATCCTATTATAAAATAGCAATAGTATGTACAGATCAGCTTCACACAGATGTTTAAGCATTCTGTAGTGAATGCCGTCTGGTCCTGCACTATTTGGAGATTTACTCAAGGATTCTTTGAGTTCAGCTATAGTAAAGGGCTGGTTATATGGAAGTGGGTGATTAGTTGAAAAATTCAATTTTTTTCGTTCTTCATTAGTTTTAATTCTCTGAAAAGCAGTCACATAAGTGGTTGAGGCGGAAGTATTATAGAAATATTCTGCTAAAGCATTTGCGATGTCAGTAGGAGAAGATAGGTCCTGCCCATTCCACTGAATTATTGGAGACTGTAGAGGTAGAAATTTTCCATTGAGAGCTTGTATTTTTTTTCCAGATAATCCGAGTGTCAGTATTTTTGTTAATAGTTGAGGCGAACTTAATCCAGGAGTCACGTTTTGCTTTTTTCCTAATTTGTCTTGCTTTGGCTCTCAGTTTTTTGAAAGCTATAAGGTTGGCAGTAGTGGGGAATTTGCGAAATTGGTTCCAAGCACGGTTTTTTTCTACTTTCGCTATGGTGCAATTTTGATTCCACCACTGGTTTTGGTGTACCCGCTTGCTCTGGTTGGATTTTGGAATAGAAATTTCAGCTGCTGATAATATATGGCTGGTAATGTGTTCGGTTACTTCATCAATATGTTGTTGCTGTACATACTGTTTGTTAAAAAGGACACAAGTACAGTAGTTTTTCCAGTCTGCTTTGTGGAAATTCCAAGATATACGGGCTTTGGGGCATGATACGACCTGTGTTTGAATTGAGCTGATGATTGGAAAATGGTCACTGTGGAATGGATCGTTCAACACCAACCATTCCATACTTGGAAAAAGAGATGCTGAACAGATAGATAAATCTATGGCAGATGTTGTGCCTGCAGGTAATTGAACATAAGTTGGAGAGCCAGTGTTTAATACAGTCAGATTATGGTTATCTAGGAATGTTTCAATTAATTGGCCTCTCTTATCCATAGTGGAGGATCCCCACAATGGATGATGACCGTTGAAATCACCGAGTAAACAGACAGGAGGTGGCAGTTGTGTTAAAAGGTTGTCAAGTTCAGTCTGGGTACAAGGATAATTAGGTGGTATATAAACAGATGCAAGGGTTAATGATATTCCCATTGCTATCCGAACTGCTACAACTTCTAGGGAGGTTTCTAGTTGGAGATGTCTTGATGGTATGGTAGTTTTGACAAGAATACCTACCCCTCCACGAGAAGAGTCAGAATCCCTGTCTCGCCTAAACATAGTATAGTTTTTGAATTTGAGTGAAACTTTTGGTGATAAAAATGTTTCCTGTAAGCATACTCCTAATGCGTTAGTTTGTATGAGTAAATCATTCAGGTCATCTATATTACTGCATAATCCTCTGCAGTTCCATTGTAGGAATTTGTTCATTGCTTGGGTTTATTTGACGAAGATTGATCTGACTGTTTTTTCTGAGGTTTCCGCCTGCTTAGTTTTGATTTTTCATTTTTGGGAAAGGTTGGGCGTCCTGTATCCATGGTATCATTGGCATGTAATTCTAGGACTGTGTCTTCGTCCTCTGACTGAACTTCCATTTGAATGTTGCTATAGCATGATTTCATTGTCTTTTGATTTTCAACACTAACAGATTTTGTTCTTTCGGGCAAGGTTGAGATGGCATCAGTTGGGATACTAATTGGCGTGTTGCTGGTTTCATTAACTGTAGATTTTTTATTGCACGTTAGCATAGTTTTGGCCCAGGTGGCAAATGAAATGTTTGGTTCTATGGAGACATCTGTTTTGAGTTGAAACTGACCGGCTGTTTTTAGAGACCGATGCGTATGATCGGCTAGGCATGGTTAACAGTATTTGCTTCCTTGCTTCAGGGTATGTGACTTTATGCTCTACCTTATATTTCTGGATTTGTTTGCCTGTTTTCCAAAGGTCACATGCTTTAGAAAAGGCAGGATGGCTTCCTTTACAGTTAGGGCAACTAGGAGTGGCAGCTGTACAGTCTCCTTGGGAATGCTCCTTAGAGCCACAAATAGGACACACAGCATCGCCTCGGCATGCCGTCTGAGAATGGCCATACTTCTGGCACTTAAAGCAGCGAATGGGATTTGGGATGTAGGGCCGAATCTTGCAGTTTAAATAACCTGCTTTAACAGAAGATGGAAGAGTCGGAGTACTAAATGTCAAAATGACGGACCTGGTTGGTAGTAGGTTCCCATCTTTTTTGGTCATTATTCTCCGCGCATGAGTCACTTTTTGTTCCCTGAGTTCTTGTATTATCTCTTCTTCTGACACTGATAGTAAGTCCCATTCGCTGATAACGCCTCTAGAGGTGTTAAGAGTGTTATGGGGCGTAACTGACACTGGAATACTGTTAAATGATGTTAATTTTAACAGCTTCTCTGAGTGAATTGTCTTAGAAGTTTCAATTAGAAGGTCTCCAGATTGGAGACGCTTAACTATTTTAGGAGATCCACAAACCGATTCTAAACATTTCTGTATAAGAAAAGGCGATAGTTTGCCAACAGGTTGCGTGGATAATGAGTGCATTATAAGAAATGCTGGCACGTCATTATTCTGATTTTCCGTCCTTAGTCTCTTTGGACGATTGGAGTCATGGTCAATGTCAGGAATTTCTGACCTTGAGCTCGAGGGCTCTAACAGTGGATAGTCACTTATATCCATGTCGGCTCCTTTTGGCCCTGGGGGTTTGTCTTTACCACCCAGGTTACCGGCCCCGCCACGGGGAGGCAGGAGCAGTGCCACGATGGCCCTGAAAGAGAAAAGAGAAAAGTGAGAAACATCCATTAAACTTCTCTTCAAAAGGGCTTGAACCATATAACAAGCCCTTTACACAGGAAGAGTTAAATGCAGCACTTTCTCACACGTGCCACTGCTATGGGGCCAGATGACTTCCATTATGAAATAATATAAACACCTCTCATCACAATCTAAGGATCACCTTTTAATTTTATTTAATAGAATTTTTTTTTAACAATTTTGGATTCCTAGCAAAGGCAATCATTCTTGTCTTCTCAAAACCAGGAAAGGATCCTAGAAATCAAAGTAACTATTGTCCTATTGCTCTGACAAATAATGATTAATACACGCCTTGTATGGTATTTAGAAACAAATGGTCTGCTTTCGGGACCCAGTGGGGTTCCGAGAAACAGATCAACTCTAGGTCATTTAATGAGACTTAAAGCATGCATTCGTTATGCTTTTACTAAATCCGAGCACCTGGTAGTAGTTTCTCTTTGATATTGAAAAAGTTTGTGATACAGCCTGGCGATTTGGCATATTACAAGACCTCTACAACTTTGGTCTTAAGGGTAACCTTCCTCTTTTTATTAAAAACTTTCTTTTAAATCGCCAATTTTAAGTCTGTTTAGGATCAACACTCTCTTGAATGTTTTGTCAGGAAGAGGGAATCCCACAAGGATCCATTCTAAGTGCTATTCTTTTCGCAATCAAAATAAACTATTATAGAACAACTTCCACTCACAGTACACAATGTCCTCTATGTTGATTATTTTACTATATTTTGCCATTCATGCAATATGAGGGTCATTGAAAGGCAACTGTAGAAAACCACTGATCACCTTACATCTTGGTCATTGGCTAATGGGTTCAGATTTTCATCACAGAAGATCATTATGTACACTTCAGTTGCAAATGTAATCTTCATCCTGACCCAGAATTAAGGCTTAGGCAAAACAACATCCCAGTTGTAGCAGAAGTCAAATTCCTCAGTCTGATTTTTGACAAGGAGCTGACATTTCTACAACATATTTGTCAGCTTAGGACAGGGTGTGTTAAAGGATTTAACATCCTCCTTGCCATTTCATCAATTTCATGGGGTGCAGATTGTTCTACCCTTTGTCTCTATCGAGCCCTTCTCCGTTACAAACTCAATTATGGGTTTATTGCCCAGTCAAAGCAATTCTTTCCACCCTGGCATGCCCATCTTCCAATTTCTCCCTTAAGATCTGGTAGAAGACTACTATGCCGCCAGCTGTCTACTAGCAATTCTTTGCATCACATAGAACACAGTATTCTGACTTCCTGCCAGTCTATATGGACAGCTCGAAGTCAGAATCTTACATGGGATCTGCTGTTCTCTTTCCTCACAAAATAGTATGCAATAAGATTCCACAAGAAATTAGCATTTATACTGCAGAGTTGCATGCAACAGAAATAGCCCTTGATCGCATTAAAAATAGCAATTACCAAAGGTATATGATATATAGTGACTCATCAAGCATGTTACAGACTTTATTATTGATGAGATATAACTCTCATCTGGTCCTGTCTGCATCCGGTAGATGCTTTTTTTCTCTTGTTTAATCAGAATTTGACATTCCCCTCTGCTGGATCCCAAGGCACAATGGGATCCAGGGAAATGAATTAGCTGATGCTGCTGCCAAATCAGCCATTTCCCTGGATAATACTTGCCTGTCAGTCCCCTATATAGACTACACACGCAAATAATACTATTGATCTATTGTTCTGATTAGTTTTTTATGAAAAATCCTGGAGAGAATGGTCAATGTTACTCTTATATAGCATTTAGAAGAAAAAAAAAACCCAATCTCCAGCATGCAATATAGCTTCCAAAGAAACAAGTCCACTCTACACCATTTAATTAGACTGGAGGCATCCATCCGATCAAGATGCTTTGCTAAAACAAGAGCATTTAGTGTCAATTTTCTTCAACATGGAACAGTATATGACACAACTTGGAGATTTGGAATTTTAAAAGGCCTTCATTAGCCTCAGCCTTAGAGGTCACCTTCTCATTTTTATTAGAAAATTTTTATCCTGTGTCTTTCCTAGAATAGAAATCCACCCTCTCTTGATCCTTTTTGTCAAGAGGAAGGGGGCCTGAAGGCTTACCACTGATCCTGAAGTGGTAAGCTTTTTTTGCTATCAAATTAATTCTATCACAGAACAACTTTCTCCAACCGTAAACATTGTTCTCTACATTGATGAGTTTAGCTTATTTTCCCAGTCATACGACTTGAGGGTTATTGAAAAACAACTGCAACAAGCCATCAATTGGCTTAGCTCCTAGGTACTGGCTAATGGATTTGGGTTCTCACTGAAAACACTGCTTGTGTACATTTGTCATAAGCATAATCTTCATCTTGAACCAGAACTGAGGCTTGGACAAAATTTTATTCCAGTAATACCAAACAAAATTCCTGAGCTCATTTTTGATAAAAAGCCAACTTTACTTCAATGCATGTATTAACTATGCACAGTGTATAAGAGTTTTGAATTTCCTTCATGCTCTCCCCTCTCTATTTCATAGGGAAGCAGAAATGCTTTTAAACTGAAATCCCTGCTAGCCCATCCTACATGACAAATTTGAGCCAAAGCAGGAAAACTTGCATACTGCCTGTCAGACCGACAATCATTCTTTAGTATTTGTGTCCAGGTGCTACTCAAAGATTTAAATATCATAGGACAAAGTTGTCCAAACAAGGCAAACCCTTCCATCTAGGCATTCTCATGTTCCAGTGAGAGAATTTTACATTAAGAACTGGGTTATGCCTGATACATCATCTTCTGCCTACCTACAGCTATATTCAGAGCACACACAGCTGAACATTCTGATTTCTTGCAATTTACACAGATGGCTCAAAATCTGATCTGTATGGGATCTACTGCTGTCTTTCCAAACACTACTATATCTGAGATTCTCCCTCAATGCACCACACACACACTAGAGATACTTGCTGTACAGTTAGCCTTGGATCACACCAGAATATATAGCAAGGTTTATTATATACATTGATTCTTTGAGAATATTATAAGCTTTATCAACGTTAAGATACAATATTCATTCAGTACAGTCTTGGGGTGCAGATGACACATTCTGTGAATGCCAGTTTGATGTCTGCATCTGTTGATCCCTAGCCATACTAAGATTAGGGTAAAAGATTTGGCCGATACCGTAGCCAAACCAAATAACCAGCTTGTTAAACAAAAAAAAAAAGGAGGGGAAAGAGGATTGAAAATCATGTGGCTATCCATCTATGATAGCAAAGAATCACAGTAAAGGTCTGTAAATTTTCACAGTAAGATTTCAAACTGAGAGCTTGCTGATGTAGAAAATCTATTTATATTACAAATATGAAATATTAAAACTTTACCTTCTATAAACATCACCAGATGTTTGACACGACACTATTTCTTTGAATCCAGTTGTAACACATGCAGGAAGATGTCTACTAACCTATGGGAACAGAGTATATATGCAGGTTAAAATGTTAATTAAGTTAGAGCAGTTATAGTTTATATAAAGTAGTGGTATTAATTTTTTTTTACTTACTGCATAGTCAAGCAACTCGGAAAAAATTACAGCTTACTTTACTCATCTGCCTTTGCATTATAACAAGCGTTTCTTGATCTTATTTTGTTGGGAGGAAAAAAAAAAAAAAAAAAAAAGCTGATAGGTGAACCAATGTAATTATATATTTTTTTTCATATTTTTATTTTCTTATTAATTTTAATTTATTTTATAATTTCATTTTTTGTTAGTGCAGTAAGAGTTTATGGCCTCCTTACACTCTAAGGCAAATACAAACAGTAATCAGGTAGTATCCTCCAGGCAATAACCTTACAAGACATTAGTCTTGTAAGGTTTGCTGTGGTGGAGCATTTTTGGGAGGAGAACCATCAAATCTCTCCTGACAAAGCTGTTATGATCGACAGGGCACACAGATTTTGGGACCACAAGTGGCTCGAAAGCTTGTGAATTTGCTCCTCTAAGAATAACACTATTAATAGAGACAGGGGAGTCTGCATTCATCCCCTCTTCAAAGCTGTGGTTCTTGGACGGGATGAACGGTTCCGCCTGGCACGCTCCTGAGCCATTTCCTGTCCCAGTGCGCAGACGGAGAATACTGCCCATGCTCCTGTAGTAACATGTGCTGTGAACCGTGAGCCTGCTGATAATTAAGGATGTAGCGTACATTAAGCTTTACTGTTGAAAAAGGAGGCAAATGCCTCTGAAAGCTTCGGTATTTTATTGCTTTTATCTACATTATTTTATTTTATTTTCATTTTACTTATTTTATTTTCTTAATACAAGACAACTCTAATTCATTTTATTTTGTTTAATAAAAGTTTATAACAGTTGGTGTAGAATCATGCAGTCATTGTGAACATGAACATTCCGAAACCCAGAGGCCTATTTGAAGACATACAGTGAATTGTTATTACTGCTTACTCAATGATGTTTGAGTGTCAATTTAACAGTATCATGTGACTTTTCCTATCAATCACTTTGAAGAAATATGCAACTTTGTGAATTCCTTCTATTCATATATACATGAAAGAAAATTTATTGTTAATGTATGCAGTATATTACTTTTCAGGAAAAAAAAAAAAAAAAAAAAAAAAGCACATAGCCTATGTGATTGATGACAAATTGTTCTAAAAGAAGGAAATTTAAAAAGTTTCATGAAACCATCTACAGAGAGTCCAGTTAGATGAAAACTATCATATGTATAATGAATGACAGGAAGGATGGATGAGGTGAGAAGCGAATGTCACTCAGTAGGCATTACTAAAAACTGACTACCAGAGCATTCTATGTATTGCCGCTGCAGCATCCTAAGGGTTTCCATTTCAGCAAATTTAATTTTCCCCTTAGCCAACATCAATTTACGAATCTACTCTATTTATTGCAAAGTTTATGACCACTTTTAAGAAAACCCATTTGGTTTTATCCCTATAACAAAAATG
This sequence comes from Mastigoproctus giganteus, assembly GCF_048544385.1. Lineage (NCBI taxonomy): Eukaryota > Metazoa > Arthropoda > Arachnida > Uropygi > Thelyphonidae > Mastigoproctus > Mastigoproctus giganteus. Next base: position 168,805,749 of record NC_143581.1, on the reverse strand, counting down.
AAACAAAGACCCTCCTACAGGCAAGTGTTCACTAAAAGTGTTGGTTAATTCCAGATGCTAATGAGCAATCTTGGATGGAAGGAGGCTGCATTATATTTGAGCGGCTGTTTAGCAATAAATGCTTGAAATTCTTTAAAAATGCCCTTGCCAATTTTTTCAAAAATTTGTTATAGAGAGACTAACATTTCGCTATATGGGGCTAACTTTACATGTAATTTCGTTTCAAGGTGTTTTGTGAGATGTTTGTGAGATGTTCAATGTTTTGTGAAAAAATTCGTAACATAAAGATTTTATAAATAGAAGTTTGTAATAGAGAAGTTCCACTGTATATTAAAAACACTTATGAACCATGTCTCTTTATATAATTAGTGCACAGTGAACTAACTAATTGATCAAATTACGTTTCTGTATATATTAAGTATTTTTAATTCTTTGCTGGGCATGTGATAAACGTACAAGGCAACTTAAACTTGAAAATAAAACTATCTATTAAAGTGATATATATGTGAATTTTAGTATTCCTTCATTATTGGTTTGATTTTCAGTAGTAGTGGCATGTGATGTAAGAAAGCAAGTGTATGAGCTTATGCAACATCAGCCAAAAAAAAAAAAAAAAACACACACACCATTCCCTCCAGATGCTTGTCCAGTTCCTCCTTAAATTTATTCAACCTATCAACTTCCACGACAGATAGAAGTTTGTTCCAGCAATTAACCACCCGCTGGCTAAAGGCAAATTTCCACACATCTATTCTACATCTGTCCTTTCTTAATTTGAATTTATGGCCCTTTAGATTCGTAATCTGAACAAGTGGAAGAATCCCATCAGAATTCAGCGTGCTCAACCCATTCAAGGCCTTATACACCTCAATCAGATCACCACGCAGGTGCCTAATCTCCACCCACTGCAATTTTTAGAACTTGAGCCTTTCCTGATAAGAGGATCTCTTCATTCCCCTCACCAATCTTGTTGCCCTTCTCTGTACACTCAAGCAAATCTACGTCCTTCCTAAAATGACGCCTCCAGACCTGTATGCAGTACTCAAGGCATGGCCTGACCATTGCCTTATACAGAGAGACAATCACCCCTTCCCCGCTAGCAAAATTTCTATATATCACTGACAAAATCCCATGACCTGCCCTGGCAGCCTGTCTGCATTGCTCAGAAAACTTCATATCTGACTGCACAATTACTCCCAGGTCTTTTTCATTTTCTACCACCTTAAGTGCAGTACCACACAGTTCGTACGTTTCTCTGGGGTTACTCCTACCCATATACAGTACTTTCCATTTGTCAAGGTTAAACTTCAGTTGCCACTTCTCAGCCCATCTTCCAAAATTTTCTAGATCCTGTGGCAGTAGCACATTGCCATTACTGTCATTAACAACCCTGCCAACCTTTGTATCATCTGCAAACTTCAACACTAAGCCTGATATACCTTAATCAATATCATTGATAAATATATAAAAGATGTAAGCCACAGGTGGACCCAACACCGAACCCTGTGGGACTCCACTAATAACATTAGTCCATGAAGAGCAGCACCTATTGATTACTACTCTCTGTTTTCTCCCATTTAACCATCCTTTTATTCATTGTAGCAATTTACCCTTACTACCATTCTGCTCCAATTTGTACAGTAGTCTTCAATGCGCAACAGTGTCAAAAGCTTTCCTGAAATCCAAGTATATGATATCAGAATTATTTTTTGCATCCAGTTCCTTTGTAATTACATCTTAATAACCAATCAGATTTGTCAGACAAGACTTTCCCTTAACAAACCCATGCTGTGTCTGAATTATTGCTGCAGTCTTGTCTAGATGATCCTGCAATGCATCTTTAACCAGTGACTCCATTATTTTATCCGGAAGAGAAGTTAAACTAACTGGTCTGTAATTACTCGTGTCACCCTTCGATCCCCCTTTGTGAATCGGGGATACATTTGCACATCTCCAGTCCATGGGGACCTCCCCTGAATCCAAGGATGCTCTCATAATTATGGCTAACGATTTGCTTAGTTGCTTTGCCGCCTCCTTTAATATAACTGGATAGATCCCATCCACCCGAGGTGCCTTTTAATGTTTAACTTCAACAATTTCTCTTCCACTTTGCTCTCAGTTATTACAAAATCATTAAGTATCCTGCTACAATTTGATAACCTTCTGCCATTTTCAAACCTTAATAATTTCTCATGTGTGAATGTAGATGCAAAATACTCATTCAGTTTGTTTGCTATTTGAGCAGGATCATCAACAGTCGAGCCATCGATGTCAAGTGGACCAATCAGATTCATCCCCTTCCTTTTAGAGTTTATATAAGTAAAGAAATCCTTGCTGTTTTTCTTAGCATCTTTTGCCAAAGATTTCTCGTAATCTGCCTTCGCCTGCCTAACCTCCTTTGTGACCTGATTACAGACTAGCTTATATCTGCCATGGGCTTCTGAGTCGCTTGATAATTTATATGCATCCCATGCATTTTTCTTCCCTGTTACGAGTCTCATTAGTTCATTAGATAACCATTTAGGCCTAAACCTTGAACAATATTTCTTAATAGGAATGAAATTAATTCTTTTGTTACAGATGAAGTTTGGCCATAAAAAAATAATAAAAGTTAAGTTTTTATTAGACTTTGTGAAGCCAATTCTTGTATATAATTATCAAGAGCTCTAAAGCAAGAATTTAAAATTAGTGGCATTTGTAGCATTCAATAAAAGATGAGAGTTAACATAATCTTTGATCCGAAGCAGGCAAACAGAAACAGTCACTGGCAGAGGTTGTTTACTTTTACTTTCAAATTTCGCTCACTGATTACAGAAGGTAACACCCAAATGTTGGCATTAAAAAACATGTTATGAAAAGCATATGTGTGAAGCCCATCATCAAGAAGGGGTGGCTTTTTAAAAAAGTAATTAAACACATACGTTTTCAAGGTAAAAAATGGATTTTTCACAGTTGTGTTTATAATAGATTTAAAATACAGGTGGTTTCAAAAACTGAAAACTTCTGAATTATGTCATACCTTTAAACTAAGGTAACAATGGTGGTAGAGGTCCACAATCATGCCTGCTATGTTATACTTTTAACATAGTCCGATAAAGGGTTAATATACAACTTACTTAATTGATGTTAACAACCCATGTTATCCCTTTCACAATAACACATAAAAGTATAATTTATATTATAATTATAATAATGAATATACAATAAAATAATTTAGCAAATTACCTCATTTTAATCTTTTACTTACCTTTTCAAATTCAGAACATGGTGAACAGTGCTGCTTAATTGAAAACTCTTCATTCTGCCAACAAGGTACTCCTGATATATTTTCTCCTCGATCTTCATGATGGGGTGGTTTGTCACTTGGAGGGGTAAGGAAGCCTTCAACAGCCAAAATAATCAAGCAGGTACTGAATAATTAAAAAAAAAAAAAAAAAAAACCCTTTATACAGAGTAATTTTAAAGCCACAATTCAACTCATTTTATGTATCATAAAAATTCCAAATATGTTTACAGATGTAATACAGCTGATGTTGGGTGAGGTTTCTTGGTGCAACAATGATGGCAATATTGTGACATTTCTTGTGATTTTAGTTGTTCAGATTATCTTTTAATATTTATAAGATATGATACAGATTTATTGCTTTTATGAAGTTAAAATGTATTACTCAATCATGATCCCTCAGAATATCTTCTTATGTAATGTCTGGTACTATAAAGAGTAAGCTAGACACATCACTGTTTCATATTTTGGGTTTTCTTCTAATGCTTCATGGAACTGATATTGGCATGACACTCAAGTCAAGTGGACCGAATTTTGGGGAAGTCTGGTCATTCTGGGACTTGAGTGGCAAGTGACAATTCCCAAGTAATCTTTCTAGTGTTTTTCCTAGCGCGAGTACTAGTACTTTTATATAAACCTTCTTCCGCTCACAATGTTACTGTTTCCCTCACTGGGCAACAATCACTGCTTCACTCGCTAGCAACATTACTGCTACCTCCACTAGCATCGTACTGCTCTCTTCTCCTGATCACTGGTTGGCACAGCTCCTGCCTCCACGTGGCAGGGCCGGTAACCTGGGAGAAGGAATTCCCTCTTACAGGATAAAAGGAGCAACAATGGATTGTGATGCATATCCACCACTAAAGCACACAGGCTCCAGACTTGATAACACTGTCTCAGCCCATGACATGAATCATCGGAAGACACTAGGGAATGAAAAACAGAGTGCAGATATGCCAGCATTTCTCATAATGCAATCGTTATCCACACAACCTGTCAATTGTATCGCCTTTTCTAATACACAAATGTTTAGAATCAGTTGTTGGATCTCCTAAAATGGTTAAACGTCTTCAATATGGAAACATTGTAATTGAAGCTCCCAAGCAAAGTCACTCAGAAAAATTGTTAAAATTAACAAAAGTTAACAGTATTCTAGTGTCAGTTATGCCCCATAACACAATGAACACCTCTAAAGGCATTACCAGCAAATGGGACTTACTAACCGTCTTTGAAGAAGGGATAATACAAGAGCTCAGTTAACTCATGCCTGGAGAATAATGACCAAAAAAGATGGCAACCTGCTACTGACTGGGTTCATGATTTTGACATTTAGTACTCAGACTCATCCATCTTCTGCTAAACCTAGTAACTTAAACTGCAAGATTCAGCCTTACATCCCAAACCCCATTTACTGCTTTTAAGTGCCAGAAGTATGGCCATTCTCAGACGGCATGCCGAGGCAATGCTGCGAGTTCTATTAGTGGCTCCAAGGAGATTGCAAAATTTCCTCTCCTATTTGTCCAAAATGTAAAGGAAGCCATCCAGCATTTTCTAAAGTGTGACCTTAGGAAAACAAGCAAAAAAATCCAAAATTATAAAGTGGAGCATAAAGTCACATATCCTGAAGCAAGAAAGCAAGTTCTGCTAACCATGCCTAGCCAATCATATGCATCAGTCCAGAAACAGCTGCTCAACTGATGTCTCCATAGAAATGAACATTTCCTCTGCCACCTGGGCCAAAACAGTGCTAACAACATACAATAAGAAACCCACAGTCAACGAGACTAAACCATACGCTGATCAGTATCTCAACTGATGCTATCTGAACCTTGCCTGAATCAACAAAATCAGCTGTGGTAGAAAATCAGAAGAAACTGACACCATGCAACAGCAACATGGAAATTGAAATTCAATCAGAGGACGGCGATATAGTACAATTACACGCTAATGATACCATGGATATAAGATGCCCAATCTTTCCTAGAAATGAAAAATCAAAACTAAGCAGACAGAAACCTGAGAAAAAAGTCAGATCAATCTTCCTCAATCAAACCTAACCAGTGAACAAATTTCTGCAATGGAACTGTAGAGGATCACGCAGTAATTTCGATGACCCAATTGATTTACCGATTCAAACTAAAGCAGTAGGTGTATGCTTACATGAAACTTTATCACCACAAGTTTCTCTCAAATTCAAAAATTACACCATTTTTAGGCAAGAGAGAGATTCTGAGTTCTGTTCATGGAGGGGTAGCTGTTCTTTTCAAATCTATTATACAATCAAGACATGAATGGGTTGAGCATGCTGAATTCTGATGGGATCCTTCCACTTGTTCAGATTATGAACCTAAGGGGGCATAAATTCAAATTAAGAAAAGACAGATGTAGAATAGATGTGCGGAAATTTGCCTTTAGCCAGCGGGTGGTTAATTGCTGGAACAAACTTCCATCTGTCGTTGTGGAAGTTGATAGGTTGAATAAATTTAAGGAGGAACTGGACAGGCATTTGGAGGGAATGGTGCGATTTTTTTTTTTTTTTTTTTTTGGCTGATGCTGCATAAGCTCATACACATGCTTTCTTGCATCACATGCCATTACTACTACATCTCCAACTACAAACCTCCTTAGAAGTCGTAGCAGTTTGGGTGGCAACGAGAATATCATTAACTCTTGCAACCATTTTTTATCTCAGCAAATTATCCTTGCTCCCAAGACTGAACTTGACAATCTTATCACACAACTACCAACTTCTGTCTGTTTACTCGGTGATTTCAACAGTCACCATCCATTGTGGGGATTTTCCATCATGGATAGGAGAGGCCAATTAATTGAAATGTTCCTGGATAACCATAACCTGACTATTAAACTGTGGCTTTCCTACTCATGTTCAACTACCTACAGGTAGTTCATCGGCAACAGACTTATCTGTTCAGCATCTCTTTTCCCAAGCTTGGAATGGCTAGTGCTGAATGAGTGCAGAACAGCTAGTGCTGAGTGACCATTTTCCTATCATCAGTTCAATTCAAACACAGGTCGTGTCACATCCTAAAGGCCTTATGTCCTTGGAATTTTCACAAAGCAGATTGAAAAAAAAAAAAAAAAAAATATTCCACCTGTGTCCTACTTGACAATCAATATGTACAGCAACAACATATTGACTTAACCGATCATATTAGCAGCCATGTATTATCGGCAGCAAAAATTTCCATTCCAAAATCCAACCAGCGCAAGCATGTACACCAAAATCAATGATGGAACGAAGATTGCTCCAAAGCAAAAGGAGAAAAGAAAACCATGCTTGGAACCAGTTTTACCAATTCCCAACTGCTGCCAACCTAAATGTTTTCAAAACATCAGATCCAAAGCAAGACAAATTAGGGAAAAAGCAAAACTTGACTCCTGGATTAACTTCGCCTCAACTATTAATAAAATACTGACACTCAAATTATCTGCAAAAAAATACAAGCTCTCAATGGGAAATTTCTACCGATGCAATCTCCAATAATACAATGGGACAGGCAGGACCTATCCTCCCCTACTGATATTGCAAATACTTCAGCAGTCTTTTTATATTTCCGCCTCTTCCTTTTATGTGACCTCCTTTCAATGCATTAAAACTAATGAAAAACGTCATAAATTGAAATTTTTCAACTAGTTGCTCATTTCCCTATACCCAGCCCTTTATTCTAGCTGAGCTCAAAGAATCCCTAATACCAAATGGTGCAGTAGGACCAGGAGGCATTCACTAGAGCAGAGGGTGCCTCCGTAGTCAGGTAGGTAGGAGCAGCAGTGCATAGCACATGCTTCTTGATTAGACTGGGGTTAGAGCCCGTGGCCACCAAATACGGAGGATGTGGAAAGGTCAGGGAATGACCACCGCATATCCTCGGAGCAATATGGCCTTAGTTGCCAATGCTCCTAAAAAAAAAAAAAAAGTGCCTACTAGAGCAGCCTTTTCAAACTATGCTCAGAGGAGTCCTTGGGCTCTGCAAGGAAATTTTAGAATGTTAATATTTTTTCTAAAACTATAAAACGAATCAGAATACGATGTGCATAACAGTAAATTTGGCCTTTCTGCATGACCTTGGACTGTCAGTGTGCATGTTATATATGTAAAGATCTGGTGCTAGTGACTGACTGTTTCTATTTTTAGAGTATTTTTTTTTTTAATTAAGACTGGAATGTTTTTTCTCTCTGATGTGGGGCTCCACATGTCTAAAATGTTTGGGAACCCCTGTTTGGGAACACTATGTGCAGTAAGCGCCGGTCATTGTGATCACATTTGTGAATTGAATTTTAATTCTATTAAACAGTGATTCTAATTAGAAAAAATAGGAGGAATATTATCCACAGGCTATAAAAGCAAAGATATATTAAGCACAGATTTACCCTTTATTACCTTACAAATTAAATGATACGTGAAAATCGGAAGAATATACGTGATAATCGGAATTAATACGTACTGTAATATGTACATACGAACTAGTTGATTGACATTGGCTGTTCACTGACATTGGCTTTGAACCATACTTTGGCTCTACTGGGCTCTTGTCTGTTCTAAACTTCATTACAATTGTCAAGTTTATGCTTCTACAGAGATAATTCACTCCAATGGTTAGATCTAGTCCACCACAAGACCATCCAGAGCCGGACCAAGGTATTTTCACACCCCAGACAGAAAGATTTTTCAGCACCCCTTTACTAAGGATATATATATTTTTTCATGATTTGTAAAATTTGGCACCCCTTAAAGAATGGTGCACTGGGCAAGGGCCCTGCTAGCCCATACCTTAATCCAGTACTACATCTATGTTGAAGCAAATGAACCATCTGTTTTTCTTTGATATAAGCAGTTGTCCTCAACAATATGCTCTTAAATTAAAATCACTGCCTGACAATCCTGGTGACCACCAGTTTTTAAAAGACGATGAGAAAATCTCTACAACACCCATCATACTGCCAACCAACCATCCATCCGTTGGTTTGGTAACGGTTTTTTGTAATTGGGTATTAAGTTTTCTGTCTGACCACTGTGGGTGATGGTAGATGATTTTCTATCTTCTGACTTCTCCACTAATGCAGATGTTCCCCAAGATTCAGTTCTTTCTCCCACTCCTTTCCTTTGTATATGAATGACATTCTTCCATTGACAGGAAATCCTATCCACAGTTTTGCTGATGATAGCACATTGCATTCGACCTTCTAGTTTCAGAAACCTTACTCTGCACAAACAACTTCAAATTCTCAAATATCCACTGTCAGTACCTTAAATGCTTATCTCCAGCGGGGCAAAGATAACCTAGTTGATTTCAATTCTTCTAAAACTCAGTCCTGTCTTTTATCTCACAAAACAAATTCTTCTGATACTATGATTATCTTCGATGACACTCGGGTTTCTAGACAAGATCACACATCTGTATTAGAGATTACCTTGACTTCTAATCTCACTTGGCATAAGCACATCACAAATATTCCTTCCTCTGCATCTAAAAAACTGGGTTTTCTCTTTTGCTGTCAGTGTTATTTTTCTTCCAAACAGCTGTTCAATCTGTACAAATTGCAAATCTGCCCTACAATGGAATATCGTTCCCATATCTGGCACAGTGCTCCCAAAACCTCTCTCAGGCTTCTAGATTCCATTAAAAACAGGGCAGGTTTTTTTTGTTTTTTTTTTATGAAAACCCCAAACACGAGAGGTATTAGAACCTAGAGTACTTAGTACCATGCTTGGGTTTGAGGTTGAGAAGACGAAAGAAGATATTTGTTGACATTAGACTTGAACTTCTGTAGACTATAAATTTCAGGAATAGTTATAAAGGAAGGTTGTTCCAGAAAACACAGTTGAATGAATAATCGAGGAAGATGAAAAGTTGGTTCTGTGAGTTTGAAGTTGGACAGTACATGGATGTTGACAAGTGGCGGCAAGTGTTTGGATTGTTTTGAAACAGTGCAGGAATTATAGAAAACAATTCAGAAGAACAGTGCCCATGAAAGTATCTGTAGAAAAGCATGCAGCAGAAACAGTACGCCTATGAAACAGCGAGACTGTTAGAGATGAATCATTAATTAACCTAACTGCCCTCTTCTGAATGGAATCAAGAAGCCTGAGAGAGGTTTTGGGGGGGGGGGACCGCCCCCAGATGTGGGAACAATATTCCATGGTGGTGCAGATTTACAATTTGTACAGAGTGAACAGCTGTTTGGAAGAAAAGTAACGCCGAGAGCGAAAGAGAAAACCAAGTTTAGTTCCAGAGGAAGCAATATTTGTAATGTGCTTGTGTCAAGAGAGATTAGAAGTTAGGGTAATCTCCAAAAGAGATATCATTTTGCCTAGAAATCGGAGTGTCACCAAAGATAAGCATAGGAGCAGAAGAATCTGCTCCTTTTTGTGAGATATAAGACAAGACTGAGTTTTAGAAGGAATGAAATCAACTAAGTTGTCTTTGCCCCACTGGAGAATTACCTGGAGATCGGCATTTAAAGAATTGGTAGCAGATATTCGAGAAGTTGAAGCTGATTGAGCAGGGAAAGGTTTCTCAAAATGGAAAGTGTAATGCAATGTGCTATCATCGGCAAAATTATGGATAGGATTTCCAGTCAATGGAAGGTCATTAACATACAAGAGGAAAAGAGTGGGAGAAAAAAACTGAACCTTGGGGGACACCAGCATTAGTGGAGAAGTTAGAAGACAAAGCCATCTACCATCATCCTCAGTGAGCAATCAGAGAGAAAATTGGATAATCAATTACAAAAAACAGTTGGCAAACCATAAGGTGGAAGCTTGTTTAAAAGACCTTTATGCCAAACATGATCAAAAGCCTTTGAGATGTCAAGAGAAACTACTTGTGTTTCACCGAACCTTTCCATTGAATTAGTCCATAAATGGGTAACATAAGCCAGAATATTACCAGTGGATCGACACTGACGGAATCCATACTGGCGATCATTGATCAGACGGAAGGTTTCTAGGTAGTTTAAGAGTTGGCGGTTAATTGATTTCTCCATTACTTTAGAAAGAGTAGAAGTAATTGCAATGGGACGATAATTGGATGGGAGGGATTTGTCACCCTTTTTAGGAACTGGCTGGATTTGAGAATTTCCAAGCAGAAGGAAAAACACGTTTGGAATAAGAAGGTGAAAAAAGGCAGCAAAGAACAGAAGTAAGTTCAGGAGCACATGTTTTGAGAACAAGTGGAGAAATACCACCAGGACCTGGAGCTTTCCTAGCATCAAGATTCGTCAAAATCTTTCTGACATCCTTTTGATGGAGGAAGACCACAGGAGGCAATGAATGGAGAGTGTTGGGAATGGTGGGAAGTGTTTTACCAAGCTCATTAATACATGAGTTGGAAGAAAAATGGGATGCTAGCAGGTCAGCTTTATCCTTGGCTGAAGTGAGAACAGAACCATCTGGTTTTGACAGAGGTGGGAGCAGAGATGGGCAAAAGTTTCAGCCAATAGCTTTGGCAAGAGACCAGAAAGCTCAGCTACCATTAGGACAAGAAGCAAGTTTTCTACTCTTGGCCTGTTCAAAATCTAGTTTGGACTGTTTAATAACTGCTTTACAATTGTTGTAGCTTTGGTGTAGGCAGAAAACGAAACTGAAAAATTGGAAACAAACCAATTACGATATGCAACGTTCTTCTCTTGAACAGTCTTAGCACATTTATTGGAAAACCAAGGTTTAGATAAAGGACGAGGTTTTAAAGTGGACTGTGGAATAAAGGATTCTATTCCTACATGAATAATTTTACTGACATGATCTGAGTAAATGTTGCCATCAGAAGTTTTGAAACAGTAATCCAACCGAGGAAAATAAATCTCGTAGGTCATCTTATTTTGCATTCTTGTAATGCCAAACAAGATGAGGTTGGGAATAGCCACGAGATAAAGGCTCCATTGGAGAGGAGACAATCACCAAGTTGTGATCTCAGGTGCCTAAAGGACCACTCACTTTGACCGTGTAATTAGAAGGTTTTTGTGAGAAAAAGATCAAGCATATTGGCTGTATGGTTAGGATTGTCCGGTATTCTTGTAGGTAAATGAACAATCTGTGCAAGGTCATTAGTAATTGCATAAGCCTCAGCATCTCGACCAGCTGGGTCGGTGTGACTGGAAAATGGAAGCCAGCTGGAGTTGTGAACATTAAAATCAGCAAGGAAAATTTCCTCACTGTTAGGAAAGTTGGACTGGAGAAAGTCAAGTTGCAAAGAGAGGAAGTCAAAGAGCTCCAAGTGATTAGTGGAGTTAGCAGAACAGTAAAGACAACAGATGAATTTGACACAATGAGGTAAAGAGATTTTAAGCCAGAAAAGATGGAAATGAGGAGATCCCAAATTACCAAGTCTCTGACAGGGAATATCGAAACAGACATATGCACAAGTACTACCTTTGAGGTGAAAGAAATTATATAGTAAATAATTTGGGTAACTGAGATGAGCAGTAGCTGAATCAACCGATAACTGAGATTCTGTCATAAAAAGTACATGAGGTTTGGCAGACTGAAAATGGAAACGGACATCGTTGAGATTAGAATTGACACCACGTATATTTGTGAAATGAATTAGGAAGTGTTTGGGAGGTTTAGATCTTTTTTGCAGATAAGCTTACTCTTTAGTTTGACAATTCATGGTGTATTCAATAGTGAGAAAAAGTGGGTGGGACATGCTGTATGAAGTAATGAAATTTTTGGATATGGCGTACACATGGTAAGAATATACCCAACTCCTTGACATAATGTGGCCTTGACAATGACCTCCCCCCCGCTACTCGGGAGGCGCCTCCGTAGCCAGGTGGGAAGGAGCAGCAGTGCATAGCACACGCTTCTTGATTAGACCGGGGTTTGAGCCCATCACCACCAAATACGGAGGATGCAGAAAGGTCAGGGAATGACCACCGCATATCCTGGAGCAATATGGCCTTAGTTGCTAATGCTCCAAACAAACAAACAACGACACTACTCGGACTCCCTCCAGTCACTATCTGGCAGAGTAGAGGTAGCAAGATTATACACTAGCTGATCCAGAAGCCTCCTAAATAGTTTCGAATAGGTTTGGTCTGGTGTACCAACTAGCAGCCGGCCTGCAAAAACCGCTTTAGAGCCGTGCCCTCAAAGTGTAAGGAAGATTGGATCTCGCCATGATGTTCATCATAACCTCAAAAGTCATCGGTCATACTGCATGAATGATGGAAGAGATGGGGAAGGGTTGACCGGAACTTAATGACTCATCTCTAACAAAAAGTCTTCCCGCTCTCTCTCTCTATCTCTCTCACAGATGTTCTGTTTGGCCCCGGGTGCCAAGCGATTGTGACTGAGCGATTACTCTGTGCTATTACTGCGATTTCTCAAAAGTGATTTATAGTTATTTTGAGTTCTTCACGTTAATAAATCTATTCATTTAAAAACAGCTCTTGTTACAAAAACACTTGTACAGAGCAAGAAAGGAAAGGCACCTTTCTTTGTTTCTTCTAGTTTACTACTAACCACTTACTACTTTTCGCTTGGTCACACCAGGCACTGCTCCTGCCTCCCCGTGGCGGGGCCGGTAACCTTGGCAGAAAAGTTCATCTGCCAGGGGCTAAGAGGAGCCAACATGGAACAAAGTATGTTTCCAACTCTAGAGCCGTCGAGCTGTCGGCCAACCACAGAAAATGACCATGACCATGATTCGTCGCAAGCAAAGAGGTTGAAAACCAATCCCTCGGCGACAGACTTACCTGCATTCTTAATCATGCACTCGCTATCTGACCAGCCTCTCAGTAAGCTATCCCCTTTTTTAATCCAAAAACACCTGGAAAGTATTGCAGGGTCTCCCAAGACGGTTAAGAGACTGCAATCAGGGGACTTACTTATTGAAACTATAAATGGCAAACACTCTGAAAAATTACTTAAAAAGACAACTTTCGCTGGTATTCCAGTGAAAGTAACTCCACATGCAACCCTAAATACATCAAAGGGTGTAATATCTAGTTGGGACCTGATGAATGTGACGGAGGAAGAAATTAAAGAAGAGCTTCAGGAGCAAAATGTAATAGCTGTAAAAAGAATTATGATAAAAAAAGACAATATTCTCACACCTACCAGAAATATCATTCTTACATTCAACAGTCCAAGCCTACCCGCATCAATAAAAGCTGGATATCTACTTTGCCGCACTCGTCCTTTCATACCCAATCCGTTGAGATGTTATAAATGCCAGAAGTATGGCCACTCTCAAACAACGTGCAGAAGCAACCCAGTTTGTCCCAACTGTGGATCCTCCGATCACATTCAAAGTGATTGTTCGGTGAAAGAAATGATCTGTCCCAACTGCAAAGGCAACCATCCGGCCTACTCTAAGACATGTGAGAGGTGGAAAACAGAGAAAAAAATTGTGAAATATAAAGTTGAAAACAGAGTTAGTTATCAGGAGGCTAGAAAATTAATTGCACCGAGTATACCTAACCGTACCTATGCCAATATTACAAAAAAATATCAAACCATTGCCACACAAACCGATGTTACCGTACCTTCAAACACTTCCATCTCTGACTGGGCTCGAGCTGTTCTCTCTCAGCAACAGTCCAGTGCCGTTAAGCACTCAGACCAAGCAAATAATACGCCTCTCACAATACCAGCAAAATCTCAATCTCCGCCAGTGAATGCCACTACAAATAATAATAGTTCGACTTCGAAAAAGATTATCCAAGACAAATCGATGGAGGCAGAGTATCCATCCAACCAGGAAGATCCAATTCTGGAAATATTTGCTGAAGAAGAGATGGACACTGGTCGCCCTTCCTTTCCGAAAAGAGAAAAACCAAAGCCAGAACGCCATAAGACAGCCACGTCAGGTACAGCTTCTTCCTCTAAATTCAAATAATGTCTAATATCTTGCAATGGAATTGCAGAGGCTTTCGTGGAAACATTGATGACATCCGTTATTTAATTAATCGCTACTCTCCAGTTGGTTTCTGCCTGCAAGAAACCTATTTAACTCCTCAAATTTCCATTTCCATCAAAAACTACTCGATCTATAGACGCGATCGGAATACATCCGATTCTGCTAGAGGTGGTGTAGCAATTTTAATTAGTACAAGGATTCCAGCTAAGCAAATTACTCTCCAAACCCAAATCGAAGCTGTCGCTGTGCGTCTGATTACTCAAACTGCATTAACTCTAGTCTCACTTTATCTCCCACCAAACCATGCTTACTCTTATAATGATCTTAAAGAACTTTTATTGCAGCTACCCTCCCCTATCTGCCTGCTAGGGGACTTCAACGGCCACCACCCTTTATGGGGTTCATCTAAATTAGACAGACGCGGCCGACTGATTGAAACTTTACTGGAAAAAGAAAACCTCACTCTTCTTAACAGTGGCTCGCACACCCATATACAGTTACCCAATGGACAGACTTCTGCCATTGACCTATCGATTTGCTCCCCAATACTGTTTTCAGCTATGCAATGGTCCACCCTGGATGATCCCATGGGTAGTGATCACTTTCCAATTGTTTGTAATCTGTTGACTACCCAACCACAATTACAACATCCCTGCAGGAAATGGAAATTCTCTAAAGCCAATTGGGCGAAATTTCAATCAGCAATCACTCTTGACAAAAAAACTATTCAACTACAGCCAATTGATGAAGTTACTGATTATATTACATCCCGCCTTTTAGTTGCAACTAAGTACTCAACTCCGTTATCAAATCCCCCGTCCCGACGGCATTTCAACTACTGGTGGAACGAAGAGTGCACAAAAGCAAAGAAGGAAAAAAATAAAGCATTTAATTTATTCCGTCGATCTCCAACCACAGCTAATCTAATTAGCTACAAGAAACTAAGGGCAAAAGCGCGTTACATTCAAAAGCAGGCCAAGAAAGATTCTTGGACTAGGTTTGCATCAACTATCAATAGGAACACTGACTCCAGACTAATATGGAAAAAAATTAGGCAGCTTTCTGGGAAGTTTCCAACTGTTCCTTCCCCAATTCTCTCCTGCAATGGGCAACAACTCTCTGCTCCTATAGATATAGCCAATGCCTTGGGCAAAACTTTTGCTGAAATATCGGCTGCATCAAACTACACTCCAAAATTCCAGAAAATTAAGACTGCCAAAGAACAGAGACCTATCACCTTTCGAACCTCACTGTCACTTCCATATAATCAGCCTCTGCAATATTGTGAACTTTTACAGGCCATCAGAACAACGCGAAACAGTGCCTCTGGGCCAGATGGCATATATTATGTCATGCTGCAGCATCTCGATGAGAAAAACTTACAAATGATTCTAATCTTTTTTAACCGGATCTTCCTGGAAAATATTTATCCAACCTCTTGGCACCACGCTACAGTTTTGGCGTTTTTGAAACCTGGAAAAGATCCCTCCAGTTCTAATAGTTACAGACCAATATCTCTGTCAAGTTGCCTTGGTAAAATTCTTGAAAAAATGATCCATAGTCGACTCACTTGGATCATTGAAACTCAACATCTACTGAGTAATTGTCAACATGGCTTTCGTAAAAACAGGTCATCCCTAGATCTGATGATCAAGGCGGAATCTGAAATTCGCAATGCCTTTGTGAAAAACGAACACCTTGTCATGGTCTCCATTGATATAGAGAAGGCATTTGATACTACCTGGCGGTATGGCATTCTCAGTGACCTATATAATCTTGGTCTACGAGGCAACCTACCCATATTTATTAGGAACTTCCTCGAGAGCCGATCTTTCCAGGTGAGATATCAAAATTCCCTTTCTGCTACATTCTCGCAGGAAGAAGGAGTACCACAAGGATCAGTTTTGAGTGCAACCTTGTTTGCTCTTAAAATTGATTCCATTACAAAAGTACTCCCAAATACCGTAGAGGCTTACCTTTACGCTGACGATCTCGCTATTTCTTGCCATTCTCAGACCATGAGATCTGTCGAAAGGCAATTGCAGATGTCCCTCAATAAAGTTCAAAAGTGGGCTGAGCTCAATGGATATCGTCTTTCCCCACAGAAAACAGTTGCGATCCACTTTTGCTGTCAACGCAAATTGCATGCAGATCCTGAACTTCGGATTTCAAATTCCACCATTCCGATTGCCAGCAATATGAAATTCTTGGGACTAATCCTGGACAGTAAGCTCAACTTCTTAGATCATGTTAAATTAATACGTACTGTCTGTCTTAAAAAGATCAACATGCTAAGAGCTTTATCTGCCCTCTCTTGGGGAGCAGATCGTACAACTTTGCTGCTCTTATATAGAGCACTGATTAGATCCCGTTTAGACTATGGTGCTCCAGTTTATGATTCTGCCCGAAGGAGTGTGCTACGCTGGCTGGATCCTATTCAACATAATGCATTGCGGATTGCAATTGGTGCATACAGGACATCTCCAACTCAAAGTCTATACATTGAAGCTAATGAGCCCCCTTTGCATCTTCGTAGAAAAATGTTACTACTTAAATATGCAGCCAAAATACAGACTTGCCCTTTGCATCCTATTCAGCCATACCTTTTTAATCAACCACTAGTTAATCTCTATAGAAATAAACCAAGTAAAATCCAACCGGCTGGCCTACGGCTCCTTGAAATATCACAGAACTGGAATGTTCCTCTCCACAATATGCAACAGATAAAGAATTACTCTCATCCACCATGGACCATCTTTCCTCAACTGACCTCTGATACCTCTTTTCTTCAATGGGGAAAGAATTGCCTACCGGCAGTGACTGTGCAACAACTCCATGCTAGCCATATTCAAACTTATGCCGACTTCTTACCGATATATACGGATGGTTCCAAATCTCTGTCAACTGTTGGAGCAGCAGCAGTGTTTCCCTCTGCTATCATATCAGCTTCTCTTCCACCTGAGTATAGCAACTTTTCAGCAGAACTCTATGCAATACAGTTAGCTCTAGAAAATTTGAATTTACATCCATCTGCAAAATATATAGTTTATACTGACTCTCTCAGCTCAATCAAAGCAATGCAGAATACAGCTCAAAAGAATCACCATATCGTAATGAAAATCAGGAGTTTATTATTGCAGATTTATGATCGTCAACAACTAGTGAAGTTTTGCTGGATTCCAGCACATTCAGGCATAAAAGGGAATGAAGTGGCTGATACATTTGCCAAAAGTCCAAGTTCAGACCTAATTTCTGTCCCTATTCCAGCGCCCGATTATAATATCTTAATTCAAGCAGCATGCCATGCACAGTGGACAGAATTATGGCATAACCAAACGAATAACAAACTTTTCCAGCTGAAACAAAACCCAAAGTTCTGGCATTCCAGCAAACAGACAGTGCGGCGGGAAGAAGTGGTACTCACACGAATGAGAATAGGACACACCCATCTGACTCACCTCCATCTACTAATGGGCGATGATCCTCCTCAGTGTCCACACTGCTTAGAACATCTAACAGTCAAACACATTCTGATTGACTGTCCGCAGTATCAACAACATCGAGATGCAATACTTCAAAATATGGATAATCATTCAGAAACATTGACATTACATCATATCATTGGAGAGGATGCAAATGTTAACAAACTTTTCTGCTTTTTAAAACAAATCGGAGTGTATCATCTTTTATAAATAGGCTACAGAACTGAAACTAATTTAAACTGGATTATTTTTTAATATTCCTAAGAACAGGCGCACTATAGCCATAGCAGCTAATGCGCCAATAAACACCCATACCACACACACACACATGTTCTGTTTTTGTTGCATGCTTTTCTATAGATACTTCCATGGGAACTGTTCTTATGAATTGGCTTCTACAATTCCTGCTCTCTCTCTTCCAAACCGGTCCGAATACATGTGGCAACCAGCCAGCATTCTTTCACCGTCCAACTTCAGAGTTACAGAACCAACTTTCTTCTTCCTCATTTATTCCTTCCACTTCTGTTTTCTGGAACAACCTCCCTTCACATGTATTTTCTGAAAATTACAACTTTCAGAATGCGAGTCTTCTTTAATCTTCTCAACCTTCAACCTATACACAGTACTAAACGTTCTAATGCTTCTTGTGCTTGGGGTCTGCATAAAAAAAAAAAAAAAAAAAAAAAAAAAAACTGTCGAGTAAACGGCAAATATCTCTGGTTTCTGCTCCAATCTTTACAAAGAATGGAAAGGAAATACTTTCTGCGGAAGAAAGAAATGGCTAACATGCTTGCAGAGACTTTCTCTGAAACATCTGCCACTTCAGCTTATGATGCTTCTTTTCTACAAATTAAAGCCTTAGCAGAAAGATACAAGATAAATTTCCAAACCACCCAGCCCATTGCCTACAATCAATCTTTTTATCTATTTTAACTCCAAACAGCATTAAACTGATTACCTTAACGGCGCTGCCAGACCCGATGGAACCTTTTATGTAATGCTGAAACATCTAAACAATACATCTTTGAATTTACTAATAAAATTCGTTAACTGGATCTTCCTTGAAGGTACATATCCCTCTTCCTGGCACCACTCCGTTATTTTGGCCTTTCCTAAACCTGGAAAGAATCGATCACTCCCACAAAATTACTGACCAATCACCCTCACCAGTTGCCTAGGTTGTTGTTGTTTGGTTTTTAGGAGCATTAGCAACTAAGGCCATATTGCTCCAGGATATGCGGTGGTCATTCCTTAACCTTTCCGCATCCTCCGTATTTGGTGGTGACGGGCTCGAACCCCGGTCTAATCAAGAAGCGTGTGCTACGCACTGCAGCTCCTTCCCACCTGGCTACGGAGGCGCCAATTTGCCTAGGTAAAATGCTAGAAAAGATGATACACAAACTTACCTAAGTTCTTGAAACTAAAATGTTGATAAACAACAATCAGTTTGGATTCTGACAAAACAGGTCCACTTTGGATCTCGTGGTGAAAGCAGAGACTGATATATGTAATGCTTACATGAAAAATTAACATCTTGTAATGGTAAGTCTGGATATTCAAAAGGCTTTTCACACTACCTGGAGTATAGCATATTGTAAGAGCTTTATTCTTGAGGATTACGAAGACATTTACCAAAATTCATTCAAAATTTTATTCACACAGAACTTTCAAGTCTGTTACCAAACAGTACTTTCTCGTCTATCTATAATCAAGAAGATGCCCGACAAGGATCAATACTTAACACTACTACAACGTTGCCAATACTGTAGAACTATATATGTACACTGATGATCTTATTATATCTTGCAGTTTACAAAATATTCATACCATCGAAAGACAGCTACAGCTTTCCATAAATGAGTTAGAAATATCGACACTGTGGAACGGATATCGTATATCAGACATTCTTTTCCTTAGATGACATCTGTCATATATCAACAAAAAATTAATTTTTGTAATTCATAGTATGTCAGAACAGGTTTAAGCATACCAAAGAACACTTAGTTTTCTGTGTTTTTGAATATTTGTTGTCTGTCTTATTTGTCTGTCAAAGATGATCCTCACTCAGGCTGCTCTTTGGCTTCAAAAACCAATGATTCCATAAGAACACTGTATAACAAGGAAATACTGTATACCTGAATATTTACCAGGGTATGTATGCCAGGGGCAAAAGTTGGAGGTTGTATTGGAGATATCTTTTAAGGACACAAATGGTGACAGTTGTACACGTTGGCATTAATGCCATTAAGAGTAGATCTGCAGACTTATTTAACAAGTACAGGGTAAAGGTTGGAAAAAAGTCATGAGTTATGGTTAAATTTGAAAGTGTCTGAAATTCAGCTAAGAACACGATAGGAGGAGTATATGAAGAGATCCTTGTCAATCAAATTGGGTCTGGTGAGATTGTACAAGGCTCATGGAGTAGAATTTTTCTCAGCATGGTCTATGCTTGTTAACAGCAATGACTACTTTTACAAGGATGGGATACACTTATACAGGTGCAAAAATATTTGCTGATATCGAGACAGTGTTAGGTGGGTCAGAAAACTACCAGCTTGGGGGGATACACAGACTAATAGATTACTTACAGCTGCAGGCAGAGGTGAAAGTGAATTTTGCACTGCTTCTATTGGAACGAGTAGCAGCCTGGAGAGCAACATGCTAGGGATTTCAAGGCCTGCTGGAAGTCATCATGGAACAAGTAAATACATGGTCTTGTGTTAGGGTAACTATGAGTAAGAACAAGTGCATGTATATTTGCATGTACAGGAATGTTAGGAGTGCTGTAAATAAATTTGATGAATTTGAAGTGCTGGTCAAGACATCAAATGCAGATATTGTTGGGATAACCGAGACATGATGCCATTCAGGTATAAGGAATGCAGAATCTGAATATGGGAAGTACAATGTGTAAAAAAAAGGACAGACAAGATAGGAGAGGAAAGAGAGGAGAGAAAGTGTTATGCTCTTAGTTGTTGTTGTTGTTGTTATGGGATTTCTGGCGCAAGGGCTACATAGGCCATATTGCGCCTATCAAAGCAATTAAGTGTACGTGTGATAACTGCTCTGGGAGCAATTAGAGTTGGTCATACATTTTAATTTTTTTCAAGTAGGTGAAAAAGTCTGAGAGTTTTGCGTCATTACCTATGATGCTGTTGAGAGACAAGGGGTTTGAGATGGAGCTGAAAGTAGTCTGTCGGGCAGTGTCAAACAAGCTACATTCAATCAGAATGTGCTTCACTGATAACGGCTGCAAACAGTGCGTGCACTGAGGGGGATCATTTCCTGTGAGCAGAAACAGATGAGTAAGGTGAGTGTGGCCAATTCGGGTTCTGGCTAGAAGTACTTCTTCCTTTCTGATTTTACGGAGGCTAGAGGTCCATAGTTGTGGTTCGGGTTTCAATTGAAACAGTTTATTATGTGTTTGCTTTTTCCACAAAAGAGTCCATTGTTCCATACATATTTCTTGTATTTTATGTTTATAATCAGGATAGGGAACAAGATCATTTGATAAGGCTACGTTGGAGGGATGCTTTGCGGCATCATCAGCGCACTCATTTCCAGGAATACCGCTGTGACCTGGGATCCAGGAGAAGACAACAGTGCAATGTTGTTCATGGAGATGTATCAGTTCTTGTCTTATTAGCTTTACCAAAGGATTGCAAGGAGAGGTGTCTGTGAGAGCTAAGAGAGCACTCTTGGAATCAGTGTACACTATACTTTTATTCGTTGACAGGAGGGAAATATTTTCCAGGGCAAGTTTAATTGCATAGAGTTCAGCAGTGTAGCTGCTGCATTCAGCTGGAAGTGGAATAGAAACAGTTGTATTAGGGAAGATAGCAGCTGCACCCACTTTATTGCCAGACTTTGAACCGTCAGTGTAGATCTTAGAAAAGTGGGAATAATTTTCTTCATGGACAAGATGCAATTGTCTGATGTTAACATCTGCTAGAACACCTTTTCCCCATTTTTCAAAGTAATCATCATATGAAACATTTAAGGTAATCCATGGGGGATCCGGGTCTTTTAAATCTCTGATGATATTATGAAAGGAAATATTCCAGCATTCTAATAGGTTCTGTAATCTGATACCGGCAGGTCGGATTGTTCTGGGTTTGTTTCCATAGTGTGTTCTCCACTGCGGATCATACAGTAGTGGCCAAATAGGATGAGTGGGGATGCTTTTAATTTTAGCCGAGTAGTTTAACAGTAACATCTTTCTCCTGATACTGAGTGGAGGTTCGTGAGCCTCAACATACAGACTTTGAACAGGTGATGTTCTGTATGCACCCAGGGCAATCCTAAGGGCAGCGTGTTGGATTGGAGCAAGACGAGCCAAAGTACTCTCTCTAGCAGAGTCATACACAGGCGCTCCATAATCTAGGCGAGATCTAATTAGAGACCTATACATGTGGAGCAGGGTGTACCGGTCTGCACCCCAAGATGTACTGGAGACGACCCGAAGTATGTTAATTTTCTTAAGGCAGGTGGTTCGTAGGTGTTTAACATGCTCCTGAAAATTTAGATTTTTATCAAAAATTAGCCCTAGGAGACGAATACTGTTAACGATTGGAAGAGGATGATTGGCCAAGTGTAACTCGGGTTCTGGATGCATTTTCCGCTTGTTGCAGAAGTGCGTGGCCATAGATTTGTGTTTTGATAGTCGATATCCATTTTGTGTCATCCATAGTTCAATATTATTTATTGATATTTGTAATTGCCTCTCAATATAATTTATAGTCTGAGAATGGCAGGACAAGGTAAGATCATCAGCATAAATATATGAGTCAACAGTGTTTGGAATGCTGTTTGTGATATTGTTAATTCGTATAGCAAATAGAGTGGCACTGAGGACAGAGCCTTGAGGGACACCTTCTTCTTGTCTGTACGTGTGAGACAGAGCCTGCCGGTATCGAACTTGGAATGTCCTGTGGCAAAGGAAGTTTTGGATAAAATATGGTAAATGCCCTTTCATATCCATAGAATGGAGATCCTTTAGGATTCCATAACGCCATGTGGTGTCGAAAGCTTTTTCTATATCGAGACACACCATGACAAGATGTTGATTCCTGATAAAAGCGTTTCTTATATTTGATTCAGCCTTTATCATGAGATCTAAGGATGATCTCTTCTTCCGAAAGCCAAACTGATTGTCGCTGATTATGTTTCTAGACTCAAGGTACCACGTCAATCGACGGTGCACCATTTTTTCTAAAGTTTTACTTAAGCAGCTGGTTAGAGAAATCGGTCTGTAGTTGTTAGGGATCGAATGATCTTTTCCTGGTTTAGGGATAGCAATTACATATGAATGTTGCCAGGAGCTAGGAAATGTGTGTTCATAAAATATCCGATTGTAAAAGTTCAGTAGAGAGGATAACGATTGCTGATCTAGGTTTTTAAGCATTACATAGTAAATTCCATCAGGGCCAGGGGCACTGTTGTGGGACATATTTATAGATTCTTTCAATTCTGATAGAGTGAGCGGTTGATTATAGGGTAAACAGCGGGTAGTTTTGAAATTTAGTTTGAATTTTTCAGTATCGGCTTTAATTTTTTGGAATGATGGATGATACGCGATGGAGGCGGACAATTCAGAGAACACTGTTCCTAAGGCATTTGCAATATCTTCGGGATTAGAGATCTCCTTCCCATTCCAATTAAAAATAGGTGCAGGTAATGTAGGGTATTTACCATTTAGCTGCCTTATTTTTTTCCATATTATTCTGGCATCAGTGTCTTTATTGATTGATGAAGCAAATTTTATCCAAGAGTCTTTTTTAGCCTTTCGCCTGATGTACCGTGCTTTGGCTTTAAGTTTCTTATA
Source organism: Mastigoproctus giganteus (assembly GCF_048544385.1). Classification (NCBI taxonomy): domain Eukaryota; kingdom Metazoa; phylum Arthropoda; class Arachnida; order Uropygi; family Thelyphonidae; genus Mastigoproctus; species Mastigoproctus giganteus. The sequence goes on along the minus strand of NC_143581.1, from coordinate 168,782,277 downwards.
ATTGATAAGGTTGGCAGTGGTAGGGCATTTTCGGAATAAGTTCCATGCTGCATTCTTTTCTCTTTTCACCTTATTACAGTCATCGTTCCACCAGTGGTTGGTATGTCTACGATTTCTTAATTGAGACTGTGGGATGGCAACCTTTGAAGCTGATAGTATCTGCATTGTGATATGTTTTGTGACAGTATTGATAGAGGCAGAATCAATGATGTGATCATCAAAAGAGATATGATTTTTATATTTAGTCCAGTCTGCTTTAGAAAATTTCCATTTCATTTGTGGATCAGTTGTTTTGGAGTTCGTGGTTTGAATTCTGCATATTACTGGATAGTGATCACTGTTGAGAGGATTGTCAAGTGTTGTCCATTCGATACTTGGGAAGAGGATCGGAGAGCAGATTGAGAGGTCTATTGCAGATGGTGTTCCAGTAGGAAAATGAATGTAAGTGGGTAAACCTGTGTTCAGTAATGTTAAATTCTGTCTGTCTAGTAGTGTCTCAATGAGTTCTCCGCGTCTGTCTGAGACGGGGGATCCCCATAGTGTATGATGTCCATTAAAGTCTCCTAATAGGCAAACTGGTGACGGTAATTGCAAAACAAGGTTTTCTAGTTCATGAATCGTACATTGCTGATTGGGAGGGAGATATATTGAGACGATCGTTAAAGAAATGCCAATCATTACACGAGCCGCAACAGCTTCTAAGGCAGTTTGAAGAGGAATTTGTTTACAAGGAACCCTTGAGTCTATGAGTATGGCCACTCCACCATGAGCACTGTTTGTCCTGTCTTGTCGAAAAACAGTGTAATATTTAACTGACACGGACACTTGTGGTGTTAGATTTGTTTCTTGTAGGCATATGCTCACAGGATGATAACGATCAATTAGTTCATATATATCGTCTATGTTGCTACGAAAGCCTCTGCAATTCCATTGAATTATGTTGTTCATTGTGTTGGTTTTGAATTAGAAGTTGAATCTGTCTGTTTTTTAATGTTACTCTGCTTGTGACGGTCAATTTTTATTTTGTCCTTTTTTGGAAAGACTGGACGTGTGTCTATGTCGTCTTCTGCATGAAGATCTAGGATAGGTTCATTACAAGTATTGTTTTCTGCAATATCCATAGCTGTGTTATCAGATAATTTCTTTCTAACATGAACTGAATTTTCCTTCTGATCTGCAGTAACTGGATCTAATTTAGTAGTGGATGGTATCGAGATCGGGGTATTGTTTGTCCTATCTACTGTTTGGTGTTTTGTTGGCTGTGATGCAGGTGATAGCAATGATCGAGCCCAATCAGAAATTGACACTTTTGGTGGGACTGATATATCTGTTTGCGTTGAAACTGTTTGTTGTCTTTTGGATGCTTCAGCATATGTACGCTTAGGCATGTTTTGTAATAGGTTCTTTCTGGCTTCAGGGTATGTGACCTTGTTCTCCACTTTGTATTTTTGGATTTTTTTCTCCAGCTTCCATTGCTCGCAGGATCTGGAAAAGGCTGAATGGTTGCCTTTGCAGTTTGGACACCGTAATGATTCAGCATTACAATCAGTATGGACATGTTCTTTTGATCCGCAGTTTGAGCAAACTGAATCTCCTCGGCAGACAGTTTGGGAATGTCCAAACTTCTGACACTTGTAGCATCGAATAGGATTGGGTATATAAGGACGGATGCGACAGTTTAAGTATCCTGCTTTTACTGCTGAAGGAAGGTTTGGTGTAGAAAATGTGAGAATGATGCTACGAGTAGGAACAAATTCTCCATCTTTCTTCACCATTATTCGTCTTGCTTCAGTAACTTTCTGGTCTTGGAGTTCTTGAACAATTTCCTCCTCTTTGACGTTCAACAGATCCCATTCGGAAATTACTCCTTTGGAGCTATTCAGGGTAGCATGAGGAGATACTTTAGTAGGAACTCCACCAAACGATGTAAGTTTCAGAAGGGACTCAGAATGTTTACGATTGGTGGTTTCGACTAATAGGTCGCCAGACTTCAGTCTTCTTACCATTTTTGGTGATCCGGCTACACTTTCTAGACATTTCTGTATATAAAAAGGAGACAAAGTACCCAAAGACTGATTCGTTAGGGAATGCAGTATGAGGAAAGATGGATATTCCATTTGAGGTACATCTGTTTTCATGCTCTTCCGTGTTTGATAGTCAGAGTCAGTTTGTTGCAAATCCAAAGAAGCAGGATTTACAGTCTTGAGAGGTGGAAAATTTTCGGTATCCATAATTGCTCCTTTTGGCCCCGGAAGGATAACTTTTCCTTCCAGGTTTCCGGCCCCGCCACGGGGAGGCAGGAGCAGTGCCACGAGGTGACCAAGCGGCTGTTAGTTGTGTTAGTGAAATAAGAAAAAGAAACAGAAAGGTGACTTTCCTTTCTGGGCCTTTGCCTACTACTTGTAGTGCGAAAGAGCTACTCTAATAGAAAATGAGGAAAACGGTATTTAGAACGAAAAATAATCTATATCTGGCAAAAGCTCTTTAGGAGGATCGCTTTAACGAACGCACTGAAATCGCTTGGCCACGGAACGCTTGGCACCCGGGGCCATGCTCTTAGTTAAAGAGTACATAAAATCTAAGGCTGTGAATCCAGTTGACATGGGTAGCCAGTGCAATGTTGTCAGTTTAGTGTGACACGGGATATGGGAAAGCAAAAACAGGAGTGTGTTATATGGCTAATGCATCTGAGTACAACAAACAACTGTACAGAGAAGTGAAGTGTGCCAATGAATCAGAATGTTCTATAATGGGGAATTTTAACTTTACAGATATTGACTGGAACTCGTGAGCTAGTCATTCACACACTGACAAGATTTGTATATTTATTAGATGACTGTTTTCTATAGCAGAGAGGCACCAAGAGGGAGTAATACTCTTTATCCAATTATCAGCAGTGTTTATTCATGCATTAAGAATCTGCAGATAAAAGAACCACTAGGTGGCAGTGAGCACAGTATATTGATTTGGGATTTACTTAAAGATGTAACTGGCATCAAGGATAAAGGGAAGGATTTTTGCTTTCATAAAGGTGACTACAGTGGGACCAACTGATGATGTTACCATCAGCAAATTCTAAATGGGAAGCATTCAAGGAATTAATCATAGAAGCTACTAGGTTTTTCATACCAACTAAGAAATACTCTTCAAGGTATAAGCCTAAATGGATGTCAGAGGAACTAATGAGACTTGTGGCAGAGGAGAAAAATGCATGGGATGCAAATAAATTATCAGGCAACATAGATATAAACTATGTATGTAATCAAGTTATAAAGGAGGTTAGACAAATGAAGGCAGATTATGAGACATCCGCAGCAAAGGATGCAAAGAAAAACATCAAACAATACTTATGTAAACACTGGAAGGAAGGGATGAATAAAATTGGTATTGATGGTTCAACTGTTGATAATCCTGCTCAGGTTGCTGACAAATGATTAATTTGCATGAAAATTCTTTTTGGAAGGGGTTCCCAGAAGTTTTTAAAACTCTAACAAGGAGTTAAATGATTCTGTAATAACTGAGAGGAAAGTGGAGGAGAAATTACTGAAGCTAAATATAGGAAAGGCTGCTGGGGTAGTAGTAGTGGTATGTGATGCAAGAAAGCATGTGTATGATCTTATGCAGCATCAGCCAAAAAAAAATCCACACCATTCCCTCCAAATGCCTGTCCAGTTCCTCCTTAAATTTATTTAACCTATCAACTTCCACAACGACAGATGGAAATTTGTTCCAGCAATTAACCACGTGCTGGCTAAAGGCAAATTTCCGCACATCTATTCTACATCTGTCTTTTCTTAATTTGAATTTATGCCCCCTTAGGTTCGTAATCTGAACAAGTGGAAGGATCCCATCAGAATTCAGCGTGCTCAACCCATTCAAGGCCTTATATACTTCAATCAGATCACCGCGCAGGTGCCTAGTCTCCGGCCACTGCAATTTGCAGAACTTAAGCTTCTCTTGGTAAGAGGATCCCTTCATTCCCCTCACCAATCTTGTTGCCCTTCTCTGTACACGCTCAAGTAAATCTACATCCTTCCTAAAATGAGGCCTCCAGACCTGTACGCAGTACTCAAGAAGTGGCCTGACCATTGCCTTATACAGAGGGACAATCGCCTCCTCTTTCCCACTAGCAAAATTCCTATATATCACTGACAAAACCCCATGACCTACCCTGTCAGCATTGCTCAGAAAACTTCATATCTGACTGCACAATTACTCCCAGGTCTTTTTCATTTTCTACCACACAGTTGGTACTTTTCTCTGGGGTTACTTCTACCCATATGCAGTACTTTGCATTTGTCAAGGTTAAATAAACTTCAGTTGCCACTTCTTAGCCCATCTGCCCAAATTATCTAGATCCTGTTGCAGTAGCACACTGCCATTACTGTCATTAACAACCCTGCCAACCTTTGTATCATCTGCAATCTTCGACATTAAGCCTGATATACCTTCATCAATATCATTGATAAATATACAAAACAACAGTGGACCCAACACCGACCCCTGTGGGACTCCACTAATAACATTAGTCCAAGAAGAGCAGCACCCACTGACTACCACCCTCTGTCTTTCCCACTTAACCATCCTTTTATCCATTGTAGAAACTTACCCTTAATACCAATCTGCTCCAATTTGTACAATAGTCTTTCATGCGTAACAATGTCAAAAGCTTTCCTGAAATCCAAATAGTTGATATCAAAATTATTTTTTGCATCCAGTTCCTTTGTAACCACATCATAATATCCTATTAAATTTGTCAGACAAGACTTTCCCTTAACAAACCCATGCTGTGGGTTTATTGCTGAATTATTGCTGTGAATTATTGCTGCAGTCTTCTCTAGATGATCCTGCAATGCATCTTTAACCAGTGACTCCATTATTTTATCCGGAACAGAAGTTAAACTAACTGATCTGTAATTACTTGTGTCACCCTTCGATCCCCCTTTGTGAATTGGGGATACATCTGCACATCTCCAGTCCGTGGAAATCTCCCGAGTCCAAGGATGCTCTCATAATTATGGCTAAGGGTTTGCTTAGTTGCTTTGCCGCCTCCTTTAATATAACTGGATAGATCCCATACACCCCAGGTGCTTTTCTTATGTTTAACTTCAACAATTTCTCCTCCACTTTGCTCTCAGTTATTACAAAATCATTAAGTATCCTGGTACAATTTGATAACCTTCTGCCATTTCCAAACCTTAACTCCTCGTGTGTGAATGTAGATGCAAAATACTCATTCAGTTTGTTTGCTATCTGGGCGGGATCATCAACAGGCGATCCATCGATATCAAGTGGACCAATCAGATTCATCCCCTTCCTTTTAGAGTTTAAATAAGTAAAGAAATCCTTGCTGTTTTTCTTAGCATCTTTTGCCAAGGATTTCTCGTAATCTGCCTTCGCCTGCCTAACTTCCTTTGTGACCTGATTACAGACTAGCTTGGATGGATGGGATCTATCCAGTTATGTTAAGAGAGGCAGCAAAGGAAGTAAGCAAACTCTTAGCCATAATTATGAGAGCATCCTTGGATCAGTAGAGGTCCCCATCAAAGGGCGACAAATAATTACAAACGTGTTAGTTTAACTTCTGGTCCGGGGAAAATAATGGAGTCATTGGTGAAAGAAGCAATGCAGGGGCATCTAGAGAAGACTACAGTTATAGTTCAGCCAGCATGGATTTGTTAAGGGGAAATATTTCCTGACCAATTTGACAGGATACTAAGATGGGGTCAGAAAGGAACTAGATGCAAAAAAATAATTTTCATATCATATACTTTGATTTCAGAAGAGCTTTTGATACTGTTGCACATAAAAGGCTGCTGTACAAATTGGAGCAGTATGACATTAAGGGCAAGTTCCTGCTATGGACAAAGGGCTAGTTGAGTGGGAGAAGACAGAGTGGTAATCAATGGACATTAGCCCACAAAGAGCAATGTTATTACTGAATGTCCCCTGAGTTTGGTGTTGGGGTCATTGTTGTTTTCTATATTTATCAATGATATTGATGAAGGTATATCAGGCTTAATGGCCAAGTTTGCAGATGATACAAAGGTTGGCAGGGGTGTTAATGACTGTAATCATCGCATGCTGTTACAACAGATCTAGAAAAGTTGGCCAGATGGGCTGAATGGTGACAAATGAAGTTCAATGTCAACAAATGCAAAGTACTGCATATAGGTAGCAGTAACCCCACAGTAACATACCAACTGTGCGAGACTACACTCTGGGTAGTGGAGAATGAAAAAGTTCTTGGGGGTAATTGTGTAGTCAGATATGAAGTTTACTGATGAGTGCAGACATGCTGCCAGGCCAGCTCATGTAGTTTTACAATGATATACAGAAACTGACTTTGATAGCAAGGATAAGGAAGTGATTTTTCATTTGTACAGGATATGGTTAGACTGCATCTTAAGTACTGTTTTTTTTTTTATTATTTTTTTTTTTGTAGTTGTTGGCGCATCGGCTTCTGTGGCCATAATGCACCTCCCAAGATTTTTACAGTACTTTGATCCAAGCCTGAGGTGGGATTCGAACCTGCGACCTTTGGGTTGCCAGGCAGGCACTTTACCCACCCGGCTAGCCTGGTCAGCCTTGAGTACTGTATACAGGTCTGGAGGCCTCACTTTAGAAGGTAATGTACATCAGCTAGAATGGATGCAGAGAAGGCAACAAAAGGGTGCTGTTACCTAGAAAGGTTTCAGTTCTAAAAATTGCAGCATCTGGAGGCTAGGCACCTGTGAGGTGATCAGATTGAGGTGTTTGGGGCTTAGAATGGATTGCACAAGCTCAATTCTGATGGAATTCTTACTCTTGCTCAGGCTATACACACGAGGGGGCATAAATTTAAATTGAGCAAAGAGGGTTGCAGAAGTTTGCCTTTAGCCAGTGGGCAGTTGATTGCTGGAACAAATTTCCTTCTTTTGTTGTGGAAATTGAAAGCTTAAATAAATTCAAAGGACTAGACAAGCTATTGGAGGGAATAGATAGTTGAAATGTTTTTTTTTTTTTTTTTGGCAGATGCGGTTTAAGCTTCTTTCTTACATCATTTGTAAGAAATCATTTTTGGATATTTATGGGATTTTATTTCATTTACAAATTTTAAAAATAACAGAAAAACTTTTAAAAAGTGAATCTGTGATAGCCATCATCACTGATGAATATTAACAGCCCTCTGCTTATATACTTGGCAAAAAATTACTTATATTAAAAAAAAATAATAATAAATTGAAAAACAAAAGTGAAAGAGCATGCCATATCATAAAACCTACCTATTTGTATTACTGCAATATTATGGGTACCTACTTCATAATAATGACAAATAATCTAGTGACAAAACTGTGCCTCAAGAGTAATTAAGTGGGCCCTAACATTAAAAATAAAGTTAGAATTCCAGTAGCTATCATTTCAGCTGAATAAAATTTCTTGTATTAAAAATTATTCGCATTCAACAAACAGCCAAGGACTAATGACAGTTTATGTTTATAAAAGATAAATTTTTCATTTATACTCTTGGATGACCACACGGTCAGAGTTCACAAGACCGAGCAAATACAAGAAATGGCACTGTATTTATTAATCACTCAGGCTTGAACCATGGTCACTAAAAAGCAAATATACTTATGTATCCTCGAGCCCGACCACTCGGCTATTGCTGCAACTGGAGAATAATTCATTGCAGTTTACTAAAAAGTGGAAGTGCCGGGGATCAAACCTTTATCTTTATTTATACGTAAGATCTTGCAGTCACATAAAAAAACGTCAACGCCTTAAAAATGTTTAATTATAGCATATTATTTTTAAAAAAATAGGGAAAATCTCTAGTCAGTTCTGGACTCAAAACTGTAATGAAAGATAATTTTCCAAGATTTTGTCAGTTTGACTCTCTCTCAGAAATGCTCATGCACATTGAGCAGGTTATTTTCAGACAAATGAGTAAAGTGCTAATACCGTAGTCTGGAAATGAATATTATGTACTTTAATGAGGTACAATTTTTTTAAATCGAAATGTGGAATATATTAAACTTAAAACTTGGTGCAGTATTTGACAATGTCTTAATTAACTCTGATAAACATTTTATCTGACTTCGTTATCACAGCAATAGCGTGAGGCAAAATAAAAACGTTACTTACCAGATTAAAAATATTACAAAGAAGCCCATTCTTCTAAAAGTGCAAAATTCAATCATCTTCCCTCAACACAAAGCCCTTCTTCTCTTCTTTCAATAAAACAAAACTTAACTATCATAATCATTACACTATATTGTAATTCATTAACACACCCGTTTCCATGAAAAAGAAACAAATGATGGTAATACTGCCCTCTTTAAGCGAAAGTTCCTCTCGTTAACCTAAAAGCAAGGTTGGATGGGATGACAATTACTTAAGAAATTTTAAATAATAATAATAAAAATAAAAAAAACATGTGCCTCGTCAGTTTTCCCAAAATATATTTTTTTACTATTAAAAAAACCAACAAGGCGAATTAATAATATAAATTTTTAATTTTCCAGAAGATAAGTACCTAGCGGTAGTATGCTGTTATGAATACGATAGGGGGGGTGGGGGGTGTAGGTTTGACTTAGCCGGCCCCAAAATGTGCAGGGCCCTGTTCAAGAATTACTTGCGGGGGTCCTTGGATCGTGTGCAAAATTTATACAGGTCTTTTTGTGGTAGTGATTTTTCAAATTTTACGGTAACTACGAAATAATTAAATAATTTTATATTATACTGAACAAAAATTTTAAACACGAATAATATTTAATACATTAACCAACAATATTGTTTTGACCATTTGAGGGCGGAGCCCTGTTCGATAGAACCTGTTGAACATGCTTGTAAACATGTATAATCTCTCTAAAGTAGGTTTTTTTAAAGAAAACCCTGCTTGAAATGGTTTTTAAGTAGGGTCCAGTGTATATTGAAAGATTGCATGAGCGGGTGGATTGGACATACTCCTTTTTTCTCTAGAAAATATGTGAGATATCATAAGGGCTAATGATGTAATCATTATTGAGGGTTTTTTTTTTTTTTCAAGTAGAGAATTTAAATCTAGATTCAGTTGGTTCAGAATATTGTGTGTTTCGTGGTCTAGGATGCAAATTACAGTATTTTAATTGTTAAGAAAATTCAAGGACAAACTGGATAAATTAAATGGGACAGAGAAGTTGTGGGAATTTTTTTTTTTTTTTTTTTTTTAAGATTTGCATATAACAGCCTGTACGTTTCTTTAATAAAAAAAAATTGGATCCAAAGAGCAATTTTCTATAAAGAAAAGTGATAAACACAATTTGAACAGTCTTGTAAACTTATAAAGATGATTTATTCTTCAAAAGGGAAGTACAGTTTGTTAAACTTGGCTAAAACAATTCAATTGCAGTATAGTGTGGCCATTCATACACTAGAAATGCAGGAAGTCTTAGATGTATGTCAATTTTGATGTTTATTTATACAAAGGGTACTAGGAAAGTTTTGCAATATGACGCAACAATGAATCACAGGAAGCTGCTTGTTGCTGCATGTTGAGACATGTTCATACGTGCATAGTAGCCGCCGCGCCAAGTCGATGGGCTCAGTTATTCATTAGTAGTGAGAGTGTAAAGTGCTTGCGATGGCATCGTGGTCACGAAATGAGATAAGGACAGTTTTGCGGTATAATTTCGTGCGTAGTTTAACCATAGACCAGTGCTTACTCCTTTTTTGGACATACTCCTTTTTTCTCTAGAAAATATGTGAGATATCATAAGGGCTAATGATGTAATCATTATTGAGGGTTTTTTTTTTTTTTTCAAGTAGAGAATTTAAATCTAGATTCAGTTGGTTCAGAATATTGTGTGTTTCGTGGTCTAGGATGCAAATTACAGTATCCTGAAATGACAAGAGTCATTTCAGAAGAAATGACTCTTGCACTAGATGATGATTGTCCACATCGTACAACGATATTCAGGTAGTATAGAGAATTCCAAAGGGGAAATTTCACTCTGGAGGATTCTGAGAGGCCGGGAAGGCCACGAACGTCAGTTACGGAGGAAAACGTTACTGCTGTGAGGAAAATGCTTGACGAAAACAGGCGAATGACCTACCAACAGATAGAGGATACTTTGGGCCTAAATGCACCAGCAATTCGTTCGATTCTGCAAGATCATTTGCACGTGAAGAAACTTTGTTCTCTCTGGGTGCCGCATCAACTGACTGAAGAGCAGATGACACGACGTGTGACTTGGTGCCGGGAGATGTTAAAAAAGTTTGATAAGGGACAATCTCGGTATGTGAACAACATCGTGACAGGTGACGAGACTTGGCTGTACTATTACGATCTGCCGACCAAGGCTCAAAACAAAGTTTGGGTCTTTGATGATGACGACACACCCGTAATTGTCAGAAAATCCCGATCTGTAAAGAAGAAAATGATAGCTGTATTTTTCAAATCGAGTGGAATTGTGGAACGTGTCGTTTTGGACACGCAGAATACAGTCACAGCTAAGTGGTATACTGAACAATGCCCGCCTAAAGTCATTGGATCTATGAAGAACCTGCGGCCAAAGTCAAGAATGGACACCTGGTACCTCCATCACGATAATGCTCCAGCTCACCGCGCCAAAGCCTGCACCGAATATTTGACCACGACAGGACTGAAACTTCTCGAGCACCCTCCCTACAGGCCAGACCTTGCTCCCTGCGACTTTGCACTGTTCCCGCATGTGAAAATGAAGCTAAAAGGGAGGCGGTTTTCCAGTGATGAGGACCTTCTACGGGCTTGGGACAACGAGTGTGCTTTACTCCCTAGTGAAACTTGGCAGAACTGGTTTAAAGATTGGTTTCGGAGGATGGAGAGGTGTATTGAATGTAGAGGAAATTACTTTGAAAAAATTAAATAAACAAAGCTGTATTGCAAAACTTTCCTAGTACCCTTTGTATACTGTATAATGGAATGGCACAATATATTTATACTTTATTTTTCAGAAAGTTAGTTAACTGAATCCTGCCTGAAATTTAATGAATTAAGGGAATCCATCTTGTCTAGTTGAAGGCATCCCGTATAAATAGATATCTTTTTTCAATGTAAAATGGGATGCAAATGATTGTGTAAGTATAGTTTCACATGAGTTGATGTTGGATTTATTTATAGAAAGTTAAGATCAAGGCAATTTTTTGGGCTAAAGCCAAATAATTGACTTGATTTTAACTTTCCCACTAGCCATGTGGGTAAACCAAGCACCGACACCATAGAAGATGCCACACAAAAAACTGCTTGGTATATGGTTGCCAGGATCCTTCTTTTGAGCCCCTGAGTCAGCCCGACTGATCCTAGCAATCATACTTGCGCAGTTTCCACATTTTTTTTTTTTTTTGCCAAGTATGCCAACCCCCAGGGGGGGTGGGCTCACATCTGGTGAGTATGGGCTTGGCACACCGAGGGTCCTCCTCAGCTGGATATTATCATTCTTCTCTTTCTTGGTGATTCCCTTATACTTCTGACTCTCTCTCTCTCTCTCTCTCTCGGAGTAGTTCAGAATTTTTTTTTTTTTTTATTGGTGCAACATAAGCCTCAGCCTTCTTTGCACCATACTACAACCCCGGATAGTATGGAAACATAGGGATTCATCGCGACAATATGCATATGCAGATGACATTACAAATTGTCTTAGCCTACTTGGTATCCCCTAAAGCTTCATGTTTGTGCAACTATGACAAGTTCTGAAATGATTTGGTTAGGCTTAAGTATACAGTACTAGTTCCAACTGATTACAAACTGTGATAGATTAACGATAACCGCTTCCACTCGTTGCTTTAATAGGCAAATAATTACCGAAAGTTTGTATTAGACTAAGTCTGCGAGCCTGACCTCTGACCCCCCCCCCCCCACCTTTGCTGCTGGATTAAAATCGGAAAAACATTTTCCGATTTCAGTCCACGGAAAAATGGGGAGAAGGTAGGGTATAGAAAAGATTAACCAGAATAGGATTCGAGGGAAAAACGAACTAGTTTCCCTTGGAGTGAATTCTTCCCCACCCCTTTTGCTTTATTAAAATAGAAAAAGTATCTTCCGATTCCAGTCCAGCAAGAAGGGGGTACAGGAGTTATTTTACCGTGCTTTATTTGTTATTTATTCAGTTTTTTTTTTTCGTTTGAAATCTTCCCCCTCCCATTATGCGTGAATCCCTCCCGAATAGTGTTGTAAACTAAAGTGACATCTTTAGTATATGCTAGTTTTTCCATTCCGTTAATCTTTAGTATAGGGTACTAGCTGTACCTGTCTTCTACACCCTGCTAAAAGTAAATTATTCACTCTCCCAATCACTACAGAGAAAGCAACCGCAAGGAGGGGCTAGGCCTGTCAATCAGGGAAAACGTCAAGCTTTGGAGATACCAGTTGGAGTTAGTGCCGTATACGGAGTGTGTGGCAAAAATTCATGCACAACCAGACCAGCTTTTTTTAGGTAATATTAAGGTGAAAACGATACAAGCAGTGGCGTACCTACCATGTAGGCAAGCGAGACAATTGCCTCCGGGACCGGGCCCTTTAGGGGTCGGCGTCTTTGGCTGGCTGTCTCCTGATTTTGCGATTTTCATTAATTAAGTAGGGGCCCGAACATGTCCTTTGCCTCCGGGCCCGAAAAAAAGTAGCTACGCTACTGGATATAAGCCACACAGTTCGGCAAAGTTTAATAAAAAAAAGTACTAAACTAAAAAGAAAGTGATTTAATAGCAGCTGAGATAGCCACTTTTTCCAATGGCATGAAGTCAGACATGAATCTAAATTTATGTTGTCTGTTACTTTGTCACTTATAATACATAATCACTATCAGAGTTAATGAAATCTGTGCAAAGTTAATGCTACAAAATCCCGTTTTCTCTTAACGAATACTGTGCATCGCGGTATTCGTTAGGAGTATAGGATTATGCACCCATACAGATTAGTATTTTGTGATGTGTTCCAGTTATAAATGAAAAAAAAAAAAAAAGAAGCCAACGGCATGGTTGTGGTCGTGGGTTCGTATCCCAAACAGAGTGGTTAAGGCTCCAGAACTAGCCATCCTCGAGCTATCCGTAAGATAAATAACCAGGTTTCTAAGAGATTAAATATTATATTAAATGTTTATGTACAGTGGCGGACAAAAACACTGAATTACCTGAAACAAAAGTGACACGCAGTGAAACGTATGAGATATTGTCTGATTACAATAATTTTTTTTGTCGCAAATTTAAAGTATTGCGTCAAATAATGCTTCTATTCCATCAGACAGTAATGGCAAGAGAGTAATTGCAAGGTATTGCATCAGCCGTTTCTGTAAATACGGCGTTGGAAGGGTATACACGCTCATTAGTATCCTGTTTTGCGGAGGTGTAAGCACGGCTCCAAATGTTCAGTTGACACCAAGAAAAAAAGTGTAGCTGTTGCCCTGTCCCAGGAAGGGCTTTCTGTGCGTGCTATCACTGATAAAATAGGCTGCCACCAGTCAACAGTAACTCGGGTGCTGAAATTAAAGCGTGAAACCAGTGATGTGGAGAGAAGACCTGGATCAGGCCATAAGAGAGAGACTACGCCTTCCCAAGATCGAATTTGAAACGACTATGCCTTTGTAATCGCCATGCTAGTGCTCCTGATCTAAATGTGGACTTTGAGATGGTTTCTGGTGTTGAAACAAGTGCATGAACTATTCAACGACGGCTTTGAGAATGTGGTCTGCATGCCTATCGGTCAGAGAAGAAGTCTTTGTTGACACAACAAATAAGGAAAAAGCGACTTACTTGGGCTGAAACGCATGTTTCGTGGATAAAAGAGTAATGGGACAGTGTAGAGTATGTTTAATGTCAAACGGCTGGGGCAACGTCATCTTTTCTGACGAATCGAAATTCAACCTGCATGGCTCGGATGCGAAGCGATAGCTCAGAACACGAAAATCGGAGGCAGCGCCCCACACATATTCCATCGAATTTAAGTCTAATGATAGTGCTGGTCATGGCAGTAGTTAGATGTCTTCAGTTTCAGCATTGACACTCTATGTGCAGTGCTGTTGTCGTGAATGGAAAGAAAATCGAACTAACCGCACCCCTACCAAGTTGCGCATAGTGTTTGAGGATCTGTTCTAGGTACCTTTGTGCACTTGCGGTATCCCTAACGAAAAATGAAGAGGAGTGCGCCGGTTGATCATTATTCCTCCCCAAATGAGAACACTGCCCCCATCATAAGTGTTCCTTTCTCTGATGTCAGAGAGATGGTATTCCATTCCTCGTTGTTCCAAGATGTAATAACGTGTAGAATCTGCTTGCAAACTAAAACGGGACTCATCAGAGAACAGAAATGCACCCCATTTTTCAGGGCTCCAAGGCGTAATAACGTTCATCGCACCAGTTTTAACGAGCTCTGCATTGGTTTGATGTTAATGGGATACAAACCACCGGCTTCCTTGCATAGAGCCCACTCCAATTGAGCCTTCCTTGACGCGTGGAAATATTTTCACTTGTGGCTGCAGCTACCTCAAGAGACAGTTGATAACAGGACATGTTGGGTTCCCTCTTCCTCTTAGAGCCAGATAGCAGTCTGTTCTGAGTGACGTTGCCTTGTGGCAACCTTGGCCAACTCTTCTTATAATGGCTCTCTCTCTCTCCTGAAACTGATTTCATAAAAAATTAACTGTTATATTAGGCTCCCTTGGAAAGTTGAAATACGCTTTCAACTGTCCATGTGTATTGTGTGTCCTCTGGTATATCTGCCTGCTTTTCTGGACGAAAACCCCCAGCTTTTCTGGGAAAAACACCATACTATCTTCGCCCGAGACCGACTATCTCAGCCACGAAGTGAATCTGTTTCCATAATGCCGAGACGACACTGCTTGATACATTAAGCCAACGTGTCACCTCCGCCTGTGACTGCCTGGCTTAAAGTCGTCGAACGGCATGCCATCTTAAAGAATCATTTAAATGATGATTACTTGTCATCCCGAGTACTGAAGATGACACTATCTCACTGAGCAAGCCAAAAAAAGGAAATGAAGGGATGTGGTTGCAACCCGTGTTTTCATATGCATGAATAATTTGCATAATGTGTGTCTCTGTAATGTGGTAGATGACTATCTATTGGATACCTATTATTTCAGGATGCCTATTATATCAAATATTCGCCTTCGCGACACTGAGAGGATAAAATATCCATGAAAAGCATTTTTTTCCTGTTAGTTTTGTCGAGCAGTGTAGAAAATAATAAGTAAATATCGCACTAGAATCACGCGGAATATCAATTCATCTGCCCAATTGTATAATGTTCGTATTCTCTATTTGATTACTATTTTTGCTAGAAGAAAAATCGACTTTCCGGGAATGGGAACCTTCCTGTTCTACGCCTTAAACCGACTAACTCTGCCGCGAAGTGAATAAAAAGCTCCCGTAAAAGTTCCTCTCGTTATTGCTGGGATTCAAACACGACCCTTTTGCCACTCGTTTTAGGGGGGACGGTGACGATGCCACTGTGTTGCCAGCCAGACATTATGACATGCTTATTTATACAGGGCTGTGTCGAGCCATTTTAGTACTCGAGGCAAGAATGAAAAATTGTGCCCTATGCTAATGATAGAAACGTTAGCAATTAAAGTATTTAATCTTTCTTTTGGCGCCGTATTAGCTTTTCACGTGAGGCAAAAGCCTCACCCTCGGCAGGGCTCTGTGTTTATCGTATCAATGACACATTGGTATTATGGAATTTCTTCACTACGTGGCTGAATTACTCGGACTCAGATGCGGCTTGCTGGGCTTTACCTCCAGAAACTCCTATATTCGAGAGCGAAATAGGCAAATTGACCATTGAACTCATGTAATTTTTGGATGTATTACAAATGGGCAGATGAATTAATTCTTGGCTGGCCCTAATATCAGCCCTAATGTGCTAAAAGGGGTACCCCTAATCAGCCCGCATTGTGGCCGATCAGGTGTACCCCTTCATGGTGACTGTCTTCCCAGGTATGTTCAGATATGTTCCAGCAGGATAATGTGCTATGATACGGTGCCTAATTCGCCAGATATGAATCTCACAGAACATCTCTGGGTTGACCGGGATCGACAGATCTAGCCTTTAAATCCTCGACCGCAAACTATCTCGAGTTAGTCCGTCTCAGGAGAGGATAATATTGATTCTTCTCCCGGAAACTAGACATTTTTGTCAGCAAATTGCCTCAGACCACACGCAATTTCCAGCCACATTATTATTATTTCTCCCTGATTGGGCGTTCCAACTCGTGACGGGTATTGTAACCAAGTACACAGGATGGTTGTTATGACTGGTGTTACTGATAATCGAGGAACTCTCTGACTATCCTACAGGTGTTCAGGATTGCGACTTTCTGGAGTTCCTTGTAGGTGTTCGTTGGGAGATCTGTTGCTGATAGGCTGCTATGTGGGGTATTTGCCGCCATACAGGGGGCTGACACGATGATCAAGATGGTCGTAACTTGTTGCATATGCCCCATATCTTTGATTCCCTGTCTTAGGTTTGTGTACTTCCTGATAGATCGGTTTTCTGCAGGTTGCGAATGTTGGATACCGCTATGTCTGGTCTGTTGTGCGAGATTGTCTTTAAGTATTAGCGTTACCTTTAGTTGAGGCATATGATGCAAGAAAAGGGCTCAACATCTGGTGAGTATTGACTTGACACACCCAGGGTCCTGAACCGGGATCATCATTCTTCTCTTTCTTGATGATTCCCCTTCTATTTTTGACTCTCTCTCTCTCTCTCTCTTTTTTTTTTTTTTTTTGACTGGTGGAGCATAAGCCTCAGGCTTCCTTGCGCCATATAGCTAATAATAATAATAAATCCCCCGTAAGGCTACCACAAGAGAAGGGCAAGACCATCCAGCCTCACCAACTAGAAGTGTTTCCTGCACAACTGCGCTAGTGACCACCCAGGAAGGAAGAAAACGCCAACACATGAAATGGAGCATTGAAATGAATACATATATTATGCGAGCATACTATGAAATAACCAGGCTAGAGACCGACATGAAAATGTACAGGTCGTGACTACATACCAAGTGGTTAGAACGAACCCCATACTATAAGTAAGAACCCCAGGCAGTACTAGAGACCCGAACCCACAAGCTGTAAAGTGTAAAGTGTAAAGTGTGTTTAGGGTCAAGCGGCACCAGGGGTTTCCCCCATCTCCGCGTAGTTTACATTGTGGGTGAACCAGTTGACTGGAAAAGCCAGAGATTTAAAAGTGGATGGACTTTGTATATATTTGATGCCTTGTACCGTTGTTCATCTGGTCATTTAGCCGCCAGAGCCCTACTGAGGCCCGACGTTGTCCCACTTTAGCCCCGTGGAGGCAGACCAGGTACTCACTAGTATATAGTTCACTCTGGCAGGTCCTGCCACCTTCCTAAGATTTCAGTGGCTAGGACCTTAAAAAAAAAAAAATCGCGTACGCGTCGCGGGGAGCGCTAGAAGTCCAAAATGTTGGGCAAAATTAATTTAGATTGGTGATTTTAGATTGTGTGGGGCGTGTTCACGTTGCTATCAGATATGAACACGCCCCACACAATCTAATATCACCAATCTAAATTAATTTTGCCCAACATTTTGGACTTCTAGCGCTCCCCGCGACGCGTACGCGATGGGACCGCGCCATAATCATAATAACGGATAAGACCATCCCGCACAACAGACCGGACATAAGCCTTGTGGACAAGATGGAAAAAGCTACCTACCTGATTGACATAGCGGTGTGGAACAATAGCAATGTCTAGAAAATCCACGAGGAAAAAATTAGGAAGTACACGAACCTGAGACATGAGATGAAGGAGATGTGGTATATGCAAGAAGTATCAATCATCGTGCCAACCACCGGTATGGTACCAAAGACTCTACATAGAAGCCTAGCCGCAATAATTCTCCCAGAGAACACCTACAAGGAACTCCAGAAAGTCGCAATCCTGAACACCTGGAGGACAGTCAGAGATTTCCTCGACCGACACTACACATTACAATCACCCTGTGTACTTGGTTGCAGTACCCATCACGGAATGGAATCCCCCAATCAGGGAGAAATAAGATAAGAGCAACAACAACCACCACAACAACAACAACAATAATAATAATAATAATAATAATAATAATAATAATAATAATAATAATAATAATAATAATAATAAAGGATGCTTTCACAGGATCAGCAAAAAAAAAAAAAAAAAACCCTTCCCATATCACCTGGTCACTCCAAATGTTTGTCTAACCCAGTCTTATCTGTTTGTATTGGTGTGGTCCCAGTATTGCTTGTGGATTGGTATCTCTAGTACTGCCTGGGGTTCATACTTGTAGTACGGTACACTTTCTTCGATCTGTTGGTATTTCCTTGCTAGCCTCTGATGTATTATCCTGGCTACATGGTCGTGTCTATGAGTGTATTCAGTCTAGGTGATCTCCTTACATCCAGCGGTGATGTGTTGGATCGTTTCTGAGGCCAGGTAGCATCGTCGACATGTCTCATCGGACACTCCGGGCTTCTTGGCGATGTATTTTGTATAGTTTCTGGTGCTGATTACCTGGTCTTGGATGCTGAGCATGAATCTGTCAGTCTCGGACAAGAGCATCCCACTCGTGAGCCATGTATTGGAAGCAAACTTATTATCCATATGGCGAAAGGAAGCCTCTTTCCAAAAAAATTCTGAGTTATCCTGTGAGAGAGAGAGAGAGAGAAGAGAGAGAGAGAGAGAGAGAGAGAGAGAGAGAGAGAGAGAGAGAGAGAGAGAGAGAGAGAGAAGAATCACCAAGAAAGAGAATGATGATATCCAGCTCAAAACCCTGGGTGTGCCAAGGCAATACTCACCTGATCTAAGCCCTTGGGGTTAATATTATATGAGGCTGAATATGGACAAAGTTGCTCATGCACTAAAATCCTTCATCAAATAACCAACTAACCAATCACCAGATGTATACTAGAATATTGTTACCACACACTGAGTGATCACTGAATTATGACCACCTACCTAATATTTTGTAGGTCCTCCTTTTACCCTCAGTACAATAGCTATCCGACGTGGCATTGATTCAACAAGATATCGGAAGCTTTCTGGAGTTATGGCCAACCAAGCTGTGTGTACTGCGGTCAGCAATGTAGGTATGCAGGTGATTGGTGTATCCAAATGCTTGATATGCCTTTCTATAGCGCCCTACAAGTGCTGCTATTGGATTGATATCGAGGAGTTCGGAGGCCAATCGATATGCTGGAACTCAGAACTGTGTTCTTCAAATAATTCCTGCCCATCAAGTGCCCGATGACTCAGCACATTGGCAGCTTGGAAGACACTTTCGCCATTCTGGAAAAAGTGAAGCATAGCGGGGTGTATACAGTCAGAAAGCTGTTGACGATAGCGGAGACCACTGATACGTTGTTCCGCATGCATCAGGGGTCCAAGTTCCTGCCAATGAAACATGCCCCACACCATACAACCGCCTCCACCGGCCTGCACTTTTGATGCCAAGCATGTTGGATGAAGAGCTTCATGTTGTTGACGCCAAATCTGTACACGACCATCCACTGTGTGGAGGGTCTTTGCACCAGAGGAGTCTTTTACGTCGATGGACCTTGGTTAGGAGAGGATGCCGTAGGGGTCGTCTGCTGGTATCTCCCATTCATGCGAGCGTGCGACGCATGGTTAAACACATATATTATTCCGGGTTGGCCCATGTTGTATTGGGTAGTCAACTCTTCAACAGTGCTGTGCCAGTTTGCCTGTACGAGTCGTCGGACCCGGCGCTCACCTCTAACATCAACCTTTCGCTGACCTTTGCAGTTTTGCCGTCGGGTTGTTGTTTGACCATTTTGACGCCAGTCCTGGTACACTTTAACAACGGCGGCTGCCGAACACCCCACCAGTTCAGCCGTTTGGAAAATCGAGGCACCAGTTCGTCATGCACCCACAATCTGTCATTTATCAAAGTCCGATAAATCCTTCCTTTTACCCATGACGCTCAGAATTTTACTACCTACTCATCCACTGGCACCTTATCTATTCTACGTAGGTCGACTAACTGCGCACTCTCGTACCTCACATGGTCAACGGGGAGCATTCCGTGTTCATAGGGGTGGTTATAATTCTGCGATCATTCAGTGTATTTTGAGTACAAGTGGAATCACATATGATACTCTCTATTACTGTATTTTGAATTTTAACACAGAATATTTATATCAAATAACACCGTTATAAAATATAATAAAATAAGAATTTTCTTAAAAAAACCAATATTTTTATAAAAATATTGGTTTCTTAAAGAAACCAATTCGCCCCACTTTATTTTTATATGGACAAAGAACTGTAATAATAAAATTTGATATGCGAAATTTTGCAATAAAGTAACACAATTTAGAAAATAGCATAATATAAATTTATTTGTAAAGTTTAAGGTTTTTCAGAATCCTGTAATTAGCGTCATTATGTTTAGTAACTAATGCGAAAAGTTAAGTTTAGTTACTGAGTTATTTATTTACACTATTATTGGTTATTTTAAAGGACATGTAATAATTCACTCAAAGTATACGATGTAAGAGGGCGCATTTTTGATTAGACACTATTGACAACAGTGCAACGTGCCTGCTAGAGATGGAGTGCAATGGGAGTGCATGTTATTTGGTTTCTAGATTCCTCACCCTGTGTTCTTAACGATGCTGTGTCTTATTTCTCTTTAATTTTTTGACATTCATGATTTAAATTTTTACAAAATTAAACTTAACATGGATGATATCGTAAGAAAATTAGAATTTAATAATCCTACGGTGCAGTGCCGAGTAAGTTTATAGTACAGTATAATATTTTTTAATTAGTTAAGAAAAAGCAGAATTACCTCTATCATGTCTTTTAGAACACTTCTGTGCTGATATTCTCCGTTGTTAAATCAACTATACAAATAGTTTACGTGTATTCCACACCCTCGTAGACAAAATCAATGGTCCAATGCACCACGGAATTGGGGCCCGACCGCAAAATACATCGAATCACCAACCCTAATCTTTGAGTGAGAGAATACAATAAGTCCTTATTTTAAAAACGATTTAATTCCATAAAACCAAATAAATAATGAATCCATTCTTTTAACAAATATTAAAACATAAAAAAATTTAAGAATCCTCTGAAACATTAAGAAACTAAAATAATTTTGTTCATTTTCTTAACTAATTGATATATAACGTAGAACATATTGAGCCATTGCAGATCTGATGTCTGTTAATTAAATATATTTTTTAATAGAGATCGCATTTAAACATCATGTTACTATTACTACTTAGCCACATGGTGCAAGGAAGCCTGAGGCTTATGCTGCACCAGCCAAAAAAAATTCCCAAGTTACCCTGTGAGAGAGAGAGAAGGGAATCACCAAGAAAGAGAAGAATGATGATATCCAGCTCAGATGGTTATCGTCATTCTGGGTGTGCCAAGCCCATACTCACCAGATGTGAGACCTTATATTATGTGCTTAAGAAAATGTGTACATATTTCATGCTGCTTTCATGCTTGCTGCATCGCTTGCAACGTTTCATTGGTTGTTTAATCAGTGCAACTTCGGTGTACATTTTTTTTTTTTTTTTTTAGTAGAGGGAAAGGCTTTTGATTTCATAAGGGTGACTACAGTGGTCTCAGATAGTTTTTAAATTCTGTGCAGTGGAACCGACCGATGATATTACCAATAGCAAATTCTAAGTAGGAAATACTAATAGAAACTACTAGGGTTTCATATCAGTGAACTACCTTTCAAGGCTTAGACCTAAACAGATATCAGATGCACTATTGAGACAAGTAGCAGAGAAGAAAAGTGCATGCGATGCATATAAGTTATTTGGTGATTCAGAAGTTTGTGGTAGATATAAATTAGTCTGTAATCAAGTCACAATGGAAGTTAGGCAAGCTAAGTCAGATTATGAGAAGTCTCTTGCAAAGAAAAACAGCAAAGACTTCTTTGCTTACATTAATAGTAGAAGGAAGGGATTGAATCAAGACATCAAAAGGTGATATTGTTGGAATATCAGAGACTTAGTGCCATGTGGATATAAGCAGTGCAGAATTGGAATTTGGGGAGTACAATGTGTACAGAAAGGATAGACAGAACAGGAAGGGAGGAGGGGTTATGCTGTTAGTTAAGAAACAAAATCTAAGGAAGTGCATCCAGTTGACATTGGTGGACAATGCAATGTTGAGTCAGTGTGGTGTGACATAAGCACTGGGAAAGGGAAAATGAGAGTAGTGTGTGTGAGTAGGTGTGTAATAAATCTGATGAGTATAAGGAGCAGTTGTGCAGAGAAATAGTGGGCCAGTAAATCAGATTCTGTTATAGTGGGGGATTTTAACTTCCCAGATATTGACTCGAACTTGTTGTTGGTTACTCGCACACTACCAAGACTTTTGTGGATTTATTGGATGACTGTTTTCTTCAGCAACATGTCCGAGAGGCAACCAGAGGAAGTAATACCCTTGATCTGATTATCAGCAGTGATTCTTCATGCGGTAAGAATCTGCAGATAAAAAAACCACTAGGTGGCAGTGATCACAGTGTACTGATGTGGGATTTACTTAAAGATGTAACTACCATTAGGGTCAAGGAGAAGGGTTTTTGCTTTCGTAAAGGTGACTACAGTGGGCTCAGAAAGTTTTTAAATTCTATACAATAGGATCAATTGACGATGTTACCAACGGTGAATTCTAAATGGGAGGCCTTCAGGGAATTAACTATGAAGGCAGATTTTAAGAGAAATCTTTGCCAAAGGATGTAAAGAAAAACAGCAAAGAGTTCTTTACTTATGTAAACTCTAGAAGGAAAGGGATGAATCAGATTGGTCCACTTAACATAGGTGGTTTGACTATTGATGATCATGCTCAGGTAGCTGATAAACTGAATGAGTATTTCACATCTACGTTCACACATGAGGAGTTATTCAAGGAGGGGAATGCCAGAAGTTTGTCAAACTCTAAAAGGGAGCTGCATTATTTTGTAATAACTGAGAGCTAAGTGGAGGAGAAATTGTTGAAGTTAAACATAAGGAAGGCACTTGGGGTGGATGGGATCTATCCAGTTATATTAAAGGAGGCAGAAAAGGAAATAAGCATGCCCTTAGCCATAATTATGAAAGCTTCCTTGGAATCTGGGGAAGTCCCTATACTGCTGGACATGTGCAAATGTGTCCCCAACTTGCAAAGGGGCATCGAAGGGTGACACGAGTAATTACAGACCTGTTAGTTTGACTTCTGTTCCAGGAAAAATAATGGAGTCACTGGTTAAGGAAGCGATGCAGGATCATCTAGACAAGACTGCAGTAGTAGTTCAGACACAGCATGGGTTTGTTAAGGGAATGTCTTGTCTGACAAATCTGATTGGATACTATGATGGGGTGATAAAAGAATTGGATGTAAAGAATAATTTTGTTTTATCATATACTTGGACTTTTGATACTGTGCCACATGGAAGACTACTGTACAAATTGGAGCAGCATGGCATTGAGGGAAAGTTACTACAATGGATAAAAGGATGGTTGAGTGGGAGAAGAGAGAGTGGTTATCAATTGACACTGCTCTTCATAGACTAATGTTATTAGTGAAGTCCCCCAGGTTTCGGTGTTAGGCCCATTGTTGTTTTTGGTATTTATCAATGATATTGTTGAAGGTGTATCAGTGTTAATGTCTAAGTTTCCAGACGATACAATAGTTGGCAGAGTTGTTAATGACAGTAGTGATAGTATGCTACTGCAACAGGTTCTGGAAAAGTTGAGCAGATGGGCTGAGAGGTGGCAACTGAAGTTTAAAATGTAAAGTACTGCATATGGGTAGCAGTAACCCCAGAGTACTGTATCAACTGGGTGATACTACACTCAGGGTGGTAGAGAATTAAAAAGGCCTGGGGGTAATTGTGCAGTCAGATTGCAAGAGTAGCTCATGGTGTCTTATCAATGATATACAGGAATTTTGCTAGCAGGAATAAGGGGGTAATAGTCTCCTTGTATAACGCAATGGTTAGGCCACACCTTAAGTACTGTATACAAGTCTGGAGGCCTCATTTTAGGAATGATGTAGAGCTGCTGGAACGAGTACAGAGAAGGGCAGCAAGGTTAGTGAATGGAACGAAGGGTTGCTCCTACGAAGAAAGGCTTAAGTTTTGCAAATTACAGTGTCTGGAGACTAGGCACTGGCGAGGTTATCTGATAGAGGTGTATAAAGCCTTGAATGGTTTGAGCATGCTCACTGCTGATGGGATACTGCCTCTTGCTCAGAATAATCACCTGAGAGGGCATAAATTCAAATTGAGGAAGCACGGATGTAGGATAGATGTTTCGGAAATTTGCCTTTAGCCAGCGGGTAGTTGGTTGGCGGAACAGACTTCCATCCCTTGTTGTGGAAGTTGATAGCCTAAATAAATTTAAGGCTCAGCTGGACATGTATTTCGAACGAACGGAGGGGTGGAAGGGTTTTTTTTTTTTTGGCTGATGCTGCATAAGCTTGCTTTCTTGCATCATATGCCTCTGCTAATGCTAATGCTAAAAGGTTGGTGTTACCAAGAAAGGCTTAAGTTCTGCAAATTGCAGCTTGTGGAGACTAGGCACCTGTGAGGTGATCTAATTGAAGTGTATAAGTCCTTGAATGGATTAAGCAAGCTCAATGCTAATGGGATTCTTCCTCTTGCTCAGATTACTCACCTGAGGGGACATAAATTCAAATTGAGGAAAGGCAATTGTAGAATAGATGTGCGGAAATTTGCCTTTAGCCAGTGGGTGGTTGATAGTTGGGACAAACTTCCATCTGTCATAGTGGAGGTCAGCAACTTAAATAAGTTCAAGGCAGAACTAGACAAACATTTGGAGTGAATGGATGGTTGTAATGGGAAGGGTGTTTTTTTGGCTGATGCTCTGTAAGATTTCTTTCTTGCATCATATGCCCTGCTAATGCTAATCACGTTGGGCCACATGATGTCAATGGATTAAGTGTTGATGACTCTGCTCAGGTCACTGATAAATTGGATAAGTATTTTGCCTGAATTCACACGTGCTGAAGTCTTTAGAGGAGGGCATGACAGACATTTATCAATCTCTATTGGGGATCCAATTGGCTTTGATAACTGAAAGGAAGTGGGAAAGCAATTGTTGAACCTGAACATAAAAAAGCACGTTGGGGTGGATGGGATCGATCCAATCATATTAAGATAGGGAGCAAAGGAAGTAAGCAAGCCTTAAGCCATAATTATGAGAGCATCCTTGGATTCAGGGGAGGTCAATATGGACTGGAGATGTGCAAATGTATCATAAAGGGGGATCAAAAGGTGACATGAGTAATTATAGACCTGTTAGCTTAATGTCTGTATCAGGGAAAATAATGGAGTCACTGGTTAAAGAAATAATGTAGGACCATCTGGACAGGAATGCAATCATGGATTTGTTAAGGGCAGTCTTGTCTGACTAATCTGATAGGTTACTAAGATGCAGTAACCAAGGAACTGGATGCAAAAAATAATTTTGATATCATATGCTTGGATTTTAGGAAGGCTTTTGATACTGTTTCCATAAAGGACTTATATAAACTGGAACAATGTGACATTAAGGGCAAGTTACTGGTATGGATGAAGGGATGGCTAAGTGGAAGAAGACAGAGTGGTTATTAGTGGGCACTACTCTTTGTGGACTAATGTTATCAATTGAGTACTCCAGGGTTCAGTGCTGGGCCCATTATTGTTTTCATTATTTATTAATGATATTGATGAAGGTATATCAGGCTTAATGTCAGACTTTGCAGGTAATAGAAAGATTGGCAGGGTTTTGTAATGACTGTAATGAGGGTTAACTACTGCAACAAGATCTAGGAAAATTATGTTAGTGGACTGAGAAATTGTAGTTGAAATTTAACATTGACAAATGCAAGTATTTCATATGGGTAGCAGTAATCCCAGAGTAACTTATTGACTGTGTGACTACACTCAGATTAGTGGAAAATGAAAAAGACCTTGGGGGCAATTGCGCATTCTTTGCTAGCAGGAGTAAGGAGGCAATTATCCCTTAGTACAAGGCCATGGCTAGACCGCATCTTGAGTATTGTATACTGATCTGGAGGCCTCACTTTATGAAGATGTAGATCTGCCTGAAGGGATACAGTGAAGAGCATCCAGATTGGTGAAGGGAACAAAAGGTCACTCTTATCTAGAAAGGCTTTAGTTCTGTAAATTACAGCATCTGGAGACTAGGCACCTGTTGTGAGATGATCTGATTGAGGTGTTTTAAGGCCTTGAGTAGGCTAAATGTGAATGGCCATCTTCTTTTTACCGAGTCTACACATGGGAGTGGGCATAAATTTAAGTTGAAAGATAGTTGCTGAATAGTTGTACTGAAGTTTGCCTTCAGCCCATGGGTGCAAAATGAAACTTGTTTCCATCTTATTGGAACTTGCTTCAATCAGTTGTTGTGGAAGCAGATGGCTTGAATAAATTCAAGGAAGAAATAGATAAATTCTTGGAAGGTATGGATGGGTGAAGTGTGTAATGTTTTTATGCTATATAAGCTTGCTTTTCTTCTTCTTCTTATTATTAGCTATATGGTGCAAGAAAGCCTGAGGCTTATGCTGCACCAACCAAAAAAAATTTCTGAATTACCCCAAGAGAGAGAGAGAAAAAAGGGAATCACCAAGAAAAAGAATTATGATGGTATCCAGCTCAGGACCCTGAGTGTGCCAAGCCCATACTCACCATATGTGAGCCCCTGAGGTAGCTTGTATAATTTGTCACTATTCTCTGTAACTTCTGTAACAGAGAATGCATATACAGTTACAGAATTCTCTGTAACTGTATATGCATATATGTATATTTATGTTTTTATGCTTATTTATACAAGCAATCCTTTGTAATAGTATACTATTGAATATAAGACTGCAAGCAGGTGGGTCATTAACCCCTTGTTCGAACATATGGAATGGCACCGATGGAGTTGTGTTGACTCCAGTTTCAGTCTATCAGGGTTGGCCCATGCTGATTCTAGACAGTCCTGTGTTCCGAAGTCTTTTCTGTAATAATGTAGGGCGCCTGCTGGGCAGCGTTTAATACGGATATCAAGACTCCCAGGCAGGTTTCCAGCACTAAAATGAGAAACCAGAAAGACTAGGATTTTATATGAGCGTCTAGCGTTAAATTAGGACAAGATTCTGTGCTCTAAAACTCACCCAGATGGACGTTGGGCAAGAATGCAGCAACGAGAATTGCGTTGTGATGATTAACTCTAAGGCCCTTTGTGTATTGGCCTTTGAGCCCGCCTTTAATGATAGTCTATTTAAATATATATATACGCTATCAAAAGGTGTGTATTTCGGAATAGTCCTGAAGAAAGATAGATCAACAAACAAGGTATAGTTTATTATACATACATGGACTTGTGTATTTATTTACAGTAAAAGAATTAATAAGTAAAACAGGGAATTAGAATTATATTATGTTGTAAGTGTTAGCTTTACTCAGGATAGCTTTACATTTTCTAGTTAATGGATAGTAGTAACATGGCACCTTTCTGCCATTCTGTCGACATTCTTCATGTAGTTTCGGTACACAATCGTTGTTAATATACAATAAGTAGAAGAGCATCCAGCTATTCGAATTTATAGGTGAATGTGTAAGATTGACATATAGTTATGTTTACCGTTACTGGAAACGCAGTATCCAGTAGTTGGTATAATAGATGACACATTCTGGCCTTAATATAGAAAATACATATGTGAATTTAGCTGGGAGGAGAGAGGCTAGTATGTGATATTAGGCGGGGAATATAATAGTAGCTGTGGTCGTTCAGTAATTCCAGATAACCGGTCACTAAACTAAAGGACGAACTTACCCAAATACTTTCCTACCGACTTGCCAGGTACGACTTCTTCTTCGCTATATCTCATCATGGACGTTTTTAACTCTGTTTCCATCTTCATCCCACCAAAAGACCCTCGGTTTTCCCATAGTCCCAATATATACACCCCTTTCCCCTTTGGATGGCCCCTTTCTTGATTGGTTAGGAGCTTATTCCTGTGGGGAAAAGCAAATCTAGGATCACCTGTCCTAGTAATTAGACACGTTTAATTTGAGAAATCTACCGTGAGAAAGGAGTAAATTATTAATTGATATACGATGATACTTCCGGGTTATACCAAGGTATTCTCTTCACTCAAAGTCTATTTACCTCTGTCCATCATTTTTCAACAAGAGTCAATTCGCAGTAATCAGTTCGAATTTCTCTCAAGAATACCTTCCTCATTCCGATTTACTCACTAGCCCCCACAGATTTTGCCATTGTATATCTGAGTAATGCAAGCGCAGCACTACTTAGCTGATCCTATCGAATGTCGGCTTCATGTAGTGGATTGACCGAACTATGGGAGTGAGATGGAAATTCGATTACTGCTTTCCTAAGAATAGAATCGGACAAAACACTTTCAACACGGCCTTATTACTCTACACATATAGTGACTGGCAAAAGTAATGTGTGGCTATTTATGAGAATATTTTACGATATAAAAATGTTCACATTTTAATACCTGTATGCAAGTGAAAACAACCCATATGAATAAAGTGCAAGAATATTATGCCATTCTTCTAAAATATCATAAAAGTTATTGTATTTTTGAAAATCATTTTGTCAGTAGTATCAGTGTTCACAAAGTGTTCCACTTGAGAAATGCTTATGTAGTACAATCTATAAAAAACAACAATAAATAATATGTATCATTATAATTTCCTTGGCCTTTATGCCTTTTATCTTAACTCTACAGTGTAATGTCGGGTCACTGTGACCCCAGAATCATAAATGTGAATGCCTGTGAAATAAGCAGGAAACTAATAAATTTCCCCTTTATGTATATAATATATATTAATTAGCTTTGTTCATGAGGCTAATATTTGAAATAGTATTTGGTATAAACAGTGTTGGAAACATATTGACCACATGAAGGAATTTATTTATGCGTGGCTAATGCACACATCATTTCTACTACCAAGGTAGTTTTATTGCATCATTTGATTATATCTCATATTGTGAATGCCTTCACAATGAGTTTCCACGGTATTGCACTACCTCAAATCTATATGCTTAAGAGTATGAAGGAGTTTATTTATGCATGGGTAAATGCACACACATTCATTAATACTCTTAGGTATATAGCCAAGAAATATCTTTTAGATTAAACTATGCACACCTTCATCTATGGACAGAACTAATGTTATTTATTTTGGTGGATACCACCACCCAGATGGCACTGTTTTAAAGCTTATTGGCTTCTCATCAGTGGGTGGGTAGGTACCCTGTTGTTCCAGTAGTGACAATGCAGTTATGAAATATACCTCCACAATTTGAGAGATGCCTGATGGTGGCATGGTTTAATCTAAAAGATATTTCTTGGCTAAATGTCTAAGACTATGAAGGAGTTTTATTTATGCGCAGGTAATGCTCACATATTAATTCATACTCTTAGGCATATTGCCAAGAAAAATCTTTTAGATTAAACCACGCACACCATCAGGCGTCTCTCATATAGTGGAGTTATAGTTTATAACTGGGTTGTCACTATAACAACAACAGGGTACCTGTCCACTTACTGATGAGAAGCCAATAAGCTTAGAAACAGTGTTGTCTGGATGGTGGTATCCGCCGAGAATAAGTAACATTAGTCATCTCCATAGGTGGAGCTTTACTTATTCGAGGTAGTGCAACTCGTGAAGGTATTCAATATATGAGATATAATCAAATAATGCATTAAAACTACCTTGGTAGTAGAAGACCACGAACTTCATGGTAGTAAAAGACCAAGAACTTCTAAGTCTCAGGAGAAAGATGTTACTTAACTATGCAACTAAAATTCAGTCTACATGTCTGCCCCATTTGACTGATACTTAATGATCTACAGTTCACAACGTACTATAGAAATAAACAAAGAGCAACTCAGCCTACTGGTATCAGATTGTATGCATTATCACAAACTTGGAATTTACATCTTGACAAAGTTTTCTAAAATTCAGACAATCCAGATCCTCCATGGTTCTCTATTAAATCATCCTGTGACAGTTACTTCCTTGCAAATGTCAACATACAACAACTCCATATTGCCCACACACAAAATTAACTGCATTTTACAAAAATATATATCATGTGTCAAACTCTAACACATTTATCATATACTCTGACATAAAACCATTTATGTATCACTTCTCACTGATTGTAGAAGCTATACAGCCGAATTATGAGCCATGAGTCTTGCACTAGAAAATATTCTCCATCTGTCCATCCAAAAAAAAGCATGATATATACAGATTCACAGGGTGTGCTTATGGCTTTACAGAATACCTCCTCGCATACACATCCTTTAATGAAATAAATAAAATCAAAACTGATGCATATCCAGGAACTCCAGCGAGTGTTCATCTTCTGCTGGATCCCAGGCCATGCTGGGATATGAGAAAATGAATGTGCAGACTATGCTGCTAAATATCCAATCAACACAGAATTGTTCCATTATTATGTTCCATATCTTGACTACAAATGCTATATATGAGGAATAATGTAGGGAACAATGGACACTTCTATGGCAAGCTCAAATGCATAATAAACTCCGTCAAAATATACTTGAACCGCAGTTATGGGTTTCTGTGCAAATAGAAAGGAAGAAGTCATATTAGCCACAGCATGAATCGGTCACAGTCAGCTCGCCCATCTTTTCCTTCTCACAGGAACCAATTCTCCACTGCAATTCTCTGTTCAGAATGAAGCAGATTCTTGTTGGATGTATGTCATATACTTATGCTTGAAAAGTCTCATTCAATTTTCTCCAAAATCTTGAAGAACCTTTGACTCTTGTGTATATCATAGGTAATACTGAAATCTCGCTGAAATTTTCTGCTTCCTAAAATGAATACATCTGTTTGTTTCTAACCATTCTTACAGTCGCTGTGTGACCGCTATCTTGTCGATAGGTGCAATATGGCCTAAGTAGCCCTTGCACCAGAAATAACAAAACAAATACCAGTCCAGTGACTAGTGATGGGAATGCCCTCACCCAGATTCAGAATTTAATTAGCTGTTCTTGCAAGGTGAGTGAGCACCATTTTTTGCTGTCAGTTAGGTTCTTCTTGTAGTTCTACATTGCTGCTGTTTTAGGCATGTTAATGAATTAGAAGGTAGTACCACGTATATCGTCTTAAGTTCACGTAACGAAAATTAAAATTCAAGCAAACCTCAAAAAAAGCCCGTATTTTAAAAAGAGGCACATGATGCAAGAAAGCAAGCTTATAAAGCATTAGCCAAAAAAAAAAAAAAAAAAACCCTTCCCATTTCACTCATATTTGATAAGAGCATAGGCTTGCCATTTGTTAGGTCAGCTCTGTCTTTCAACGTATTTGTTAAGGGGGAGGATTAGACAAGTTCAGGGTAATGAATTGATCTCAGATGATGATGATGTCTAGATTGGTTAGTTATCAGTGCATCTTTGAGACGGCTTAGGCTTTGTATAGGTATGCTTGTGTAGGTATGGAAGTCATCCCATTGTACAAGGCAATTGTAAGATTGCACTTGGAATATTGTGAAGATATGGTGACTGCACCTAAAAAAGTCATTGAATTTAGCATTAGTAAAGGCACATGATACAAGAAAGCAAGCTTTATAGCATCAGCCAAAAAAAAAAAAAAAAAAAAAAAAAATCTTATTTCACCCATCCACTCGCTCCCAATGTTTGCCTAGTTCTGCCTTGAATCTGTTTGAGCTATCAACTTCTACAACAACAGATGGAAGTTTGTTCCAGCAATCAACCACCCACTGGCTAAAGGCAAACTTTGGCACATCTATTCTACAACTGTCTTTCCTTAATTTGAATTTCTCCTCTCAGATGATTATTCTGAGAAAGGAAGAATCTCATCAGCATTGAGCATGCTCAAACCATTCAAGGCTTTATACACCTCAATCAGATCACCTCGCAGGTGCCTAGTCTCCAGACACTGTAATTTGCATAACTTAAGCCTTTCTTTGTGAGAGCAACCCATTGTTCCATTCACTAATCTTGTTGCCCTTCTCTGTACTCGTTCCAAAAGCTCTACATGCTTCTTAAAATGAGGCCTCCAGACCTGTATATAGTACTCAAGGTGTGGCCTGACCTTTGCCTTATACAAGGGGATAATCACCTCCTTATCCCTGCTAGAAAAATTCCTGTATATCATTGACAAGACACCATGAGCTACTCTTGCAGACAGTCTGCACTGCTCAGAAAACTTCATATCTGCCTGCACAGTAACCCCCAGGTCCTTTTCATTCTCTACCACTGTCAGTATAGTACCACACAGTTGATATGTTACTCTGAGGTTGCTGCTTTCCATATGCATTACTTTACATTTGTCAATATTCAACTTTAGTTGCCACCTCTCAGCCCATCCTCTCAACTTTTCTAGATCCTATTGCAGCAGTGTACTGTCATTAGTGTTATTAACAACCCTGCCGACCTTCGTATCGTCTGCAAACTTGGACATTAAGCCTGATATACTATCATCAATATCATTAATAAATACAGAAAACAACATTGGTTGTTGTTGTTATTTGGTTTTTAGGAGCATTAGCAACTAAGACCATGTTGCTCCAGGAATGTGCGGTGGTCATTCCCTGACCTTTTCGCATCCTCCGTATTTGGTGGTCATGGGCTCGAACCCCAGTGTAATCAAGAAGCGTGTGCTACGCACTGCTGCTCCTACCCACCTGGCTACAGAGGCACCAACAACATTGGACCCAACACTGAATTCTGGGGGAATCCACTAATAACTTTAGTCCACGAAGAGTAGTGTCCATTGATTACCACTCTGTCTTCTCCCACTCAACCATCCCTTTATCACTAGCAGAAATTTGGCTCCAATGCCACACTGCTCCAATTTGTGCAGCAGTCTTCCATGTGCAACGGTATCAAAAGTCTTTCTAAGATCCAAATATATGATATGAAAATTATTCTTTGCATCCAGTTCCTTTGTGACCACATCATAGTATCCACTCAAATTGCTAGATTTCTAGATTATCCTGCAGTGCTTTTTTAACCAGTGCCTCCATTAATTTCACTGGAACAGAAGTTAAACTAACAGGTCTGTAATTATTTGTGTCGCCCTTTGATCCTCCATTGTGAATTGGCGTCACATTTGTACATCTCCAGTCCATGGGTACCTACCCTGAGTCCAAGGAAGCTCTCATAATTATGGCTAAGGGTTTGCTTACTTCCTTTGCTGCCTCCTTTAATATAACTGGATAGATTCTATCCACCCCAGGTGCCTTTCTTATGTTTATATTCAACAATTTATCCTCCACTTTGCTCTCAGTTATTACAAAATCATCTAGCTCACTGCCAGAATTTAATTCACCTCTGGCATTCTCCCTGAATAACTCCTCATGTGAATGTGGATGCAAAATACTCATTTAGTTGGTTAGCTACTTGAGCAGGATTATCAGCAGTTGAACCATCGATATCAAGTGGACCAACTGATTCATCCCCTTCCTTCTAGAGTTTACAAAGTACTCTTCTCTGTTTTTCTTTGCGTCCTTTGCGAAAGATTTCTCGTAAAAGATTCCTCCTTTGTGACTTGGTTACAGACTAGCTTATATCTATCATAGGCTTCCATGTCACCTGTTAATTTATATGTATCCCATGCATTTTTCCTTTCTTCTACATGTCTGATTAGTTCATCAGACATCCATTTAGGCCTAAACCTTGAACAATATACTTTTTTTACCTTGGACAATAAACCTTTAAAAGTCAGCTTCTCAAAAGGGCTCAAAGACAGGCAACATACCTGGCAAGGTCTATGTAAAAGAACATCTGTACGAGGGCAAACTGCAAATATGTTCCAGAGAAGTGGCAGCTATGCTTTAATGCTGCAAAATGTAATGCTCTGCACTTGGGAAATAATAACCCCAGAATAACTTACACACTTGATGAAGTTGAATTTAAAAAAGAAAGTAGCCACTGCACCTGAGGTAAAAAGGGATTTAGGGGTTACAGTATAGGCTGACATGAAATTCTCCAATGCAGAGTAGACAGGTGGTGAGGAGGGATGCATTATGTCCTAAGTATGATTTCTTGAACATTTTCTTGTCTAGATAGTTAGGTCATAATCCCACAGTACAAGAAAATTGTAAGACTGCACTTAGAATATTGTCCAAATATGGTGATTGCATCTTAAAAAAAAAAGTTATCAAATTTTAAAAGTCAGCTTCTTGAAAGGATCCAAAGACAAAGAAAACACCTGACAAGATCTGTATAAAAGAACATCTATGTGAGGAAGGACTTCAAATATGTGGAGCTGCAGAACTTGATAACTAATTACCTTTAAAGTGACCTAGCCTCATCATTGGATCAAATTGCCTGTAGAGGCAGTTTGTTCCAGTAATCAGTAACTTGCTGACAAAAAGAAAAAGTACCTAGAATGAGGTGGGAAACATATAGATAGTTGATATTTTTTACTTTATTACTTTTTTAATCAATTTATTTTTGGCTGGTTCAGCAAAAGTCTATGGTTTCCTTGCACCATGTGGTTTATTGTGTGTGTGTGTGTGTGTGTGTGCGCATGTGCATGCAGCATGATATAAATTTACATTTTTTTGTTTGGCTTAAATGATTCTGTTATTTTGATATTTTTAACTTATTTGTGATATTTCTTCTGTAAATTACAGACAGTCTCAAAGCTTCTCTCAACTATTATTAAAAAGAAACCACGTCGTCAGTCCCTGTCTTCCTCCACTGCACCTGAGGTATTACTGTTAATAAATTTTAGCAGTTGTTTTAGTCACGGAATATATTAATTTAAGTATATATATATATATTATTCTGTGATTTTATATTTTTGTTATTTTTATTAAATAAATGAAATAAAATTGTTTTGTACCAAGGAGTCCAGTTAATGATAATTTCAGGAATTTTGATCCCGTATATCCTATTTGAAAAGTATAATATACAAATGTTTTTGTCTATAATAAGTATTAGAGTTATTAGTATTTAAATAGCATAATTCACTTTATTTGTAATTATATTTTTCTTTAATTTGTTTTCCCATTTTTTTTTTTTTTTTTTTGTTCATTTCATTTATATGTTCTTTCTCTGTTTATAGTTTCTGCATTGTAATCAAGATCATGAGTTTCAGGAACCATGTTTGTGGTACATTCTTGTGAATGCATTCCCAGGTGCCAAGCATTCTTATAGCCAAGTGAATCTTTGTGCTACTTATAAAACCTTCTGTTTCAAAGTTACAGTTCCTATTTGGTTTTTGAAGTTTTTTTTTAAAAATAAGTTGATTTTTCTTTATGAACTATAAGCCAGTCCTATAAAGGAAGACCATCTTTCTTTTTTTTTTTTCCCCTTTAACTAACTAACTAACCGTACCACTTGGTTACTCTAGCAACATTGCTCCTGTCTCCTTGTGGTGGAGCCAGAAGTCTTGTCAGAAAAGTTGATTTGCCAAGAGCCAAAAGTAATTAATATGAAACACAATGTGTTTCCATCTTTAGAGTCTGAAACTCGTCACAGACAGAAACTGTGATCACTTGCAGTATTCTCATTTCTCTTATTCTATTCACTTGCAGACCAGCCTCTAAGTAAGCTATCTCCCTTGTCTAGAAACACCTGGAAAGTATTGCAGGATCTCCTAAGACAGTTAAGAGACTACAATCAGGAGACCGTCTGGTAGAAACTGTAAACCACAGGTATTCAGAGAAACTCCTACGACTTACTAATTTTGATGGAATTCCAGTGACAATATCTCCCCATGCAACTCTTAATGCATATAAGGCTGTATAATCTACCTGTGATCTCTTGTATGTCACGGAAGAAGAAATAACTCAAGAGCTTCACAAACAAAATGTTATTGCAGTCAAAAGAATTATGATTAAAAAAGACAAACTTACGCCTGCCGGGAATATTATTCTTACCTTTAATACCCCAAACCTATTGACATCAGTAAAAGCAGGTTATTTCATTGCATTCATCTCTACATATCCAATCCCTTGATGTTATAAGTGCCAAAAGTATGGCCA
Organism: Mastigoproctus giganteus; assembly: GCF_048544385.1. Classification (NCBI taxonomy): domain Eukaryota; kingdom Metazoa; phylum Arthropoda; class Arachnida; order Uropygi; family Thelyphonidae; genus Mastigoproctus; species Mastigoproctus giganteus. The sequence goes on along the minus strand of NC_143581.1, from coordinate 168,746,255 downwards.
CTCTCAGACAACATGTAGAGGAAACCCAATTGGCCCCAACTGTGGGTTGTCTGATCACGTTCAGTGATTGGTGACAGAAATGACCTGCTCCAACTTCAAAGGCAACTATCCTGTGTACTATCAGATGTGACAGATGGAAAATAGAAAGAAAAAGTAATATAAGGTTGAAAACAAGATGAGCTATCAAGAAGCAAGGAAACTAATTGCTCCCAAGTACACATCAACATACATACACTAATATTGTTAAAAAAAAAAAAAAAAAAAAAGCGGCCATCCAAACTGATGTCACAGTCCTCTTTGAGTGTATCAATCTCTGACTGGGCTCGGGCTGACCTCCCTTGGCAACAGTTTAATGTCCCTGAGCACTTAGACCAGGCAAGAAATAATCCTCTTACAGTGCCAGTGACATCTCCTTCCCCACCCCTAGTGATTACTACATCACATTGATCAAGTTCTAGTTCAAGATGCATCTGTGGATACTGATCATTCCAATTTCTAGATTCAGATTATCCAACCAGGAAGATCCAATTCTAGAAGTATATGTGGAAGCAGATATGGACACTAGTCGGCCTTCCTTCTCAAAAAAAGACAAATCAAAGCCTGAACACCCTAAGCCAGTGACTTTAAAAAAAGCGGTTTATACTGAACTCAAGTAATGACTTACACTGTATATAATATGGTGGAATTGCAGAGGATTTCATAGCAGTACTGACGACATTCGAGACTTAATTGATTGCTACTCTCTAGTTGGTTTCTGTTTTCAGGAAACCTATCCAATTACTCAAATTTCTGCTTCCATAAAGAACTATTCTGTCTATCAACAAGATCATAATACGCTGAATGCTACCTGTGGTGCTGTGGCCATCTTGGTCAACTTGCAGATCCCTACCAAGCAGATTGTTCTTCAAAACTGAAATTGAAGCAGTTGCTGTATGTTTGATTACACAGATTGCTTTAACACTAGCTTCAGTCTATCTCCCACCAAATGATATATTCTCTTTCAAACGGCGCCTCCGTAGCCAGGTGGGAAGGAGCAGCAGTGCATAGCACGTGCTCTTTTATTAGACAGGGGTTCGATCCCGTCACCGCCAAATATGGAGAATGCGGAAAGGTCAGGGAATGACCACAGCATATCCTTGGAGCAATATGGCCTTAGTTGCTAATGCTCCTAAAAATCAAATAACAATAACAACAATCTCTTTCAAACATCTTGAAGAGCTTCTAGTACACTTACCTTCCCTGTTCTCTCTGTTGGGGGATTTCAGTGGTCACCATCCCTTATGGGATCTCCTAAATTAGATAGGCATAGTCGAACTGATTAAAACCTTTCTGGATAAGTAAAACCTTGCCATTCTTAATACTGGTGCTCATATTCATATACAGTTGTCAACTGGACAAACTTCTGCACTTTATCTCTCAGTTTGCTTTCCAATGCTGTTTCAAATCTTGGGATGGTCCATTATGGTTGATCCCACAGGCAGTGACCATTTTCTAATTTTTTGTAATTTTCTAACTGTGCAACTGCCATTAGCCCAACCCTGAAGAAAATGGAAATTCTGTCAAGCCAGTAGGGTCAAATTTCATTCGGCCCTAGATAAGAAAAGAAAATTATACAACTTCAGCCCATAGATAAAGCTACTGATTATATCACTGCATTTTGGCTAAATACTCAATTCCATTATTGAATCCACAAGCCCAGTGGCGTTTTAACTGTTGGTGGGATAAAGATTCACAGAAAAAAGAAAAAGCATTGAATTTATTTTGCTGATTCCCAACCATAGTTAATCTTATTAGCTATAAGAAGCTAAGGGCAAACGCATGCCTCATTCGAAAACAAGCCAAGAAGGATTCCGGGACCTGGTTTGCATGACTGTCAATAGAAACACTGACTCCCGATTAATATGGAAGAAAATCACGCAGCTTTCCTGCAAGTTTCCAATCATCCTTTCCCCAATTCTTTCTTTGAATGGGCAAGAACTCTCCTCTCCTCTGGATATAGCAAATGCCTTGGACAAAACTTTCTCCCGAGTCTCAGCTTCATCAAATTGCTCCCAGGAATTCCATAAAATTAAGACCACCACTGAACAATGATCCATCAACTTTTGAACCTCTCTGTTCTTTTCATATATTACCAGCTTCTTCAAAATTCTGAACTTCTACAAGCCATTAGAACAACTTGTAATATTGCTGCTGTGCCAGTTGGAATATATTATGTCGTGTTACAGCATCTTGATTTACAACTACTGTTGGAGTTTTATATGCAAATCTTTTAGAAAAACATCTCTTTTCTATTTTCTATTTCCTTCTATTTTTATTCCACTACTACCTAAATCAATGGGGAAAGAATCTCCTTTTGACACTCAGTGTGAAACAACTCCATGCAAGTCATATTCAGAAATATTTTGATTTCTTGTGAATATGTAACAATGGCACCAAATCAAATTCAGCCATCGGAGTGGCAGCAGCAATATTCCCCTGTGATATAATTTCGGCTTCCCTTTCACAGTTCTGACCCTTTTGAAACCTACAAAAAGATCCCATAGTCCTTATAGTTACAGACCAATCTTCCTCTCCAGTTGCCTCAGTAAAATCCTTGAAAAAATGATTCACAGTTGACTCGTTCAGATCATTAAAATGCAACATCTCATGAGTAATAGTCGGCATGTTTTTTGCCAAAAGAGATCTTCCTTAGATCTCAGAAACAAGGCTGAGTCTACAATTTCCAATGCTTTTATGAAAAACAAACACCTTTTTATGGTTTCCTTAGATTTATGCAGGGATAATTCTGAAGTTTTTTCAGACAGGCTCCCAGGGTAGGTCATGGGGTCTTGTCAATGATATACAGGAATTTTGCGAGCAGGGATAAGGAAGCGATTATCCCCTTGTATAAGGCAATGGTCAGGCCACACCTTGAGTACTGTGTACAGGTCTTGAAGCCTCAATTTAGGAAGGATGTAGAGTTGCTTGAACGAGTACAGAGAAGAGCAACAAGACTGGTGAAGGGAACAAAGGGGTGCTCTTATGAAGAAAGGCTTATGTTCTGCAAATTGCAGCTTCTGGAGACTAGGCACCTGCGAGGCGATCTGATTGAGGTGTATAAGGCCTTGAATGGATTGAGCAGGCTCAATGCTGATGGGATTCTTCCTCTTGCTCAGATTACAAACCTGAGGAGGCATAGATTCAAACTGAGGAAAGACAGTTGTAGAATAGACGTGTGGAAATTTACCTTTAGCCAGCAGGTAGTTGATTGCTGAAAGAAACTTCCATCTGTTGTTGTGGAAGTGGATAGCTTAAATAAATTCAAGACAGAACTAGACAAACATTTGGAATGAATGGCTCAGTGAAATGGGAAGGGATTTTTTTTTTTTTTTTGGCTGATGCTGTATAAGCTTGCTTTCTTGAATCATATGCCTCTGCTTATGCAAATATAGAGAACACATTTGATACTACCTGGCATTACGGTATCCACAGTGACTTTCAAGCTCTTGGTCTATGAGACAACTTGCCTATGTTCATTAGGAACTTTCTCCAAAGTTATTATTTTCAAGTTCGATATCAGAACACTCTTTCTATGACATTTTTGCAGGAAAGAGTACTGCAAAGGTATGTACTGAGTACAATTTTTGTCTTTTTGCTGTTAGAATTGATTCTATTACAACAAGAACTTCCAAATGCTGTTGAGGCTTACCTTTATGCTGATGATCTCTATTTCTTATTCTCCAAACATGAGATCTGTTGAACAGTAATTTCAGATATCCCTGAATAAAGTACATTAGTGAGCAGTGCTCAATGGCTGTCATCTCTCACAACAGGAAACTTGTGATCTGGTTTGGCAATCAATGTCAAACTTTAACATTCTGATTGGTAACAACATCAGATTCTTAGGATTAATCCTTGACAGCAAATTAAACTTCTTTGAGTGCCTTAAGGTTGTGCTTACTACTGGTTCCAAAAACCTTAATTGGCCTGTCTTGGGTAGCAGATAATACCTCTTTTCTGCTCTTATGTAGAGCATTGATTAGATCTCGTTTGGATTATAGTGCTCCAACCTATGATTCTGACAAAGGAGTGTACTACGCTGGCTTAATCTTATACAGCACAATGCATTGCAGATTGCACTTGGTGCTTCCAGGATGTCTCTAACTCATAGTTTATATATCGAAGAACATGATCTTCCATTGTACCTCTGACAAAATACACTGCTACTTAAGTATGCAGCCAAAATATAAAGTTGTCTACATCCTGTTGAGCCAAACTTCTTCAATCCACGCTGCAAAATCTCTATGCAAATAAACCTAGAAAAATAAGACCAGCGGGCCTATGCCTTCTTAAACTAACAGAGTTAGAATGTTCCTATTCGCAATAGGCAATGAATTACTCTCAAGCACCAGACTCTCCTCCTCCTCCTCAACTGCCCGTGATACCTTCGTCAGTGGGGAAAGAATCTCCTATCAACACTCAGTGTGAAACACTCCATGCAAACCATATTCAGTAGTATGTTGATTTCTTACTAATATATATTGGTGGCTTTAAATCGCATTCAACCATTGGAACAGCAGCAGTAGTTCCCTGTGATATCATGTTAGCTTCCCTTCCATCTGAGTATAGCAGCTTCTCAGCAGAACTACATGCAATAAAATTAGCTTTAGAAAATCTGAATATCAACCTATCTTTAAAATGTATAGTATACACTGACTCTGAGATCAATTACAGCAATGCAAAATTCAAATCAGGAGCCTGCTATTACAAATTGAAGAACATCATCAATCAGTGACCTTTTGTTGGATCCCAGCAAAGCTGCTAAAAGTCTGTCAACTTTAGATTTAACCTCCTTCCTTATTCTAGCCTCTGACTATAATCATCATTCGAGCAGCATGCCTTGCACATGGGAAGAGCTATGACACATCCAAACCAATAATAAACTTTTTCAATTGAAACAGGACCCAAAGCTTTGGTACTCTATCATTAAGACAACGTGATGAGAAGTGGTACTTGCATGGGCAAGAATAGGACATACATATCTGACTCACTTCCATCTACTCATAGGCGATGATCCTTTTCAGTGTCCACACTGATTTAGCACATTTAACAGTCAAACATATTCTGATTGATTGTCCTCACTATCGACAGGACAGCCGAGAATAGAACATCAGTCCTTCTTTGTTGACTAATTTTTGTGTACTGATGACACTGCAGCATATTATTGGTGACAAGGCAAACATCAACAAATTTTTCTGTTTTACAGATTTCTGTAATAAAAACAGTGATTACACTTCTTAGTTATTTTATAGCATATTACCATGAATAGGTGTACTATAACCCCTGCAGGCGCCTCCGTAGCCAGGTGGGAAGGAGCAGCAGTGCGTAGCACACGCTTCTTGATTAGATCGGGGTTCGAGCCCATCACCACCAAATACAGAGGATGCGGAAAGGTCAGGGAATGACCACCGCATATCCCGGAGCAATATGGCCTTAGTTGCTAATGCTCCTAAAAACCAAACAAACAACAACATAACTCCTGCAGCTTATTCTCCACTAAACATCCATAATGCACACATATATGTTGCTTCCCCTAGAGTAGTGGCCATTTTGAGAGAATATGGTGTTTTGTGTTATTGCCTTTGTGCTGTGAAAACAATTAATCTTTCAAGGACAACTAGGGGTTTATTGACTTAATGGGAAATTGAAAACAAGTAAACTGAAAGTTTAAACAAACACTTCATCAGCACTTGTCCATTGCTATGCCATTCTTCATGCAAAACCCAAAATTGATGCAAAAATGGTGCCAGGGCACCTGACACGTTCTCACATTTAATTTCTATAAACCATAAGAAAATCTCTTGATAAACTATTGCAGTAAAAGCTTGACTCTTTATGAAGGTAGAAAAAATTTCGTATTCTTCATCATTGATTAATGGTTAATGCAGGAATGTTATTTTCGAGATGTACCTCTGAGGTGCCTTCTGCTACCTCTGGATTAATATGAATACACTAATCGTGCTTGTAGTAGTAGTGGCAAATGATGCAAGAAAGCAAGCTTATATAGCATCAGTCAAAAAAAAAACAAAAAAACTACACACTTCACCCATCCATACTCTCTAAGAATTTGTCTAGTTCTTTCTTGAATTGATTCAAACTATCCACTTCCACAACAACAGGTGGAAGCCTGTTCCAACAATCAACCACCCGCTGACTGAAGGCAAACTTCTGTACGTCTATCCTACAACCATCCTTCCTCAACTTAAATTTGTGCCCCCTCGTGTAGTTTCAACACGAGGAACAATGCCATTCACATTCAGTTTACTCAATCCACTCAAGGCCTTAAAACACCTCAATCAGATCACCTCATGGGTGTCTAGTCGCCAGATGCTGCAATTTACAGAACTGAAGCCTTTCTAGGTAAGAGGACCCTTTTGTTCCCTTTACTATCTAGTTGCCCTTCTCTGCACCCGTTCCAGCAGATCTACATCCTTCCTAAAGTGAGGCCTACAAGACCTGTACAATACTCAAGATGCAGGCTAACCATGGCCTAATACAAAGGGATAATCACCTCTTTATCCCTGCTAGCAAAGTTTCTGTATATCATTGGCAAAACCCCATCTGACTTACAATTACCCCACACAGTTACTACACAATTACTCACTACCCTGAGTGTAGTACCACACAGTTGATAAGATACTCTGAGATTACTGCTATCCATATGCATTTGTCAGTGTTAAACTTCAACTGCCATTTCTCAGCCCACTGACCCAATTTTCTCAGATCTTGATGCAGTAGCTCACCTTGATTACTGTCATTAACTGCCTTGCTAACCTTTGTATCAACTGAAAACTTTGACATTAAGTCTAATATACATTCATCATTATTATTAATAAGTGTTGAAAATAACGGTGAGCCCAGTCCAGAACCCTGGGGTACTTCACGGATAACATTAGTCCACGAAGAGCTGTGCCCATTGATAACAACTCTTTCTTCTTCCCTTTAGCCATAGCAGTACCTTGCCCTTAATGCCATATTGCTTCAGTTTATTCAGCAGTTTTTATGTGCACCAGTATCAAAAGCCTTCCTGAAATCCTATTATATGATATCAAAATTATTTTTCGCAGCAGTTCTTTGGTCACACTGCATCATAGTAACGTATTAGATTGATTAGACAAGAAAGCCCCTTAACCAATCCATGCTGTGACTGCAGTATAATTGCATTCCTGTCCTGCATTGCCCTTTTTAACCAATGACTCCATTATTTTCCCTGAACAGATAACAAGTCTGTAATTACTCATTTCACCTTTTGATCCCCCTTTATCAATTGGGGATTCATTCACACATCTCCAGTCCATAGCGACTTCCCCTGAATCTAATGATGCCCTCATAATTATAGTTAAAGGCTTGCTCACCTTCTTTGCTGCCTCCCTTAATATGATTGGATAGATCCCGTCCACCCCAGATGCCTTTTTTATATTCAGCTTTAACAATTTCTCTTTCGCTTTCCTTTTGACAGTTAACCCAATGACATCGAGTGGCCCTATATGATTCTATCTCTTCCTTCTGCTGTTAATATAGGACAGAAGTTTTTGCTGCTTTTCTTTAGATTCTTTGTCAGAGATTGTATTAGTTTATATGATGGTAATTATATATTTTAATATATATAATTATATATATTATATATATATATATATATATATATATAATTATAATTACAGTCTGTCCTCGTATAGCACGATAGTTGTGTTCCTAGAAACCCTCGTGCAATATAAACAACAGGCCCTATGGGAAAAGTGGGGTTAGGTGCCGATCACCCAAGATTGAACACATTTGGAATCAAAACATTACCAAACACAATAAATAATCGGGTAATTTTAATCGTTATAAAATACACAAGTATTTTATAACGATTAAAATACGTAATAAAAAATAATATTATATATTTTTTATTATAATATAATAAATAATAAAAAATATTTATTTTTTATTTAAATAATAAAAATTTATTAATAAAATAGTAAAAAAATTATTATATTAAATAAAATAGTCGTAATAAAATACTTACGTATTTTATTACGACTGTTACGTAATAAAATATTGCTAATGATTTTTCTTCTATCGTAAGCAAACTTGTTTTTTGTTTGATTTTCTATCCAAACAGATGACAGCCGTTCCATCTCTTCCAATTCTTTGTGTCTTAATCTAATGGATTTTAATTACACTTTGAGTTGTTCCCGCTATTAAAGTTGTTTTTATTTTCTCTGCATTCTTTCTAATTCTTGGCGTTGCGTCATTTCGGCCTGTAGCACGTGTAATATCACATGGTCTTTCATTTTGCTCAAAGCGTTTCACAATTTCATATTTTTTCTCTATCGACAGAGGCGGACTGGCCATAAGCCTTACTCGGGAAATCCCGGTGGGCCGGAGGCCGGTGTGATTTTGGCCATAAACTGTAGTATGAGGCCACTACAAATTTTCCCGGGTAAGAATTTTTGACTCAGTCCGCCTCTGTTTATCGATATTGCGTTTTTTTTTCTCTCTCTGAATCTGCAGTGTCTTCACCAGGACGCTTCCTTTTCACACCTTTTAAGTATTTTACTCATTTTTAGGGAATAAAGCGCAATTACAAAACGAGGAGGCACGCTTAATACACATAAACAAAGCTGCGCCCGTGTAGCAACTGAATAAACAACACCGTAAAGGCCGAGATACACTATTAACACTTCACATTTTACTAAAGCACATTTCTGGGGATTACTACCATAAAACAATAAAAACAATTTCCAGTTGCGTTTCTGCTAGTGGAATCTGTTATAAACTGGTAGTAAACTAGATCTAATTGCATTTGCGGTTATACCGATAGCTGGAATTGTGTTGGTTTTTACGTTATTATGGTGAAATATGTTTCCCCTTCACTGATATAAAAAACATAAATACATTTTCAGAATCTTCTCTTCATTCCTATCGTGTTGCATTCGGTTGGGGTGATTCTGCGTTCGACTGCCATTTCTTGTAAACACAAAGGCGAATCGTGCATAAGCGAATTCGGTTCGTGTTATTTAAGATATCGTTTCCCTATTTATAAATCGTGTATGATCGAATTCGTGTAATGTAAACACGTGTTATACGAGGACCGACTGTATATATATTTATCCAATAATAAAATAAAATATTTTTTATACAGGGTGTTTCAGTTAAACGTTTCAGAACTTCTAAGAGGGGTAGGGTACATCCTGACAACTCGAAATCATATAGCAATGTGGCGTCGGAAATGCTTTCCTGAAGCGGTGTTGTACACAGAAGCCATAAAAAGAAAAGAGACCGTAAGTGAGAAATCGTTTTAATAATACATGAAAAGAAGCAAAAGGTACATGGATTAAAGTAAGTGTTCGAAGTTTCTTCAACCTCGTATTGCTTTCGCACAGTGGTACCTTGGAAAATGTGCTACAAATCCCCTTTTTCCTGCTGAAGTGTTGTTTTCCGATGAGGCATCCTTCACAAGGGAAGGAATTTTCAACACGCATAACGACCATATCTGGGCGGTCGAGAACCCGCATGCAATACGACGTCGTGCAGCACAGATTCGATTTTCGGTCAATGTATGGGCCGGTATTATGGGAGATCACCTCATCGGACCTTACCTGTTACCATGTCGTCTAACCGGACCTATCTACTTGATCTTTCTGCAGCAAGTATTGCCACAACTTTTCAGAGATGAACAGATTTCTGCATCGACGCAACAGACAATGTGGTTCCAACACGATGGAGCCCCTGCCCATTATAGCGGAGATGTTCGTAACTACCTGGATGTCACATTTGGTCAACAGTGGATCGGACGTGGTGGTCCCGTGCGTTGGCCTGCTCGGTCACCCGACCTATCATGTCTTGATTTTTATTTCTGGGGTCATATGAAATCACTAGTTTATGACACCCCTGTTGACAATGCTGAGGAGCTGGTTGCAAGAATCGCAGTAGCTGCCGAAGAAATTCGAAATTCGCCTGGAGTATTCCAGAATGTTCGGATGTCCATGCGTCGGAGATGTGAGGCGTGCATTGTAGCCTGTGGAAGAAACTTCGAACACTTACTTTAATCCATGTACCTTTTGCTTCTTTTCATGTATTATTAAAACGATTTCTCACTTACGGTCTCTTTTCTTTATGGTGCTTCTGTGTACAACACCGCTTCAGGAAAGCATTTCCGACCCCACATTGCTATATGATTTTGAGTTGTCAGGATGTACCCTACCCCTCTTAGAAGTTCTGAAACGTTTAACTGAAACACCCTGTATTATTGTTAAACAAAGCTTTAGTTAAATTTACGATATATGTACCAAACAAAAAATGTTCAGGTTTTGACAGGTTTTTGGTAGACCTCAATATTACAAACCTTGTTATTACAAAACCCAAAAATTTAGTTTCCCTGAACTTTGTAATAAAAAGATTCTACTGTATTCTCTTATCTAAAAATTCAATTGTTGTGGAAGATGAACATAAGAGCATTATACTTTTTTTTTTTTTTTTTGTTTTGAAAGAAATAAGATAGTACTGAATTTTAGAAAGATTGAAGGTAAGTGTCTTCTTCCTGCTGGAGAATTATCTCTAGATTGGAATTTAACTGTTGGATATTCGAAAAGTCATACCTGTATGTGTGGAACTGGATTTGTGAATTGGAAAGGGTAGTATAACAGACTGTCATTAGTAAAATTGAAGTATAGTTCCAGCTAATGGAAGAAGATCATTAATATACTGGAGTAAAAGAGTGAGTGAAAGAACAGAGTGGTTGAAAAGTTAGAAGAAAGAGTCAACTACCATCACATTTATGAGTCCAAGAAAGGAATTTGCCACACAGTTTAAAAATTGAAAAGCAGGCCATGAGATCTAAGCTTGCTTAGATGGTCTTTAGCCAGAAATGATTGTAAGCCTTAGAAATATGTAGAGCAGCTGCTTGGGTTTCTTTACACCTTTCTATAAAATTTTTTTAAATGCCTTAAATGCCAAAAATTTTGAAAAACAAGAAACCTTTTCGTTTGTGATGGGAAGTAGTGCACCAATAATAAAATAATAAAAAAGAAATATCCATTTGTACTCTGGACAGAAGAGTTTACAATTTCATTATAACTTTCACTGCTGCTGACATAGCAGCACAGTAGCTAACAATGGGCTGTGCCCTTTTTGTGGCAGTGTACAGGTTCGGTCTTGGGATGTATGAATTTGTGTCTGCATACATTACCTTAAGACTGCAGCCATTTCAACACCAGTGCTGGTGTTATTCAGAAAATCATTTTGCTCTTTTGAATATTTTCACAAAAGTGTAAGCCAGGCAATTTGCATTCTTTCTGTTTTTGGTTAATGTTCAAGAGCACCATAGAGACCACACCCTACAATTGCCAAACATATTGTAAATGTGCACAAATGTTCTGATATGTTCAGTTTGTAGCCTGTACTACGAAATATCACTTTCTGGTTTTAGGAAAAGAAATTAGCAAGTCTCTCTTCTTTAGAATAAATCTGTATTTGTTTTATCATACGTTTCATTGTATGATGATACTCTATGGCCACATATCCAAATCGGTTTCCACAAATCATGCATGGGACCTCAAATGAGAATTTTCGAAAACACCAGTTTTAATGACAGACAAATATTAGAGATGCAGGTTGTTTTGTTGTTTTGATTGTTGTTTTGGTTTTTAGGAGCATTAGCAACTAAAGCCATATTGCTCCGGGGATATGCAGTGGTCATTCCATGACCTTTTCGCATCCTCCATATTTGGTGGTGATGGGCTCGAACCCCGGTCTAATCAAGGAGCGTGTGCTACTCACTGCCGCTCCTGCCCACCTGGCTACGGATGCGCCTTAGAGATGCAGAATGTACAATGAAAGTTTTTTTTCATTACAATAACAGATAATGTTAACAGAAACAAAGGTATGCTTATAGATAGGTCAGCCGGGCTGGCCGGTTGGGTAAAATGCCTGCCTGGCAAGCCAAAGGTCGTGGGTTCGAATCCCGCCTCTGGCTTGGATCAGAGAAAAATGCAAAAACTTTGGGAGGTGCAATATGGCCACAGAAGCCGATGTGCCAACAACTAACAACAACAAAAAAAAAAAAAAAAAAAATGCTTATGGATAGAAATTATGTTCATATTTTTAAAAGCAGAGTTAGTCTAGTTTAAATAGAGTAAAAAAAACAGAAATTCGAACACAGAAATTAATAATGACACCTGTAATCCCTTCTACTATTAACTCCCATAAAAAATGAGAATAACAACCTCAATCTTCCTGATCAGTTAAGGGGATTCCAGAATGAGTCATAGTAACCTAGAACCAAACTACCCAGTCAGTCAGCATTTAAATAGGAAACTGGATCTAACTACCAGATTGAGAGTACAAGCATAGATACTTAGATCTTCCAAGGCAGTGGAAAACCATTGTTCAATATCAGTGAGTTTGTAAGTGAACACAGAGGCAACAATGAGCTAAATGAAAATCTTTTCAATTTGATACTTTAACAGATTATTTTACCATTTGAATAGTAACTTAATCCTTAAAAAATTAAGGTAATCTTATATGAATATTTAAATTTACATAAATACTTTTGCTGCCTTTACTGGTGAAGTGGAAGAGGACGATACCACAAAATGCATACATACATATGTTTCTTAGGAAATAAATACAGATTTATTTTAACTCAGGAAGAAATGCTAATTTCTTTACTTAAACTTAAGATTATACCTTCACAACATGCCACTCGAGGGTCATATTAGTTACTCTCTTATTTTTATGGACTGCTTCATCAGTTCATCATGCTCATTTTAGTTGTCGATATGTCTGCTACTGCATTTGGCATTAATGATTAGTTGATGTCCCGCAGTATGCCATAATTATTTTTTATTTATGTGCTAATGTGATATTGATGTTTTACCATAAACTTCAACAATTTAGCAATTAATTTCTGATGCACTTGTGTATCATACAAATTGAATAACCCCACAAGTTCCTCATGGGCCAGTCTCATCATTTTAAGTTTTCATTGTGGATTACATGTACTCTCTCTCATTCCATCTCTCTCTCTCGAAAACTTTGAAGTTATGTCTCAGTTAAAAACATCAGTTTTAAAATGGAACATGTAAGTATTAATTTGAGACTTTTGCAAAATATGGTCATAAGTTTGTCAACTCTCATGATTGTCAAAAAAATATATATTATGTGCAGATTAAACTTTGGTAGAGCGTTAACAAAAAACACTGTATTTTAGTTTTTATTTTGGTATTAGCATAACACTGCATTTTGGTTTTTTTCTTTGTACCTCATACTTGAATGGCGGTAACCTGTTTCCAGCTTTAGTAATGTAATGTATACATTAATAATGCTGTAAAACAGGTTACCATTACTGTAATTTTAATATAGCTCCAGAAATTTATAGCCACTTTCTTTTAATATGTAGCATACTAAATTCTGATTAAATTTGCTTCAGCCAAGAACAGTGTTGTCATTTTTCCTTCAACCTTTGTACTTAAGAGCAGTTACATTTTTTTTCAGAGGGCTGCAGCCAACCCTTGGCTGCAGCTCTCTTAAATAAACATTAGCTGAACTGTTAGTTGAAAAATTTTATGTGATATGAATTTAATATCAAAAAGGATTCTCCAATTATTAATTTTTTTTCTGTAGGTACCAGAACTTGGTATACTCTGGACAAAATGTGGAGATTCATCTCCATTGGTCAGTACATTATGCAGTCAAGCAATTGCATCTCTTTTCTTTGATGGTCATGCTGATGGTACTTATATTATAAATGGTCTCCTAGCTGCCTTGCCATCTGTCAGGTATGTTTTCTCTTCCTCCCTTATTCATTAACCATTCATAGATTTTTTTATAAGTGATTTACTTTCAAAATTTAAAAGTTTACTGAGTTAGTCCTTGTTTTTTTATTTTTTTGTCTTAACATCACTTTGAAAGTGAAAGCTAAAATTACACAAAAGAGATAAATAAACACTAAAAGTGCACAGTATGTCATTTTCTACACTTTTTTTATTATAATGTATACCAAGAGAAAAATATTATTATCACAAATATGTATATGACAAAAGGAATTGCATTCTTTATAAATTACCTTAACGTTGGAGTGCTTATTAAATGAGTTCGTGTTAATAACTTATTTAGTTTTCATCCACTTTGCAACCCATTTCTAAAGGTTTAACTGAATAGTACATATAACTTTTAGTGCTACAGTTGAATCTCGTTAATACAAAGTTGAAGGTATCTAAATTTTCATGTTTTGTAATAACGAGGTTTGTAGTAATGAGATCCCCCAAAAGTGTCAATTTTACAGTTTTTTTTTTTTTTTTTGGTATATCTAAGAATAATAATAAATATCAAAAATAAATGAAAAAATAAATTAATTTAAATTAATAAAATAAAATAATAAAGCAAAAGCCTTGTCTAACAATACAGTAATAGGAATAACACATTTTTTAAATATGTTATTTGTAAGATAAACTAAGAGAAAAGCAATTAATGGAAATGAAAATATTGTACAGTATATATACAATATTTTAGTATCACAGTAAAAAGAATTACAATCTTAATATAAAAGGGACATACAAACCATTAACTTTTTCATAAATTAATCTAAGTTAAAGAAAGAATCCGATTGGTTTGTCCTTTTTGAAATTTAACTACAGCACAGATATTATCAAATGCAATAGTTATTTCTTTATCAACGTTACTGCAGGCCAACACGTTCTCTATTATGCTCAGTGCATTTTTGGCATCTTTTTTAGATGGCAGTGTGTATGTGCTTCTAGGCGCCTCCGTAGCCAGGTGGGAAGGAGCAGCAGTGCGTAGCACACGCTTCTTGATTAGACCGGGGTTCGAGCCCGTCACCACCAAATACGGAGGATGCGGAAAGGTCAGGGAATGACCACTGCATATCCCGGAGCAATATGACTTGAGTTGCTAATGCTCCTAAAAAAAAAAACCAAATCCAGTATGTGCTTCTTCACTTTCGCTGTTGCTGGTAAAAATAATATCACCATTTTCCTTGGTACTCAGCAGCTCTTCTGGTGTTGGCATTGTTGTGGTAGCAACTTCTTCATCTACTTTCACAAACTCTTCAGATTTTCCGACAAAATCCATATGCTCCTTCAAATTCCTCCATTCCTCAATGTTGCTACCACATTCGTGTGCTGGACCATGTTTTTTGATGATATTCTCTCCAAAGTCACTCTTTACAAAGCAGTTTTTTATTACACTTGATGCAATACCATCCGAAGCAATAACAAGATTATGGATAGCATCCAAGACATTCCAATTTGACTGCTAATTGTACCCTCCTATGTTGTAGATCAAGGACCTTATCAGGCAGACTCTATATGCTCCCTTGAGATTATAAATAATTCCTTGATCCAGTGGCTGCATAAAACTGGTGGTACTGGGAGGTAAAAACAACGGCCATATATTTGTCAACTTACGTGTGTCTTGGCAGAATGTGCTGTACAATGATCTGGAATCATCAAAATGTTCCTTTTTTTATAAGTTATTCTGTCCACTTTTGATAACCAAGACTGAAAAATTTTGACCATAAGCCAAGCACTTCTGCTGGCCTCATAAACACAGGGAAGTTGATTAACTTCTTTAAAACATCTTACTTGGAAAACTTACCAACCACAAGTGGGCTTAGTTTTAGTTTTATGCCATCTGAATTGCAGCATAACAGACTAGTGAGTCTTTGGTCTTAATTTTCTACCATGAGAAGACTCTCCTTGAACAACAAATGTTTTGTTTGGCAACAAATTTTAAAATAAACCTGTCTTGTCAAGATTAAAATTATCCTTTGCCTCACGTTTTTCAAGAATGGACTGTACAGAACACAACCAATGTGTAGCTTTTTCTATGTTGACTAATCCAGACTCGCTGCAAACATTTCGCAAAACCAAGTTATTCCTGGTTTTAAATCTTTGGAGCTAGCCACTGCTGCATTTGAAGTCGCTAATTCCATGTTGCTGAGCCAGAGAATTTGTCTTTTCTTGCAAAATTGGACCTAATATTGGCAAATTAAATGCATGCATTTGTTGGTACCACTTGAAAAGTTTTGTTTCAAGATCCTTGTGTTTTGCCCCACGAACTAGTTTCTTGTTTTTTTATCGCTGCTCCAGTGTCATGCCCTTCTTCAAGTTTTTTTTTTTTTTTTTTCAGTTTTTCAGTATTGTAGATAAAGTAATTAAAGGGATGTTGTATTCTTTTGCATTGTCCATTTTACTTCGATTCATCATATAAGCCTCTTGTATAATTTTAAGTGTAATTTCTAGGCTTAATTCTGTCCTATTACATTTTGTTGCCATAACACTACTAGATGAGATTTAATATAAACAAACTTTAAATTAATTTAAAGACAAATTCTAAAAGAAACATCAGCTTAGATAAAATGGCATACAAAAAATAGATTGCTGTATACCATAGCAAAAGACTGAACTGCCATAACAATTGCAACTGACCTTAATCCTGTGGAGAGCAAGGGAGGGTATATAAACAACTTAGAAAAACTGTTTTTATTATTTTGTTAATTTAACAGCTCGTCCTTCACAATGATGTTTTGCAGAATGCACTTAACTGGTTTTGTTTACACAAAAGTAAATTGTAATAAGTCAGTGCCATCCTTCGGGAAGCAGGAACTGGGTGGCCAGAGGCAATACAAGGGCAATAATCGGACAGCTGTGCCCAAGATTTGTGTTAAACATACAAAATTACAATATTTATTTCTCACAGGGCGAAAACGAACTTTTTAATACATATTAATCCAATTTTATGATAAATAAATATATTTACATAGAAAAGCCTATCCCTTCGCAGGGGAATGGTATGTGCTTCATATAAACAAAGTATTTTGTATAAACTGAGTTTATATTAATGAGATTTTACTGTAATAATGTTTTTTCTATATTGTTATTTGAAAAGTTGGTATTTTACAGCGAAATCCAACTTCAAGTCTGTTATAACTGTACTGTTTTTTTCTTTTCTCTGGTTTTTGATTGATGATTAGTTGTTTTGCCATAGAACACAGTCTACTGATTGTGGTGTACCAGTACTTTTGCTTAGTTGTGGTCTAATGTTATTTCAGCAACACTTGTAAAATATTGGTATGTGATAGAAGTATTAATAATGGCCATTTGGTGGAAGGAAGCCCAAGGCTTATGTTGCAGCAGCCAAAAAAAAAAAAAAAAAAAAAAATAGAGTAAAATTATAATAATAAAAAAATAAAATAAATAATTAATAAAAGAAAAGGAAATAGACAACCTATGCATTTCCCTGGCTCATTAGGTAACTATCCAGCTGACCTTTGAATTTCCTTAAACTGTCAGCCTTAACCACCCATGCAGGTAAGTTATTCCAGTAATTTTTAATTTGCTGGCTAAAATAAAACTTGCTGCAATCCAGTCTAAACATTCCTTCCCCTTTAACATGGATTTATGGACATAATTCTAGAATCATAACTGTGAAAATTTCGTCCTCATTCATTTTATTTTGACTCTCAGAGCCTTAAACACCTCAACCAAATCTCCTCTAAGGTGTCTAGTTTCTAAGCTGTGCATTGCAACCCACATATTCAAAGTGTTTACTCATATCATCATTCTTCTCTTTCTTGGTGATTTCCTTCTACTTTTGTCTCTCTCTCTCTCTCTCTCTCTCTCTCTCTCTCTCTCTCTCTCTCTCTCTCTCTCTCTCTCTCTCTCTCTCAGGGTAACTCGGGAATTTTTTTTTTTTGGCTGTTGCAGCATAAGCCTCAGGCTTCCTTGCACCATATAGCTAATAATAATAATATAGATGCTCTTTTGCCAATCTCACCAGGTGAGTTATCTCTCTGGACCCTTTCAAGAAGCCAAGATGCTCAATGTCTTTTTTTTTTTTTTTAGGTGCAGTCTCTGCACTTGAACACAGTATTCCAATTGTGGTGTAACAATAGCATTATATAATGGAATTATAACATCCTTATCCCTATATGGGATAAGGATGTTATCCCATCCTTATCCCTATATGGGAGGGCGCTGACTCTATTTAAAAGTTACAGCTGACAGTTACAGGCTCCGCAAAAACGATAAGTGTTTGCCTTTTATTTACATGATTGTTGTTTTATATTGTACTTAATACGTAGTCATATAGTTATAGTTACGCTGGTTATTTTTTATTTTAATTTAGATAAAGAGTTTTTGTGGATTTTACTTACGATAGGTAAAACCGTTATTTTTGTTCGATTTTTGTAGCCATTGTTTTTGTATATAGGGAATTCAAAGTTTTTGTAGGGAATGTCTTTGGGGATGGGGGATGTCTTTGTGTGTGCGCGATGTAAGGAGTGTACGGAAATCAGGCGACAACTCAGCGTTGTTATGGGCCTATATGAGAGTTTGAAGGACAGGGTGGATGCCCTCGAAGGAAATAAATTGAGGGGCCCATCAGGCTCTCAGCTGCCCACATCAACGCCAGAGCTTGCACTTGGTCATCACGCAACACAGCGGCAACCCCCAAGGCAGAATGCGCTGGTCCCACAGAAACTATTAGTTGTTGGTGACTCTATTGTCAGGGAAACGGGGAACATGCTATGTAAAAAGGATAGGTGGAACAGGACCAGGGTATGTCTGCCAGGGGCAAAGGTTGATGACGTTGTAGAGCGGATATCATCTTTCAAGGGCACAAAAGGTGATATAGTTGTACATGTTGGCACTAATGATATTAAGAGTAGCAGACCGGCAGAATTACTCAACAAGTACAGGTCACTGTTGAAAAAAAGCCGAGAATTAGGATTGAATTTGAAAGTGTCTGCAATTCTGCCCAGACACGATAGGAGGGAGTATATGATGAGAGCCTTGTCGATCAATTCGGCCCTGGAAAGATTGTGCAAGGCTCAAGGGGTAGAATTTTTTTCAGCCTGGACTGTACTTGTTAACAGGAGAGATTGCTTCTACAGGGATGGGATACACTTAAATAGAAAGGGTGCAAGAATATTTGCTGATGCTATCGAGGCAGTGTTAGGTGGGTCGGAAAACTGCTAGCTTGGGGGGATACAAAGACTAATAGTTTAACAGTAACCGCAGGCAGAGGTGAAGGTGATTCTTGCACAACTTCTATTAGAATAAGAAGAGACTTGGAGCGAGGGGTGTTGGGGGTTTCAGGGACGGATGGCAGTCATCCTGGAATAGTTGGGTATATGGGATGTGTTAGGGTAACACGGAATAGGCATAGGAGCATGTATGCTTGCATGTATACCAATGCTAGAAGTATAGCAAATAAATTTGATGAATTTGAAGTGTTGGTCAAGACATCAAAGGCGGATATTGTTGGGATAGCAGAGACGTGGTGTCACAAAGATATAAGGAATGCAGAACTGGAATTTGGGGAGTACAATGTGTACAGAAAGGATAGACAGGACAGAAAGGGAGGAGGTGTTATGCTGTTAATTAAGAAAAACATAAAATCAAAAGAAGTGCATCCAGTTGATATAGATGGACAGTGCACTGTTGAGTCAGTTTGGTGTGACATAAGCACTGCAAAAGCAAAAATAAGAGTAGGAGTGTGTTATAGGCCTAATGACTCGAATGAGTACAATGAACAATTGTACAGAGAAATAGAGTGGGCCAGTAAATCAGAATGTCTTATAATGGGGGATTTTAACTTCCCAGATATTGACTGGAACTTGTGGGTTGGTCACTCACACACTAGTCAGACTTTTGTGGATTTATTGGATGATTGTTTTCTGCAGCAGCATGTTCGAGAGGCAACCAGAGAAAGTAATACTCTTGATCTGGTTATCAGCAGTGATCATTCGTGTATTAAGAATTTGCAGATAAAGGAACCACTAGGTGGCAGTGATCACAGTGTGCTGAAGTGGGATTTACTCAAAGAGGTAACTACCGTCAGGGGTAAAGGAAAGGGTTTTTGCTTCCGTAAAGGGGAGTACAGTGGTCTCAGACAGTTTTTAAATTCTGTACAGTGGGATCGACTGACGATGTTACAAACAGTAAATTCTAAGTGGGAAGCATTCAAGGAATTAATCGTGGAAGCTACTAGACTTTTCATACCGATGAAGAAATATTGTTCAAGGTTTAGGCCTAAATGGTTATCAAATGAACTAATGAGACTCGTGACAGAGAAGAAAAATGCATGGGATGCATATAAATTATCAGGCGACGCAGAAGCCTGTAGCAGATATAAGCTAGTCTGTAATCAGGTCACAAAGGAGGTTCGGCAGGCAAAGGCGGATTACGAGAAATCTTTGGCAAAAGATGCTAAGAAAAACAGCAAGGATTTCTTTACTTATATAAACTCTAAAAGGAAGGGGCTGAATATGATTGGTCCACTTGACATCGATGGTTCGACTGTTGATGATCCTGCTCAGATAGCAAACAAACTGAATGAGTATTTTGCATCTACATTCACACGTGAGGAATCATTACAGTTTGAAAATGGAAGAAGGTTATCAAATTGTAGCAGTGTGCTTAATGATTTTGTAATAACTGAGAGCAAAGTGGAGGAGAAATTGTTGAAGTTAAACATAAGAAAGGCACCTGGGGCGGATGGGATCTATCCAGTTATATTAAAGGAGGCGGCAAAGCAACTAAGCAAACCCTTAGCCATAATTATGAGAGCATCCTTGGATTCAGGGGAGGTTCCCACGGACTGGAGATGTGCAAATGTATCCCCAATTCACAAAGGAGGTTCGAAGGGTGACACGAATAATTACAGACCAATTAGTTTAACTTCTGTTCCGGGTAAAATAATGGAGTCACTGGTTAAAGATGCATTGCAGGATCATCTAGACAAGACTGCAGCAATAATTCAGACACAGCATGGGTTTGTTAAGGGAAAGTCTTGTCTGACAAATTTGATTGGTTATTATGATGTGGTCACAAAGGAACTGGATGCAAAAAATAATTTTGATATCATATACTTGGATTTCAGGAAAGCTTTTGACACTGTTGCGCATGGAAGACTACTGTACAAATTGGAGCAGAATGGTATTAAGGGTAAGTTGCTACAATGGATAAAAGGATGGTTAAGTGGGAGAAGACAGAGGGTGGTATTCAATGGGTGCTGCTCTTCGTGGACTAATGTTATTAGTGGAGTCCCACAGGGTTCGGTGTTGGGTCCACTGTTGTTTTGTATATTTATCAATGATATTGATGAAGGTATATCAGGCTTAATGTCGAAGTTTGCAGATGACACGAAGGTTGGCAGGGTTGTTAATGACAGTAATGGCAGTGTGCTACTGCAACAGGATCTAGATAATTTGGGCAGATGGGCTAAGAAGTGGCAACTGAAGTTTAACCTTGACAAATGCAAAGTACTGCATATGGGTAGAAGTAACCCCAGAGAAACGTACCAACTGTGTGGTACTACACTTAAGGTGGTAGAAAATGAAAAAGACCTGGGAGTAATTGTGCAGTCAGATATGAAGTTTTCTGAGCAATGTAGACAGGCTGCTAGGGCAGGTCATGGGGTTTTGTCAATGATATATAGGAATTTTGCTAGCAGGGAAAAGGAGGTGATTGTCCCTCTGTATAAGGCAATGGTCAGGCCACGCCTTGAGTACTGCGTACAGGTCTGGAGGCCTCATTTTAGGAAGGATGTAGATTTGCTTGAGCGTGTACAGAGAAGAGCAACACGATTGGTGAGGGGAATGAAGGGATCCTCTTACCAAGAGAGGCTTAAGTTCTGCAAATTGCAGTGGCTGGAGACTAGGCACCTGCGCGGTGATCTGATTGAGGTCTATAAGGCCTTGAATGGGTTGAGCACGCTGAATTCTGATGGGATCCTCCCACTTGTTCAGAATACGAACCTACGGGGACATAAGTTCAAATTAAGAAAGGATAGATGTAGAATAGATGTGCGGAAATTTGCCTTTAGCCAGCGGGTGGTTAATTGCTGGAACAAACTTCCATCTGTTGTTGTGGAAGTTGATAGGTTAAATAAATTTAAGGAGGAACTGGACAGGCAATTGGAGGGTATGGTGTGATTTTTTTTTTTTTTTTTTGGCTGATGCTGCATAAGCTCCTGCTTTCTTGCATCAAGTGCCACTACTACTACTACTACTACTACTATTAGAAAATGTTCAATTAATCATCGCTGGGACACCATGGGCCATCCTTGTAACTTGTTTGCAATGCTCGGAGAACTTCATGTCTGACTGTATTGACAGATTGCATAAGCTGGATTCTGATGTTGACTTTATACGAAAAGCCAACTTCTAGTAATTAACATGACCGTTATTATCATCAATGATTTATTACATAGAATATGACACAATGGATAACTTCTGGCAGGGTGCTACAGACACATTGGTATGAACACATGGCACATCTTTCAATTTTCATTTGTTCTGCCTTTGAAGTTTTTATCTATTTCCAAGTTTCTGGACCTTGATGTTGCAATCAAATGCTGACTACTCACTTTTTCTTTCCCCAAGGGATATGTTACTCTCTTCCATCTTAAATGTCTTAAAAATACCAATTGCCATATAAATCTTTAAAATAATTGCTATAATAACTTATGCTTTGAAATGAGAAAAAAAATGCATGAACAATTGAAAGATAATATATTTGTGTGTAACCACTGATCCTTTGAAATAATTATAAAATCCCATTCACATTACTCACACGCACGCACACACACTGGAACCATTGCATCGACAAAAACTGTATGCCACAAGCAAGTGCTTTATATACTGTGAGGCTTTTGGAAAATGCCACATACCGTGATGTCATGGTATGGAACATTGACCTACCATGTTTACAAAATTACATATCAATGCGAAAGCATTTGCTAATTTCTTACTGTTAAGAAGAATTGGCATAGTGTCAGCACAATACACAAAAATATTTGGGCTTTTATTCTAATAATACGCAACAAATCATATGAACTGTATTACCGTAATACTTTTAGATACTTATAAAAGTTGGTTACATCCTTTCATAATGATGTAATATTCCTGTTGTTATTGTATAACACTTGTTAATTATTTCTTATTATTATTATTGTAGAAGAAACATTCCAGAAGGTCATTCTGTGTATTTTTGTAAATTGATATTTATTAAAAGTTTTCCAGATTCCAATTTCTAAAATTTGTTGAAGTAGTTTGATATGAATTATTCATATTGTTTCTTCTGCCATTGGATCATAAAATTTTACTGAAATGTGGTTAATGTCTGTGCACAGTTTGAACTAAATAACACACGATCACACTACTCTGTTTAAAACTAACATATAAGAATATTAAAACAATGCTGTATATGGGTTGGAAAAAATACCTTCATTTTGTACATAGCAATGAGAAAACTAAGCTTGCTACAATTTGCATTGATCTTATATTATGAAGTAGGTCATCATAAGTTGTCTTTCAGTTGCACTTCAAATAAAAAGTACTGCTTCCTTAAAGAGAAGTATGTTGCTGTTTATTTGAAATGGGTGCCGTTAGCATTAGTAGAGGCATATGATGCAAGAAAGCAAGTTTATGTAGCGTCAGCAAAAAAAAAAAACCATTTCACACATCCATTCCCTCCAAACGTTTGTTCAGTTCCTCCTTGAATTTATTTAAACTATCAACTTCCACAATGACAGATGGAAGTTTGTTCCAGCAGTTAACTACCCTGGCTAAAGTCAAATTTACGCACATCTATTCAACAACTGTCTTCCCTCAATTCGAATTTCTGCACTCAGATTTGTAATCTGAGCAAGCAGAAGAATCTCATCAGAATTCAGTGTGCTCAACCCATTCAAAGCCTTATATACCTCAATCAGATCACCTTGCAGGTGCCTAGTCTCCAGCCTCTGCAATTTGCAGAACTTAAGCCTTTCATGGTAAGAGGACCTCTTCATTCCCCTCACCAATCTTGTTGCCCTTCTCTGTACATGCTTAAGCAACTCTACATCCTTCCTAAAATGAGGCCTCCAGACCTGTACACAGTACTCAAGGCATGGCCTGACCTTTTCCTTATACAAAGGGATAGTCACCTCTTTTTCCCTACTTGCAAAATTCCTGTATGTCATTGACAATACCCCATGACCTGCTCTGGCAGCCTATCTGCATTGCTCAGAAAACTTCATTTTCCCTTTCCCTTAAATTATCTAGATTATTCTGCAATGCATCTTTAACCAGTGACTCTATTATTTTACTCAGCTGGCTGTTTTATTGCTTATTGAATACTTACTGCTACAATTGGAAGATATTAACAGCCAGAATATTCAAATATTATACTGAATGGGAAAATATTAACAGCCAGAAAACTAAAATTTGGCAACAAAAATAAAATTATGCATATAATATAATGCAATATAATATAATAATACATATAATAAATTATATAATGCATGGAAGCCACAAGCTGTTGGCTGCATTGGCTGGGGAAAAATAGAAACGAGTAGATAAGAAAATACAAATTATTTGCTACCCTCCTCATGTAGATAACTATCCAGTTGACCTTTGAATTTATTCAAACTGTCAGCCTCAATTATCTGCGAGTGCAACCTGTTCCAGCAACCAACAACTTACTGGCTAAAAGAAAACTTGCTACAATCTAAACCTCTTCAGTTGTAATTTGAATTTATGCCCTAGAGTTCTGTAATTCACTATAACAGTAAAAATTCCACCTTCATTCATTTTACTAATCCCTCTCAGAGCCTTATAAACCTCAGTCAGGTCACTTCTGATGTGCCTGGCTGTCAAGTTCTGTAGCTCACATAATCTGAGCCTTTCCTCATATGGTTGCCCTTTTGCCGATTTCACATTGCATGTTGCCCGTCTTTGGAATCTTACAAGAAGCTCAGTGTCTTTTGTCCAGTGAGGTCTCCATACTTGAACACAGTATTCCAAATGTGGTCTTATAATTGCCTTATACAGTGGGACTATGCCTTCCTCTACAGATAATGTTCGAAAAATCGATAGGACAATATGGGCTTTCCCAGCTGCCTGTTATGCTGCTCAGAAAACTTTATATCTGTCTGTATTATAACTCCCAAATCCCTTTCTTCCTCTACTGATTTTAATTCAACCTCCCGAAGTGTATAATTTATTTTGGGGTTAATCTTCTCCAAGTGTAAGACATTACATTTTGCTTCATTAAAACATAAATGCCAATTTTCTGACCATCCTTGCAGCTTGTTCAAGTCATCCTGAAGGAGTGCCACTTGGTACTGATTATTAACTACTTTACCAATTTACATTATCTGCAAATTTTGACATCAGGCTTTCTATCCCTTTGTCGATGTTGTTTATGAAAATCAGAAATGAGAGTGGTCCAAGAACCACTCCTTGGGGAACCCCAATTTGACTTTACAACATCAACCTGAAGAATATCGTTAGTCACAACTCTCTGCCTTCTGCTCTTCAGCTTCCCAGCAATCTATTTAGAATTTTTCCATTGATCCCAATATGTTCCAGCTTATACAATAACCTGTCATGAGGGACTGAGTCAAAATGCCTTTCTAAAATCCAAATAAACTATGTTGAAATTGTTCCATAAATCCAGCTCATGAGTAACTGTCTCAAAATATCCTGCTAAGTTAAACATAATTTTTCTGAGATAAACACGTTAGTGCTAAGCATCAATTCAGTTCGTAGTAAATCAAAGTAGGTGAATGGCATTGTTTTCGTTACATCTCATATTGTGAATGCCTTCACAGCAAGTTTCTTATTATTGCGCTACCTCGAATAAGCATTGCTTCCCTGGCAGAGAAGACTAATGTTACTTATTTTCGCTAGATACCACCACCCAGAAGGCGCCATTTTGAAGCTTGTTGGCCTCTCATTGGTGGTTGGGCAGGTACCCCAGTGATATGATGTGTAAGAACTCAGTTATAAAGTTAAACTCCACAATATAAGAGAGATACAAGACAGTTTGTGATAGTGAAGTACTAAAAAGGGTTTAGGGCTAAAAGCTTGTTACTCATTCTATCACTGGAGTACTGCCTGCCCACCGATGAGAGGCCAACAATCTAAACCTCTTGGTGGAAACCACCACCCAGCTGGCCCCGGGTGCCAAGCGTATTTCGAGGCCAAGCGATATTCTTGTGATAAATAGAGAGCTCTTGTAAAGTGACTGAAGTTATTTCCTTTTAAGTTCCTACATTTCTATCAACAGCTTTTCTGAGAGGCCAACAATCTAAACCTCTTGGTGGAAACCACCACCCAGCTGGCCCCGGGTGCCAAGCGTATTTCGAGGCCAAGCGATATTCTTGTGATAAATAGAGAGCTCTTGTAAAGTGACTGAAGTTATTTCCTTTTAAGTTCCTACATTTCTATCAACAGCTTTTCTTTAAAACTAGTTCTATACTTGAAAACCACTAGTTAGAACACAGAAAGGAAACACACCTTTCTTTTTCCTATATATATTTTTTTTTTTTTTTTTTTTTTTTGAGTTGGTAGTTGTTGGCGCATCGGCTTCTGTGGCCATATTGCACCTCCCAAGGTTTTTGCAGTACTTTGATCCAAGCCTGAGGCAGGAATCGAACCCGCGACCTTTGGGTTGCGGCCGTGCTATATATATATATATATTTTTTTTGTTCTATTAATCAACTAACACTTCAACCGCTTGGCCTCTGAGCGGCACTGCTCCTGCTTCCCCGTGGCGGGGCCGGTAATCTGGGGGAAAAGTTATCCCCCAGGGCTAAAAGGAGCAACGATGGATAAAAATGAATACAGGCATACCTCGATTAACGAATAGGATGCGTTCCACGAAATTACTTCGTTAAGCGAAACTTCGTTTTCAGAGGTAAAAATACTATGGCCAGAATAGGGATACGTTCCTACGTAAAGAAAATGAAAAGTTTTTTTACGAACAAAGAAAAGTTTTATTAAATAAACAGTCAACTTACATACAAAGTGAAATCACATTTTAAAATATGAGGTTAAAGTTGATTGTTAATGCTTTTTTTCTCTTTCATTTAACAATTGCCTATACGGAGTTATTGCATTTAACACTGATCGCTTAACTATAACACTTCTTCCTAAATCAGGATCATTTTCACTAAAAAAATTTAAAACGTTTTCAATGTCATTTAAGCACCTTTTTAAATCTTTGGTTGTTAACACTTTTTCGGCAGGAACTTCTTTAACCTTCGCCTTCATTATCTTTGTCTTCGTTGCTAACAAGGTTTTCTAAATCTTCCACTGAAAAACCATCTTCTGCATTCAATAAATTTCTAACATCCTCTTCATCGACATTTTCGAAACCTATTGATTGAGCCATCTGGATAACTTCATTTCTAATTTCTTGGATGTTATTTTCTTCTTCTAGTACAACTTCTGGCCATATTTTGCGCCAAACTCCATTTAAGCATTTCTTAGTGACTTCTTTCCAAGAACTATCAATGTTTTCAATTGCGTTTTTAATGGTGTAGTTTTTCCAAAAAGTTTTAACTGTCATTTCCTCTTTATCCTCTAGTTCAGGTAAATTGCTTAAAATTCGATGCAGATAATAAGCTTTAAATGATGCTATTACTCCCTGATCCAATGGTTGAATCAGGAAAGTTGTGTTTGCTGGAAGAAACACAACTTTGACAGGAATGCATGTGTCCAACGTGTTAAGATCAGTAGGATGTCCCGGAGCATTGTCTAACAACAAAAGAGCTTTTTCTTCAAAGTTGTTTTTTTTTGACAATACCGTTTTACTCCAGGACAAAAGTGGTTAACAAACCAATCAGTAAATAACTCCTTGGTAACCCACGCTTTTCTATTTGCTTTCCATATTACAGGTAAATTCATTTTTATGTTACCTTTTAACGCCCTCGGATTTTCTGAATGGTAAACTAATAACAATTTTAATTTATAATCGCCAGAGGCATTTGATCCAAAGAGTAACGTTAAACGGTCTTTGGCTGCTTTGAACCCAGCAGCTGATTTTTCTTCAATAGAAATGAAGCTTTTTGTTGGTAGCCGTTTCCAGAACAAACCGCTTTCGTCAACATTGAACACCAAATTTGGTGGAAAATTTTCACGTTCAATTATTTCCTTTAGTTTTTCTGGAAACTTATTTGCAGCTTCTCCTGTTAATTTTACACTATGAATCCTGGCCCGTTTTTTTAAATTTCTCGAACCGACCACGAGAAGCCCTAAAGGTTTCCGTAATTTCTTCAGTTTGTTTAGATTTCAGGTGATTAAACAAAAATAATGCTTTTTCTTGAATCACCATTTGACTTAAAGGCATATGACGTTGACATATCATCTATCCACAAACTTAACATTTTCTCCATTTTTTTAAAATTGGATTCCTTAAGCGAGTTAATTTTGCCGCTGTAACATCTGTACAATTCTGAGCAGACTGTTTTATTTTTTCTGATTAACTTAGTATGGTTGTTAAAGTTGATTGCGCTAATCCTAAAGAATGTGCCACGTCGGATTTTCTTTCGTCGCTTTCAACACGTCGTACGATATTTAGTTTAGTTTCCAAAGAAATTGCTTTTCTTTTCTTTGATTCTGACATTTTAATTAACTAAAACAAAAATATTTCTATTAAAATTTACAAAATCTACGTTATGTAATGCTACAAAGAACCTACGTCGATTATTGCAATGCGCCACACTGAAACAACGTCAATAATGTAAACAACAACTAAATTATGCGATTGACGCGCAAAACTGTTATAACAGACACGCCCGCAGCTCGGGAGCACTCGGGAATACATAACGAGTCGCCGTCAGTCACCAATCGAATGATTGTCGGGCGTTGGTCTTAAATTGGAATATTTTTTTTATGTTAAATGGGGCTTGAAATTGCGGACTTCGTTATATTGAGGCTTCGTTATCAGAGGTAACGTTAACCGAGGTATGCCTGTATCCACCTCTTGAGCCTTCAAACTCAAGGCTAGATAAACCAAACAATGAAGACCTGAACCAACCAAAAAGGCTCCGAAGAGAAGTGCAGTGCAATGAAATGCCAAACTTTCTGATGATACACTCTCTCTCCAACCAACCTGTCGGAAAATTATCACCATTCGTCATCCAAAGATTTCTGGAATCGATTGCTGGAACACCAAAAATGGTTAAACGACTGCAATGTGGAGACCTATTAATTGAAACAGCCAACTCCAAACATTCCGAGTGGCTGCTCAAAACAACGACATTCGGTGGCCTGCCAGTATCTATTACTTCACACAACACCTTAAATTCCTCGAAAGGCGTTATAACCAAATGGGACCTACTTACAATATCAGAAGAGGAATTAGTTCAAGAACTGAGTAATCAAAAAGTAACCAACGCCAAACGCATAATGACTAAAAAAGATGGAAATCTCGTCCCAACTAGGTCAATCATTTTAACCTTCAGTACCCCAGATTTGCCATCCTCAGTAAAAGCTGGCTATTTAAACTGCCGAATTCGGGCTTATATTCCTAATCCCATTCGTTGTTTTAAATGTCAAAAATATGGACATTCCCAACAAGCATGCAGAGGAGAAGCTATTTGTCCTATTTGTGGTTCCAAGGAACATACACAAGCAGACTGTTCAGCATCAAGTCCCATCTGCCCCAACTGCAAAGAAAGTCACCCAGCATTTTCAAAATCCTGTGAAATGTGGAAAACAGGGAAAACAATTCAAAAATATAAAATTGAACACAAAGTCACATACCCTGAGGCACGTAGACAGGTTATGTTGACCATGCCCAGTCGTTCATATGCATCTCACTCGAAGCTTTATTTCAACAGCAGTACAAACAGATGTATCAATACCCCCCAGCACATCTATGGCTAATTGGGTTAAAAATACATTATCTAATTCAGGAAAAGACACACATCAAACTAAAACCAGTGAATCGACCAACACTCCAATCAGCATCCCAACTGATACTCGGACACTCTCGCATGATAAAGAAAAATTAAAAACTACCAAAGAAAACAAGAAACCTGAATCATCCACCAATAGTATGGAAGTAGACGTACACTCAGATCTTGAAGAACCCATACTAGAACTCCATGCAAATTACACTATGGATACTGGGCGCCCCAGCTTCCCAAAAAAATACCGAAAAAGTGCTCAAACAAAAAACAGTCTGATGAATCATCCTCAACTAAACCTAAATGAATCACAGTATCTTACAATGGAATTGCAGAGGTTTTCGTTGCAACACTGACGATATTAAATACCTAATTAACCGATTTTCTCCAGCTGCCTTCTGTCTACAGGAAACTTACCCGACCTCACAAATTTCTCCTTCGATAAAGAACTATTGCCTTTATCGAAGAGATCGAAATACCGCTAATTCTGCCCATGGTGGTGTAGCAATCCTAGTAAACTCGAAGATCCCAACTAGGCATATCACACTCCAAACTGAAATTGAAGCTGTTGCTGTTCGCATAACTCTCCATGATGCAATAACACTTGTCTCAATCTACCTACCACCAAACCGTATTTACTCTTTAAAAGATCTTGAAGACCTCTTTATACAGATACCTCCACCTCTCTGTATATTAGGGGACTTTAACGGGCACCACCCGTTATGGGGCTCTCCTAAATTGGATAGATGGGGCCGATTAATTGAAAGCTTTTTAGAGGCACTAAATTTCAGTATACTCAATACTGGTGCACCGACACACGTACAGCTCCCAGCAGGACACACTTCAGCAATAGATCTCTCGATTTGTTCACCAGTACTAGTCCCAACCATAGAGTGGTATGTAATAAATGATCCCATGGGCAGTGACCACTTCCCAATAGTATGCAACTTTCTGAAAGCAAAGACTCCTTCAATTCAACCCTGCAGAAAGTGGAAATTTGTCCGAGCAGACCGGGCAAAATTTCAATCATCAATCGACCTTGATGAAGAAAAAATCCGCCTCCAACATATTGATGAAGTGACAGAATACATCACGTCGCATCTTCTAAATGTGGCTAAGAACACAATACCACTATCAAATCCTCCAGGCCGAAAGCATCATAATTACTGGTGGAATGACAAATGCACCACAGCAAAGAGAGCAAAAAATAAAGCCTGGAATTTGTTTCGGCAATGTCCGAGCACAGTCAATCTCATTAATTACAAGAAATTAAGGGAAAAAGCACGCTTCATACAAAAGCAAGCAAAGAAAGAATCCTGGATCCGTTTTGCCTCAAGTTTTCACAGAAATACTGATTCCAAAATAATATGGAAAAAAATTAGACAGCTGTCTGGTAAGTTTCCTACCATACCTTCTCCAATTCTCTCTTGGAATGGGAAAGATCTCTCTAATCCAGTAGATATAGCTAATGCTTTGGGCAATACTTTTGCCGAAATCTCAGCAGCAACAGCCTATCCTAACTCATTCCAAAGAATTAAAAACACTGAGGAAAAACATGGTACTCATTTTAAAACTGCCCGTCTTCTCCCATATAACAAACCTCTGCAATATTCTGAACTTTTACATGTCATTCAAACCGCCCACAATGGTGCTGCCGGGCCAGATGGGATTTATTATGTCATGCTACAACATCTTGATGACAAAGCTTTGCACTCCCTCCTGGTCTTTTACAATCGCATTTTTTTAGAAAATGTTTTTCCAGCTACTTGGCATCACTCTACAGTTTTGGCTTTCCTGAAACCTGGAAAAGATCCATCCAACCCCAATAGCTATAGACCCATATCTCTCTCAAGCTGCCTCAGCAAAATTCTTGAGAAAATTATACACAGAAGACTCGTCTGGATTATTGAGTCGGAACAGCTAATGAGCCATAACCAATATGGCTTCCGTCAAAACAGGTCATGCTTAGATCTTATGGTCAAGGCTGAATTTGCCATCCTTAATGCTTTTGTCAAACATGAACATCTAGTAATGGTTTCAATAGACATAGAGAAGGCTTTTGATACCACCTGGCGGTGTGGTATACTTAGTGATCTTTACCTTCTCGGACTACGAGGGAAACTTCCTATATTTGTTCAGAACTTCTTACATACTAGATCATTTCAATTTCGATACCAACATGCCCTTTCCACAACTTTCATCCAGGAAGGTGTTCCACAGGGATCAGTACTGAGTGCCACTCTTTTTGTTCTGAGAATAGATTCTATCACTAAGCAGCTTCCAAATACAGTTGAGACTTACCTTTATGCAGATGACCTTGCGATCTCCTGTCATTCTCAAAACATGAGGTCTATTGAAAGACAGCTTCAGATATCACTTAATAAAATTCAACAATGGGCGAGCCTCAACGGCTATCGGCTCTCGCAGCAGAAAACAGTTGCCATCCACTTCTGTAGACAACGCAAACTTCATCCAGATCCCGAACTTCAAATTTCTAACATCTTTGTCCCATCATCATCATCATCAGCCATTTTCAATCCACTGCAGGATGAAGGCCTCTCCAGCAACTTTCCAGTTCCTTCTGTTTTGAGCACTGGCCATCCATTTACTACTCAAAAACTCATGAATTTCATCTATCCATCTCCGCCTTTGTCTTCCAGGTTTTCTTCTAGCTCCTCTTGGGTACCATTCTGTTATTTTCTTAGTCCATCTGTCATCATGTCTTCGAGCTATGTGTCCTGCCCAAGACCATTTTAGTTCTTTAGTTTTGATAAGAATGTCCTTTACTTGAGTTTGCAATATTCCATTTGGAATATTCCCAATATAATTCGTTCCATTCTTCGCTGTGTACTTCTTAGCTTCTCTTCCATTCTTTTGGTGAGTGCCCAAGTTTCACTTCCATAAGTCATGGTGGGGAGTATACATTGATTCATTATTTTACGTTTCAGACAAACTGGGATATTGCTCTTCAGTATGTGACTATATTTCCTGAATGCTATCCATCCAAAATTTATTCTTCTCTTGACTTCCAGCCATTTATCATTATTACAGCTAATAACTTGTCCCAGATAAGTATATGACTCCACCTTTTCAATTACTGCTCCTTCAATCATTATTTCCCTTTCCGTGGCATACTTGTTCATCATTACTTTTGTTTTAGCCATATTCATCTTTAGTCCAAAATCCTTACTAACTCTGCATAACTGATTAAGATTTTCCTCTAATTCTTTGGGATCGTGGCTTATGACCACAATGTCATCTGCAAATCGTAAATGGTTTAGGTACTTTCCGTTCACATTGACTCCTTTCTGCGACCAGTCTAATCTTC
Organism: Mastigoproctus giganteus; assembly: GCF_048544385.1. NCBI lineage: Eukaryota > Metazoa > Arthropoda > Arachnida > Uropygi > Thelyphonidae > Mastigoproctus > Mastigoproctus giganteus. The sequence continues at coordinate 168,713,197 of NC_143581.1, read as the reverse complement.
TGAAAGCTTCCTCAAGGGCAGCAGTAAACAGCTTCGGAGATATTGTGTCTCCTTGTCGAACTCCTTTCTCGATTTTAAATTTGCTACTGTCTTTGTCTAGTCTAATAAAGGATGTAGCACTCTCATATATTTTCTTCAAAATCATAATATATGGAGTATCTATGCCTTGTCTTTCCAGTGCCCGAAACATTGCCTTATGCTGTATGGATTCAAATGCCTTTTCATAATCCACAAATGCCAGTCACCAGCAACATCAGATTTCTTGGATTAATCCTTGACAACAAGTTAAATTTCCTAGATCATATTAAAAATGTACGGACCTCATGTCTAAAGAAGTTAAACATACTCAGAGCTTTATCTGCCCAAACGTGGGGTGCAGATCGTACCTCGCTTCTTCGTTTATACAGGGCATTAATCAGATCCCGTCTCGATTATGGTGCTCCAATCTATGATTCTGCCAGAAAGAGCGCATTACGCTGGCTTGATCCAATTCAGCACAGTGCTTTGAGAATTGCAATTGGTGCATTCAGAACGTCGTCAGTACATAGTCTCTACATTGATGCTCACGAGCCCCCACTAACTTTACGCAGGAAAACACTGTTACTCAAATATGCTGTCAAGATACAAAGTTGTGCCTCTCGTCTGGTTCAGTCATACCTTTTCAACCCACCGTTAGAAATCCTATACAGAAACAAACCTAGCATAGTAAAACCAGCTGGTCTTCGCCTTCTTGAATTGGTGCAAGTTTGGAATATTTCCATCCATTCTGTAAAGCAGGTAGCAACCTATACTCAACCACCATGGGCTCCTCCTCCTCTTCCAACCTGTGACACTTACCTCTGTCAATGGAGAAAGAATACTTTGCAAGCATCAAATGTCAACCAAATTCATGCAGTTCACACTCAAAGATATACTGATTTCTCCCCAATTTATACAGATGGCTCTAAATCTAATTCAAATGTTGGAGCAGCTGCAGTGTTTCCGAATACAACTGTATCAGTTTCCCTTCCATCAGAATTTAGTATATTTTCTGCTGAATTATATGCAATTAAACTAGCTTTAGAAAATCTCTGTTCTGACAGTTCCTTCAAATCAGTTATTTATACTGATTCCTTCAGCTCAATCATGTCGTTATGTAATTCCTCAGATAAAGTCCACCCTATTCTTGATGAAATCAGAAGCTTATTACTGCAAATTAAAGAACGCAACCAACTGTTCACTTTTTGCTGGATTCCATCCCATTCTGGTATTTTAGGCAATGAACTGGCCGATAAAGCTGCAAAAAATCCAACTACTTTTGATTTAACCAATATCCCTGTTCCACCATCAGATTATGTACTAACTGTTCATGCTGCTTGCCTATCACAATGGACAGCACTCTGGCACTCTCAGACTAATAATAAACTCTTTCAGTTTAAACATGATCCAAAAATTTGGCGCTCCAGTATCCGTACATCGAGACAAGAAGTAGTCCTTTCAAGGACAAGAATAGGACATACCCATCTGACCCACCTTCATTTACTCACAGGAGATGATCCACCACAATGTACACATTGTTCTAATAATTTGACTGTAAAACATATTCTTATTGGCTGCCCCTATTATAAACAAGCCAGAACTTCATCCTTGATCTCACTGGTTAATCTCCATAAACCAATAACTCTTGAAAATCTCATTGGTGATAAGGCAGATATTTCTGAAATTTTTGACTTTCTCAGGCAAACTGGGCTTTTCAATTATTTCTGATTTCGGATTTTCTTTTGATTTAGGGAAAACTCATGTTTTAATATAATAAGTGAATAGGCACATTATAGCCTTAGCAGCTTATGTGCCATTAAGCCTCCAGAACAACAACAACAACAACCACCCAGCTGACATCGAATTGGTGTCAGCTGGGTGGTGGTATTCACCAAGAATAAGTAACATTAGTGTTCTCTACCAGGGGAAGCATTGCTTATTAGCGGTATTGCAATAACAGGAAACGTGTTGTGAAGGCATTCACAATATGAGATGTAACAAAAATTATTCCATTTCACCTACTTCGGTGATTTACTACGAACTAAAATGATGCTTTCCACTAACTTGTTCATCTAGTAAATTTCCCATAATCTTTCATCCCTAAACCCTTTTTAGTACATGATTTTCCCTTAACAAAATCATGTTGTTTGTTATTCATAAAGCCATATCAATCTAAGTATCCTTGGGATGCATCCTTAGTCATTGCCTCTAAGATTTTCCCTATCAGTGAAATCTGACTGACTGATCTTTAGTTACTGACATTGCTCTTAAAACCGCCTTTATGTATTGGTGATATGTTGGCACGTTTCCAATCCAAAGGAATCTCTCCTGAGTCCAAAGATGCCCTCATAATTAACTTCAATGGTTCAATACATTCCTGGTGGCCTTCCTCAAAATTACTGTGTATATGGCATTAACATAGTGACCAATTTGATTGAATGCTATGATGTGGTCACAAAGTTACTGGATGCAACAAATAATTTTTATATATCATATACTTTGATTTCAGGAAAGCTTTGGATACTGTTGCACATAGAAGACTGCTGTACAAATTGGAGCAGTATGGCATTAAGGGCAAGTTTCTATAATGAATAAAGGAAGGATGGTTGATTGGGAGAAGACAGTGGTAATCAGTGGACACTGCTCTTCATGGACTAATGTTATTAGTGGAGTCCCCAGGATTCAGTGTTGGGCCCATTGTTGTTTTGAATATCTATCAGTGATATTGATGAAGGTATATCAGGCTTAATGTCAAAGTTTGCAGATGATACAAAAGTTGGCAGGGTTGTTAATGACAGTGTTCTACTCAAACTGGATGTAGAAAAGTTGGGCTGATGGGCCGAGAAGTGGCAACTGAAGTTTAACTTTGACAAATGCACAAAGTACTGCAGGATAGCAGTAACTCCAAAGAAATGTACCAACTGGGTGGTGTTACACTCAAGGTGAATTAAAGAGACCTGGAGAATTAAAGAGACCTGGTGGTAATTGTGCAGTCAGACATGAAGTTTTCGAGCATTGCAGACAGGGTGCCAGAGTAGGTCATGGGTCTTGTCATTGATATACAGGAATTTTGCAAGCAGGGATAAGGATGTGATTATCTCCCCTTGTATAAGGCAATGGTCAGGCTACGATGTAGAGTTGTTAGAACGAGTACAGAGAAGGGCAACAAGACTGGTGGGGGGAACAAAGGGGTGCTCTTATGAAGAAAGGCTTAAATTTTGTGAATTGCAGCTTCTAGGCACCTGTGAGGTGATCTGATTGAGGTGTATAAGGCCTTGAATTGATTAAGCAGGCTCACTGTTGATGGGATTAGCATTAGCATTAGTAGAGGCATTTGATGCAAGAAAGCAAGCTTATGCAGCATCAGCCAAAAAAAAAAAAAAAAAAAAAAAAACCCACTTCCACTTCACCCCTCTGTTTGTTCAAAATACCTGTCCAGCTGAGCCTTAAACTTATTTAGGCTATCAACCTCCACCACAAGGGATGGAAGTCTGTTCCCACCAACGAACCACCGCTGGCTAAAGGCAAATTTCCGCACGTCTACCCTACATCTGTCTTTCCTCAATTTGAATTTATGCCCTCTCAGGTGATTTTTCTGAGCTAGAGGAAGAATCCCATCAGCATTGAGCATGCTTAAACCATTCAAGGCTTTATACACCTCTATCAGATCACCTCACTGGTGCCTAGTCTCCAGACACTGTAATTTGCAAAACTTAAGCCTTTCTTCGTAAGAGCACCCCTTTGTTCCATTCACTAATCTTGTTGCCCTTCTCTGTACTCGTTCCAGCAGCTCTACATCCTTCTTGAAATGAGGCCTCCAGACCTGTATACAGTACTCTAGGTGTGGCCTGACCATTGCCTTATACAATGGAATAATCACCTCCTTATCCCTGCTGGAAAAATTCCTGTATATCATTGACAATACTCCATGAGCTACTCTTGCAGCCCGTCTGCACTGCTCAGAGAACTTCATATCTGCCTGCACAACCACCCCCAAGTCCCTTTCATTCTCTGCCACTGTCAGTGTAGTACCACAGAGTTGATACGTTGCTCTGGGGTTGCTGTTTCCTATGTGTAGTACTTTACATTTGTCAATGTTAAACTTCATTTGCCACCTCTCAGCCCATCTGCTCAACCTTTCCAGATCCTGTTGCAGCAGCATAGTGTCAGTAGTGTCCTTGACAACCCTGCCAACCTTTGTATCATCTGCAAACTTGGACATTAAGCTCGATATACCATCATCAATATCATTTATAAATACAGAAAACAATAATGGACCCAACACTGAGCCCTGAGGGACTCCACTAATAACATTAGTCCACGATGAGGAGTGTCCATTGATTACCACTCTCTGTCTTCTCCCCCTCAACCACCCCTTTATCCATAGCAGCAATTTGCCTCCAATGTCACACTGCTCCAATTTGTGTAGCAGTCTTCCATGTGCAACAGTATCAAAAGCCTTTCTAAGATCCAAGTATATAATATCAAAGTTATTCCCTGCATCCAGTTCTTTTGTGACTGCATCATAGTATCCAATCAAGTTGGTCAGGCAAGACTTCCCCTTAACAAAACCATGCTGTGTCTGAGCTATAACTGAAGTCTTGTCTAAATGATCCTGCAGTGCTTCTTTAACCAGTGCCTCCATTAATTTTCCTGGAACAGAAGTTAAGCTCACAGGTCTATAATTACTTGTGTCAGCCTTTGATCCTCCTTTGTGAATTGGGGTCACATTTGCACATTTCCAGTCTATGGATACCTCCCCTGAGTCCAAGGAAGCTCTCATAATTATGGCTAAGGATTTGCTTACTTCCTTTGCTGCCTCCTTTAATATAACTGGATAGATCCCAGCCACCCCGGGTGCCTTTCTTGTGTTTATCTTCAACAGTTTCTCCTCCACTTTACTCCCAGTTATTTCAAGATTCTGTAGCTTACTGCTAGAGTTGAATACACCTCTGGCATTCCCCTTGCTGAATAACTCCTCATGTGTGAATGTCGATACAAAATATTCATTTAGTTTGTTAGCTACCTGAGCAGGATCATCAACAGTTGACTCATCAATATCAAGTGGACCAATCTGATTCATCCCCTTCCTTTTAGAGTTTACATAAGTAAAGAACTCTTTGCTGTTTTTCTTTGCATCCCTTGCCAAGGATTTCTCGTAATCTGCCTTCGCCTGCCTAACCTCCTTTGTAACTTGGTTGCATATCAACTTGTATCTATCATAGGCTTCTGTGTCATGTGTTAATTTGTAAGTATCCCATGCATTTTTCTTCATGTTGCTCAGATTACAAACCTGAGGGGACATAATCTGAAATTGAGGAAAGACAGTTGTCGAATATATGTGTGGAAATTTGCCTTTAGCCATCGGGTAGTTGATTGCTGGAAGAAACTTCCATCTGTTATTGTGAAAGTTGATAGCTTAAGTAAATTCAAGGAAGAAGTGGACAAACTTTTGGAGCGAATGGATCGGTGAAATGGGAAGGGTTTTTTTTTTTTTTTTGTCTGATGCTGTATAAACTTGCTTTATTGCGTTATATGCCTATGGATCCCAAAGGTTGTCAAAACGAGACTTATGGATTGCATGGCAGATGTTGATATCATAATCTATTTATTCCTAGACTCTTGCCAGTATGCCTGTGATAATTGTTGCCATCACCTCATTGCTCCTGTGCTTCAGTTTAGGATTGTCTGTTGACAGCACAAACGACTGGAAGATGAAATCACAGGAATCTTTGCAAAGTTCAGGCATAAGTTAGTAATTCAATGTGTCCAGGTATTGGATTGTCTTTTCCATAAAAATGAAGAGGTTGTATATATATATATATATATATATATTTTTATATGTGAAGTGGCACAAAACATGTTTATTTTTGGGAGTATACCATTCATGCTCAAAGACTTAGTAATCGTTTTCAGCATCTTGTATCTGAATTTTGTGGCGGTTGGTTTCCCATTTAAGTGAGAAGTGACCTTCTGTTGAAACAAGCTGTGCTCACACCATCCTTTTCAAAGAATTTGTATCCCTTGCTTTTGTCATTTGGTTTTACCGACTAACTTATATGCATTTCAAAAGCAAATGCCTCTGGAGAACACACACTAGACTTCTTTGAGGAATATTCAGCTCCTGGCTACATCCATCAATGGACTTCTGTAGGCTTTGTTGTAAGACTTTTCTTATGTTTTTATTGTCAGGGACAAATTAGATTCTTCCCTTTGCAAGGTCAGATTTTCTTTTGAATTTTTTGTAAATTGATTTGCTGGGTGAATTTGTTTTTTTTTTTTTTCAGCATATATGAAAGTCATATTTCACACTAGTCACAGAATGCTTTTTCTCACAGAGAATATGTTTAAAAAATATAACAGTTTATCTGTCATTTGGTATTTGAACATTTACTGTTATATTATGATATTATTATGAACACTATCACATATTATGATAGTTCAAACACTATCACATATTATGATAGTGTTTGAACATTTGAAAGTGTTTTCTAACCTAACGTGTGTGTGCTGTTTTCCTTATTTCAGCAATCTAAGTGGCATTATCTGCTGCTTGACGGATATAATTGAACGCCAGTTACAAGAACATCTCTCAAGGAATAAGAATGCAGACTTCTTTTCAATAAGGTAATAAAACTTTGTTTATTATAAATTAGATTCTTATGGAACAAACATTAGTTTTTGACTGGTATTTCTCAGGATTCTTCCACATCTAGTCATAAAATTTCTTTGTCCTACATCTAGTCATAAAATTCAGTTCAACTGAATTTTATGACTAGATGAAATAGCTGTCTTGACATGATTGAATTTGTGATGCAGTGTGCAGGTTGCGTTATACATTCAAACATTCAAAATTCACACACTGAGTCATCCAGATAATAGCTTATTGTCTAGTAAGGTACACAAAAGACTGACATTTTCACAATTAGAATTAGCAAAATTGAGAGAAAAAATTATTTGTTTTTGTTCAATTACTGTTACTACCCAAAATTCTGCAATGATGATTTCAAAAAAAAAATGTGTTTTTTATTCTATCATATCAGGATTTTTCTTTAATTAAAAAAAACGTGAAGATAGTTTTCCTACAATTGGTTATATTTATTATTCTGGCATTTTTCCCTACAATTGGTTATATTTATTATTCTGGCATTTTTCCTACAATTGGTTATATTTATTATTCTGGCATTATGAGCTGGCTAAAAAATGAAACCATATGATCTTTCATGCCAGAAAAAATATATTTTTAATTTGATTAAAAATTTATTGAATGAGTAGTGCCAGATGTTATATTATCTTAATGTTTAACATGGCCATAAATATTGTAGTCCTTCTTCACCAAATCGCAGTGCATATTGATGCATTTATCACATTGGGAATGTCATCAGAACTCCCTTCTGTGAGACAGAGGCAGCCATCAGCCATACCTCTCAATGAAATTAGCATTAGCGTCAGCATATGATGCAAGAAAGCATGCTTATACAGCATCAGGAAAAAAAAAAAAAAAAAAATCTCATTTCATCCATCCATTTGCTCCAAAAGTTTTTTAGTTCTTGAATTTATTTAAGCTATCAACTTCCACAACGACAGAAGGTAGTTTGCTCCAACAATCAACCACCTGCTGGCAAAAGGAAAATTTTGGCACATCTATTCTGCGGTGCCTCTGTAGCCAGGTGGCCAGGAGCAGCAGTGTGTAAAACATGCTTCTTGATTAGACTGGGGTTCGAGCCTGTGACCAAATACAGAGGATGCGGAAAGGTCAGGGAATGACCACTGCATATCCCCGGAGCAGTATGGCCTTAGTTGCTAATACTCCTAAAAACCAAACAACAACAACATTCTTTTGGTGAGTGCCCAAGTTTCACTTCCATAAGTCATGGTGGGGAGTATACATTGGTTCATTATTTTACGTTTCAGACAAACTGGGATATTGCTCCTCAGTATGTGACTATATTTCCTGAATGCTATCCATACAAAATTTATTCTTCTCTTGACTTCCAGCCATTTATCATTATTACAGCTAATGACTTGTCCCAGATAAGTATATGAATCAACCTTTTCAATTACTGCTCCTTCAATGATTATATCCCTTTCTGTGGCATACTTGTTCATCATTACTTTTGTTTTAGCCATATTCATCTTTAGTCCAAAATCCTTACTAACTGTGCATAACTGATTAAGATTTTCCTCTAATTCTTTGGGATCATATCTTATGATCACAATGCCATCTGCAAATCATAAATGGTTTATGTACTCTCCATTCACACTGACTCCTTTCTGTGACTAGTCTAATCTTCTGAAAGCTTCCTCAAGGGCAGCAGTAAACAACTTTGGAGATATTGTGTCTCCTTGTCGAACTCCTTTCTCAATTTTAAATTTGCTACTGTCTTTGTCTAGTCTAATAAAGGAGGTAGCATTCTCATATATTTTCTTTAAAATCATAATATATGGGGTATCCATGCCTTGTCTTTCCAGTGCCCGAAACATTGCCTTATGCTGTATAGAGTCAAATGCCTTTTCATAGTCCACAAATGCCAGGCATAATGGTGTTTTATATTCGTTTGCTTTCTCCATTAGCTGTGATATTACATGAGGTGATTCATAGTTGAGAATCCTGTCCTAAAGCCAGCTTGCTCCTTCGGGTGATTCTCATCAAGTATACTTTCTAATCTGTTTGTAAACTTTTGTGAACAACTTGTAGATAAAATAAAATTTTATTTTATTAATATATAAATAAATAAATATATAAATAAATAAATAAAATAAATCTTCGCTCTACAGTTTTTCCATGCCAATGGCATATGTAATAATTTTATTTTATTTTTATTTTTATATTAATTATCGGTTACGTACTAGGCATTATGCGGAGGAGGTGCATTTTGCTGCTTCTAATGATAGCTTTATATTTATTTTTCATTTCATTCTAACTTTTAAAGCCATTATTCAAATATAAATCAGGTGGTAGTAGTGGGTTTGATGTGCTAAAGCTGCTCCTATACTGCCATTCATATTTTATTTTATTTTTTTCTGTCTATATAGACTGGTTAAGCTTACATTATGTCGGTGGTGTGGCTCTGCTCTAGAGTTGTTGTTGTTGTTATTTGGTTTTTAGGAGCATTAGCAACTAAGGCCATATTGCTCCAGGGATATGCGGTGGTTGTTCCCTGACCTTTCCGCGTCCTCCGTATTTGGTGGTCATGGGCTCGAACCCCAGTCCAGTCTAATCAAGAAGCATGTGCTACGCACTGCTGCTTCTGCCCACCTGACTACTGAGGTGCTCTTGCTCTGGAGTGCTGGTCTGTTCTGTTGTTTATTTCTTGCTGCATAAGGACCACTGCTATGCAAATCCTCTGCATTTGTGGATCGATTGGGGGATGGAGGGGTGGTTCGGTTCACCTTTGCAACAATTTTTTCTAGCGATTGAAATGCAGCGATTCCAAGACCATTATTGGCCTCGTGGTTCTTCGTCGATATGGGGCATAATGGTCAGTCTAATATTTTGTTACTTTGTTTTATTTTAATAGTTCGTTTTAGTCCCGTTTTGGTGATATTTCACGTCTCTCGGAACTGGTACCTTACAAGGGGGGTGCTGCTATATTATATAATTGGCTTTATATTTTAAATTTAAAATGGATTTGTTATTAATTGGGTTTAATTGAACTTCTAAATTATTTCGGCTACAGTTTCAGTCTTGTTACCTTTACTTTTCCCCTCCCTGTTGATTTAATTTTTACGTTAATTTTTCGCTGTACAGTTTTGCCATGCCACTGGCATATGTAATAATTTTATTTTATTTTTACAACTAGGTCGCGATTAATGCGTGTTTGAATAATGCGATATTCGATTTAGTGCGAATTGTATAACGATACTAGGTCTCATTTAATGCGAACCACAATTCAGTTAATGCGAGGCTATTATCGTATTAGCCGATTTGCCTCGATTAGTCCCACATTAGATGCTGCTACACTTGTTTATCTTCACGTGCGCATGTGCTACTGCCTGTTGTGTAATATATGTTAGTTTTTGTGATTTGTTTTAATTGTTTTAAGAAGTGCCCTTAACAAAATGGACAAAAGGAAGATTCCTTTGGATAAAACCACTACAAGTGCAAAAAAGAAGAGGGTTGTTATTAGATTAGAGCAAAAAATCTATGTGATTGAATCGACATGAACGCGGTCATAGCAACTCTAAAATAGGACGACATGTTGGAATGCCTGAATCTACAGTACGGAATATTATAAAACACGCGGGGGAAATAAAAGAAAAATGTAAAGTTGCATCAGCTTTTTGTGGTTTGCAAACATCTACAAGGAATTGAAGTATTACTGTGATAGAAATGGAGTGTCTTTGAACTGTATGGATTGAGGATTGCAACCAAAAATGCATTCCCCTTATCAGAGCAGCCATTCAGACAAAAGCTTTAAATTTGTTTAAGAGAGTAGAAGAAACATTTAGTGCAAGTGCAGGTTGGTGTGATCGATTTAAAAATAGAGTTTAGCTGCATAATGTTAAAATTATCATCGCATTTGAATATCCTGATATTTTAAAAAAAAATAATCGGAGATGATGGATACACTGATCAACAAATATTTAATGTGGATGAAACTGGTTTATTCTGGAAAGGATGCCTTCCAGAACTTACATTTCTAAGAAAGAAAAAACTCAACCTGTATTTATAGTGTCTAAAGATTGCCTAACACTTTTATTGGGAGGCAATGCTCAAGGCGATTTTAAATTGAAACCTATGCTTGTTTATCGGTCTCCAAATCCTCGCGATCTAAAATGCTATAACTACAGATCACTTCCAGTTATTTGGCAATCAAATAAGAAAGCATGGGTAACCCAAGCTGTGTTTTCACCGACTGGTTTTCAAGCTATTTTTTCCCAGCTGTTGAAAAATATTGCAAGAAAAGCAACATTGCATTTAAAGTTCTACTAATTTTGGATAATGCTCCAGGTCATCCAATTACACTCGGTTCATTTTGTGAAAATGTAAAAATAATTTTTTTGCCGCCAAACACTACACCTTTGTTGCAGCCCATGGATCAAGGGACCATCGCAACATTTAAAGCTTACTACATAAGAAAAACATTTGAATAGGCAATTGCTAAAACTACAGGAGACGATGCAATTTCCTTAACAGAGTTCTGGAACAATTATAACTTCAGACATGCAATAGAAAATATTCAGCATGCTTGGCTACAAATAACTGGAAAGAACGTGTGGAAACGGCTACAAATAACTGGAAACAGCACATTTTGCCTCATTGTGCAAATAGTAGTGGTTTCAAAGAAACTGTTATAGAAGAAATAACAAATATTGAAAGAGAACTTGATTTGATGAATTAGAAAATGGCAATGTTCAGGAACTGCTCAGTTTACACTCGGAAGAATTGACTGATGATCTCCTACTTTTAGATCAACAAAGAGCATTTGAAGAAGCTGACATTGATGCCGAAGAACGAGCTAATGTGAAAGTGAAGGAGTTCACTTTCAAGAAATCCGAAGATATTTTTTGAGATGTAGAAGTCGTGAAGCAAAAAATTATGGATGCTTACCTTAACCTCGATCGAAGCATGCAAATTCGCTGAGATGTGGATAAAGCACTCTGCATCTACCAGCATATGTACGAAGATTCAGTCTACGCTGCTAAAATATTTCAAAAAACAAAGTTGTTTTCGTCAGTGTAAGCTTACCTTTAGGAATCATATTTAGAATTTTTTTTGTTTTTATTTTGCTTTCTATAATTAGAGTACTATATGACTTTGTTAATAATAAATTTAAATTAAGTATATTCTTTTTATCATTTACTGTAATATTTCATTAATAAACATATAAAATCTTATGTTTAAAATTTTTCATTACCTATTTTCATCGAGCTGGAACCAATTACCATATTTTACACATAATTATAACTTCGAATAGTGCGAATTTGAATAATGCGACTACTTCATGGAATTCATTAGTCACACTAATGGCGACCTAGCTGTGTTTTTATATTAATTATTGGTTATATATATATATATATATATATATATATATATATACAGTGCTTTTTTTGAGATGGTACGCAATCGTGCGGTGTACCTGCACCTTTATTAACAGTGACGTGTGACATTTGGATGCAGTGCACTTCAAAATTTGTAATATTCCGTAAATTTTTTTTCACGTTTACTCACTATTCAAATAGGTTTAAAATTATTTAACTAAATTTGCATTTTTCACTGCCTATTGTTAAGATATTTTCTACATAAAACTGTATAACTATTTTCATAATTCTAAATTACTCGGTTGGACCTCTGTTTAACGAAATCCTTTTATAGCGAATTATTTTGAATTCCCCTTGGAAGTAACGTTTAAAATAGTTTCCGTTGAGCGAAGAAAACTTTCGTATAGCTAACGGATTAGGAGAGAATTAACTCGGTATGCACTGTTCGCATTTCTGGCCTTCAGGCAATTTAGGCAATTAGTGCTGCTGCGCGAATTAAGAGAGCTAAAGTGATTACCATTATGCAACTTAGTGGTACCTGGTAAAACCTATCCGACCACCTGTCCCACATACGGAGAATTCGCGCTAGTCAACAGTGAGCAGATCAAGGGGTATTCCCAATGGGCTCTGGTCCACCTTCTACTGCAGTGGTGTTCAAGCATTTCCCGTACTGGGGCCATATTCAAAAAAAATTCTAAGTTAGATTTCTTTATGCTGATGTAGTTGATTTTCCAGGCGGGCCGTAGGTTGGACACCGCTGTGAACGCTGTGAATCAATTGTAAGTGCCCCGTTCGAGAATTAGGAGAGAGCAATTTTCTTTTACCTCGAAAAATAATCATGTTTTTTTTTGCAGATGTGTGTTATCGACATTTTTCCGTAAATTTTCCCTATCTCTGTTTACATGATCACAGTACTTGAATATCTGAATGACACTAACATTTTGGACAGTTTCAAAAAAAAAAAAAAAAAATTCAAATTTAGGAATTAATGACAACATCGATGACGAGCGAAGGAAAATGAGGACAACAAAGGTTTAAACCTTCTAAACAAGAATTGTTGCCATTTGATGAAAATGAAGTTAGAAAATTGTCAATTAGGTTACAGTTAAATGAACAAGATACAATTCATGGATTTTGGGAATACCTAATTGCATTTGATGGACGCTTTGAGTATGATACCAATTTCATCGAGTCAATGTGAACGAGGATTTTCACAAATGAATCTTATCGCCAGCCCAACAAGATGGTAGATGACTTTCATCAACCGGTGAAATACCACCACTCTGCTTATTGGAGGCTTGAAGTGGTGAAACCCATGTTTAGACTCTAGAGCAAAGTTTCCGGCATCCCCCTCGCCCCATACTTCTCCTTCAACCCATGCACGGTACTAAGTACAATAGGTTTTGATACCTTTCATGTTTGGGGTTTTCATAAAAAAAAAAAAAAAAAAAAAGCTTCGTTGATGACAAAAATAGTTTCTTCACTATTGTTTCTTAAAATATTGCAGGCCCCAGCTGACCCGTTTTGATCCAGCAAAATATGTCGATTCGTGGCTGCTTCGGAAACATCATTCAGCAACTGATACACAAAGAGGAAGAATAAAAATTTGGAATATTCTTCAAAAACTTTATGAAATTAATTTTATTTATGTTATTTATTTTTACTTATTATTTTTAGGGTCCGTATCTAACAAAAGACTCTTATAATGTCACTCGGTTGTCTGTCTGTCTGTCCGTCCATCTGTTGCAGCATTGTATCTCTGGAACCACTCAACCCATTGACTCGAAATTTTGCATGTTTTTGTACATCATGTGGGCCAACATAATGCCATACTGATCGTTGACAAAAATTTGTCTGAGAAATGGAGGGGTAAAATGTGGGGGGGGACAAAAATGTCGACAACCTATAGCTTATTATACACCGTTGGAAAGAGCTCAATGAGTACGTTTAAAATATTTTTAAAATTAAAAATGGCAGCACCAGACAGGAAAATGTGAGTAATTTTTGTGCCTCCCCTATTTCCGTCGCTAATGGAGCTAAAAATTTAAAAATCACATTAGTTATGCGTTATTCGATGCTTATCAAGGGAAAACTATTCCAATTGAAATCAATCATTTACTTTTTATGTTAAAATTAAAAAAAAATTAAAAAATTATTGCACTTCAATAGTGAGCTCCTTTGTACTAAGTAACTCTCCTTTTGGTGACAAAAAGGTTGCTAAATAGTTAGTTAATAATTCTGTAAAGGTCATTTATAAATTTTGAGACGAAATGTATTTTTTTAAAAATTTTCAAAGTCGGAGTTGTCCTGACAAGGAGCTACTCAGAGCCAGTGTTGAGGCGCCGGTGGTGGGTAGCACCTGTGCGGAGCCTTGCGTGGCCCTCACCTGCCAGTCACTTCTCCCCCAAGAGTTTAATCACTTCTCCAGGAAGAAGTCGGAGTCGCTTCTCCCACCATTGTCATTCACAACAACTGGAAACACTCTAATAGACAACATTTTCATTAGTTCCTTGGTTTTAGGCCAAGCCGGGGTACCGGAAACTTTTTTTCAGTTACCATAAAGCTCTCTATTTGAGATACTACACTAAGGACCATTCGTGACTATGGACCCTTTCATCTGGAGTGCCCGGCACTCAGTAGTTGACCGATTTATTTACTTATTTTACTCACATTTAATTATTCTTTTATATACTTGAATAATAAATTTATGCTTAATAAACTGTGTTAATATACTAAATTTGTTGTTCTTAATCCAAAAACATTACTAATAAAGTAACAATATCAGGAAAAAAATTTTTTCAGAGTACTTTTCATATCCTTTTTAATTTTAAATTTTTCCTCATAGCAAAGAATGAGTACCGGCACCTATTTTTTACAAAAAAAAGCACTGTGTATATATATATATATATATATATATATATATATATATATACACATACATACAGAGGCTATACCCACTTATTGCCGTTTCCTCCTATGATTTAGGCGGCTGGCCCTAGAAAAAGGCACAGAGATAACAGGATGAACAGCACTAAGTTATTCTTATTAATATTTTTATTCTTATATATTTTTATTTTATTAATTCTTGCTATTATCTCAGCTCCCTTATTGGTTCACTGTGATAGCGATCACTGTTCCGTTTGCTCTTTGTTCGCCATAATTAGTGTTACTAGTAAAGTAATGTTAGCACTTTGCCCTTTAATGACTACTAACTTATGCGCCTCCGTAGCCAGGTGGGAAGGAGCAGCAGTGCATAGCACACGCTTCTTGATTAGACCGGGGTTCGAGCCCGTCGCCACCAAATATGAAGGATGCGGAAAGGTCAGGGAATGACCACCGCATATCCCGGAGCAATATGGCCTTAGTTGCTAATGCTCCTAAAAACCAAAAAACAACAAAAACAACTACTAACTTATGTAGCCATTATGGTCGTTGGGTACTTTCTGCATATAGCAGTGTCCCAGGTCCATAATAATTATTCTTTTTATTAATAACATCTTAAACTGTTACTTCCTGTAATACACACACACACACACACACACACACACACACACACACACACACACACACACACACACACACACACACACACACATGTATATATATATTTATATAAATAAATAATGTGTGGTTTGTAAAATAAAGTGTCTGTGAAAATGGAAATGAAAAGTACACACGGTGCCTGAACTAAGAGAAGTTTAAGGGATAGTCGAAAGTGGAAGTGAAGTAGTGGTTAAACAGGTGAAAGAATTTGAAAAACCTAGTACAAAAAATGAACTGGGACTGAGGAAGCAAAAAAAAAAAAAAAAAAAATTGTATAAAAATGTAAAATAATAAATAACAAAGAAATAAATAAGTAAATAACACTGTATTCAGCTATGGGAGGGGATTTTTAGCAAGAGGTCGAATCAGGGGATGGAAAATATGCAAATATACGCGCTTCACGTACATTGTATTATATTTCACATTACACTTTCGTAAATTTGTATTTATTTTAATTTACATTATTAACTTTATTTTTACACTGTGTAGGGACTACTTCGTCTACTAGTATTACAATAAAGGCCGCATTTTTGCTCCCCCTTTTTTCTAATACTACAGAAACGCAGTGCCTGATACATGGTTATGAGTAGCCCCCTGATAGATTTCGAGGCTGTGTATCATATTTTCATCTGCTATATTCAGATTTTGCATATTTGCATCCCCTGATTCGACCACTTGCTAAAATTGCTCTCCCATTTATTACTTATTTATTTCTTTGTTATTTTTCATTTTTATTTTTGTACAATTTTTTTTTTTGTTTGTTTGTTTACTTCCTCAGTCCCAGTTCATTTTTGTACTAGGTTTTACAAATTCTTTCCCCTGTTTAACCATTACTTCACTTCCACTTTTGACTATCCCTTAAACTTTCGTTCAAATCTTGCAGCCATTGTTTTTGTATAGAGTGGTAGGGAATTCAAATTTTTAATTGTGGTAACTAGGTAGCTCTAACGTAAAATTATATAGCATAATACGCATCACTGCATTTCAGATTCTATTAGATAGTGTAGTATTGACAATTAATTAATTAAATTTATTGATCTTATTAATTTAAAATATCATGCCCCAGACTAGAGCAGCAAAGCAATGGGCACAAAGTGGCAGGAGTGCTGTGACTCAGGGGAAAACTGAGGGGGCCAATTCTCCAACGCATCACAGCCTAAAAAAATGTGCAACTTGTGAAATGTTTACCGAACTCTCTGGAACAGAATATGCTCTAGCCAAGGAGGATGTCTTTGTGTGTGCCAGGTGCAGTGTCTAGAAATTAGGTGTCAACTTAGCATTCTAATGGGTGTCTATGAGAACTTGAGGTGTAGGGTAGATGCCCTCGAAGAAATTAATACGAGGGGCCCGTCAAGCTCTCATCTGCCCAACTCAACGCCAGAGCTCAATTCTGGGCATCAGGCAACACAGCGGCAATCTCCAAGGCAGAATACGCTGGTCCCACAGGAGTTAGTTATTGTTGGTGACTCTATTGTCAGGGAGATTGGAAATATATTGTGTAAATAGGATAGATGGAATAAGACCAGGGTATGTCTGCCAGGGGCAAAAGTTGATGACGTTGTAAAACATATATCTTTTAAAGGCACAAAGGTGATATTGTTGTACATGTTGGCACCAATGACATTAAGAGTAGATCTGCAGATTTACTTAACAAGTACAGGTCAATGTTGCAAAAAAGTCATGAGTTAGGGTTAAATTTGAAAGTGTCCGCAATTCCGGCAAGACATGATAGGAGGAAGTACATGATGAGAGCCTTGTCAATCAATTTAGCCCTGGCGGAAATGTGCAAGGCTCAAGAGGTAGAATTTTTTTCAGCCTGGTCTATGCTTGTTAACAGGAGAGACTGCTTCTATAGGGATGGTATACACCTAAATAGAAAGGGTTCAAGAATATTTACTGATGCTATCGAGGCAGTGTTAAGTGGGTCGGAAAACTGCTAGCTTGGGGGAATTCACAGACTAAAAGGTTAAAAGTAGCTGCAGGCAGAGGTGAAGGTGATTCTTGCACTACTTCTATTAGAATAAGCAGCAGCCTGGAGCGAGGGGTGCTGGGGGTTTCAGGGACTGATGGCAGTCATCGTGAAACAGGTGGGTATATGGGATGTGTTAGGGTAACTAAGAATAAGAATAGGTGCACGTATACTTGCATGTATACCAATGCTAGAAGTATAGTAAATAAAATTGATAAATGTGAAGTGTTGCTCAAGACATCAAAGATGGATATTGTTGGGATATCAGAGACGTGGTGTCACACAGATATTAAGAATGCAGAATTGGAATTTTGGGAGTACAATGTGTACAGAAAGGATAGACAGGATAGGAAGGTAGGAGGTGTTATACTGTTAATTAAGAAAAACATAAAATCAAAAGAAGTGCATTCAGTTGATATAGATGAACAGTGCACTTTTGAGTCAGTTTGATGTGACATAAGCACTGCAAAGGCAAAAATAAGAGTAGGAGTGTGTTATAGGACTAATGAGTACAATGAACAATTGTACAGAGAAATAGTGGGCTAGTAAATCAGAATGTCTTATAATGGGGGATTTTAACTTCCCAGATATTGACTGGAACTTGTGGATTGGTCACTCGCACGATAGTAAGACTTTTGTGGATTTATTGGATGATTGTTTTCTGCAACAGCATGTTCGAGAGGCAACCAGAGAGGGTAATATTCTTGATCTGGTTATCAGCAGTGATCATTCGTGTATTAAGAATTTGCAGATAAAGGAACCACTAGGTGGCAGTAACCATAGTGTTCTGATGTGGGATTTACTTAAAGATATAATTACCATCAGGGGTAAAGGAAAGGGTTTTTGCTTCTGTAAAGGTGAGTACAGTGGTCTCAGACAGTTTTTAAATTCTGTATAGGGGATCAACTGATGATGTTCCAAACAGCAAATTCTAAGTGGGAAGCATTCAAGGGATTAATTGTGGAAGCTACTAAGAGTTTCATACCTATTAAGAAATATTGTTCAAGGTTTAGGCCTAAATGGTTATCAAATGAACTAATGAGACTCGTGACAGAGAAGAAAAATGCATGGGATGCATATAAATTATCAGGCGACACAGAAGCCTGTGGCAGATATAAGCTAGTCTGTAATCAAGTCACAACAGAGGTTAGGTAGGCGAAGGCAGATTACGAGAAATCTTTGGCAAACGATGCTAAGAAAAACAGCAAGGATTTCTTTACTATTATAAACTCTAAAAGAAATGGAATGAATCTGATTGGTCCACTTGATGTCAATGATTCGACTGCTGATGATCATGCTCAGATAGCAAACAAACTGAATGAGCATTTTGCATCTACATTCACACATGATGAGTTATCAAGGTTTGAAAATGCCAGAAGGTTATCAAATTGTAGCAGGGTGCTTAATGATTTTGTAATAACTGAGAGCAAAGTGGAAGAGAAATTGTTGAAGTTAAACATTAAAAGGCACCTCGGGTGGATGAGATCTATCCAGTTATATTAAAGGAGGCGGCAAAGGAAGTAAACAAACCCTTAGCCATAATTATGAGAGCATCCTTGAACTCAGGGGAGGTCCCCATGGACTGGAGACATGCAAATGTATCCCCAATTCACAAAGGGGGATCAAAGGGTGACACGAGTAATTACAGACCAGTTAGTTTAACTCCTCTTCCGTGTAAAATAATGGAGTCACTGGTTAAAGATGCATTGCAGGATCATCTAGACAAGACTGCAGCAATAATTCAGACACAGCATGGGTTTGTTAAGGGAAAGTCTTGTCTGACAAATCTGATTGGTTATTAAGATTTAGTTACAAAGGAACTGGATGCAAAAAATAATTTTGATATATACTTGGATTTCAGGAAAGCTTTTGACACTGTTGCGCATTGAAGACCACTGTATAAATTGGAGCAGAATGGTAGTAAGGTTAAATTGCTACAGTGGATAAAAGGATGGTTGAATGGAAGAAGACAGAGGGTGGTAATCAATGGGTGCTGCTCTTCGTGGACTAATGTTATTGGTGGAGTCCCACAGGGTTCGGTGTTGGATCCACCTGTGGCTTACATCTTTTGTATATTTATCAATGATATTGATGAAGGTATACCAGGCTTAGTGTCGAAGTTTGCAGATGATACAAAGGTTGGCAGGGTTGTTAATGACAGTAATGGCAATGTGCTACTGCCACAGGATCTAGAAAATTTGGGAAGATGGGCTGAGAAGTGGCAACTGAAGTTTAACCTTGACAAATGGAAAGTACTGCATAGGGGTAGATGTAACCCCAGAGAAACGTACGAACTGTGTGGTACTGCACTTAAGGTGATAGAAAATGAAAAAGACCTGGGAGTAATTGTGCAGTCAGATTTGAAGTTTTCTGAGCAATGCAGACAGGCTGCCAGGGCAGGTCATGGGGTTTTGTCAGTGATATATAGGGATTTTGCTAGCGGGGAAGAGGAGGTGATTGTTCCTCTGTATAAGGTAATGGTCAGGCCACTGGTTGAGTACTGCGTACAGGTCTGGAGGCATCATTTTAGGAAGGATGTAGATTTGCTTGAGCGTGTACAGAGAAGAGCAACACGATTGGTGAGGGGAATGAAGGGATCCTCTTACCAAGAGAGGCTCAAGTTCCGAAAATTGCAGTGGCTGGAGACTAGGTACTTGCGTGGTGATCTGATTGACGTGTATAAGGCCTTGAATGGGTTGTGCACGCTGAATTCTGATGGGATTCTTCCACTTGTTCAGATTACGAACCCAAGGGGGCATAAATTCAAATTAAGGAAAGACACATGTAGAATAGATGTGTGGAAATTTGCCTTTAGCCATCGGGTGGTTAATTGCTTGAGCAAACTTCCATCTGTCATTGTGGAAGTTGATAGGTTAAATAGTTCAGTTTGTCCAGTTCTTTCTTAAATAAATTTAAGAAGGAACCGGACAAACATTTAGAGAGAATGGTTGTGTGAAAATTTTTTTTTTGGCTGATCCTGCATAAGCTCATACACTTGCTTTCTTGCATCACATGCCGCTACTACTACTACTTCTTTTAGTTCAGGCACCGTGTATACGTTTCATTTCCATTTTCACAGACTATTTATTTTACAATCCACACATTATTTATATCCTTTTGCTTTCTTTACTGCTGCACTGCACGTTTTGTAACATTACAATAACTTTTGTTTTTGTAATGCTCTAAGACATACAATAACTTTTGTTATTTTCCTTTTTCTGCTTATTTTGCTTCTTGCAAATATATATGCATATATATATATATATATATATATATATGCATATATTTCTGCATGCGTGCATGTATGAACACTGGGTTTTCTAAAAAGAAAATTCAAAGTTTTATATTTAAAACAACTCAACTTTATTCTTATTTTTACATAAATATATAATAACTTTATCATTAATTTGCTATACATAGAAGGAATAATTTGACTAGTTCTTAAAGGTCCATTTCATGGGCCCCCCTGTAACTGGTCTACAGATCCTCAGGGATCCTCGGACCCCAGTTTGGGAAATGCTGCTTTAGTGGATCCAATGAAAATTTTTCTTCTTCCTCTTCACATTAAATTTGGTCTAATAAAGAGTTCTGTAAAAGCAATGGGTAAGATGAATTTGAGAAGATTTTGTTACTAAGTGAGAAATTTCCAAAGGTCAGTGAAGCAAAAGTGAAAGAGGGAATCTTTGTGAGGTCTTAAATTCAGAGAGCTTCTGCAAGATGAAAACTTCTAAAAATGCCTCATTGTATTAGAACTAAAAACATGGCAGGCTTTCAAATGGCTGTGTATAAAGTTTTTGGGTAATTACAGGTATCCCACATACAGAGACAGAGTTCAGAAACTGCTCATTGCATACAAAGAATGAGATGTATATTGCTGAAACTTAATTCCTTGCATTTGCATTTAGACTTCTTTTGCGAAAACTTTGGTGAGTTACTAGCAGGGCGAACTGTTGAAGTTTCTGGAACAAATGAATGTTGGCAGACTACTGCTGGATGTTGCACATTTTTGTACATGTTTGAAATTGAAATTGTACATATCTTTTTTTTTATACAGTAGTGTATTGTGTTATTTTAATTATGTGTATTGAGTTTAAACTATAAAAGTGGTAAAAATGTAATTGTAGTTGCATTACAAAAACTACATGTGCTAGGGAAAACCAAGGTCATATTTTAAATCAGCATGAAACTGATTTAGGAAAGTATGTTTACATCTTTGATGAAAGAAAAAGATTCATTTTGTTGACTAGTGTTATTACGTGTACCACATCGAGTTGATAATATTATACTTTCTTCTTTCTGAATAAAGGACATCCACTAACATTCTTTGTTTTGATTTTGGCTTCTTTTCAGGCATTGTTTCAGGTAATGTTCAGAAATTATCGGTGCAGATCATCATATGAATTGTGAAATTTGATATATTTTCTTCTGTATGAAGAAAATATATCAAATTATAACTTAAACAAGTATATAACAAGATAACTTAAACATGTGTAAAAAGTATGAACAAAAGAAAAATACTTGACTATATAAACATGTGTGTTACCAAATATTTTTATTTCCAGTTTAATATATCATGCTTCACTACAGCCTTTTTAACCAGTTATTCAATTTTACAATTAATTGTCAGCTAAGAAAAAAAAATGCTATCTAAATATCAATTGTCTTTTTAAATATGAGTAAATAGAGATTCAGTGAAATGAATGAGGAAGGTATCTTCTTATGGTAGGTGATGCAAGAACTAGAGGACACAAATGTTGAGCCTTAGGAGTTACAGAAAACTGGTTTCATGAAGTTGACCTTCAGGCATCGTGGTGTAGGCCAGTGGTTCCCAAACTATTGAGATTTACAGAACCATTCAAGAATCAAAACAGTTTGCGGACCCCTTCAAAAATCAAAAGAAGTTTGCGGACCCCTTCAAAAATCAAAACAAGTTTGTGGAGCTCCTTCAAAAAAGAAAACGTAGTATGAACACTGGGTTTTCTGAAAAGAAAATTCAAAGTTTAATATGTGAAACACCTTAACTTTATTCTTATTTTTATACAGATACATAATAAAAACTTTATTTATCATTAATTTGCTGAAATAGAACGAATAATTTGAAATATGTATACAATTATATACACTGATCTTATCGAAAATAAGTAATGTTCTCTGACGAAGTTCGTTGTGATTCTATCAGTATATTTTTTAAGAAAATGGACACATATTACTTGATACCTTCTGAACGTTTCGCTGACCTATGTACCCCCAGGATTCTGCGGACTACAGTTTGGGAAATGCTGGTGTAGGTAATTGGAATAAATTAGTTTCCTAGCTGAGGCATAAAGTTTTTTTTTTTTTTATTTTTTATGAAACCCCCAAACACGAAAGTTATCAAAACCTAGAGTACAGTCAGTCCTCGTATAGCACGATAGTTGCGTTCCTAGAAACCCTCGTGCAATGCAAAATCGTGCAATATAAACAACAGGCCCTATGGGAAAAATGGGGTTAGGTGCCGACCACCCAAGATTTAACACACATTTGTAACCAAAACATTACCAAACACAATAAATAATCGTAATAAAATACTTACGCATTTTATTACGACTATTACGTAATAAAATATTGCTAATGCTTTTACTTCTATCGTAAGCAAACTTGTTTTTTGTTTGATTTTCTATCCAAACAGATGACAGGCGTTACATCTCTTCCAATTCTTTGTGTCTTAATCTAATGGATTTTAATTACACTTTGAGTTGTTCCTGCTGTGAAAGTTGTTTTTATTTTCTCTGCATTCTTTGTAATTCTCGGCGTTGCCTCATTTAGGTCTGTAGCACGTGCAATATCACATGGTCTTTCATTTTGCTCAAAGCATTTTCCTCTATCGACAGAGGCGGACTGGCCATAAACCTTATCGGGGAAACCTCGGTGAGCCCGAGGCCGGTATGATTTTGGCCATAAACCATAGTATGAGGCCACTATAAATTTTCCCGGGTAAGAATTTTTGATCCAGTCCGCCTCTGTTTATCGATATTGCTTTTCTTTTTCTCTCTGAATCTGCAGTATCTTCACCAGGACGCTTCCTTTTCACACCTTTTAAGTATTTTACTCATTTTTAGGGAACAAAGCACAATTACAAAATGAGGAGGCACGCTTGATACACATAAACAAAGCTGCATGCGTGTAGCAACTGAATAAACAACACCGTAAAGGCTGAGATACACTATTAACATCTCACATTTTACTAAAGCACATTTCTAGGGGTTACTACCATAAAACAGTGAAAACAATTTCCAGTTGCGTTTCTGCTAGTGGAATCTGTTATAAACTGGTAGTAAACTTGATCTAATTGCATTTGCGATTATACCGATAGCTGTAATTGTGTTGGTTTTTACGTTTTATTATGGTGAAATGTGTTTCCCCATCACTGATATAAAAAACAAATACATTTTCAGAATCTTCTCTTCATTCCTATCGTGTTGCGTTCGGTTGGGGTGATTTTGCGTTCGACTTCCATTTCTTGTAAACACAAAGGCGAATCATGCATAAGCGAATTCGGTTAGTGTTATATAAGATATCGTTCCCCTATTTATAAATTGTGTATGATCGAATTCGTGTAGTGTAAACACGTGTTATACGAGGACTGACTGTACTTAGTACCGTGCATGGGTTGAAGGAGAAGTATGGGGGGAGGGGGATGCTGGCAACTTTGCTCTAGAGACTAAACATGGGTTTCACCACTTCAAGCCTCCAATAAGCAATGTGGTGGTATTTTTGCAATATATGCAATATAGTATTTGATGGGTATTTTTATTTATTATTATTTTTTTCTGTCTGATGCAGAATAAGTTTTATGTTGCATCCTTTGGTTATTGTGATACTAGTATTGAAATTAATAAAGTAAACTTTATTGCTAGGTTTATTTAAGAGTACAAACTTATCTTTTAAAAAATACTAACATGACAAATTGGCAGTGACATCTCTCTATTAATCCTTTGGGTTCAGCATTTTTTTTGCTGTCATCCTTGTCCAGTCCAGCATGGAAAAAAAAAAAAAAAAAAAAAAAGAAGAAGAAGAATACTGAGTATGAGCTCCTCAAACATTATTTTGGAGTCTAAATGAGTTATTACAATAAAAGTGATTGATAAAACATAAAAAAATGTTTCATATATTTTAAATATTTGTTATTTAATATGATTTTAGTCTATGGTATTTCTTGAAACATTCACCAGGATGCAATCCTGGTCTTCTGGATCATGTCTCACAATACCAAACTGTTTGTTTTCTTCCACTGCTAACCCTGCTGTCTCTATACACTGCACAGTCTTCCTTTATACTTGAATTTTCTTTTCATCACAAAATGAAGACAGCCATTCAAATCTCTCTTTGGCATTCGAACTTCATAGCTTTTTTCTAGAAAGGACATTCTGTTTTGTATATCTCCTGCTAGTTGAACAACAACTTCTTTCGAAAGTGCTTTGGCTTTTTGAAAGGTTTTTGAGATTGATCTACCAACTTCATCAAGACGAAGCTGTCCACAATTGAGACTTCTGATAACCAGAAAAACAATGTTCTCCACAACTTCATCAGTTTCTGAGTGAATGAATAACTAGCACAGTAATGGTTAGTTCTATCTACCACTCCCATATTGACGTTAAAAACGTTTTTACCGGTTATTTGGAAAAAAAGGGCTATGTTACCAAGAAATCATTACGAAACCCGATTCGCATGCATTGTACTTGTTGCGTCACTGCATGCAACAAGTACAACACATGCACCCAAGAAAACTCAATTGTACAACAAGTGCAGTGACACAACAAGTGGCGCCTCCGTAGCCAGGTGGGAAGGAGCGGCAGTGCGTAGAACACGCTTCTTGATTAGACCGGGGTTCGAGCCCGTCACCACCAAATACGGAGGATGCGGAAAGGTCAGGGAATGACCACCGCATATCCCGGAGCAATATGGCCTTAGTTGCTAATGCTCCTAAAAACCAAATAACAAACAAACAAAAACAGACACAACAAGTACAATTGGGTAATGATGCACTACATTATACCATTATATCAGTGATTAATACATGAGTGACTGTGCCAAAATCTACAACCCAGTGTTCAAAGGAATATCGTGAAAGAAAGGGAAGTTGGACAGAAATGTGAATCCAGATGAAATTCAACAAGTGTTTCATTATGCCTGGGAGTTCTCAAACTGCACCCAAAAAAAAATTCGAGCTGAAATAATGAAGGAATATCATGAACGGAAGAAAAGGAAATTAGAAATTCAAATTATTCTGAATAATAATGAAATTCAACCACAGAGTACTATGCTTGATACTTATCAGGAATCTAAAACTCCAGCAGAACGAATGAAGGAATATCATGCACGAAAGAAAGCAAAATTAGAAATAGCTAATAATGAGATCCTTGATTACATCCCTATAGTGTCTACACGAGCTGACAGTGAGTTTGAAAAACTAGTGTACAAAAACCCATTTGGATTTAGTTGTAATGTTCGTGAGTTTTTATGTTTCAATGAGATTTGAAACCATTTCCAATAACTTCATATGAATTACTTCAAAATGAATTTCATTTACAAGAAATGAGTACTTTCATGGCGTGTAGTACATGTCATACTTCATTAAAAGAGGGATGGATACCACCTATGGCCACTTCAAATGGATTTATATATCCAACATATCCTACTCATTTGCCTCCACTGGATGTTGTAACTGAGCATTTGATATCACGACGATTATCCTTTATGCAAATTCGTCGTTTACGTTATGAACATGGACAATATGGGATCATTGGAAAAGTAATAAATGTACTAGTTAATGTAAATACGATGGTTTATCAATTACCTAGAGAATTAGATGCCGATTTTGCCATTAATATACATATAAAACAAAGACTTATACATAAATCATCATATCTACAAGGATGTGTGCAGAAGAAAATATGGTTACGGAATTTGATAAATTCATCTTTGTATAAATTCTACGGCATGAAAGTGAGTGACGATTTCTTGGAGACAAATGATAATAGTGAACAGGAACGTTCAGATGAAATTGTGGAACTTGTCAACAATGATGATGAACTATTGATAATTCAATAACAAACATTATTATGGTCTGAAGATAAATATTTATGCATAGTACCAGGTCAGAAATAATCTCCAACAAGTTTCATATTTGATATACATGCAGAAGAACTTTCTTTTCCAGTTATATATTTGGGACATGCACAAAAATTTAAAAATGGATTTAAAATTACTCCCTTTATGATGGCATCAAGTGAAATTTGTAGATCTGATCATTGTGGAGTAACTCCCCAACATTTACTATATATGGCAATGAAAATTATGCGAATGCGTACTGCAGAAAATTTGCAAATTGCATTTAAATCAGTAGGAATAACAGCTAACATTTTTTTTTTTTTTTTTTTTGTCCTCTCCTTTTCCCATTATTATATGGGGTCAGCGTTTTTATTGTTTTGCATTCAATTTTTACGGCCGGATGCCCTTCCTGACGCCAGCTCTCACCCTTTATCTGGGCTGGGAATATGCTGTGGTCATTTCCTGACCTACCGCATCCTCCGTATTTGGTGGGTACGGGCTCGAATCCCGGTCTAATCAAGAAGCGTGTGCTATGCACTACTGCTCCTGCCCACCTGGCTACAGAGGCGCCCTAATAACAGCTAACAATACTCGTTCTATATTGGAATCGAAAATCGAATTTTGGAAATGCCAAGTTAACAAAGTCTAACTTGGCATTTCCAAAATCAGTTCCCAATTCAGCATATTATTGGAGTCAGCGTAAACGAGATGTGTTTGCCATGATTCGTCAATTAGGAAAACCTACAATGTTCTTGACATTGAGTGCGTGTGAACCAACATGGCCCATATTACTATGTATGTTATACAAATTCATATATTTAGACTCTAAAGCATTTAGGGCATAAGCCTATATGCACATATATTATTGCCGACCGGGCTAGCCGGGTGGGTAAAGTGCCTGCCTGGCAATCCAAAGGTCACGGGTTCGAATCCCTCCTCAGGCTTGGATCAAAGTACTGCAAAAACCTTGGGAGGTGCATTATGGCCACAGAAGCCGATGCGCCAACAACTACCAAAAAAAAAAAAAAAAACCATATATTATTACAAATTCATATATAAACGAGAAATTACAACTAATGAAGTTATGGATCTACCTTACATGGAAAGAGCTACATTAATAAACGAAGACCCCCGTAACGTATGCCATATACTTTAATAAAATTGTTGAGAGTATACTCAAAATTTTAAAATCGAAAACTTATAGGCCTTTTGGGAAATATTATGTTGCGAATTTCTTTAAATGCATTTAATTTCAACATTGAGGAAGTCCACATGCATATATATTATTATGGATGAACAATGCACCCTCTGCACCATTAGAAGGAAAAGGTGGGATGGAAGAAGCAATCCAAATGATAGATGCATTATGTTCTGTAGAGAAAACTTCAGATTATTCAAATTTACAGCAACATAAACATACTTTTACCTGTTATAAAGGCCCCGAGTGCCAAGCGATTTTCCAAAGCGATAATAGTGCTCTTTCCCAGTGATTTTGTTATATTTTCTTTCCAGTGCTTTTCTCATACTCATTTCTTTGTAAGTGGTTCCGTACTTAACAGATCCTAAGTAAGAACCCAGAAAGGAAAATTACCTTTCTTTTCCTAGTATATTTATTAATTTTTTGCACTAACAAACTAACCTCTCCAACCGCTTGGCCACTAGGTGGCACCGCTCCTGCCTCCATGTGGCGGGGTCGGAAATCTGGGAGGAAAAGTGCTCACTCCCAGGGCTAAAAGGAGCAACAATGGACTGTGATACATGTCCACCACTAGAGCCGACAGGCTCTCAACATACTGAGACTCGAAGAATGGAAGACGATCCCAATCTGGCAAAAAGAATGAAAAAAGACTGTAACAAATCAGAACCACCAGCTTTTCTGATTGTACATTCTTTATCGACTCAGCCGCTAAGCAGACTCTCTCCCTTTGTCATCCAGAGATGTCTGGAGAATGCAGCAGGTACACCGAAAATGGTGAAAAGGCTCCAATCAGGAGATCTCTTAATAGAGACCACTCAAGCAAGGCATTCAGAATTTTTATTAAAAATGACATCTATAAGCGGAATCCCAATCAAAGTCTCACCACATAACACCTTGAACTCCTCAAAAGGAGTAATAAATGAGTGGGATTTGTTGAACATAACTGAAGAGGAGATAGTCGTGGAATTAGCAGAACAGAAAGTAACTCAAGCAAGAAGAATTATGATAAAGAAGGACGACAAACTTGTTCCCACACGTAATATTATACTGACCTTTAGTACACCAAATTTGCCGACCTCAGTTAAAGCAGGCTACCTAAACTGCCGTATCCGCCCATACATTCCAAACCCTTTAAGATGTTTCAAGTGCCAAAAGTTTGGTCACTCCCAAACAACATGTAGAGGCGAAAATACTTGTCCTAACTGCGGGTCAAAAAACCATTCACAAACAGAGTGCACTGCAAAGGCTGTGGAATGTCCAAATTGCAAGAATGACCATCCAGCATACTCAAAATCATGCGAACTCTGGAAAATTGAAAAAAGAATACAAAAGTACAAGACTGAGAATAAGGTCACATCTCAAAAAGCAAGAAAGCAAATAAAGTCAACTATCCCAAAAACCACGTACGCTGCCATTACACTAAAATGCCAAGCTGTTTCAACCCAAACTGATGTATCAATTCCGCCCAATACATCCATTGCAGAATGGGCACGATCTGTGCTATCAACGCCTCAACCTACCAGCAAACCCGTTGTAGTTGATGAAATAAGCAATACTCCTATCACAGTTCCACCTAAAATAAAATCATGTGATAAAATGTCAAATAAATCGCGAAGGCAACAAGCCACTGAATCACAAAAGGCAAACTCAAATAGAATGGACTCTGAAAATATAACTACACACGATGAAACAGTACTTGATCTTCATGCAGAAGATGATATGGAGACTGGATTTTCATCAGGTCAAACTGATGACGTAGAAGAGGGTACAGATTCCGGACGTCCCAATATTCCTAGAAAAGATAAAATGAAATACGACCGTCAAAAGCAACCCACTCACAAGAAACAGACAGACTCGCCTTCCCTCCTCAAACCCCGATAATGCAGAACATTGTTCAATGGAATTGTAGAGGTTTACGCAGCAATACCGATGACATCTATGATTTAATCTCCCGATATGGTCCTATAGCCGTTTGCATACAAGAGACTAATCTAACTCCACAAGTCACTCCATCAATCAGAAATTTTACATTTTACAGAAAAGATAGAAACTCCTCATTATCCGCACGTGGAGGCGTCACGATTCTAGTTGACTGTAAAATACCATCTAGAAACATTCCGCTTCAAACCCACTTAGAAGCCATTGCCGTACGTGTATCAGTTGGGCAAATTCTAACTCTAGTATCTCTGTACCTTCCACCTAACAAGATGTGCACGTTTAAAGAACTAGAAGACCTTATAAGACAGATACCACCACCTTTTTGTATCTTTGGTGATTTCAACGCGCATCATCCATTGTGGGGATCAGACCACATGGACAGTAGAGGACACTTGATCGAGACGATACTAGACCAACTGAATCTAACATTACTGAACACTGGTGAAAATACTTATACTCACCTTCCCACTGGATCTATGTCAGCAATTGATTTAACACTCTGTTCCCCCATATTATACCCCAGTATAGAATGGACAGTATTAAACGACCCACACAACAGTGATCACTTTCCAATCATATGCAGAATCCAGCCGCTTCAAACATCATATCCTGATAATCACTCAAAATGGAAATTCTCCAGAGCAGACTGGAAAAAGTTTTCAACCCGTCTTTCTTTTGATAACCAATTGATCAAACTACAATCCATTAATGATGCCATAGAGCATATTACCAGACAAATACTGACCACTGCCTCCGAAGCAATACCTCAAGCCTCCACATTTACACACAAAAACCTTAAACACTGGTGAAATGAAGCTTGTACCAATGCCAAAAAGGAAAAAAATAAAGCTTGGAACCTGTTCCGGAAGTTCCCAACTACCAATAACCTAATTCAGTATAAAAGGCTAAAGTCAAATGCTAGGCAAGTTAGAAGAAAAGCCAAAAAGGAATTGTGGATACAGTTTGCCTCCACTATTACAAAGGATACTAGCAGTCGTCTCATCTGGAAAAAAATTCGGCAATTAAATGGGAAATATCCACCTCTTCCTTCTCCCATCTTAATCAAAAATGGACAGGAAATTTCTTCTTGTCAAGAAATAGCTAACGTCCTTGCAGAGAACTTTTACCAAACATCTGCCACGTCAGCATATAGCAACTCTTTTCTTAAAATCAAAGCTTCAGCAGAAAGGTACAAAATAAAATTCCATACTTCCCAATATATTGGCTATAATCAACCGTTTAACCTATTTGAACTGCAAACAGCATTAAAGAGATCACCTAACAGTGCAGCTGGACCTGATGGTATATATTATGTAATGCTGAAACATAATTTTTCTTGAGGGTACATATCCATCTTCCTGGCATCATTCCATCATTTTGGCCTTTCCTAAACCAGGAAAAGATCACACATTTCCAGAAAATTACCGACCTATTTCTCTAACTAGCTGCCTAAGTAAAATCCTAGAAAGAATGATACACAGACGGCTTACCTGGGCTCTTGAAACTAAAGAACTGATGAACAACAATCAGTTTGGTTTCCGACAAAACAGATCCACTTTAGATCTAATGGTGAAAGCCGAGACTAACATCTGCAATGCTTACGTCAAAAATGAATATCTTGTAATGGTAAGTCTCGATATAGAAAAGGCTTTCGATACTACCTGGAGATACGGCATATTGAGAGAGCTTCATTCCATAGGATTGCGAGGGCACTTACCAGAATTCGTTAAAAATTTTCTTCAACACAGAACCTTTCAGGTCCGCTATCAATCTGTACTTTCCCGGTCCTACACTCAAGAAGAAGGTATCCCGCAAGGATCAGTACTGAGCTCTACCCTTTTTTTCACTTAGACTGAACACCATAACACACAACATCCCAAATACTGTAGAACTATATATGTATGCTGATGATCTAACTATATCTTGCCGTTCCCAAAATATACATACCATTGAAAGACAGCTGCAACTCTCTATAAATAAGTTGGAGGCATGGGCAATGCAGAATGGATATCGTTTATCAGATCAAAAAACAATTGCAGTTCACTTTTGCAAAAAACGTAAGCTATACCCAGAACCAGAACTCAGATTAAAAAACCATTTGATCCCTCTCACCAGTAATTTCCGTTTTTTAGGCCTAATATTGGACACCAAACTGAACTTTGTTTCACATATCACATACCTCCGAACTGTCTGTCTAAAGAAACTTAATATACTTAGGTCCATTTCTGCTATGACATGGGGAGCTGATAGATACACTCTATTACATTTGTATCGTGCTATTATCAGATCTTGTTTAGACTACGGTGCTATTGTATATGATTCAGCTAGGAAAAGCGCATTAATCAGACTTAATACCATCCAACACAGTGCCCTTCGAACTGCTCTGGGCGCATTTAGAACATCCCCTGTTCAGAGTCTGTATGTAGAGGCACACGAACCTCCACATCACCTTCGAAGGAAAATGTTGCTTCTAAATTATGCAGCTAAAATTCAGAGCCTTCCAGACCATCCCATTCGACCATTGCTTTCCAACCCTGAGTGGACAACGTTCTATAATAGTAAACCGAATGAAAATAGACCAACTGGCATGAGACTAAAAGATTTGCTTCACACCTGGAATATTGATTTTGATAACATACTTAAAGAAAGCGATACTCCTGATCCACCCTGGTCTGTAAATCTCCCTCACTGTGATACGCACTTTCAGCAATGGGGAAAGAACTCCCTGGCAAATGAAAATATCAAACAACTACATAAAGAACATGCCCTCAACAATATACAAAGCTACCAAATATATACAGATGGCTCAAAAACAGATTCTACAGTTGGTGCCGCAGCTGTCTTTCCATCTTTTACAGTCTCCATATCACTACCAGTTGAATGTAGCAGTTATACTGCTGAGTTATATGCAATTAAACTAGCCTTACAGAATATTAACACTATCCACAATACTAGCAGTATAATATACACTGATTCATTGAGTGCAGTGTCTGCTTTGGGTAATCAGTTTTCAATATCACAACCAATCGAAAAACAAATCATTTGCTACTTAAACCACCTACGAAGTAGGAATCATAAAGTGAAATTCTGCTGGATCCCAGGGCATTCTGGTATCTTAGGCAATGAGAGAGCAGATCAGGCAGCCAAAAATCCAAACAGTACAATACCAGCAAGTTATAAAGTACCATATAGAGATTATTTGAAGCATATAAAAAAAGTCTATGTTTCAGTGGTCAGAAATATGGAAGGCACAAAGTAATAACAAGTTGCTCCAAATCAAAAAAGAACCTGCATTATGGATTTCCAGCTTTAGACAAAATAGACAGGAAGAAGTTGTTCTAGCAAGACTAAGGATTGGACATACTCATCTAACCCATATGTTTCTACTCATGGGGGATGATCCACCTCGATGCACGCATTGTTCACTACCGCTTACAGTCAAGCATATACTTTTAGATTGTCCTCACTATTCTCCTTTCAGAAGAATTTTCCACTCTCAATCACAACTACAAGAACCGTTATCGCTTAACCACATGATTGGCAATAGTGCTGACCTAGCTACACTCTATACATTTCTGAAGGAAATACATATACAGTCTGTCCTCGTATAGCACGATAGTTGTGTTTCTAGAAACCCTCGTGCAATGCAAAATCGTGCAATATAAACAACAGGCCCTATGGGAAAAGTGGGGTTAGGTGCCGACCACCCAAGATTGAACACACATTTGGAACCCACATTACCAAACAATAAATAATCACAACATAAACACATTACCATTGAACACACATTACCAAACACAATAAATAATCGGGTAATTTTAATCGTTATAAAATACGTAATACATAATAAAAAATACAATAAAGTATTTTTAGTATTTTTAATACTAAAAAGTATTTTTTACGAATAAAATACGTATTTTATTCGTAAAAAATTTATTATATTTAAATAAAATAGTCGTAATAAAATACTTACGTATTTTATAATACAGTACGTAAGTATAAATTATAATACGTAAGTCGTAATAAAATGCTTACGTATTTTATTACGTAAGCATTTTATGTATTTTATTACGACTATTACGTAATAAAATATTGATAATGCTTCTATCGTAAGGAAACTTGTTTTTTGTTTGATTTTCGATCCAAACAGAAGACAGCCGTTCCATCTCTTCCAATTCTTGTGTCTTTAAATGGATTTTGTAATTAAATTGTAATTAAATTAACTTGTAATTAAATTAACTTGTAATTAAATTAACTTTGTAATTAAATTAACTTGATTTTGTAATCAAGTGTAATTAAATGGATTTTAATTACACTTTGAGTTGTTCCCGCTATGAAAGTTGTTTTTATTTTCTCCGCATTCTTTCTAATTCTCGGCGTTGCCTCATTTCGGTCTGTAGCATGTGCAATATCACATGGTCTTTCATTTCGCTCAAAGCGTTTCACAATTTCATATTTTTTCTCTATCGACAGAGGCGGACTGGCCATAAGCCTTACCCGGGAAATCCCGGTGGGCCGGAGGCCGGTGTGATTTTGGCCATAAACCGTAGTATGAGGCCACTATAAATTTCCCCGGGTAACAATTTTTGACTCAGTCCGCCTCTGTTTATCGATATTGCTTTTTTTTTTTTCTCTCTCTGAATCTGCAGTGTCTTCGCCAGGACGCTTCCTTTTCACACCTTTTAAGTATTTTACTCATTTTTAGGGAATAAAGCGCAATTACAAAACGAGGAGGCACGCTTAAACATAAACAAAGCTGTGCGCGTATAGCAACTGAATAAACAACACCGTAAAGGCCAAGATACTATTAACACCCCACATTTTACTAAAGCACATTTCTGGGGGTTACTACCATAAAACAATTTCCAGTTTCGTTTCTGCTAGTGGAATCTGTTATAAACTGGTAGTAAACTCGATCTAATTGCATTTGCAATTATATCGATAGCTGGAATTGTGTTGGTTTTTACGTTATTATGGTGAAATGTGTTTCCCCTTCACTGATATAAAACACATAAATACATTTTCAGAATCTTCTTCATTCCTATCGTGTTGCGTTCGGTTGGGGTGATTTCGCGTTCGACTGCCATTTCTTGTAAACACAAAGGCGAATCGTGCATAAGCGAATTCGGTTCGTGTTATATAAGATATTGTTCCCCTATTTATAAATCGTGTATGATCGAATTCGTGTAATGTAAACACGTGTTATACGAGGACCGACTGTATATGAATTCCTGTGATGCCAAAATAGAACATATTATATTACTTTAGAATAATAATGTAGGACCTGGCACATTTTGGCCTTAGCTGCCCTTGTGCCTTTAAACACCAATACCTGTTATAAAAATAATAACGCAAACTGACGCGAATGTCGATTTGAAGCACCTTTTTGGCCAATGTCGCAAACTCGTATATTGATATTGATGGCCACAGATTACAATCAAAAATTAGCTTATCGCAAAAAATATTGTAAATTGCACGACTCGTTAGAATTAGATAATCGCGTTAATTTCGAAGAATTCCTAAAATCAAATTAATGCCAATTAGAAGAAGAATATTTAAATATTTTAAGGGCTGGTATCAAACGACCATGTGTATTTCTTAAACACAAGATAAAAGAGAAATTTATGAATAATTACAATCCTTGGATTTTAGGAGTGTTCAACTCTATTTCGGATTTACAATTTATCATAGAAGAATATTCGTGTGCAGCATATGTAGTTGAATATGTGAATAAAACTAACAGAGTAAGCAACCGGCAAAGGAAAATTATAGAGCTACAAGAAGAATATCCTGACATGGATATAACTGATCTAACACGAGCATTAAGTGTAGATGTATTGAATTCTCTGGAGAGTTCACAAGAGGCAGCTTGGTATTTATTACGATACCCAATGTCTATGTCTTCAAGAGCGATTGAATACGTGCCAATGGTATGGCCACATGAGTGTCAGAAATTACGTAAATCAAAAGCTGAATTGGATGAACAACAAATTGATAGCGAGTCTTTGGATAGATAGTATTGAAAGATAGATAGATAGATGGAAAGATAGTATTTTTTGATAAATATGAGAAACAGGGCAAAACATTAAAAGATATAACTCTTGCACAATTTACTGCTCATTATCGAAAAGGAAATGGGGGATGGGTGAAAAGACAATTTCCTAAAATAATTCGGTATTGGAATTATAATACAACGTCTTCATGAACATACACGTGAAATGGTAACTTTACGCATAATTTTAGTTTCATAATGAGTTCCTGCAGTAAAGATATTTTTAACGTCTGCCACTGTGACATTATCAGTGACACTATCAGTCTCAGAGTAGAGCGGCAGCAACAACTCATTATGTACCTGGTACATAATTACATACATTTTATTTTTTTATATATTCACATATAACAAACGGCTTTTTAATCTGTAAGATTTCCCCTCTTTTTACCTTTCTTGTGACCAAGAAAGTGGGAAAGTAGAAAGGAAAGCATAAGTATGGGTCTCTGTCTTTCCATGCCAGCACTTGAACCCTATTCTCCTTTTGGAAACCAGCAACTCGACGCTTTTCAGTTTTATTTGTCATCTTAATCTCTAATGGTAGAACTTCCTCTTTCCCATAAGAATGCCCATTAGGTGTATATTCAGTTTATGTAGTTCTTCTGCTAGTTAAATACTAGTGTAAAATCGGTCAGTGAACAAATGAAATCCAATATCCTCAACAATTTGAAGGAGTTTTTGGATAAGATGAAGCTACACCAGAATTGGTTGATAGGTTTTAATCAATTTCTTCATTACTGCTGCAAGATATATTGTCGGGATCGAAAATAACAACATTTTTACTATGAAATCAAATTCTGAATTGGAAAGTTCTGACAGTTTCTCAATTTCTTCATCAGAAAGGCCTCTTGAGATGTTGGTGATATGACTAAGCACTTTGTTTCTGGCAGACAGTAAATAAATGGTGAACACTAAAACAAAGAAGAAAAACTACAGCCACCGGCTGTAGTTTTTCTTCATCCAAAAATTGTTGCATACATTGCAGGTTTTCAATTTATGTTCTATAGAAAAATCTTAACCATAGAAAAGGAAAATTGCTCATCTTGTTGACCATCTGTGCACAAGACATGCTTCACAGGTAATTTGCTATAAACATAACTTCAGTGAATATCTCATTTGCATCCCATGCATTGTTTCATTTTACACACAGAATGACAAACATTCATAATTATGTGTAGATATATTTATTTGAAATTTGTAGATTTTCTTATTATACATTAATCTTACCATTCATTTTTCTATATGTTTCTTTCTGATGGATATAGTTGTCTTTTACATAAAATGTACTTTGGAATAAAAAAATTTAATGATAATTATTAATAGTATAAAATTTTTCTTGATTTCTGAATTAGTTTATTCATATTTATTTTTTTTTTGATAATTGCATATTTCAGAAATCATCCATTAGTATCTGTTTTGAAAGAGAGACCAGATTCTTGGCCATTAGTCCTAGCAAATTTGCAAAAAATTTGTTCTCACACAAATAAAAGGTAAATTTGAAATTTGCTACCCATTTTAGATAAATAAATTATGATAATCTGTACTGCTGGCACTTATTGAGCATCTCATTTTGAAATAATAACCTAAGAATGACAAAAATTTACAAATTTTTTGTCATTTTTGACAAATTGATGTCATATGGGTCTACTGATTGGAGTTTCTTGTCTTTTATTTAATTATTATGTTATTACTTGCAGAGTACTTTAAGATCTTTTAAAGAAACCAGAATTACAGATAATTCTGGTTTCTTTTTTCTTCATAGAAACAACTCTCTCTTTTCTTTCCCATATTTCATTAATTTATGAAATATTTAATTAAATTATATACTGTAATTGCAATAACAAATAATTTTATCAGCGCAAACATGATTTTGGAACAAACACCCAGCCGACTGCTAAGAAAACACAGCTGTAATTACAATAACAAATAATTTTACTAGTGCAAACATGATTTTAGAACAAACACACAGCTTACTGCTTTGAAAACACAGCTTGGAAAACAAACAACTGAACAGGTGAGTATGCTGCACTAAACTAGCCACAGGCATACTGGACCAGTGTTCATTGCTCACTGCAGTGTGCCATAAGCATCAAACAGTATGTTTTAAAGCAGGAAGTGGGGAGCATCAGTTAATCTTGCAAGTTGCCTAAGTGGAAGTTAAATTACATTAGAAACTCTCTTAATCTTGCGAGTCGACTAAGTGGAAGTTAAATTACATTAAAAACTCTCTTAACTGTTCACTTAAGTGTTAAGGAAAAATCCTTTTACATCTTGTTTGGACTGATCTGGCCTTACTGACAGGTGTTCTGCCATTATGACACAGCTGTGACACCAGATATAAGGATATCAATGATAACTTGGAAGAACTGACTAGTAATTTTTCTAAAATAAACAACATTAACAAGAAAATGTAGTGAAGAAGTGGGAACAAAAATTGTAGGTATGTCGACAAGATGAGATTTTAAAAGTCAACAAGATTGGAGATATGGTCTTGCTTTGAGGAGGCTAGCATGAAAAATTACGTGCAGTTGCTAAAGTACTATATAGAATTATAGAAATATTGTCGATGTTTGGTTATAGAATTGTGGAACTTCAGGCCCCCACGATCTTGCTTTGAGGAGGCCAGTATAAAAAATTACTTGCATTGGCTAAAGTACGAGAGCTGTTCAGTAAAGAATTTTTTCAGGAATGACTGTACTGCTTGCTATTTCTAGCTGCGCTGTGGAATTTAAGATCAAACCAAGCTGCATCACAAAGCAGCTTCTCAGTTGACTCATGCATGTCAGGTTTATGCCTGTTCAGTTTTGCCTATGTATTAACAGATATGACATGCGAGGAACAGTATGCTGCTCTAAAATTTAGTTTCTGTCTCAAGAAAACATCAGCTAAAGCGTATGATATGATAAACGAGACTTATGGTGAATCTACATTTCCATATAGCACAGGTGGTTTAGAATGTTTAAAGATGGATGTGATTCATTCAAGAAATCAGTGGTCCTGGAGCTCCCACCGCTGCTGTTACCACAGAAACCCCTGTCGACGTGGGCACCTGTACATGGTGAGGGGACCTCCCAGTGATGCTGCTGGCCTTTCAGATTAGCATCACTGGGATCTAACACCCATACCTTGGTTCCAGGGTTACATCAGTGGAATCAGGCATGCGCAGCCATTTGCCACGACCCAGGGAAACTCGGAAAGGGGGATCATGGTGGGTGAGGGGGGGCCCAGCCCTAATATACCATTTTGGCCCCTACTTTGACAAGACGGGTGGTCCTGGACCAGCCTTACTGAGATCAATCGGCAGGTGCTTCTTACTGCTAGGGCCAACTGCATTCCCATAAGTCTCCCTCCCTTTGGTCCTGGGACGGGATCAAGGTTTATTGGAGACGTGGGTATGGTGCTCCTAAGCGAACTTGCCGTCTCATTCGTGTATGCAGTACCTGCTAGTTCACAAGTGGGCATCCCCTCATTGGTCTCCGTGGCGGGTGAGGTACTTAGGGCATCAGAAACTTTCTCTTTACTCCTACAAGATTCAAATCTTTCAAACCCTTCTCATCAATTTCAGGTAGGGACCTCTACAAGGTCCCTACCTGAAATTGATGAAGAGAATATAACGTCAAAAAAGAAACACTGAACAGAAGCTGCACTACTTCCTGTACTTCGATTCCTTATCATACATTCTAGCAGTGAAAAGGAAATAGGTAAAATGTTGTCCTTCTTCATTCAGAAGGGCCTTGGAGAGCTGGCAGGGTCCCCGAAGTCTGTAAAATGACTTAGATTGGGTGACCATTTTAGTAGAAACTTCCTCAGTGCGACATTCAGAATTGCTCCTCCGAGCAACATCTCTTGGTAACGTTCCAATTAAGATATCACCACACAGGACTTAGAATACATCGCGTGGTGTAATTGTCGAATGGGATCTCCTTGAAACATCTGAAGAGAAGATATGCACCAAACTGAGAGATCAAGGAGTGACAGCCATTAAGAGGATATTTATGCGTAAAGAGGGAAGACTTGTCCCAACTAGGGTTCTTATCCTTAATTTAACACTCCTAAACTGCCTACTTCCATCAAGGCTGTACATTCCAAACTCGTTGCGATGTTTCAGATGCCAAAAATATGGCCACTCTCAGATGGCATGTCGTGGATCACCTGCTTGTGCCTGCTGTGGAGCTAAGGAACATGACACAAAGGAATGTTCTGCCTCGAAACAGCGTGCTTGAATTGTGGCGCTGAACACCCTGCTTATTCAAGAGCATGCCAAAGATGGAAAGACTAAAAACAAATTCAGAAAATCAAGACAGAACAGAATATCCCATATGCGGAAGCAAACAAACAGGTAACATCAGTAAATAGTGGAAAATTTTATGCACAAGCAGTTTTGAGGAAGGTTTCTATTTCAACGCAAACTGATATTTCAGTCTCACCACGTGATTCTTTTACACCCCAAGCCCAATACTTGTTGACACAAGCATAGCAAGATAAAGCAGTCACTACTCCCATTTCAATACCAACCAAGGCAGTAGCACCTAAAGAAAAATCTCCTCCAACTGAAATCCTGCCTGTTATTAGTGAGGTGCAGGAGGAAATGGAGGTAAATGAAGAGGAGGAAAGTGTGGAAGAATCTATTCTGTATCTTCTTTCTGAGGAGGAAATGGATATTGAGCGCCCTCAGTTTCCCAAAGGCAGAGTAAAATGCAAAGCGGGCCAATCAAAACCCGCATCACTTTGGAAGCCAGCCAACTGTTCCACTAATTCCAAGTAATGGCTAAATTATTGCAATGGAATTGGATTCCGACGAAATATGGAGGATGTCAAAATGCTAATGCTCAAATACGAACCTGTTTGCTTTTGTCTGCAAGAAACATACCTAAAGGCAAATGATGACCCCATCTTCTGAAATTTTACTGCTATCTGTAAAGACAGAAATGGGGATGGCCCGGCCCATGGAGGAGTTGCAATCCTCGTGAACAACCAATACCGCTTTCTCTCAAGTTTAATTGAACACTAACTTAGAAGCAGTAGCCATTCGCTTAGCAATAGGGTCTTTTCTCACAATATGTTCTATATATTTGCCTCCTTGGACACATATTTCCCAGGCAGATCTTGACGATCTTATTACGCAATTGCCCTCTCCTTTTTACTTCTTGGAGACTTTAATGGACATAGTATCCTGTGGGGTAGTGCAGAAACTAATGAACGAGGTCATATTGTTGAACGTATGCTTGACAATAATGGCCTTTCGTTACTAAATATGGGAATCAACACCTATCTCCATATGCCTACCCATACTTTCTCTGCCATCGATCTCTCCATCTGCTCACCTTCTCTACTACCTATGCTTTCCTGGGAACTGGAACATAATTCTTATGGAAGCGATCACTTCCCGTTATATCTACAATAGTGGATGGACAACCTTCTCATCCATTTAGAATGCCGCAGTGGAAGTATGATCAAGCAGACTGGAGTACATTTTCACGGCTTGCAGAATTTGATCCTGTACAAATTCAACAGATGAAGATGTACAAATTCAACAGGTTCAATTGATGAAGCACTGAAGTATATCACAGAGTGTATTATCCATGCAGTAGCAATTGAAATTCCAGAAACATCCTCCCAATTTCCATGTTTTCCAAAGCCATGGCGGAACCAAGAGTGTAAAGAAGCAAGAAAGTTACAAAATCGGGCATGGGGAAAATTCCGATGTTACCACACCACCGAAAATCTTATAGCCTTTAAACGTGCCCATGGCAAAGAGTGATTTGTATGCCTCAATTAACCAGATGACTAGTGCCAAAGTTGTCTGGGATAAAATTTGGAAGAGGAAGGGTAAATACACATCAGTTCCCTCATCTGTGTTACAACATAATGGTTGTTCATTAGCAGACCCAACTGCTATTGCCAATGCTCTAGGAGAAGTATTCTCCAGCATACCTGCTGAAACCTCATACTCTGCAGAGTTCCTAGTTTTAAAGAAGAAAGTCGAGAAACAAAAACTCAACTTCTCTTCAAGCAAAGCCGAGTCTTATAACCTGCCTTTTAGTCAAGTGGATTTAGTCAAAGTTTTAGTCAACCTGCCTTTTAGTCAATTAACCATTATACTTGCTACCTCGAAAGTGAGTGCCGTGGGGCCAGATGAAATTCATTATGAGATGATAAAACACATTCCATTTCACTGTCTAGAGTTGTTGCTACATTTCTACAGCCGAATTTATTTAGAGGATCAGTTTCCCGATTCTTGGCGTAGGGCAATCGTTCTCGCATTCCCAAAGCCAGGAAAGTACCACAAAATTCCTAACTACTATCATCCTATTGCTCTGACCAGTTGCTTATGTAAAGTTTTGGAAAAAATGGTGAATGCCTGCCTTATATATTACCTTTAGGCAAATGATCATTTGAACAAGATTCATCAGTGTGGCTTCCGAAGGAATTGGTCCACTCTGGACCATTTAATCCCACTGGAAACAGTGTTTCGGGATGCGTTTATAAAGCGTGAGCACTTGGTATCAGTTTTCTTTGACATGGTAAAAGCTTATGACACAACCTGGAGGTATGTTTTAAAAGACCTCTATTCTTTTGGTCTTAGAGGTCAACTTCCTACTTTTGTTAGAAATTTATTATCAAAACTGCTTTTCCAGATTCGTGTTAAATCCAGTGTGTCCCACTTTTTTTTATCAAGAGGAAGGAGTTCCCCAAGGCTCTGTCCTCATTGTTACGCTGTTTGCAGTCAAAGTTAACTCCATTACAAAACAGCTTCCTCCTTCAGTAAATAGTGCCTTGTACGTTGATGATTTTAGTATTTTCTGTCACTCCTGTAGCATGAGAGTTATTGAATGACAATTGCAACAAGCAGTCAATCACCTTAGTTCCTAGGCTTTAACCAATGGGTTTAGGTTTTCTGCCCAAAAGACCGTTTTTGTGCATTTCTGCCACAAACGGAATCCACATCCTGACCTGGAACTCAGACGTGGACAAAATCCAATTCCTGTGGTAGCAGAAACAATATTTTTGGGACTCATCTTTGATCAAAAGCTGACATTCCTACATCATATCCGTCAGCTTAGAGCAAACTGCATGAGGGGTTTGAACATGCTCAGTACTATCTCCTCCAACTTTTGGGGAGCAGATTAAAGCACATTATTGCATCTATACTGGGCACTCGTTCACACTAAACTTGACTATGGTTTCCAAGTTATTCTTCTGCTAGAAATTCTGTACTCTGATGGCTTGACCCAATCCACCATAGAGCCATTCGGATTGCCACAGGGGCATTTCGTACTTCGGCTGTCCAAAGTCTACACGTTGAAGCCAATGAACCACCATTGATGCTTTGATGTCAGCAGTTGTCATTACAATATGCCATAAAAATAAAATCCCTGCCTGACCATCCTACGTGGACATCTGTTTATATAATATGCGTAAAACTGCCAGTTGGCTTTTTGGTTTCAGGATTCAAGTGCTGGTTCATGATATTAACTTTATGTTGTGTAATATATCCACGTCAGCCAAGCAAGTCCTTCCTCCTTGGAATATACGATCTCCATCTTGTGGCTTCACTCTTAGGAGTTGGCTGAAAGCTAACACATCACCATGTATATATTGGCAACTCTTTGCAGTACACCTTGCAGAATATCCCGACTTTTTGCCGGTTTATACAGATGGCTCGAAGTCTGAAGAGTTTGTGGGATCTGTTTGTGTTTTTCCAAGCAAAACAATCTGCAGTCGTATTCCATATGAATGTAGCTTATACACTGCAGAGCTATACACACAATAGAACTGGCCTTGGATCATATAAAAACCCACTAGTACCAAAGATGCATGCTATATACTGACTCCCTAAATGTATTACAGGCCTTATCCAACGTGAAAAGCACTCACCCAGTATTATGTCGGGTGCAGCTAATATTATTATCCCTTTCAGAGTTAAACTTTGATATTTGCTTTTGCTGGATCCCTAGTCATGGTATCAGAGGCAATGACTTGGCTGATGCAGCAGCAAAATCAGCATCGCCACAAAGTCGCATCTGCTTGTCAGTCCCCTTTACAGACTGCAAGACTAATCTACAAAAAATTATGCATATGTTGGCAAGAATCTTGGAATGGGTGCCCTACCAACAAGCTAAATGAAATTAAGCCAGTAATAATGCATGCCTTTCTAGGCACACAGGGTTCGCCGGGAAGAAGTAATTCTTGCCAGGCTACGCATAGGACATTCTCACCTGATGCATTCGTATTTGCCGAGGGCTGATGATTGTCCTGTGTGTAGACATTGTAAAGCAAATTTAACTATTAGTCATATTTTAGTAGAATGTACATTTTTTAGTAATGAATGCTCTTTATGTTTTACCATCTATCTGAGCCTTATACACTCAGGCAGATTTTATTGGATGATGACAATGTGTCAGATATATTCAGGTTTTTACAACTGATTAATCTATATAGTTTGATTTAGATTGCTTTAATGTTTAATGTATTATAAATGTTTTATGCCATATATTTGTTTATAATATATTAACTAGATATGTTACGTTATATTTTTACATATTTCCTATATATTTATATTTTATTACCTTAGACTTGGCGTACAATAGCCTTAGATGCCGATGCACCATAAAACTCCTAATAACCAACCAACCAATCACAGAAACCATAAACACTGCTTCTCTAATCATGAGAGAAGATCGTCATATAATAATAAGGCAACTGGCAGAGATG
This sequence comes from Mastigoproctus giganteus, assembly GCF_048544385.1. Taxonomy (NCBI): domain Eukaryota; kingdom Metazoa; phylum Arthropoda; class Arachnida; order Uropygi; family Thelyphonidae; genus Mastigoproctus; species Mastigoproctus giganteus. The sequence goes on along the minus strand of NC_143581.1, from coordinate 168,668,692 downwards.
TTAAGAATATTGGCAGGAAGCATGCATGGTATTCTTTATGACCATTTGCATATGATACGTGTTTGTGCATACTGATACCTGAGCAACAGCAAGTTCGCTTAGAAGTTAATCAGGAGTTGCAATAGATGGTTATCACAACAGTGCAAGACCTCACATTGCTCGTACTGTCATTTAGTACTTAGGCTGCATTACTGTTGGATGTGTTCTTCATCTGCCTTACAGCCTTGACCTTGCACCCTACAATTTTTTTTTTTTATTTCCAGCGTTAGGGATGGAGCTGTGAGAAAAATGGTAGATGAGATATGGCTTCATCATTTCAACAACAAAGCTCTGTGTGGAAGTCTGCAGCATTGCCAACACTGAAAAAAGTAAGAGTTGTGGCTTCTGCAGGAAAGGTTAATGGTCATCTGTTTTTTTGACATTCAAGGAATAGTTTACCAGCATATTTTGCCATATCATACAATTGTTACAGGATCTTATTACAGGACTATACTGCACACTTTGCGGGATGACATTTGTTACAAATGACTGCAACCCCTGCAGGTGAGTGGATGCTGCATCACAATGGTGCAAGACCTCACATTGCTCATACTGTCATTTAGTGCTTAGGCAGCATTAATGTTGGCTGTATTCCTCATCCGCCTTACAGCCTTGATCTTGCATCAGTAGTGTAGCTACCCTTTTTCAGGCCCGGAGGCAAAGAACATGTTCGGGGCCCCTACTTAATTAATGAAAATTGCAAAAACAGGAGACAGCCAAAGACACCGGGCCCTGAAGGGCCCAGGCACGAGGTAATTGCCTTGCCTGCCTACATGGTAGCTACGCCACTGCCTTGCACCCTACAATTTTTCTTTTATTTCCAGCATTAGAGATGGAGTTGTGAGGAAAATGGTTTCAGTCATCAGAAGTTGTAAAGACATCGGAGGCAATTCTCAAACACATGTCAAAAAATGGCTTCCACCATGTTTTTGAAGAATGGTAGAAATGTTGGATTAAGTGCATTTCATCAAATGGGAACTCCTTTGAAAAAGGAGTTCCCATTTGATGAAATATGGATGATTAATAAAGGTATGCTGTGAAAAAAAAAAATTTATGATCATTCTTCGTTGAATAGCACTTGTACCATATAGAGTAATATAGATGTTGTCAACGGTCAGTTATGGAATTGTGGAACTTAAGGCCCCATAATTTGAGAAAGTACTTTTTGGGAAAGGCTCAAATAATCTTACTAGAAGGATTAGTAATAGAATGTTATACCTCCAACGGAAGTCATTCAGAATACCAACTTTGAGTACATTGGTACTATTAAATTCTGGAATGGTGCCCCCAAAACCCTGCTCATGCTTATAGACCCCATTCAAAAGAGAGTAGTCATGTTAATTAATGACCCATCTCTTACAAAGTATCCCTACTCTCTGACTCACAGACATTCAGCTTCTGCTGCATGGCTTTTTATAGATACTTCCATGGACACTGTTCTTCTCAATTGGCTTCTCTCTCTCTTTCAAAGAGAGAATAAAACCGATATCTTTTCCAAACTATCCCAAATGTGCTGCAGCCAGTCAGCATCCATTTATTGTCCAGTTTCAAACTCACAGAACCAACTTTTCTTCTTCCTCATTTATCCCTTCTACTTCTGTTTTCTGGAACAACCTTTCTTCATGTGTATTTCCTGAAAATTGCAATCTACAGAAATCAGTCTAATGTTTAGAAGCATTATTTTAATGTTTTCTCAACCTATACACATTGATGGAGAATGAAGTCCAAGTACCATGGGTTCTTATACCTTTCATGTTTGGAGTTTTTATTTAAACAAAAAAAAAAAAAAAAAAACATTCATGCAGAGAAGAGTTATGAAAATTCATTGATTCTACCTTCTATTGGAGAATGAAGAAGAAAAGTTGCATTGGATGTTAATCTATCCTGTGAATATTATAAATAGCCAAAGAAGTCATGCAACACATTAACCAGAAATTGAGAATACTTCAATTCCAGTTCTGTCTAGATTTAATGTTGTGCCTTCACCATGTATCTGAGTATTATATGCCTCCTTGTTGTGGTGCAGTATAACCACAGTCGTTTTTGTGCCAGTAAAATCCAAATCAAATCAACCTCCTCCTTGTTATAACCTAGGTCAATCTTTACTGCAGGAAGAACATGTTCCAGATTTTTAACCCATCCTAATGTTCCTCTTGAACTATTCAGTCATAGTCAACATAGGATTAAAGCCAGTGAGAAAACTCACAGAATTATTAGTTCTCCTCCTGAAAAAAAAAAAAAATAGCAGTTGAGAGAAAGGATTGAAAGAAAATAGGTGTTCAATGTGTAAAGAGCATTGTGATAAAACACTTCATAATTAATATATGTATAAAATATTTTTAGTTCTGTTATCTTAGTATTATTGAAATTGGTTAATCTGATTAATTTAAATTTGTATATTATAAGTAAAATGGCATGAATTGAATGAACCATTGAAGAGGTTAATTTATATGCAAAGTTGATTGATGTCTATACTCATATAAAAGACAAATGCACACACACACACACACATACACAATCAGGGTGGGACAGGGAAACAAAAAAATTTAAAAACTGATTTTCTGGGTACTGGTGTGTGATGGAGAGGATTGTATCACCCTACATACTTTTGTCCACATGCCATTTAATAACCATGGAACAATGCCATTTAATAACCATGGAACATTGAAGCGGTGCACATTGTGCTTTTGCTGTCAAGGCATTTTACAAAAACAGTTAACGAGGTTGCTTGATATTTATTTCACATTCACTTTGAGCTTAAGCATCAATATTCTGTACCATTTACTCATGATATTAAAACATGGGTAAATAATTTTGAATAAACCAGTTCTGCTCTCAAAAAGAGGCCTCTCTCTGGGTGGAATAAGCAGCACTAGTACACCAAAACAACATTGCAACTGTCAGGACCGTTTTCATATGGAGCCCAAAGCATTCTGCATGTTATCTCATGCACTACTATGGACTTATCCAGTAGAAGTGTAAATTGAATATTGCACCAGGATTTTCCATCCTTACAAGGTACAGGTACCACAAGAATAAAAATTGTAACAATTTTTGTCAAGAATTGCTAACTCATATGGATACCGATGAGATTTTATTCACAATCTATGGATGTCTGATAAAGTTCACTTACATCTAAATGTTTCTGTGAATAAACGAAGCTTCTGTTATTAGTTGGAAGAAAACCCCACCAGCAGCTATTGCACAGTGATCGAGTAAATAGAGTGGTGTGATGTTCCATCTCACGGCATTATTGGCCTATAGTTTTTTGAAGGCGATAACGGAAGGGTAACAACTTTTGATGTCAGGCTGCTGTGCCAATCATGTATGCAACTTTTTTGGTTCCTGAGCTAGCTAATAGGTTTCCTCAAGTTAATGAAGTTATTAAAAAAAAAAAAACTGTACACATCATATCTCCATCCCCTCTAATAATTTGTTTAATCCTTCTAATCCTTCCTTAAAAATATTTAAACAAACCACTTCCACAGCACCAGAGAGAAATTTGTTCCATCAATCAGATATTCTCTGACCGAAACCAAATTTTTCTACATCTATCCTTTAGCCACCCTTTCTCAATTTAAACTCATTAGCAAGGGCACATGATGCAAGAAAGCAAGCTTATATAGCATCAGCCAAAAAAAAAAAAAAAAAAACACAAACCCCCTTCTCATTTCATTCATCTATCCGCTCCAAATGTTTCTCTAGTTCTGCCTTGAATCTGTTTAAGCTATCAACTTCTTCAACGACAGATAGAAGTTTGTTCCAGCGATCAACCACAAGCTGGCTAAAGGCAAACTTCTGTACATCTATCCTACAATTGTCTTTCCTCAATTTGAATTTATGCCCTCTCAGGTGATTATTCTGAGTAAGAGGAAGAATCCAATCAGCATTGAGCATGCTCAAACCATTCAAGGCTTTATACACCTCAATCAGATCACCTCGCAGGTGCCTAGTCTCCAAACACTGTAATTTGCAAAACTTAAACCTTTCTTTGTAAGAGCAACCCTTTGTTCCATTCACTAATCTTGTTGCCCTTCTCTATATTTGTTCCAACAGCGCTACATCCTTCTTAAAATGAAGCCTCCAGACCTGTATACAGTACTCAAGGTGTGGCTTGACCATTGCCTTATACAAGAGGATAATCACCACCTTATCACTGCTAGAAAAATTCCTGTATATCATTGACACCACGAGCTACTCTTGCAGACTGTCTGCACTGCTCAGAAAACTTCATATCTGCCTGCACAATTACCCCCAGGTCATTTTCACTCTACCTCTGTCAGTGTAGTACCACACAATTGATACCTTACTCTGGGGTTACTGTTTCCATTATGCAGTACTTTACATTTGTCAATGTTAAACTTCATTTGCCACCTCTCAGCCCATCTACTCAACTTTTCTAGATCCTATTGCAGCAGCATACTGTCATTAGTGTCATTAACAACCCTGCTGACCTTCGCATCGTCTGCAAACTTGGATATTAAGCCTGATATACCATCATCAATATCATTAATGAATACAGAAAACAACATTGGGCCCAACACTGAACCATGGTGAGTCCACTAATAACATTAGTCCATGAAGAGCAGTGTCCATTGATTACCATTTTCTGTCTTCTCCCCCTCAACCACCCCTTTATCCATAGCAGCAATTTGCCTCCAATGCCACACTGCTTCAATTTGTACAGCAATCTTCCATGTGCGGCAGTATCAAAAGCCTTTCTAAGATCCAAATATATGATATGAAAATTATTCTTTGCATCCAGTTCCTTTGTGACTACATCATAGTATCAAATCAAATTGGTCAGACAAGACTTCCCCTTAACAAACCCATGCTGTGTTCGAGCTATAACTGAAGTTTTGTCTAGGTGATCCTGCAATGCTTCTTTAACCAGTGCTTCCATTAATTTCCCTTTTCAGACTCATGGATGCTTACGTGCATGCATGAATAGTAATTCATACATTGGTCTATATAAATAATCTTGTGTTAGGTGTTGTTAATTTTATATAAAATGGGGATTATCATTCCCGAATCACTTTTGTACTTCTTGTGAACACGGTAACAAACCGAATAAGGTAGTCCTTAAAAGAAGTTATAAAACGGGTTTAAAGTTTAATTTATGTGTGAATTAATGCATATTTATTTGTTTCGTCGTTTTTAGGTTTTTGCCACAATTTTTTTTCAATTCTCATGGTGGCATATGATGTTGGTTGGTTTTTGGAGGTTGGTGGCTGCTGTCTTTCTATAATTCTTTCCGATTCGCTTGACGTGATATGAGAGTTGAAGGCATGATTGTTTTAGTAGCTATTTTTATTTGATTTATTTGTGACTATGCATGGGTTGGGTAGGTTCATATTATAATCATTCGCGATTGAGTGTTGAGAGATTAACAGTCCTACTAAAAAGGTATGAGGTTATCTTCTATAATTTAAGGTTATTATAATAATAGGACTTATTTGGCTTCATGGTCCTTTTTGATTTGAATTGGTAATTAATTTCATTTACTTGGAACAGAAGTTAAACTAACAGGTCTGTAATTACCTGTGTCTCCCTTTGATCCTCCTTTGTGGATTGGGGTCACATTTGCACATTTCCAGTCTATAGGTACCTCCCCTGAGTCCAAGGAAGCTGTCATGATTATGGCTAAGGGGTTGCTTACTTCCTTTGCTGCCTCCTTTAATATAACTGGATAGATTCCATCCACCCTAGGATAATCTTATACTAACTCTTAGTTAGTATAAGATTATCTAGCTTACTGCCAGAGTTTAATACACCTCTGGCATTCCTCTCCCTGTATAACTCATGTGTGAATGTAGATGAAAAATATTTATTTAGTTTGTTAGTTACCTGAGCAGGATCATCAACAGTTGAACCATCAATATCAAGTGGACCAATCTGATTCATCCCTTTCCTTCTAGAGTTTACATAAGTAAAGAACTCTTTGTTGTTTTTCTTTGCATCCTTTGCCAAGGATTTCTCCTAATTTGCCTTTGCATATCTGCTTGCCTACCTAACCTCCATTGTGATTTGGTTACAGACCAGCTTATATCTATCATATGCTTCTGTGTCACCTGTTAATTTATATGTATCCCATGCATTTTTCTTCTCTGCCACATGTCAACAAAATTAGTGAATGGAACAAAGGGTTTCTCCTACGAAGAAAGGCTTAAGTTTTGCAAATTACAGTGTCTGGAGACTAGGCACCTGCGAGGTGATCTGATTGAGGTGTATAAAGCCTTGAATGGTTTGAGCATGCTCAATGCGGATGGGATTCTTCCTCTTACCCAGAATAATCGCCTGAGAGGGCATAAATTCAAATTGAGAAAAGACGGTTATTATTATTATTATTATTATTACTAGCCATACAGTGTAAGGAAGCCTGAGGCTTATACTGCACCAGCTAAAAAAAATTTCCGAGTTACCCTGAGAGAGAGAGAGAGAGAAGTAGAAGGGAATCACCAAGAAAGAGAAGAATGATGATATCCAGCTCAGGACCCTGGGTGTGCCAAGCCCATACTCACCAGATGTGAGCCCCTGCGGTTGTAGGATAGATGTGCGGAAGTTTGCCTTTAGCCAGTGGTTGGTTGATTGCTGGAACAAACTTCCATCTGTTGTAGAAGTTGATAGCTTAAATAGACTCAAGGCAGAACTTGACAAACATTTGGAGCAAGCTTGCTTGCTCCAAATATATAAGCTTGCTTTCTTCCATCATGTGCCTATGCTAATGTCTAATTAGTTCAACTGACATCCATTTAGGCCTAAATCTTGAATGAACAATATTTCTTAGTTGGTATGAAAAGCCTAGTAGCTTCCAAGATTATTTCTTTGAATGCTTCCCATTTTGAATTTGCTGTTGGTAACATCATCAGTTGGTTCCCACCATATAGAATTTAAATACTGTCTCAGACCACCGTACTCACCTTTACGAAAGCAAAATTTGATCGTGTTTGGCATAATCATGTTTGGTATAAAGGTCTTCTAAACAAGCTTCCATCTTATGGTCTGCCAACTGTTTTTAGTAATTGGTTATCCAGTTTTCTCTTTGATCGCTCACTGAGGGTGATGGTAGATGGCTCTCTGTCTTCTAACTTCTCCACTAATGCCGGTGTCCCCCAAGGTTCAGTTCTTTCCCCCACTCTTTTCCTCTTGTATATTAATGACCTTCTTCCATTGACTGGAAATCCTATCCATAGTTTTGCCGATGATAGTACATTGCATTCCACTTTCCATTTTGAGAAACCTTGTCCTGCTCAATCAGCTTCAACTTCTCAAATCTGCTACCAGTTCCTTAAATGCCGATCTTCAGGTTATTCTCCAGTGGGGCAAAGACAACTTAGTTGATTTCAACCCTTCTAAAACTCAATCTTGTTTTATATCTCGCAAAAAGGATTCTTCTGCTCCTATGCTTATCTTTAGTGACACTCCGATTTCTAGGCAAAATGATATATCTCTTTTGGGGATTACCCTGACTTCTAATCTCTCTTGGCACAAGCACATTACAAATATTGCTTCCTCTGCATCTAAAAAAACTTGGTTTTGTCTTTCGCTCTCGGCGTTACTTTTCTTCCAAACAGCTGCTCACTCTGTATAAATCGCAAATCCACCCTGCCATGGAATATTGTTCCCACAACTGGGGTGGTGCCCCCAAAACCTGTCTCAGGCTTCTTGATTCCATTCAGAAGAGGGCAGTTACGTTAATTAATGATTTATCTCTAACAGAGTCTCTCCACTCACTTTCTCATAGACGTACTGTTTCTGCCTCATGCCTCTTCTACAGATACTTCCACGGGCACTGTTCTTCTGAATTGGCTTCTATAATTCCCGCTCTCTCTTTCAAAACAGTCCGAACCCGTGCCGCCACCAGCCAACATCCATTTACTGTCCAACTTCAAACCCACAGAACCAACTTTTCATCTTCCTCATTTATTCATTCAACTGCCGTTTTCTGGAACAATCTTCCTTCATACATATTTCCTGAAAATTACAGTCTACAGAAGTTCAAGTCCAATGTCAACAAATATGTTCTTTTCTTCTCAACCTCCAACCCAAGCACAGTACCAAGTACTAGAGGTTCTAATACCTCTCATGTTTGGGGTTCACACACAAAAAAAAAAAAAAAAACCTCTTCCCTTTACTCCTGATATTCGTTACCTCTTTGAGCAAATCCCACTTCAGCACACTGTGATCACTGCCACTTAGTGGTTCCTTTATCTGCAGATTATTAATGCATGAAGAATCACTACTGATAATCAGATCAAGAGTATTACTCCCTCTAGTTGCCTCCCGAACATGCTGCTGTAGAAAACAATCATCCAATAAATCCACGAAAGCCTTGCTAGTGTGTGAGTGACCAACCCACAAATTCCAGTCAATCTCTGGGAAATTAAAATTCCCCTTTATAAGACACTCTGATTTACTGACCCACTCTATTTCTCTGCACAATTGCTCATTATACTCATCAGATTCATTAAGCCTATAACACACACCTACTCTCATTTTTCCTTTCCCAGTGCTTATGTCACGCCAAACAGACTTAACATTTTTGCATTGTCCACCAACATCAGTTGGATGCACTCTAGATTTTGTGTTTCTCTTAACTAACAGCATAACCCCTCCTCCATTCCTGTCCTGTCCTTTCTATCCTTTCTGTCTACACACTGTACTCCCAAACTTCCAATTCTGCACTGCTTATATCTGTGTGACAACACGTCTCTGATAGCCCAACAATATCTGCCTTTGATTTCTTGACTAGTACTTCGAACTCATCTAGTTTATTAACTGCACTCCTAGCATTGGTGTACACACAAGTATACATGCACCTGTTTCTACTCTTAGTTACCCTAACATGGCCCATGTATTTACTTGTTCCACTATGACTCCCAGCAGCCTGGAAATTCCCATTGTCTTGCTTTCCAGGATGCTACTCAATTGCATTTCAATAGAAGCAGTGCAAGGATCACTTCCATCTCTGCCAGCGGTGGAAGTGATTAATCTTTGTGTATCCCCCCAAACTAGCAGTTTTCTCACCCACCTAACTCTGCTCTGATAGCATCAGCAATATTCTTTTTTTTTTTTTATAAAAACTTTCTTATGAAATCAAGTACTTTTTATGTATTTTTTAAAACTTTTTTGAAGACTAAATGCACAAGGTATAATGTGTTATGGGTTGAAATTAACTTTATAATATTGGTGTAAATACACCATAGTTTACCCATAAGTTTAACTGCATAAGTAGTATAAAGGCATGGTTTGATTTTATCTCATATTGTGGCTACTTTCACAACAAGCTAGCAGGTTTATTCGAAGTAGAGCAATACCTGCTGTCTCGTTGTGAAGGTAGCCACAATATGAGATAAAATCAAATGATGCCTTTACACTATTTATGTAGTTAAACTATTTATACCAATATTATATAGTATATTTTTAATGCATGATAACAGCATGTTATTACATCTTTTTTCTTCCTTTTATTTTAATAATGTTATCGTAGTATGAAACAACAATATTAATGAATTCTTTAAATTTTTAATATGAAGGCAAAGGGCTATTTAAACTTTTCTTGCTATCAAGGAATGAGTACTGGCACTTATTTTTACAAAATAAGTACTACTGCTAATAATAATAGAGCAATAGCAGTAATAAAATTGGGGATTATATAACACTCTTTGACTTGACAGTGGTGGCAGGGTTCCTCACTGTGTACCATGAAAATAATGTTCCTGCTTTAATAATTAATCAGTGATTAAAATCCTGACATTTTTCTATCTTCCTAAATATAGTCAAGCCTTTACTGCAATAGTGTGGCAGTTTCTGAAGTAATTTTCTTATGGTTTTTGTATAGAAATTACATGCAAGGACCTGTAAGATACCTGGCTACCATTTTTGCAACTGTTTGGATTTTGCATGAAGAATGGTGTGGCATTGGATAAGCACCAGTGCTGTGTTTGTTTAAAGTTTCAAGTTACTTCCCTGTTACTTCTTTTTCTTCTTCTTCTCCCACTAGTTCAATAAAGGGCTACTGCCTAACCTAGTTATTCTTGAAAGATTTGTTCTTGGTTTCACAAAGTAAAGAAGATAACATGAATGCCAGGGTTCTCTGAAAGTAGTTGCTACTCTGAGGGAAGCAGCATACTTAATTTCAAATTTCGCATGTTGTGAAGGTGTTAAATTTGAAATTAACCTGAAAAATGGGAGTAACTAATGATATTCAGTATATCTAATGTTTTTTTTTTTTAATTTTTAATAATATTTATATACACTGTGCCATTTTATTAGATACACCTACCTAGTAGCGTGTTGCACCTCCTTTAGCCTTCAAAACAGCCTGAATTCGTCTAGGCATGGATTGAAGAAGATGCTGAAAACGTTGTGCAGGAATGGAGTACCATGCAGACATGAGTGTGTCACGCAATTCCTTGAGATTCAATGGAGGTGTAGGCCTGCAGCGAACAGCCCTTTCCAGCTCATCCCAAAGATGTTCAGTAGGATTGAGATCCGCGGACTGAGCGGCCACTGCAGCAAAGAAAAGCCGTCATGTTCCTGGAACCATTCCATAGTGATTCGGAATCTTTGTGCACCGGCGCATTATCCTGCTGGAAGTAACCATCTGACTGAGGATAAACTGTCAACATGAATGGATGCACTTGGTCAGCAACGATGTTTAGATATGATGTGGCATTCAGATGTGAATCTATGGCTACCAATGGGCCCAACGTGTGCCAAGAAAACATTCCCCACGCTATAACACTGCCCCCCACCACCTTGCACAGTAGTCGTCAGACATGACGGGTCCATGGTTTCATGTTTTTTCGCCAAATTCTGAGCCTTCCATCAACGTAATTCATCAGGAACTCGTCAGACCAAGAAACTGTTTTCCAATCCTCGATAGTCCAGTGCTCGCAGGAGGCATGCTTTCTTGTTCATCATTGATAACAAAGGTATGCTGTTGTAGCCCATTCGTGACAAAGTGCGACTAGTGGTCCATTGCGATATTTTGTTCTGCGCACCAAGGTTGTATTTAATGTGATGTGCGACATTGTGGCCTGTCTGTTTGCTTGCAAAATTCTAGCCATCCTCTTCTGATCTCTCTCATCAACAAGCAATTTTCTTCCACAGGAGTGCCATTGAGAGGATGTTTTCTGTTCGTTGCACCATTCTCGATACACCCTTGAAACTGTGGTGCGTGAAAAGTTCAGGAGAACTGCTGTTTCAGAGATGCTTTGTCCAGCACGTCTTGCATCTACTACCATGCCACATTTGAAGTCCATTAGATCATTCCTTTTCCCCATTCTTGCTACAGTTTGTATGCTTAACTGATACTAGAAATGCAGCAGAACAACCTAATACAGGTTGTTCTGCTGCATTTATATCCACAACTGTGGTCATGTGACTTGCAACATTGTGGGACAAACCATATGTGTGCACAGCAAGGGTGTACCTAATAAAGTGGCAGCACAGTGTATGTAATAAGCAGAAAAATATGTGCACACGTTTGAAATTCCATGCTATTAACAGGCCTTTAAATCGGAAAATGGAAGACTAAGAGAATGATGGTTCTCTTTTATGTCTAAAAGGTTTTATAACTTTTGGCAAAATTATTTTTTTTGAAATAAAAGGTGTAAAGCATGGCTTACTTTACAATTTTTTATATATTTGAAAACTTTAAAAGTTACAATAAGTATTGCAGTGTATTAAGAAAAGGTGAAATATTGGCATTGTTCAAGCAGAATTAAAAAAAAAAAAAAAAGCCCAAATGTTTTCCAAAAATTAAATACAAAATGGGCACCTGACAGGTGAAACCATTATTGCTACAAATGGGGACACTGCACTGCCAGGTTAAACATTTTGTGATGAGGTTTTTATGCAAAAGGTACAAGTTGAATTATTAATTAATTAATATTTATTGTACATAAATGTACGATACAATGTACCCATCGCAGCATGATGCCAGGTGTTTTGTATGGATAGTAATCTATTAAGATATAGTAAGAAGATAATAACAAAATAATAACAATGATAGTTATTAATAATAAGAAAATATCAAAATTGAATCAAAGTACAATCCAGGAACAGATACCATGTGAACCACGTCTCCATACATCTAGATTACAGGAATTTGTGGTTCACAGAATAGAGTGACACAGACCTGGTTTTTTCACATTTCACAGATAGATTTTACAGTTCAAATTCGTCTCTCCCCTACTGGGTGGAGAGCAGATCACATGCGTTTGTTAAGATCCTTCTCCTGTACTGCTTGTTGCAGGCAGACCGGTACAGATGATTGTATGATCATCAATGTTTGTGTGGAAAGAAATCTTTTAGTCATGTGCAGTCTTGAACACAACTGTGGCTGGCTTTGCTCTCAGTGCAGGAGGAGGAACTCTCCAGCAGATGACATACTAGATGTGGGCGGAGATCTTTCCTGTGAGCATTTTCACAGTGAAGGTTAGCCATCTCTGTTCCATCTTCTCTGGCAATCGTTCCAGACCGGGAGTCGTGGCCATCGCCATAGTTCGCTGCTGTGACTTTCATGAGGCCCATTTGAGTAACCAAAACTTGGCTGCATATAGTGGTTTAAAAGTAGTTTTGGTCGTGGAACCCCTAATTTCTATTCCGTGGAGGACGCGTTGAAAAATTATGGTCTGGATGTATTTCTTGATAGTTCCTGGGTTTGTGATATAAAAAAGGTAGTTTCCCCATCCAGTGATTTCAGCTCATTTGAAGACGTAGATGTTCAAGTTGGTAGTTGAACTGTAACTTTCCATCAAAGATCAGCTTGAGGTCACAATGTTTTTCTACACTTTTGATAATTTTTCAATCATGCACAGAACAGCTATTCACATTAATTCAATTTTAAATTGATGTAACCATTATAAGAAATAACTAAAGTTGCTCTGTCAGAGAAAAAAAAAAAAAAAGAAAGAAAGAGCTTGTTGCACTTGCAGCTGGTCATCCATATTTCAATTTTAATGTTTTAATGGTGGAATGCACAGTGGTTTTCAACCATGGTGCTGCAACAACATTCCAGGGGTGCCATGTAATTTGGGTAAAACTTAAACTTATTTTTTAAAATTTGTATATTTATTTCATTATAAAAAGGTGCACAATAACTTTTTAATTTTGTGGTAATCTAGAATTGATGTTTATTTAATACTTCTATATAAAGAATAAAATTATTATATATATATTTATAACTTGTACAGTATTATGAATTGTAATTTTGTTTATAGCTATATTACAAAATATAATACGAAAATTAAGAAAGTTTTGCCATGCTACTGGCATTAATTTTGATTTATATTTAACGTCAGTTATATATATATATATATATATATATATAAAGGGTGTTTCAAAAGTGATGGTCAATAATTTAAAGGTGAACTGTACAGACTATAATATGCAATAAAGCCTGGTAAACATGGATCCTTAAGTGAATCGTTTTCGAGATATTGCACATTTCTGGTTGGGATCCATCACTGACAAGGTGAACTGTAAAGAGTTAGGATCCACCACTGACTTGTTTGTTTAGGTTAGGTTATGCTCATGCTCCCCATTTCCCCTCTCTCAATGCTCTGAGACGTAGCAGGCATACTAGTACTTGTCAAAGGATAGTCAACATGGAAAGAGGTTACAGCATTGAAGAGTATGCGCACATGCACTTCGCGTACGGTAAAGCCAACGACAGTGCACTCGAGACTGTGCATTGTACCAAGAAGCATTTCCCTGCCAAAGGCAGCCCAATAGGTGCACATTCATCAGGGTACATCAGCGCCGTGGAGAACATGGGAGCTTCGCACATGGAGTACGAGCAGATTGGCCCAGAAGCATAACACCTGATTTTGAGGAAAGGGTGTTAGAAAGAACATCCTGTAACATGTAACATCTGTAAAATCCTGTGGTGTTGAAACCAAAATTAAAAATGTATTATATTATGTTTAATAAAACCACCCTTAGCAAAGAATTCACAGCTTTTTGCTAAACTAGTGCTCCCATAGTCAGTGGCGGATCTTAACAGAAAATGTGCATTATCTCAAATGGTTCATTTCTGGCCCGATGTTGTTCACTGTGACTTTTTTGCTAATTTTAGTTTGTACTTTTCACCTGTAAATTATTGACTATCATTTTTGAAACACACTGTGTATGCACACACACACACACACACACACACACACACACACACACACACACACACACACACACACACACACACACACACACACACACACACACACACACACACAGTTGGATCTAAAGGAAGAGAATGGAGTAGGGGTGCCACAAAATAAAATAAATTATTTAGCGGTGCCGTTATTAAAAAAGGTCAAAAACCACTGAGCTAGCAGCTTCCATATGGGCAGTCTCCTTTCTCTCCATGCTAGCAGAAATATGCATAGACAGTCTTAGCATTAGTAGAGGCATATGATACAAGAAAGCAAGCTTATATAGCATCAGCCAAAAAAAAAAGTAACCTTCCCATTTCACCCATCCATTCACTCCAAATTTTGTCTAGTTCTGCCTTGAACATATTTAAGTTGTTGATCTCCAATACAACAGATGGAAGTTTGTTCCAACTATCAACTACCCGTTGGCTAAAGGCAAATTTCTGCACATCTATTCTACAACTGTCTTTCCTCAATTTGAATTTAGCATTAGCATTAGTAGAGGCATATGATGCAAGAAAGCAAGCTTATTCAGCATCAGCCAAAATAAAAGAAAAAAAAAAAAAAAAAACAACCACTACTCCCATTTCACCCCTCAATTCGTTCGAAATACCTGTCCAGCTGAGCCTTAAATTTGTTTAGGCTATCAACTTCAACAACAAGCGATGGAAGTCTATTCCACAAACCAACTGCCCGCTGGCTAAAGGCGAATTTCCGCACATCTATCCGACATCCGTCCTTCCTCAATTTGAATTTATGCCCTCTCAGGTGATTATTCTGAGCAAGAGGAAGAATTCCATCGGCATTGAGCATGCTCAAGCCATTCAAAGCCTTGTACACCTCTATCAGATCACCTCGGCGATGCCTAGTCTCCAGGCTCTGTAATTTGCAAAACTTAAGCCTTTCTTCGTAAGAGCAACCCTTTGTTCCATTCACTAATCTTGTTGCCCTTCTCTGTACTCGTTCCAGCAGCTCTACATCCTTCTTGAAATGAGGCCTCCAGACCTGTATACAGTACTCAAGGTGTGGCCTGACCAATGCCTTATACAAGGGAAGAATCACATCCCTGTCCCTGCTAGAAAAATTCCTGTATATCATTGACAAGACACCATGAGCTACTCTTGCAGCTCGTCTGCACTGCTCAGAGAACTTCATATCTGCCTGCACAATTACCCCCAGGTCCTTTTCATTCTCTACCACTGTCAGCGTAGTACCACAGAGTTGATACGTTGATCTGGGGTTACTGTTTCCCATATGTAGTACTTTACATTTGTCAATGTTAAACTTCATTTGCCACCTCTCAGCCCATCTGCTCAACCTTTCCAGATCCTGTTGCAGCAGCATAGTATCAGTAGTGTCCTTAACAACCCTGCCAACCTTTGTATCGTCTGCAAACTTGGACATTAAGCCTGATACACCATCATCAATATCATTTATAAATACAGAAAACAACAATGGACCCAACACTGAACCCTGAGGAACTCCACTAATAACATTAGTCCACGTTGAGCAGTGTCCATTGATTACCACTCTCTGTCTTCTGCCACTCAACCATCCCTTTATCCATAGCAGCAATTTGCCTCGAATGCCACACTTCTCCAATTTGTGCAGCAGTCTTCCATGCGCAACAGTATCAAAAGCCTTTCTAAGATCCAAATATATAATGTCAAAGTTATTCCCTGCATCCAGTTCTTTTGTGACTACATCATAGTATCCAATCAAATTGGTCAGACAAGACCTGCCCTTAACAAACCCATGCTGTGTCTGAGCTATAACTGAATTCTTGTCCAGATGATCCTGCAGTGCTTCTTTAACCAGTGCCTCCATTAATTTTCCTGGAACCGAAGTTAAACTAACAGGTCTATAATTACTTGTGTCAGCCTTTGATCCTCCTTTGTGAATTGGGGTTACATTTGCACATCTCCAGTCCATGGGTACCTCCCCTGAGTCCAAAGAAGCTCTCATAATTATGGCTAGGGGTTTGCTTACTTCCTTTGCTGCCTCCTTTAATATAACTGGATAGATCCCATCCACCCCGGGTGCCTTTTTTATGTTTATCCTCAACAATTTCTCCTCCACTTTCCTCTCAGTTATTAGAAAATCATCTAGCTCACTGCCAATGTTTACTTCACCTACGACATTCCCCTTCCTGAATAACTCCTCATGTGTGAATGTAGATGCAAAATACTCGTATAGATTGTTAGCCACCTGAGCTGGATCCTCAACTGTTGAACCATCAACATCCAGTGGACCAATCTGATTCATCCCTTTCCTTCTTGAGTTTAAATAGGTAAAGAACTCTTTTCTGTTTTTCTTTGCATCCTTTGCCAAGGATTTCTCATAATCTGCCTTTGCCTGCCTAATCTCCTTTGTGACTTGGTTACAGACCAACTTATATCTATCATAGGCTTCCACGTCACCCATTAATTTGTATGTATCCCATGCATTTTTCTTCTCTGCCATATGTCTCATTAGTTCATCTGACAACCATTTAGGCCTGAACCTTGAACAATATTTCTTGGTTGGTATGTAAAGCCTGGTAGCTTCCAAGATTAGTTCCTTGAATGCTTCCCATTTTGAATTTGCTGTTGGTAACATCATCAGTTGGTCCCACTGTATAGAATTTAAATACTGTCTCAGACCAGCATAGTCTCCTTTACGAAAGCAAAAACCCTTCCCTTTACCTCTGATGGTAGTTACCTCCTTGAGTAAATCCCACTTCAGCACACTGTGATCACTGCCACCCAGTGGTTCATTTATCTGCAGATTCCTAATGCATGAAGAATCACTACTGATAATCAGATCAAGAGTATTACTCCCTCTAGTTGCCTCCCGAACATGCTGGTGTAGAAAACAATCATCCAATAAATCCACAAAAGCCTTGCTAGTGTGTGAGTGACCAACCCACAAATTCCAGTCAATATCTGGGAAATTAAAATCCCCCATTATAAGACTCTCTAATTTACTGGCCCACTCTATTTCCCTGTACAGTATCTTATTATACTCATCAGAGTCATTAGGCCTATAGCACACTCCTACTCTCAATTTTGATTTACCTATGCTTATGTCACACCAAACTGACTCAACACTGCACTGTCCAGCGATGTCAACTGGCTTCACTTCCTTGGATTTTATGTGTTTTTTAACTAATAGCATAACCCCTCCTCCCTTCCTATCCTGTCTATCCTTTCTGTAGACGTTGTACTCCCCAAATTCCAGTTCTGCATTCCTTATATCTGTGTGACACCACGTCTCTGATATCCCAACAATATCTGCCTTTGATGTTTTGAGTAATACCTCAAATTCATCAAATTTATTTACTAAACTCCTAGCATTAGTGTACACGCAAGTATACATGCACCTGTTTCTATTCTTAGCTACCCTAACACAACCCATGTGTTTACTTGTACCGCAATGACTTCCAGCAGTCTCTGAAATATCCTGCATCTTGTTTTTCAGGCTTCTGCTCATTCCAATAGAAGCAGTGCAAGAATCTCTTTCACCTCCTCCCGTGGCTACTGTTAATCCATTAGTCTTTGTCTCCCCCCAAGCTAGCAGTTTTCCGACCCACCTAACACTGCCTCGATAGCATCAGCAAATATTCTTGCACCCTTTCTATTTAAGTGTATCCCATCCCTGTAGAAGCAATCTCTCCTGTTAACAAGTACAGTCCAGGCTGAAAAAAATTCTACCCCTTCAGCCTTGCACAATCTTTCCAGGGCCGAATTGATCGACAAGGCTCTCATCATATACTCCCTCCTATCGTGTCTGGGCAGAATTGCAGACACTTTCAAATTCAACCCTACTTCACGGCTTTTTTTCAACAGTGACCTGTACTTGTTAAGTAATTCCGCTGGTCTCCTACTCTTAATATCATTAGTGCCAACGTGTACAACTATATCACCTTTTGTGCCCTTAAAAGATGATATCTGCTTTACAACGTCATCAACCTTTGCCCCTGGCAGACATACCCTGGTCCTGTTCCACCTATCCTTTTTACAAAGCATGTTCCCCGTTTCCCTGACAATTGAGTCACCAACAACTACTAGTTCCTGTTGGACCAGCGCATTCTGCCTTGGGGGCTGCCTCTGTGTTGCAAGATGACCAAGTCCAAGCTCTGGTGTTGATGTGGGCAGCTGAGAGCTTGATGGGCCCCTCAATTTATTTCCTTCGAGGGCATCCACCCTGTCCTTCAAGGTCTCATATAGGCCCATAACAACGCCGAGTTGTCGCCTAATTTCCTTGCACTCCTTGCATCGTGCACACACAAAGACATCCCCCATGGCAGTATCATGTCCCGTACCCGATTGCTCCGCAAACATCAAGCAAACAGTGCATCTTAAAAGGCCGTGATTCAGGGGGCAACCGCCCCCCCTCAGTTCTCCCCTGAGTCACAGCACTCCCATTAGCTTGAGCCTTTTGCTTTGCTGCTCTGGTCAGAGTCATGATTTCGATTTAAATGTCAATAAAATTACAATTTCAGAACAAAATTAAAACCTTAAACTTGTATCTTAACACAGTTATAACGCTATATTTATTTTTCGGTATCGAGTGTTATCTACGAGTTCCCTTTATGTAACTTCCGTATCAAGTATGTATTAATTATTTGCTACGTTTGTACTCTAAGTCGTTATATATATATAGTTAAAAGTACAATTTAATTGACAATGAAGTTTAACAAGATTAATAGATGTACTGATTAATTGACAATATTATATTATGCACTATACTATACAAAGCTAATGCTATCGAATTCCGGATATGCTGTATCGCGCTTCAGTAACGAGTGTTATCTACGAAATCCCTTTATATAACTTCTGTATCAAGTTATGTATTAATTATTTATTTTTACTAATTATTTATGTTCCGTAACCTAAGTGGTTATATGTATAGTTAAAATTACAATTTAATTGCCAATGAAGTTCGACAAGATTAATAGATTTTACTGATTAATTTTCACGTAGCAATGGCGGCCGTTTATGAACGGAAAACACGTGGATTTGATACCCTTTCCGATACTAAGTAATACCTACAAAATCTCTATCTAAGTTATTTTAACTTTAAGTACCGTAAATAGGAATATAAAGCTACTCTAGAAATAAGTTAATATGTCAATTTAAACTAATAAAGCAGTAAATAAATCAGAAAAAACTTCTCTATTCCAAGAGCGGCAGAAAGGCACGTCCGCACAGGAAATCATTGGAAATTTATGTCCCCTCAGGTGAGTAACCTGAGCAAGAGGAAGAATTCCACCAGCATTGAGCTTGCTCAAACCATTCAAGGCCTTATACACCTCAATTAGATCACCTCGCAGGTGCCTAGTCTCCAGAAGCTGTAAATTGCAGAACTTAAGTCTTTCTTGGTAACAGCCTTTGTTCCACCTCACCAGTTTTGTTGCCCTTCTCTGTACTCGTTCCAGCAGCTTTACATCTTTCTTAAAATGAGGCATCCAGACCTGTATATAGTACTCAAGGTGTGGCCTGACCATTGTTTTATACAAGGGGACAATCACCTCCTTATCCCTGTTAGCAAAATTCCTGTATAAAAGTATATTCCCGTATATTCCAGTCTTGACGTTATTCATAGGCAGTCTTGACAGTCACATCCCAAACAACTGCAGTAATCATGTATAGTTTTTGTTTGGTTCCTTGATGTTTCTACCTGGCAACACAAAGACCAAGCTCTTAACTTTTTTTTTTTTTTTTTTTAATTTCTTCAACAGTAGTCATCTGACAGTTAAGTTAGACTTGTTGAAATGGAAAACTTTAGAAAACAGAATGCCCATTAATAAAATATGAGGTGTGGCAATAAAGTTCCCAGTTTGGTGCTGTTATGGTCTTTTCTGATCTGTTTGAAAATAAATGGAAGTGGTATGTTGTAGTTCAAACTTCCTCTAACAGGTAGTGGTATAGAGATTGTCCAGTAGGTTTACAGGTTGTAAGTAGCAACCAGTTCTGTTAGCATTGTTAACGTTCCATACCACAATTTTGCAATGGAACAACAAACCAATATTAAATTTTGCTTTTAACTGGGAAAATCAACAGAAACAAAAACATGTTAAAAACTGTTTATGGTGATGAAACATTGTCATATATTGTGTGTTTAAATGGTATAAGCGGTTCAAATACAGATATGTGGATGTTTGCGATGACCCGAGAAGTGGGTGTCCATCAACTTCTCAAAATGAGAACAGAGTTGCAAAGTTTGAGAAATTTTGGCAGGAGATCATCATTTGACCTTCAGAATGATGGCTAATTAGTTGATTATAAATCAAGAGATGATTTATCAATTTCTGCATGATTTAGGGAAAAGGAAGGTCTGTGCAAAATTTGTGCTGCACAGCCTCACGGATGAGCAGAAGCAACAGAGAGTATCATCGTGCAAAGATTTCATCCATCAGTACAGTCCTAATTTCATCAGTTGACTTGTTAGAGATGAGTGTTGGATGTTTCAGTATGACCCACAGATAAAGCATGCAATGGACTTAAATATCAAGGCCCAAAAAAGTTTCATTTACAAAGTCCAGGATCAAAATGATGTTGATCATGTTTTTTTGACCAGTGGTGTGATTCACAAGGAATTTGTACCTAAAAGGGAGAGAGTCAAACTGCATTTTACATAATGCAGCATTGACTCTTGCCAATTCTGTATTCTTCAAAGAGTATTGAAGCACATTTCCTAGGGGAGGCCACAATTTCAAGAGAAAGGCAGCTGGCTCTTTTTGCATGACAGTGTCCCCATCCATTCTGCATTTGTTGTGAAGGCATTTCTGATGAAACATGGAATTGTACAGATGACCATCCACCCTGCTCTCCTGATCTAGCACTAGTGGAGTTCTTTCCCAACGTGAAAACTGCCCTCAAAGGAAAGATTTCAGGTTGTTGAGGAAATAAAGAAAAACATAATAAACAACTGAACATCATGAGTAGTGCATCTTTGGATGCCTTCACTGACTCTTTTCAGAAACTTTTAGAATGGTGTAATAAGTGCATTCAATCAGGTGGTGATTACTTTGAATAAAAATAAAACCATTTTTAAGCTCTTTCACTTAGTGTTCTTTTTATTGCATCAGTCTGGGAACTTTATTGCCACACTTCATATCATATTTTTAATAATCAAGTATCTATATAGTATTACAAATGTGTGATGAACTGGAATGGCTCTCTAATGTGCTTCAATATGTTCTTGAGCTCTGACTTTAGAGGGAATCCATCTGTTCGGCTACCCTTCATGGTCTTCATGGTTGTCTTAATCAGCAGGCAACCAACGGTTTTGAATATGTCTTTATATTAGAAACTCACAGACATAAGTAGAATTCTTTCTAATTGTCTGTCTCTTTCACACAATTGCAAGTGTCATCCACTCCTGCATTAGATAAATTCTACAAAAAGAAAAGCTGCAGAAAACTGTATCCTCATTGCATGAAAAAATCACCGAAAGAGCGTAATTGCCATTTTAATCAGCTCCATGGACATAGGGAACAGAAACCATATTAATAGTTCTCTTATACTTTAGGATATTTTGAGATAAACTGCAGGAATAATGGAAGGTTTAGCATTTAAACTTAATTTAAATTTGTTTTAGTTTAAATTAAAACTTAATTTAAATCTTTGATGGCTAAACTTTGCTCTGACCCCCCCCCCAACATTAAAGATGTCTTCTATTGCATCCCATGGAATTGCCAAAATTTATACACGAAGCACAGATTTGTTTTGGAGGACTTATAAAGCCAAGTTGTTGATGACTCACCACTGTGAGGCTAGCCACACAGGCCCCGGGTGCCAAGCGTTATAGTGATCAAGCGATTCTCAGTGATTTCTAGAGCCTTTTTCTTGAAGCTGCAGTTTTTGTTCAGTTAAAAAAGTTTTCTTACGTTTTCATTAAATACTAGTAAACTTAGACTTACGATCTGTAAGTAAGTTTCAGAAAGGCAAATCACCTTTCTTTTTTTTCATTTAAACTAATATACTAACTCTTATACCGCTTGGTCACTCTAGCGGCACTGCTCCTGCCTCCCCGTGGCGGGGCCGGTAACCTGGGAGAAGAAATCCACTCTCCCGGGGCTGAAAGGAGCAAAGATGGATAACAATACGTTTCCACCTTTAGAGCCTCCGAGCTCAAAACTAGCGACTAAACACACCGATGATGACGTCTCCCAACCCAAGAGGTTGAAAACAAATCCTCAAGAGGAGATACCAGCATTTCTCATACTGCACTCTACATCAGACCAGCCTCTGAGTAAATTGTCCCCATTCCTTGTGTAAAAATGCTTAGAGGCTGTCGCAGGTTCACCAAAATCAGTAAGGCGACTCCAGTCTGGGGATCTTCTGGTAGAGACCATGAAATCCCAGCATTCTGCAAAGCTATTAAATCTGACAACTTTCGGCGGACATCCAATAAAAGTCACTCCCCATGCCACCTTAAATTCCTCCAAGGGAGTAATTGCAGAATGGGACTTATTAACCGTATCAGAGGAGGAAATAGTCAAAGAGCTACGAGAACAAAGAGTCATCCAAGCCAGGAGAATCATGACCCGTAAAGATGGTACTCTCATTCCAACAAGGAGCATAATCCTCACTTTTAGCTCTCCCATCTTACCAACATCTGTCAAAGCAGGCTATCTCCATTGCCGTGTCCGACCCTACATCCCAAACCCAATCAGGTGCTATAAGTGCCAAAAATATGGACACTCTCAGACTGCATGTAGAGGTGAGGCAATATGTCCTAACTGTGGATCGAAAGACCACAACCAATCCGATTGCAATGCTACCACTCCTAATTGCCCAAATTGTAAAGGGAATCATCCAGCTTTCTCTAAAATATGCAAACTATGGAAGCAAGGGAAAAAAATACAGAAATATAAAGTGGAAAACAAAGTCACTTATTCAGAGGCGAGAAGAGAAATAATCAAAATGGAGCCAAAGCGAACGTATGCCACAGCTGCCAAACAGGTGCAATCAGTAAGTATCCAAACGGACGTTACAGTTCCTCCTAATACATCTATCGCGAATTGGGCACGATCCATACTCACTTCTCCCAAACAGTGTCCTTCACAACAAACAACTGAACAAGCCAGCAATACTCCAATCTCCATTCCAGCCGATACGTCAACAATGAAACCAAAAGCTACAGAAACCCCAATGGTGCATCCACGGATTTCAACGGAAATGGATATTGATCAGGATAAAAATTCAGATGATGGAATTTTAGAACTCCACGCAACTGATGAGATAGACACAACACGTCCTTTCTTTCCTAAGAAAGACAAAGTAAAAATAGAGAGGTATAAACAAGCTACAACCAAAAAACTGTCAGAAGCAAAAACAACTAACAAGAACGCATAATGGAAAGATTTCTTCAGTGGAATTGTAGAGGCTTTCGTAATGCAAAAGATGACTTGCATGATCTCGTAAACCGCTATGAACCAGCATGTATATCCCTACAAGAAACCTATTTATATCCACAAGTGTGTCCTACCATTAAAAATTATACCATGTTCAGAAGAGATAGGAGTATCGACTCGCCAGCTCGTGGAGGCGTGGCAGTTCTTGTTAGAAATAATATTCCATCTAAGCCTGTTGCTCTTCAGACTCCTTTTGAGGTAGTGGCAATGCGCGCAGAAATTGGCATGACTATTACAATAGCATCTATATAT
Source organism: Mastigoproctus giganteus (assembly GCF_048544385.1). NCBI lineage: Eukaryota > Metazoa > Arthropoda > Arachnida > Uropygi > Thelyphonidae > Mastigoproctus > Mastigoproctus giganteus. The sequence goes on along the minus strand of NC_143581.1, from coordinate 168,644,839 downwards.
ATTCCCCCAAATTCCTCAATCTCCTCAGAAAATCTAGAAAATCTAATAGACCAGCTACCACCTCCTTTCTATTTACTCGGAGACTTCAATGCTCATCACTCGCTGTGGGGATCTCCAACAATCGACAAAAGAGGTAAACAAATAGAAAATCTTCTCGATGTGTGCCAACTTACCCTTTTAAATACTGGAGAGCCTACCTATATACATTTTTCAACAGGATCCATGAGTGCAATAGACCTTTCAATCTGCTCTCCCTCCATATGTACTAATACGGAGTGGTCTGTTCTTGAAAATCCACTAAATAGTGATCATCTACCAATTCTCTGCAAGCTGCAAACACGGGTAAACTCCCCTTTGCCGGGTCGCTCCAAATGGAAATTTCGTAGGGCACACTGGAATGAATATGCTTCAAATGTTCAGTTAGATGATGAAATAATTCAACTTCAACCCATAGATTATGTCACACAACATATAACTAATCAAATATTACAAGCTGCCAACTCTACAATACCAAAGTCCTTGCCTGGGAAACGCAAACACAATAATTACTGGTGGAATCCGGATTGTACATACGCTAAACAGGAAAAAAATAGGGCTTGGAATTTGTTCCGCAAATTCCCCACAACCAGTAATCTAATTAGTTTTAAAAGAATGAAAGCTAAGTTCCGCCAAATAAGAAGGAAAGCAAAAAGAGAAGCATGGATTAGCTTTTCCTCTAGTATAAACAAGGACACAGATATCAGACTCATCTGGAAGAAAATACAAACAATTGATGGCAGATATGTCCAGTCCCCCAGCCTCAATATTAAACTGGAAAGGAAAGGAGTTGTCCTCTCCGGCAGAAATTGCAAATGCCTTAGCCGAATCATTTGCCAGTATATCAGGTGTATCCACCTACGACCCAATCTTTCAGAAAATTAAAAAATCATCAGAGCAGCATAAGATCAATTTCTCCACTAGAGTTTCACACCCGTACAACCAGCCATTTACATTAACAGAACTTTTAGGGGCGCTCAATAAAACTTCCAGTAGTGCTGCTGGTCCAGATGGGATCTACTACATCATGATAAGCCAACTAAACAACAGAACAAAAAGGGTATTGTTAAAATATTACAATCGAATATTTCTAGAAAATACTTACCCAAACTCCTGGCGTCACTCAATTATACTAGCCTTTCCAAAGCCAGGAAAGGATCGCAGCTTTCCACATAATTACAGGCCGATTTCACTGACCAGCTGCTTAGGCAAAGTCTTGGAAAAAATGGTTCACAGGCGACTAACGTGGTTCCTGGAAACTAACAACTTGCAAAATAACAATCAGTACGTGTTTCGAAAGAACCGGTCCACGTTAGATGTAATGATAAAAGCAGAAGCAAACATCCGAAATGCCTTCATAAGGGGACAACATCTGGTCATGATCAATCTTGATATTGAGAAAGCCTTTGATAACACCTGGCGATACGGTGTACTTCAAGATCTTCATTCTTTTGGCTTGAGAGGTCATTTACCCCACTTTATACAAAACTTCCTATGCCACAGAACATTTCAAGTTAGATACATGAACAATTTATCTTAATCATTTGTACAAGAGGAGGGTGTTCCTCAGGGGTCCATTCTTAGTCCGACGTTATTTTCAATAAGAATTACAAACATGACACAGGATGTACCTAATACAGTAGAATCGTATATGTTCGCTGATGACCTTGTTGTTTCTTGTCAATCCCAAACCATGAACACCATTGAAAGACAACTCCAAATTTCCATCGCTAAAATTGAATCATGGGCATTGCAGAATGGCTATTCCCTATCAGAAAAGAAGTCTAGTGCAATTCATTTTTGTAAAAAACGCAAACTTCACCCAGATCCAGAAATATTTTTAAAAAACAACCTGATTCCTGTCACTAACAGTTTCCGACTGTTGGGGTTATACTTAGATAACAAACTAAATTTTGCTTCCCATATTGCTTTCCTTCGAACTACATGTCTAAAAAAACTGAACATCCTGAGAGCAGTCTCTGCTAAGTCCTGGGGTGCTGACAGAAGCTCTCTCCTTCATCTGTATAGAGCTTTAATAAGATCACGATTAGATTATGGATCACCTGTCTATGACTCTGCTAGGAAAAGTTCACTATTACGTCTGAACACCATACAGCATAGTGCTCTTAGGATAGCTGTGGGAGCCTTCAGAACATCTCTGGTCCACAGCCTGTATATTGAGGCAAATGAACCCCCTTTGCATCTCAGGAGAAAATCCTTATTGTGTAAGTATGCAGCAAAAATTAAAAGCATGCCATTCCACCCTAGCTGGCAGTACCTGTTTGATCCTCAATATGCTGAATTATATCACAATAAGCCTAATGAAAACCGCCCTGCAGGGATTCGACTGCAAGAACTCACGATCAGTTGGGATCTTAAATTTCACAACATATTCCAAGACCTTGCTACTCCTGAAACTCCCTGGACTGAATTCTCACCTCTCTGCGACAATTTCTTTTCAAGATGGGGAAAATCCTCTCTGGCAAATATAAACTATCAACAGCTCCATAAAACTCATTTGTTGGAAAATTCAGATAAAGTACCTATCTATACTGATGGCTCCAAAACAGATGCAGCTGTTGGTGCTGCAGCAGTTTCTTCTACCTTTTCAGATGCTGTGTCTCTTCCTACGGAATGTACTATCTATACTGCAGAATTATTTGCTATTAAACTAGCTCTAGATACAACAGCTGTATAAAGCAATCCCTGATATACACAGACTCCTTAAGCGCAATCACTGCCATTCAAACTACCATGTCGCCCTCACATCCGATTCTTAAAGAGATACGGTCCAAGTTATTTTACTGTCAAAAAGCCAACCAGAAGGTTACCTTCTGCTGGATACCTGGTCATGCAGGCATTCCAGGTAATGAACAAGCGGACGCCGCCGCTAAACACCCTGACTCAAGCACTTCCAGGCAACAAACAGTGCCCTACACCGACTACAAATCCATCATTGAAACATCATGTAGGAAGCAATGGTCTGACCTCTGGAAAGCTCAAATAAATAATAAACTGCTGCAGATAAAAAAAGAGCCAAAATTGTGGACATCTAGTATTAGGAAAAGCAGGCGACAAGAAGTAATTCTAGCAAGGCTCCGCATTGGACATTCACATCCAACTCATCTGTATTTGCTTATGGGAGAGAACCCTCCTCAGTGTTTGTTGTGCCAGTCTCAGTTGACAATATATCATATTCTCATTGAATGTCCCCAACTTTCAACTACCAGAAAATCAACCTTTACATCCCTATCCCATTTGAAGGAACCGATTACCTTATTGCAGATTCTTGGCAATGATGCAAATTTGGAGGAACTGTTTACTTATTTGAAACAGATAAATCTTTATAATAGCCTATGATCACAATAACATGAGAAATTAGTGATAAGCAAATATCGAATAGGCACAATATGGCCCAAGAGGCCCTTGTGCCAGAAAACCCAAATACAACAACAACAGCTAGCCACACACCCTTTGTAAATCACATTTTTGTTATATCGAAGGGTACTGTTTCCAGTGGGTTTAAGGTTTCAAGTATGTTTCGTATAGTATTAGTATGGCCAAATGATGCAGAGAAGCAAACTTAACATTTATGCACCTTTGTGTATGGGTTGGCTGAGCAAGAGTAATGATGCCATCAACATTTAACTTGCTCAATTCATTCAAAGCCTTAAACACCTTGAGCAGGTCTCCTTACATGTGCCTTGTATCCAGACATTTCAGTTTGCAGAACTGAAGACTTTCTTGATAAGGGTACTTTTTTGTTTCTCTTCTCAGCATCTTCTTCAACAAAACCACATCTTTCCTAAAATGGTGCTTAAAATTTCTGGATAGTAGTGGCCTTACTATTACTTTATACAGTGGAACAATTAGTTCCTCCCTGCTGCCAAAATTCTTATGTATAATTGACAAAAGTCCATACGTTTTTCTAGCAGTCCATCTGCACAACTCAGAGAACATCACGTCTAATTGCACAATTATCCCCTAGTTCTTTTTCATTCTCTACTTTTGTCAGTGGGATACCACACAGTATCTTATTCTGAGATTACTGCTATCCATATGCAGTACAGTCATCTCTGCTATTACGTGTTTTGTCAATGAAAATTGGCTGTAACACAATTGATGACTACGTGACTGCTATTTGTAAAATGTGAACTTTCGCGTATGTCTGTTGGCTTTTATGCAATTTCAGCCTCAGTATTTCAAGTTTCGCAGCGTGCAGATTAATGTTCTTGTTTATAGTACAGCATGACCACCAGGTCAGTGGAGTTTACAATAAATCATCAATACACATGTTAATCATATTTAGCCTTCATGGGCTTGAACTCCAGTCCACTCAAAGAGCGCGTACTACTGCACTCACACTCCTGACCACTTCGCTATGTCAGGCCTGTACAAATTTACACCAACAGAGTCTCCGTGTCAACACCACATGCCCAGTTTACTCGTGTTCTTTGTTGTGGAGTGGTTGAGAGGTACTCCATAATTTTTTTTTTTTTTTTTTTTTTTTTGCAAATTTTTCTGTGTTACACATAAATGTGGGAGGACAAAGTGACAAGAATGTTTACAGAAGCGTTCTGGTGATCAAATTGTTGGTGGTGGTGAATGTAAAAGAAAGGCTATAATACTTGAAGAGAAGCTAGATGTTATAAATCATTTTGAATGTAATGAAAGGTTATGTGACACTTCATGCAACAGGAATAAAGGAGTCTATGTAAAAAAAAAAAATTAAAGACAACAATAAAACCAACAAAGCTCCAACAATAAAAAAATTATTGTTGGAACAGGCCTGAGTGCTAGCAAATCTGTGAGGTCATGACCAAAGGAAGTTGATTAGATGGAGTGACTTCTAAATGTGTGGTTAGAAGATCAAATGAAAAAGTGATCTGGGGCAAGTTTTCTCACCATAAAAGAGAAAACCTTACCAATTTATGAAGACCTTAAGAAAAAAGCTGAATATTCCTTTTGCACTAGTAGTGACTGCTTTGCTGGTTTTGAGAACTGCTGTGCTTTCCAAAATGTAAAGCTGTGTGATGAAGCTGCCAGTGCAGATCAGGAGGTTGTGAAGTTATTTCTTTATAGGGAAAAAAATGATCACGGAAGAAGTCTAGAAGTCTACTACTTAGGTCAATTTTTGATGAAACAGGTTTGTACTATAAGTGAATGAAATCATGAACATACATTTCTAAGAGTGAAGCACAAGCTTCAAGGTTGCAAAGGATTGTATGGCTGTGACGATGGTTCCAATACTAGTGGCTACTTAAAAGCTTAAGCCTGTGGCACTGTATGATTCTACCAACCTATGAGCCTTGAAAGGATACCTTATGTCTACCCTAGGTGTCTACTTTAGGTCAAGCAAAAGAAGTTGGATGAGGGGGTGAATTTTTTCTGACTTTATTGTTCTTGAAGGGGTGTTTTTAAAAATTATTACAAGAAAAAAAAATGGATTTCAAGATTCTCCTCATTTTGGATAATGCACCAAACCATCGCACCGTTGCTGAGCTTTCTGTAAACATCAAAGTTCTATTTCTGCATCCAAGCACGTCTTCTCTCCTTCAGCCCATGGACTAAAGTGTGATAGCAGCTTTTAAAGCGTATTATTTAAGGTGCATATTTAAGAAGATGATTGCAGCTGGGGGGGATAATAAGGGAAGTGTTCTTGAATTTTGGAAGAGCTTTAACATCAGGAATGCTATTGATATCATTGTGAAAGCGTGGGGTGATGTCAGTAATTGCTGCTTGCATGCTGTTTGGCAGAAGCTTCTCTCAGATTTTATTCATGATTTTAACAGCCTTAAATCATCAGAGGAGCTCCCAAGAATCAAAGAACATTGCATTACTCTTGCAAAACAAGTTGGATTTGAAGAAGTGGAGAGTGAGAATATTGAAAAGCTGATCTACAACAATTTGTTCCCGAAAGGGAATTGGAAGCTGGAGATGAAGTAGTAGTCCAGAATGCAGCCCAATGAGAGCTTTCCACTTCTTTTTTGTCTTCTATCCTGAGAGAAGTTGATAAGCAGTTTCAGTTCTTAGAAGATAATTATCATGCAGAATGCAGTAGAATAGCTGTTTGTGGATTAAGGTCTTATTTGGCATTCTATGAACACCGTTATGAAAGAAGAAAAATGGCAAAGTAGCAAAAACTGATGTCTTTTGTTTTTTAGCTCCCCCCCCCCCCAAACACAGTCAGAAGACAACTACAGCCAACCTCTTCTTGTTTAACCATTTCTCATTCTAATCCTACAACCACAATCGCACCTGAAAGTGATAATAATGATCCTCTGCTCATGTCTTCATAACTCAGAAACCTCATCAAGCCTAAACCTTCCTCCTCTCCCATCAAGTTATCTTTAAAATTTTCAATCGAAGTGTTAAATTTACTTACTATTTCATTATTAAATATGAATTTAGCTTGTATTTAAACTGTACTATCCTTTGTGTTAGGCTGACTACAAAATTTATTTCAATTTTGAGTTTTTGTGATCTGCTCCTAACCCTATTTTTTCCATAAGCTCTTTTTTAAAGTGAAAGTGATTTTCTATAGTGTCAGGTGTCACAAGAACACAACTATTGCATTAAAGCAGAAATGACTTTGCATTTGTTAGTGCTAAACTTCACTTGATTACTTTTTAAAACATATGCCTAATTTTTCTGGATCCTGTTGCAGTTACATACACTGATTGCTGCTGTTAATTACTCTTCCAACCTTTGTATCACTGCAAACCTAGACATTAAGCCTGATGTGCCTTCATCAGTATTATTAATAAATCTTGAAAGCAACAATGGGCCTGCCATTAATAGCATAAGAACAAAAGACAGTGCCCATTGATAACCACCTTCTCCCATTTATGCTATTTCTTTTAATATAATTGGATATATCCTCTTATTTACTATTTCATTATTAAATATGAATTTAGCAATGCAGACAGGCTGCCAGGGCAGGTCATGGGGTGTTGTCAATGATATACAGGAATTTTGTTAGCAGGGAAAAGGAGGTGATTGTCCCTCTGTATAAGGCAATGGTCAGGCCACGCCTTGAGTACAGCATGCAGGTCTGGAGGCCTCATTTTAGGAAGGATGTAGATTTGCTTGAGCATGTATAGGGCGCCTCCGTAGCCAGTTGGGAAGGAGCAACAGTGCGTAGCACACGCTTCTTGATTGGACCGGGGTTTGAGCCCATCACCACAAAATACGGAGGATGCGGAAAGGTTAGGGAATGACCACCACATATTCCCGGAGCAATATGGCCTTAGTTGTTAATGCTCCTAAAAACCAAACAACAAAACAACACATGTACAGAGAAGGGCAACAAGATTGGTGAGGGGAATGAAGGGATCCTCTTACCAGGAGAGGCTTAAGTTCTGCAAATTGCAGCAGCTGGAGACTTCAATCAGATTGAGGTGCTACACACCTCAATCAGATTACCTCGGCACCTGCGAGGTAATCTGATTGAGGTGTGTAAGACTTTAAATGGGTTGAGTACGCTGAATTCTGATGGGATTCTTCCACTTGTTCAGATTATGAACCTAAGGAGGCATAAATTGAAATTGAGGAAGGACAGTTGTAGAATAGATGTGCGGAAATTTGCCTTTAGCCAGTGGGTGGTTAATTGCTGGAACAAACTTCCATCTGTCGTTGTGGAAGTTGATAGGTTAAATATATTTAAGGAGGAACTGGACAAATATTTAGAGGGGATTGTTTTGTAATTTTTTTTTTTTTTTTTTTTTTTTGCTGATGCCGCATAAGCTCATACGCTTGCTTTCTTGCATCACATGCTACTACTACTTTCAGGCACCTTATTTACTTTTAGCTTCAACAATATCTCTTGCACTTTTCAGTTATCACAAAATTATTTAGCTCCCAGTTATAACTTGCTGTGCATCTAGTGTTCCCATCCCTAAAAACTTTGCAGGAGAATGTAGATATAAAATATTTATTTTGCATGTCAGCAACCTCAGTGATCATGGTATTCATATCTAGTGGCTAATGCAGTTCATCCCTTTTCTTTTCAAAACTTTCAAAGCTTTCTTTGCATTCTTTTCAAAGACATCATAATCTGCCTTGCTTGCCTAACCCCTTTGTGACTTGATTGCAGGCTAGTTTGTATTTAATGTAGGTTCTTGTGTCCCTTGATAATTTTTAATCATCCCATGTATTTTGCTTTTCTGCTACTAGCCATATCAGTTCATGTGACATGCCTGACGTAGCCGAGTGGTCAGGAGTGAGAGTGCATAGCACGCGTTCCTTGAGTGGACCGGGGTTCAAGCCCGTGACTACTAAATACGATAAATATTTGTATTGACGATTTATTGTAAACTCTACTGACTTGGTTGTCGTGCTGGAGTATAAACAGAAAAAAAAAAAAAAAATTGTTTATCTCTAAACCTTGAACTATCTTGTTGGTATAAAAAGCTTAGTAGCTTTTATGATTACTTCCCTGAATGCTTCTCATTTAAAATTTGCAGTTAGTAACATCATCAGTTGGTCTCATTTGGGAATTTGTGAACGGTCTATAACCTCTGTAGTCACCTTTAAATCAAAATCCCTTCCCTTTAACCTTGACAGTAGTTATACCTTTGAATAGATCCTGCATCAGTATTTTGATCACTCCCACCTCATGGGACTCTGGGTGCCAAGCATTATAGTGATCAAGTGATTCTCTGAGTGATTTCTAGAAATTTTTCTCAAAAATATAGTTTAGTTTCAGTTGTAAAAGTTCTCTTACTTTCCTATCAATTAATAGACAACTTAGTCTTACAAATAACAAGCAATTTTCAGAAAGGAAAAAACACCTTTCCTCTATTCCCCTTTAAACTAACGTACTACACTAACTTTTATACCATTTGGTCACTCTAGCGGCACTGCTCCTGCCTCTCCATGGCAAGGCTGGTAATCTGGGAGAAGAAACCTACTCTCCCAGGAGCAAAGAGGGAAAACACTGTTTCCACCTTTAGAGCCTTTGAGCTCAAGACGAGATGCAAATGACAATTATAATGATGTTTCTCAGCCCAAAAGGGTGAAAACAACTCTTGAAGAGGAGATACCAGCACTCCTCATTCTGTTCTCTCTCGCTCTCTTAGACCAGCTTCTGAGTAAGTTATCACCATTCCTTGTTCATAAATGTATTGAGTCTGCTGCAGGTTCACAGAAAATGGTAAGGCAACTCCAGTCTAGGGATATTCTGGTAGAGACCACGAAATCCCAACATTCTGCAAAGTTATTCATGCTGACTACCTTTGGTGGACAACCAATAAAAGTTACTCCCCATGCCACTCTAAACTCCTCAAAGAGAATAATTGCAGAATAGAACTTATTAAATGTATCAGAGGAGAAAATTGCCCAAGAGCTATGTGAACAGAGTCATCCAAGCAAGAAGAATCATGACTGAGAAAGACTGTATCCTTGTTCCCACAAGGAGCATAATTCTCACCTTTAGCTCTCCCATCCTACCAACATCTGTTAAAGCAGGCTATCTCCATTACCATGTCTGTCCTTGTATCCCTAACTTAATCAGGCACTTTAAGTGCCAAAAATATGAACACTCCCAAACTACATGTCAAAGTGCGGCAATATATCCTGATTGTGGATCAAAGGAGCACAATCAATCTGAATGCACTGCTACCACTTCTCATTGCCCAAAATGTAAGGGTAATCACCTGACTTTTTCCAAAATATGCGAACTATGGAAGCAAGGGAAAAAAATCCGAAAATATAGTCGAGAATAAAGTGACATATTGAGAGACGAGAAGACAAATACTCAAAACTGAGCCAAAGCATTCATATGCCACGGCTGCTAATTGATTTCTGTCAGTAGGTATACAAAGTGATGTTACTGTTCCTTCAAATATATCTGTTGCTAATTGGGCATGTTCCATGCTCTCTGCTTCCAAACAGTGTCCTTCGCAACAAAAAACTGAACAAGCCAAAGATCTGCAGAACAGCATAAGATTAATTTTTCTATGAGTGTGTCACATCCATACAGTGAGCCATTCACATTAACAGAACTGTTAGGGGCATTCAATAAAACATCCAGTAATGCTGTTGATCCAGATGGGATCTGTTACATAATGGTAAAACAACTTAACAACAGATGTAATAAGCTATTACAACTGAATATTCTTAGAAAATACTTATCCAGCCTCCTGGTTTCACTCAATAGTTCTAGCCTTCTCGAAGCCTGGAAAGGATTGTACCTTTCCACATAACTACTGGCCAATTTCACTGACTAGTTGTTTAGGCAAAGTCCTGGAAAAAATGGTACACAGGCGGCTAACATGGTTCCTGGAAACAAACGACTTGCTAAACAGTAACCAGTACTGGTTTCAAATGATTTGGTCTGCACTAGATGCGTTGACAAAAGCAGAAGCAAACATCTGTAATGCCTTCGTTAGGAGACATCTGGTCGTGATTAATCTCGATATTGAGAAAGCCTTTGATACCACCTGGCAATATGGCGTATTCCAAGACCTTCATTTGTTTGGCTTGAGAGATCATTTACCCCAATTTATGCAAAACTTCCTACGCCATAGAACATTTCAGGTTAGATATATTAAAAATTTATCCAAATCATTTGAACAAGAGGAAGGTGTACTGCAGGGATCCATCCTCACTGCAACATTATTCGCAATAAGAATTGCAAACATGACACAGAATCATATGTTTGCTGATGACCTCATCTCTTGTTAATCTCAAGCTATGACTACCATAGAAAGGCAACTTCATTTTTCCGTAGCTAAAATAGAATGATGGACACTATGGAATGGTTATTCTTTAAGAGAAAATAAATCCACTGCAATTCATTTTTGTAAAAAATGCAAACTACAAAAAAACAGCCTGATTCCTATTACCAACAATTTTCGACTGTTGGGGTTATGTTTAGATAATAAACTTAATTTTGCTTTTCACATATCTTATCTTTGAACCACTTGTCTTAAAAAACTGAACATCCTAAGAGCCGTCTCTGCTATGTTCTGGAGTGCTGATAGAAGCTCCTTCTTATGCCTTTACAGAACCTTAAACTGATCACGCTTGGATTAAGGGTCACCTGTCTATGACACTGCTAGGAAAAGCTCCCTATCACATCTGAACACCATCTAGTGCCCTTTGGATAGCCGTAGGAGTATTCAGAACATCTCCGGTTCACAGCCTGTATACTGAGGTAAATGAACTTCCCCTGCATCTCAGGAGAAAAACTATCGTGTAATTATGCAGCAAAGATTAAAAGTATTCCATCCTGCCCCAGCTAGCAATACCTGTTTGATCCTCAATATGCCATTCCGATACCACAATAAACGTGATGAAAACTGCCCCACAGGGCTTCAACTGCAAGAGCTCATGCTCAGTTGGGACATTAACTTTCAGAACAGATTCCCAAGACCTTGCTACTCCCGAACTTTCCTGGACTGAATTCTTACCTCTCTGTGACAATTTCTTTTTAAGATGGGGAAAATCCTCCTTGGCAAACAGCAACTTTCAACAGCTCCATAAATCTCACTCCTTGGAAAACTCAGAGAAAGTACAAATATATGTTGATGGATCCAAAACAGATGCGGCTATAGATGCTGCAGCAGTTCCTTCCACCTTCTCAGTAGCAGTGCCTCTTCCTACTGAATTCAGTATCTATACTGTAGAATTGTACGCAATAAAACTGGCCCCCAGATAACATAATCAACTACCATATTAAGCAGTCTCTGATATATACAGACTCCTTAAGTGCAGTCACTTCCATTCAATCTACCTTTTCTCTCTCTCATCCCATTATTAAAGAGATCTGATCCAAATTATTTTACAATCAAACAGCCTGGTTTCCTGGTCATGTCGGCATTCCAGCTAATGAATGTGTGGATGACGCCGCTGAACATCCCGACACTGGATCTTCCAGTCAACTTAAAGTGCCCTATACTTGACTACAAATTCATTATTAAAACAACATGCAGGAAACAATGGTCTCACCTCTGGAATATTTCAAATCAATAATAAACTGTTGCAGATAAAAAATGAGCTACAACTGTGGACATCTAGTTTCAGGAGAAGCAGGCAAGAAGAAGTGATTCTGGCAAGGCTCCAGATCAGTCATTTGCATGCAACTTATCTGTATTTGCTTATGGGAGAGAACCCTCCTCAGTGTGTCTTTTGCTAGTCGCTGCTAACAGTAATGTATATTCTTATTGAATGTCCCCAACATTCAACTATCAGAAAATCCAACTTTAGCTCCCTATCCAACTTGCAGGAACTCTTAACCTTATCACATATTCTTGGTAATGAAGCAAATTTCTAGGAACCGCTTAATTATCTAAAGCACATAAATTTTTACAATAGCATTCAATCACAGTGATACGTGAAATTAGTGATAAGTAAATAATTAATGGGCACAATATGGCCTAAGAGGCCCTTGGGCCAAAAACAACCCAAAAACAGCAGGTTCCTTTATATGGATATTTTTAATGCATGAAGAGTCACTGCTGATCATCAGATCAAGAGTATTTCCTTCTCTTTTTCTGTTGTAGAAAAAGAGAAAGCAGAAAGTTTAAATCCAGAAAATTCTTTACAGTGTCTGCATTTGATGACTTCACTAGTACTTGAAATTCAACAGATTTGTTTACTATACTCCTAGCATTACTACACATGCAAGTATACATGCACTTGTTTCTGCTCTTAGTAGCCTTAATATGCACATATATTGCTTTTTCTGTGAGGATCCCCAGCAGGCCTTGTAATCTGCAACATTTTGCTTTCCATATTGCTGTGTCTTAGTAGAAAGTGTATCTCAGGAGTAGAACAAGTGCAAGATAATATTTGCAAATAATATCTCTGTTTACCTACAAATTATCTTGAAATTTTTAGCATTACCATCCTTTGTGTTCATGATTAATTGTAGATACAATTCAGAGTGGGGGGGGGGAGATTGTCTCTGTCAGCCTTTGTTTCATTTTGGCTTCCAGAGGCCAAAATTCTTTCAAGTTTAGATCCAGAGTTGTTGAATTGAATCAGATGATGCATGAATAGATATACAGGATATTACTGCTTCAAAGAAAGAAGAAGCAGTTTTGTTTTTTGCAGAAGTTTTATAAATGTATTTTTACCATTTTTTTAAATTCTAATTTTGATTATTTGATTTTTAATCTCTATTTCACATTGATGTTGGCAACCAAATTAAAATAAGAATAAGTTAATATTTAAAATCACTTGTGTACTAATTTACTTTTACAAATTTTAAAAATTCCTTAAAGAACTTGCTACCCAGAACTATCTTCTAGTGCAAAGCTTACCTTGGAGAATGTCAAGCATTCAGAAATTGGTTAATGTAACACCATGTGTCACTCAACCATTGGTCAGGAGATTGCTTTGTAATATACCTCATTGGTCAAAAATCTGCCAGTCACATCTGGCCATCTTAGTAGTTTTCTTATAGCCCACTGATTAATTTTTGATCTCTGTTAATTATTTTCTGGTGTGCTGCTGAAACAGTTAGCTATATAATGTTGCTTATGATATCTCAAAAGTGTTAACAGGCCTGAGTCATTCCAGTATGTTTATGGGGGAGGGGTGGGAATTGACTTTGCAATTCCAAAAACATGTATTTATTTGATTCATTGAGAAGGAATATGCATTATACATTTGTTATAAGATTGAAGAAGAGAATAAAAGCTTGGCTCCCCATATATATTTTTGTTTGTGTTCTAAGTCATGAGAGGATGTTCACAGGGTTATCAGTGTAATTCATCAATGCAGATGGAGAGCCAAATGTCTGGATTTTCTTAAAAGTCTAAACATACCATATTTATATGTTGCAGATTAGACAATTATTTTGGGTAGGAAAGTTATGGTTCTTGAATGATAACTTAAACTCACACAGTAACACGTAATGAATTGTTCACATAGTATTGTTGAAATAATACTAAAATAGTATGAATTTGCTGTTACCTTGTTTGGAAAGTTCTAGGTTCAGATCTCTTACTGACAGGAACGATTTGGTGATGCCTTTGATTTAATTAATATCTGGGAGTTGAATCTCACACTCCTTTTTATCAATCTTTACATTCAATTTAGATATGATACGCCCATTCCTTGTGATCTGAATTGTTTTGGTGTCATTCTAAACAAACCATTTAAAAAACCAACTTTTTAAAAATAATATTAACAATGCTGATTAGCAAAATCAATTTATAAATAGCAAGCTATTGCGTTGACTCAGTAGAATACCTGTGGAATACTTTTCTAATGGTTTTCATATTGTTTTCAGAAAATATGCCATGAAATTCTTAGGCCCAGTATTCCAGTATATTTTAATAAACCCTGTTTGCCCATTACAACATGCTGTTCTGAGAATTTCAACCTTTGAGCTCTTAGCACAGCTTAATGAAGATGAATTTTGGGATTTTATTTTCCTTTGCATTCCATGGCTGCAAGTATGTTTTTATTTAGATTTTTAGTATTAAAAAAATTCTCTTTTTTATACAGTTAAATCCTGCAGAAAATGTCTGCTTAAGATCAGTTGTATTTAAACACAAATTAAATTTAAAAGTTTCCATTTCCATGTTAGATAAAATTTTTTAATAGCTCTTTAAAATAGGCTGAAATTTATGATTTACCTTTTCAGCAACACTACTTAATTTTACAATTTGCTCTTTTAGTAACACCACATTTTTCATATGTCAGCTCTGGGGATTATGTACATAGATCTATATTTTGAAGTTGCATTACTTGTCTGATTGGTGCACTATAGCCATAGAAGCTAATGTGCCAATAAACAACCATACCACACACACACACACTTGTCTGATTTTAGCATATAAGAGCTGAAATTCAAGAATATCTATGGAATTGAGATCAAGAATTTGATAAAACTTAGAGTAATACATAAATTGGATGATGGAACTACATCAGAAAAGTAGCAAAGGTGTTTCTTTTTCAAATTGTTTTAATCAGGGTTTTTTTTAATTCTGATTTGATTTGATTGTTGACAATAGATTTACTCTGTATTGGACAATAAAGTTAAAATAAGAACACATTAATACCTCAATCATAAATGCTTTAACATTAAAGCATTTATGTACAAAGTTTTCATTTTTGTAAAATTTCAGAATTCTGTGAGAAACTCATTCTACAGGACCACTGCTAAAGAAAATTCATTGTGGGGGACCTACCCACATATATTAAACTCACAGCTGAATGGGTTAAATAGTGATTATCACTTTGTGTTAATATTAATTTAAAATACATACAGTAGAACCTCATAAATCCAACAGCATAGCGACCTAGTGCTAGCTGGATTTTTTGAACTTAATATTTAATTGTTGGTAGTAAAGTGCATGAGTTGAATATTTTTAGTTTTTCAACTACTGCTGAAAGATTCAGTGTTCTGATAGTGACAAAATAGTATTGCTCGCATAGCATATTGCTCGCTATGGGAAACTTTCTTATGCCAACTGAAGCAACTTAAAAAAATGTCAGTGATAATCAAACTCAGTGATGTGTGTCTCTCATTGGTTGCTCCTCACCATGGATGATTGATAGCCACCTACCTTCATTCAAATTGCACATCATGTAAACTTAAAAGCAAACAAATTTTATAATTTTTCTTTTCTTTTTTAAACATAAGTTAAATGTGGTAGGAACAAAAATTAAAGACTTTCAAATTTCTTTACATGATTAACTTTTATTGTTGTATGCATGCAGCGAAGTTTCCAAGGTGATTTCATGCATCACTACTGTATTTAGCATTAGCAGAGGCATATGATGCAAGAAAGCAAACTTATGCAGCATCAGCCAAAAAAAAAAAAAAACCTTCCCATTTCACCCCTCCATTCACTCCAAAAGTTTGTCCAGTTCTTCCTTGAATTTATTTAAGCTATCAACTTCCACAACGAGAGATGGAAGTTTGTTCCAGCAATCAACTACGTGCTGGCTAAAGGCAAATTTCTGCACATCTATTCTGCAACTATCTTTCCTCAATTTGAGGTTATGCCCCCTCAGGTTCATAATCTGAGCAAGAGGAAGAATCCCATCAGCATTGAGCCTTCTCCAACCATTCAAGGCCTTATACATCTCAATCAGATCACCTTTCAGGTGCCTAGCCTCCAGATGCTGCAATTTGCAGAACTTAAGCCTCTCTTGGTAAGAGCACCTCTTTGTTCCCCTCACCAGTTTTGTTACCCTTCTTTGTACTTGTTCTTACAACTCTACATCCTTCCTAAAATGAGGCCTCCAGACCTGTATGCTGTACTCAAGGTGTGGCCTGAGTACAGCATTTATACAACATTGCCTTATACAAAGAAATAAACACCTTATCCCGCTAGCAAAATTCCTGTGTACCATTGACAAGACCTCATGACCTGCTCTAACAGCCTTTCTGCACTGCTCAGAAAACTTCATCTGATGCTGTAAGTTAATGAAAAAGAAACTGCTCATTTTTTAAGTTTATGTTATGTACAGTTTGATTGGCAGTAGCTGTCATTTATGATTAGGTACAGCCAACAAGCGAGAGTTATCATTTGACTGTCCAATGAATAATAAATGCATTTATGGTAAAATAAATGTATTCCTCATGGCAAGTGGTTAGTAGTAGCAAATGATGAAAGAAAGCAAATGTAACACCAGCCAAAAAAAGGGAAGAAAAAAAAAAAGCACTTCCTATATCATCTGTTTAGTCTTTCTAATGGTTTGTCTTAGTTCTTGAATTTATTCACATTGCCCACCTCAATAAAACCAGATAGAACTTTGTTTAAACAGTCAACTATCTCTAGTTGAAGGCAGATTTCCACATGTCTGTCTTGCAACCATCCTTCCTCAATTTGAATTTATGCTGCCTCATGTGGTTACTGATCACGAGGAAGGATTCCACTGGCATCGAGTTTATTCAATCCCTTCAAACCTCTGAATACCTCAATCAGATCTCCTCAAAAGTGATTGTCTTCAGATGCTGAAATTTTTAGAACTAAAGCCTTTCTTGGTATGAGCACTCTGTTGTTCCCTTCACTAATATCATTGCCAACAGGTCTACATACTTCCTAAAATAACGATCTTAAACCTGTACAAAGTACTCAAGATGTAGCGTGATCATTGCTTTATATAATGAGATAATCACCTTATTTACCCTAGAAAAATTCCATTCCTGTATATCATTTGACAAGACTCATGTGCTGCCCTAAGCCTATCTGCACTGTCCAAAGATCTTTGTCTGACTCAACAATTACCATCAGGACTTTTTTATTCTCCACTGTTGTTGAGTATGGTACCACACATTTGGTTTTTTATTCTGGGATTACTGCTACCTAAATTAATGGAGGCACTGGTTAAAGAAGTACTGCAGGATCATCTAGACAAGACTTCAGTTATAGCTTGGACATGGCATGGGTTTGTTAAGGGAAAGTCTTGTCTAACCAATTTGATTGGATACTATGACGTGGTCACAAGGAACTGGATGCAAAGAATAATTTTGATATCATATATTTGGATCTTAGAAAAGCCTTTGATACTGTTGCACATGGAAGACTGCTGCACAAATTGGAGCAGTGTGGCATTGGAGACAAATTGCTGCTATGGATAAAGGGATGGTTAAGTGGGAGAAGTCAGTGGTAATCATGGGACAGTACTCTTCATGGACTAATGTTATTAGTGGAGTCCCTCAGGGTTCAGTGTTGGGTCCATTTTTGTGTTCTGTATTTATTAATGATATTGATGAAGGTATATCAGGCTTAATGTCCAACTTTGCAGATGATACGAAGGTCGGCAGGGTTGTTGATGACACTGACAGTATACTGCTGCAACAGGATCTAGAAAAGTTGAGCAGATGGGCTGAGAGGTGGCAACTGAAGTTTAACATTGACAAATGTAAAATTGACAAATGTACTGCATACTAGGTGGTAGATGACTTTCATCAACCGGTGAAATACCACCACTTTGCTTATTGGAGGCTTGAAGTGGTGAAACCCATGTTTAGTCTCTAGAGCAAAGTTTCCGGCACCCCCTCCCCCCCACCCCATACTTCTCCTTCAACCCATGCATGGTACTAAGTACTATAGGTTTTGATACCTTTCGTGTTTGGGGTTTTCATAAAAAAAAAAAAAAAAAAAAAATATGGGAAGCAGTAACCCCAGAGTAACATGGTAGAGAATGAAAAGGATCTGGGGGTAATTGTGCAGGCAGATATGAAGTTTTCTGAGCAGTGCAGACGGTCTGCAAGAGTAGTTCATGGTGTCTTGTCAATGATATACAGGAATTTTTCTAGCAGGGATAAGGAGGTGATTATCCCCTTGTATAAGGCAATGGTCAGGCCACACCTTGAGTACTGTATACAGGTCTGGAGTCTTCATTTTAAGAAGGATGTAGAGCTGTTCGATTGAGTATAGAGAAGGGCAAAGGATTAGTGAATGGAACAAAGGGTTGCTCTTACGAAGAAAGGCTTTAGTTTTGCAAATTACAGTGTTTGGAGACTAGGCACCTGCGAGGTTAACTGATTGAGGTGTATAATGCTTTGAATGGTTTCAGCATGCTCAATGCTGATGGGATTCTTCCTCTTGCTCAGAATAATCGCCTGAGAGAGCATAAATTCAAATCGAGGGAAGACATTTGTAGGATAGGTGTGCAGAAGTTAGCCTTTAGCCAGTGAGTGGTTGATTGCTGGAACAAACTTCCATCTGTCGTTGTAGAAGTTGATAGCTTAAATAGATTCAAGGCAGAACTGGACAAACATTTGGAGTGAGTGGATGGGTGAAATGAGAAGGTTTTTTTTTTCCCCCCTTTGACCGATGCTATATAAGCTTTCTTTCTTGCATCATGTGCCTTTACTAATGCTACCCATATGTAGTATCTTGCATTTGTCCATGTTAAACTTTAGTTTCCACTTCTCAGCTCAATTTTAAACCATTCAAGAATTACTTGTAGAAAAAGAGGCTGGCAAAGCGAATTTGGTGAAAATGGTATTGGAGGCAAATCAAATAAATTCAGAGGATGATAGTGCAGATAAATTCTGAAGTCCCAAATTTTACACTAAAAAGTATACGGGAAGGCAAGAAAGCTAGCCAAGCAATTAGAATATTATTTTTTGAATGCAGATTCTTCTACTAAAAGGAACACAAAGTTCAAAAGGGAGCTTCAAAAATACTTAGTTCTATACAATGAAATTTACAAAGATCTATCAAGCAAAAGCAAAAACAACCCAGATTAATGATTTTTTAAAGAGTGCAGAAAATACATGAAATCTAGAATGGTGTATTTTTGTTAACATTGTTGTATTTTAGTTAGTGTTTGGAACATAATCGCCCTTTTTGTTATTATGTTCTTATGATGACGAGATTTTATAGGAACCTGACTACCCGTTATACGGGGGTACCTGTATATTGACTGCGAAAATAAACTACAGTACTATAATTCTACAAAGCTTTCCCATCTGAAGATTTTCCCCTAATAAAATAAAATGCCACGAAAACGGCTACTTTGTTCAGATCAACATATGCTTGTGAGCAAGTTTTTTCACGCATAAAATCAAAGAAATATTTAAAAAGAAACAGAATAATGGATGAGCATCTTCATTCTGTATTGAGAATTGGTGTCAAAAATTTTCAACCAAATTTTGAACAATTATCTAAAAATATTCACCCTTAATCATCTCACTAAATGTTAAGTTTTGTTCGGTATGTGTATTGTACTTAATAAAATATTTCGAATATTTTCAATTTTAGGCGTATTATTATATTTATTGATTCACCTTAATATTGAAAAGTAGTGATCCTTTTCAGGTTGTAAAATTTCTAAAGTGACCATTTAAAAGCGAAAATAAAGTTAAAAAAAAAAAAAAAAAAAGTAAGTAATATTTTTATAATTTTAATAAAATCTAAAAAAATATATCACAGATATAGATTTGTTGCACATAAAAGTATTGGGAATTATGCATTTTTTATGTAATATATACATATTATGTAGTCTGAAAATAAAACACGGTAACATGCAAATAGAGGCTTTCTTTTACATGTAATAATATATGGAAAATGTAACGCTAATTTTTCTCGAATCATTCGGTGCGTTCTGTGAAACAAATCTAACTTTGAATATGCCCTCCCCCCCGTATGGGGAAAGGTTGGACATCACTGGTCTATTGGATCAAACCTATTGATAGTGCTCTAGGAGCTATTCAGATTAGCTGTTGAATACTCTTTCTGCATCTACTCTACCTTTTGTCACCCATGGGAGTTTAAATTTGTATATAGGGGTTACAGCTGAGACCATGATATTGCTAGTTTTTGGCAGTGGAAAATATTAGTGACTGGGGAAAGGATATTTTATTTTATTTCTTTTTTTGGTAGATGTGGAATAAAACTGATTCCCTACATCATTCTAATGCAAATACCAATTCAAAATGCCAAGCACAGAGGCACCAAATGAATTTGACAGTGGGATAGAGATCTTGAATTAAAGGAGATCAAAAAGAGGATATTCCAGATTAAGAAGACTCTAATTAGTAATAATGGAGCGTACACATAAACAGATACTACCTCTAAAGTATTACTCCTAATTATTCATAAATTGAGTAATTGGGGCATATAAGATGTGTAGTGGTTATGGAAATCAATAGTTGAGATCGTATCAGAAAAAAAAAAAAGAAGAGGTAAGTGGGATTTAGAGTATTTTAGATGGATATTGATATTAGAACTAAGGCTATGTGTACTTGAGAAGTGTATTAGGAAGTATTTGGGATGTTTTGTTCTTTTCATGGATTTCAACAGTGTTCTCTTAGTTTGTGTGTTCATTGTGCATTGTTGTAGATGAGGTAAAAATTGATGATGGGATAACATATATGGAGTGTTTAAGTATGCCATCATGTGGGAGGGTATACCCATCTCAACCTAACATGGACAAAATGTAGATAAGTTTTGGCTGTGCTCCCTGCTGCTCTGCTAGCAGGATAGAAGTAGCAGTGTTATTAATTAGTTGCTCCAGATGCCTTCTATAGTATGGAATGATGGACTGCCTTGCAACAGAACTGCAAAAACCATTTTATTTATATACAGGGTGTCTCAAAAATATTGGTACAAATGTTTAGGGTAGTAAAAAAAAAGTAAAGTGCAGCCATTATCAACCCACTGCAGGATGGAAGCCTCCTCAACAATTCATGCTGAGGGAAATGGACCATAATCTGCCACGCTGGTCCAGTGCGGGTTGGCAGATCGACCGTATTCAGCAGTCAGGGACTTGAACCCCGGGCTACTCAAAGAGCGGGTGCTACTGCACTCCCGCTCCTGCCCACTCGGCTACGGAAACCATTAGGGTAGTAGGTAACATCTAAAGGAATGTGAATTGCATAGGAACCCATAACCGGAAACGTCACCGTAAGTCAGTACACGGCGCTGTTCATCAGTTCGCGAGAGGGAAAATTTCTGGTTTACTCATTCAAGCAGTAGTTGGCACATGAAGAGCATGCATCGAAATACGAACTGTGAGCTGGCAGACATGCACCTAGTGTATGGGTTAGCAGAGGGCAATGGACGAGCTGCTCAACGAATTTATGGAGAACGCTTCCCAGACAGACATGTACCGGACCACCGTTTTTTTGCGCGTGCGCATCAAAATCTGTGCGATTATGGGCCATTTAGAGGTAACAGGAGTAGTGCGGGCAGACCACGTTCGACGTGAACTCCCGCCATGGAAGAAAGTGTGTAGAATGCCGTCCAGAATAATCCTACTACCAGCACACATGCTGTTGCCTTTGCCCTAGGAGTGTCTCTTTGCAGTGTACAGTGTGTTTGGCATGACGATTCCTTACACCCCTTTCATCTCCAAAGGGTTCAGTTACTGCTCTCCCAAGATCATCCTGCATGTGTGGCTTTTGCACAGTGGTTTCTCCAAGAAAGTGTTCAAGACTTGAATTTTCCAGCCTATATTTTGGTCACGGATGAGGCTTATTTCACTCGGAAAGGCTTATTCAATCAGCACAATGCTCATGTGTGAGCTCACCACAACCCACACGGTGTGTGTGGGTTGTGGTGAGCCCATGCGGCACAACATCATTTCACAATAAATGTGTGGGCAGGTATGGTCAGTGACTGCTTAGTTGGCCCATACCTGTTACTATCCCGCATGAACTCCGCTAAATATTGGATCTTGCTTGAACAAGTTCTACTTACTTGATGATGTTCCAACAAATGTGAGACGTAACATTTGGTTTCTACATGACGGGGCACCTGCCCATTATGGAAGGTGTGTTCGTGACCATTTGAACAGACGTTTCGGGCGTCGATGGATTTGCCGTTCTGGACCCGTTGCCTGGCCCCCACGCTCACCTGATTTATCGAGCCTTGATTTATTTCTGTGGGTTGCCCTCAAATCTATTGTGTGTGAATCGCCTGTGGAGACGAAATGGATCTCGTGGCGAGACTCGTCTGCACTGCTGCTACTGTCAAAGAAACTCCAGGTGTGTTCGACCGTGTCTGCCAATCCATGCTGTGTCAGTGTCACGAATGCATCACGTCTCATGGTGGAACCTTCGAGCATCTGTTGTAACATCATGAAATGCATCCATCTCGTACTCCATTGTTAATATTATGTCAAATAAATGTTTGCCACTAATTACTGTCGTGTCATTTTTCCTTCTTGTGCCTCTGCTAATACTTTCTCGTGACGTTTCCGGTTATGGGTTCCTATGCGATTCACATTCCTTTAGATGTTACCTACCTCCCCTAAACATTTGTACCAATATTTTTGAGACACCCTGTATATCAATATTAATGGGCCCCCAAGCATATGCTTTTAACTAAGCATATTATGTCTGTGGAAATGTGTTTGTGAACTAATTTTTGTGTTTTGCATGCTGGAAAAACTGGAATTACTCATGGGGACAGGGAATTATATGTTGGCTGCCTGCCTGAGATCAGCTGATTACAGCATCGAGTGAAGAGAACTGTAGAAATCTGCCAGTCAGAATCAGGAATTGAACCCAGACCTCACAAAATGAGTGGCACACAGCAACATATTATGATGATTAGGCTGCTATGGTGGATCAAAACCATGGTGTAACAAATGCTAACGAATAGCATTGCTTACACCATGCAAAGCAAGACTGCTTATTGTGCTTTAAGATGTTTGGGTTATGCAGCATTGCTCTCCCATGAAAACTGAGGATGTGGAACTACGTATGTGGTGGGTTTATACAAAGCTCCACATCCTCAGCTCCACTCAATCCTAGTTGATGGCTTAAACACCTGGTTGATGGTTTGCAGAAATGTCTGATGAGATTGTCATAATACCCGCTGGTCACATGGAGTGAGCTCCTGTCTTCCTTTTATGTGTTGCTGGATAGTCTGTCGAACTTCTATTTCAGGATAGCATCACTACTATTTTACTCTGGATGTTGTAGGCCAACGTTTCCCAAACTGGGGTACGCAAAACATTTAGAAGGGGTATCAAGTAATATGTTTTTATACATACATACATACATACATATACAGTCGAACCTGGTTATAACGAGCATCAGGGTACCGACAAAATTTCCTTATTATAATCATTACTTGCTATATCAGTGATAGCGAGAGATGGGGAAACCCCTGGGACCATTAAACAGTAAGCACTTTATATCGGTGATGAGTTAAATCTACCTCCTATTTTTTTAAATTCTCAATAACTTGATAAAAAGATAGATTCAAAAAAACAAAAGAAATATTAGAGAGAGGAAAATAATATAAGTATATACCTACATATTATTTGTATTAATATGCTTGTATAAACTACAATGCACTTAATATTTGTCTGTAATTTTAAAACCATACATTTAATAATAAACACAATTTCAATTAGCCTTTATTTATGAATCTTAAAATTGACGTTTGTTTTAAAGATGTCACTTTGATATTTCTTAAGTTTCTCCTTAAAACATTCAACGGATTAAAGTCTCATTATTTGCCTCAGTTCCTTCAAAAAAAATTGGCTAATATGTCCATTGCACCTTGAGTTTGTGAGATTGTTGGCACCGATTTTGATTCACTTTCAGTTGTCATCATATCATCATCACAATCATCGTCGTTATTATCTTCATTGAGCACAGCATCTGCAATGTCACTCACTGTTGGAAGACCACTAGTTAATAAGTTGTCATCGACTTGTACAAATTCATCGATGTTATCTGTATTAAAATCTACAACGTTTATGTAGCAACCATTCGGATCATGGCAAGTTGTTTTCTTCGTTTCCACCTTCATCTACAGTTGAAATTTCATTTGAATTTAATTTCGATTTCTTGAAGCAGTTGGATATGTTTGTCGAAGTAATGTTGTTCCATGCTTCATTCAATAAATTTATAGCATTCAATATAGACTCGGTAAGTTTCTGTTCTCTTTGACTGATCAGTTGTACAACTAGAAATCTTTTATAAAATCCTTTCAAACTCTTGATTACACCTATGTGCATTGGTTATAAAATTGATGTCGCATTGGGAGGCAGAAACACTAGCTTAATGCTGGACTAATTTTGAATCTGGGGATGTGCAGGACAGTTATCAACTAACAATAAAATTTTTTTTTTTTCGTTTTGAATAGCTCCTTATTCCAATCATTTACGTATTGCCGAAAAATATCCGAAGGTATCATCGCTGCTCCATATGGATAATAATAATTCACAGGACGTTTCCTTACGTTTTTGAAACACCGAGGTTTTAATGATTTTTCGATAACAGCTTTTTTTTTTTTTTTTATCAATTCCTCTCATATTTCTGCATACAAGAACTGTCAAGGGAGCATTCGATTTTTTTTTCACCAACACATTTCTCCACTTTGAATTTAAATGTATTGTCAAGTGTCAAATTATAAAAAAAGTCCTGTTTTGTTGGCATTGTAGATGTCTTCATCATCGAAATCTTTCCTGCTTTCTGCCCAAACATGGTCACTCCATTCATTTGCCCTTATTGGATCTGCAGATCGAGATTCTCCACTAATTTTTGCATAAATGATGTTATGTCGGTTTTTAAATCGATCGAGCCAACCACTGTTACACAAAATCGTCTCATTCAAATTGTTTAGCAAATTTTTCCGCACGGGCCTTCAAGATCGAACCGTCTATTGAAAATCCAGCACTTCTTTGTGTAGTGAACCATTGAAGCAATGCTTCATCGTTTGTAACCTCGCACTTTATAATTTTTTTTTTTTTTTTTTCGGCTATGTTCTTTTCCAGTGCTGATATGTAAACATCTTTATTCTTCCATAATGTTGATGAAAACATTTTACATATTTCAACATTTTTTTGCATCATGTTCTAACTCACAAATAATTTAGACTTTTTCATGAATCTAGAGACCCTTTCTTTTGTTAGTAGACATGTTTCCGAAGAAAGAGTTCATTTCTAAACGATTTTACTTTTAAAATGATAACATGATCTGCATACAAAGTTCTTAGAAGTTGCAAGATGCATACAACGTTCTTAGAAGTCCCGAAATGCATACAAAGTTCTTAGAAGTCCCAGTTCCAGAATTTTTCAGAGTCCCGAAATAAATTTATGGTTCAGTGAATACAAGGGAATCTGTAAATAGGGTAATGCAACAAGCAGAATGACAATGCACTATTGTATATCTTCTCTTCTTCTTCTTTGGTCCTTAGCTGGCAGCTGGGGGAGGCGGTTGGCCACGCAACCAGTATGCTGCTATAGGTGCCGCAGGGTTTCGGACTTGCTCTGTGATGTTCTTCCATACCTTACGATCAATGGCGTCAGTCCTGGCCTGGGCCGACCGGGCTAGCCGAGTGGGTAAAGTACCTGCCCGGCAACCCAAAGGTCGCGGGTTCGATTCCCGCCTCGGGCTTGGATCAAAGTACTGCAAAAACCTTGGGAGGTGCAATATGGCCATAGAAGCCGATGCGCCAACAACTACCAAATCAAAAAAAAAAAAAAAAAAAAAAAAAAGTCCTGGCCTGGTTAAGGTCGAGACGTCGGCTCCTCAAGTCATTTTCCACTTGCTTGGCCCACGTTTTCCTAGGCGCGGTCCATTGGATGCTCCATTGGGTGGGTCGTTGTCTCCAAAGGAGTCTGGATGGTATTCTGTTCGTGCCCATTCTACATACGTGGCCAAACCATCTAAGCCTTCGCTTCTGGATTTGGTCGGCAATGGTTGGTTGCTGTTGGCATCTGGCGAGGATGGTATCATTAGTGATGCGGTCGCGAAGAGAGATGCCCAAGATCTGCCGCAGGCATCGCATTTGGAATACCTCAAGTTTGTTCAAATCTAACTTGAGACAAATCCATGTTTCCGATCCGTAAAGAAGAATGGGCAGAATCAAAGTCCGGAAGAGTCGGATTTTAGTCTTTGTGGAAATGTTGGTCCTCTTCCACAGACACCATTTGAGCGAGGCGAACGCAGTGGCCGCCTGTCCAATTCTGCTGTGGATTTCCATGGTGGATGCAACTTTCTTCTCCTGGACCAGCGACCCAAGGTATTTAAAGTCCTGCACTTGCTCGATCTGGACGCCTTCGAGATAGATGGTGGCTTGTGACCCATCTGTTGTCAGGGCCTTTGTCTTACCAGCATTGATCTTCAAACCGTATGGCCGGGCAATGCGGGCAATGTCGTAGAGGATGTCCGTGGCTTCAGCGTCGTTACTGGCAAGGATAGCACTATCATCAGCAAACATCAGGTCAGTCATATAGTGATCCTTGTCATATTGTATGCCCTGTCTGTTTCTGAATGCTTGCCTCATAATGGCGTCGACCACGATGTTGAAAAGCAACGGGGAGGCTACATCCCCTTGGCGGACTCCAGTTTGGATGGTAAATTCCTCAGATAAATCGTTCTGGATGCGCACCTGGCTGGTTAAACCGTTGTATGCAGTTTGGAGGAGTGTGATGACTTTTCGAGGTACATGTTCAACCTCTAGTAGTTTCCATAAGGCAGGCCGGTGGACACAGTCGAAAGCAGACTTAAAGTCAATGAAAACAATGACGGTTCGCTGTCCACACCGGATCCTCTCCTCCATCAGCTGACGAATGGCAAAGATTTGATCACAGCATCCTCGCCCGGGTCTAAATCCTGCCTGTTCTTCTCGACTGGTTTGCTCGCGATGTTTTTGCAGTCTTGACTGGATGATCTTCATAAAGACCTTTCCGATGATGGAAAGGAGGCTGATGCCACGGTAGTTCTTGCAGTCCCGGTTATCACCTTTCTTGTGGATCGGTACGATAATGGCTTTCCTCCATGTTAGCGGAATTTGTTCAGTGCACCAGATGGTTTTGAGGAGCGAGTGTAGTCGGCGAAGCAGTACATCTCCCCCGGCTTTGATCGCTTCTGTGGTGACTTGGTCCACTCCTGGTGCCCTGCCATTCTTCAGGGATTGTATGGCTGCTTTCACTTCTTCTACTGTAGGCTCAACATCGACCATGGAGACCTCAGGGGGGGTCGATCGAGAGTGCTGTTGCTGGTGGTCCCTGAGGTGGGTCGTGATTATACAAAGCTTTGAAGAATTCACTCCACCGTTGCAGGCGTTCGGATGGTGATCGCACGAAGGTCCCATCAGCATTCTTGATGTTGTCACTAATCAATTTGGTCTTTCCACTCAGACATCTGAGGGTGCGGTAGAGAGTGCGGTACTCGTTCTTGGATGCCGCCACTTCAAGATCGTCTGCTACTTGGTTCCAGTATGCTTCTCTTTCTGCTGTCATTCTTTGTCGGACTTCTCGGTTTAGCTGCCGGTACCGTTCAAAGTCGACCAACTTTGCCTGTTTCCGTTTGTCCACGAGGTCGAGGCACTCGTCTGATATCCATGGTTGCGTTCGACGTCGGGCAGGTGGACATAGGGGCTTGGCACATTCCAGGATGGCATCAGAGATCTGCTTTTCTTCTTCATTTATATCCTCGGGCACGGCCAGCATCTCGAAGCGGTTGGATAGGGCGATCTGATATGCCTGTTTGTTGGCAGCATTCATTAGCTGCCTCCAGTCCAGCTTGGCTGACCGAGATGATCTTTTTGCATGCCGTAATTTGAGCTGCACCTTAGCCCGGATGAGGTAGTGATCAGATCCGCAATCAGGTCCCCTCATGACACGAACGTCCATGAGTGATGAGCGAAATTTGGCATTGATCAAAATGTAGTCCAGGATTGCTGAGTCCTTGCCAGATGGATTTCGCCATGTAAGTTGATGTTTTTGAGGGTGCTGGAAATGGCTGTTTCCAATGATCAGGTTGTTAGATGCGGCAAAGGACAACAAACGTAATCCGTTGTCATTGATCTTCCCATGGCCAAACTTGCCCATTGTTGTTTCCCAACCAGATCTGTCCACGCCAATGTGGGCATTAAAGTCCCCTGCGAGGATGATCACTTCTGTCTGCGGAATTGAATCCAGCGTATGTTGGAGCTGGTTGTAGAAGTCATTCTTGGTCGGGTCCAGGCTAGTCTCAGTTGGCGCATAGGCGGAGATAATATGGGTCTTGATGGTGCCCTTGACAGTAAGGACTGCCAGGCGGTCCGATATTGGTTGGAAAGCGATCACACTACTGGTGGCCTGAGCATCGACCATAAAGCCCACTCCTGCTTCTCGTTTCTCACCACCAGAGTAGAATAGCATAACCGCTTTGTTAGGTGCTGGTGGTTGGATGATCATCGTTCCAGACCCGGTGAGCCTTAATTCGGATAATGCCGCGATTGATATCTTGCACCTAAGTAGTTCTTGGGCAATGATTTCCTTTTGTCCAACGTGGTGCCCCGTTCGAACATTCCATTCGCCAATGTTAATTGTCCTTTTCGGCGTAGTAAGCTTATTGCTGTGGCCAGTGATCCACTTCACACCAGCACCCTGGGTCCCCAGTGCTGGCGCATCGGCTACCCCGGATGCGGTAACATTGTTATAAGAGCTTGTTCTGTGGCCAGTGGTCCACTTCACACCAGTACCCTGGGTCCCCAGTGCTGGCGCATCGGCTACCCCGGATGCGGTAACATTGTTGTAAGAGCTTGTTCCGAATTTCATGCGGTTTCTTGCCTAGTTTCCCCGGTTTCCCGGTTCTGGTCACTTCGGCAGGATGACCACCCTCCTCCTTTCGCAGCCGGGCTTGGGACCGTCCATGGCGGAGTTATTGTATAGCTACCGTCTCCAGAAGGACAAGGTCATAAACTGGTCGCTAATCCGATGCAGATGGTCATAAAGCTAAGTCATACTTTTCGTTTTCATCTATTCCAAGAATTGGGTTTTTTTGATTACACGGGCAATTAAGAATGTTTGCCTAGTTACCAAAATTTGTTCAGTATATCCATGCAGTACGCTTGTTATAACAGTGAGCGATTGTATGGGAATATTCATAAATTAAAATCATTATGCCTTTTTGCTCGTTACAGCCATGATCTTGTTATTTCCGTGCTCATTATAACAGTGTGTATATATATATATATATATATAGCGCACACACACACACACACACACACACACACACACACACACACACACACACTGAGTGGACAGAAGTCATGGGAATACTTACCTAGTAACGGGTAGGCCCATCATTTGCCCGGATAAAGGCAGTCACACAGCGAGGCATTAAGTCCACTAGTTCATGAAAGCATTCCACAGGTATTTTTATCCATGCTTGCTGCATTGCTGTCCATAATTCTGTTGCATTCCTGGGTGGAAGATCCAAATCTTGAATGGACCTTTCCACAGCATCCCAAAGATGCTCCACGCTGTTCATGTCCGGTTAACGGGGAGGCCATTCCAGGGTGGTAAAATTTGGGGAATGGTCTTTGAACTTCTTGTCACTATGGCTTTGTGGGAGGCGCATTGTCCTGCTGGAAGAGTCCATTGCCCTGTGGGTGCCCAATGACCATGAAGCGATGTAGTGCATTGGCACTACATCCCTTCATCACGTGACCGTTGGTCAGACGGCTGTAGTTCAAAGTGCTCCGTATTTGTTTAATCAAAAAAGTAGTTCAAAGTGCTCCAACTGAACTTAAATTGTGTTCTTCGATTCCTTAGGTGATGGTGAGTCCCCAGATATCTTTATATTGCCAAACTTGTAAGGCGTTTTGAAATTATGACTATTTTTCAAATTCTTGCTGTTGTTGTGGTCACTCACGAACGCCAGCGTTGTAACGCCATATAGGTTTGGCTGTTGTGTATTATAGGATTCTTTTACTTTCTTCTATTGGTGATATATTCCTTGTAGTTGAATGTAGGTAATGAACATTGTTCCCTGAACTTTCAACTGGACGTCCAATTTTAAAAGATATAATTTTTGAAATGTATAACTTGGTTATTTTGGAGTTATGGCTCACTATGCTTTTGTGTATAATAATTCAGTTACCTGGTGCCAGCCATACCCTCTTCCTTGAGTGTTGAGAACAAAGGCGTTTGTTCCCAGAGTGTGATCACGTGACTAGTCACATGATCAGCCTGATTGGCTGGGGAAGACTCCTGCTTACTAACGGAACTGTGACGTTGCTCAAGTGAATAAAGTGTCTTTATATCTATAATATGCAAATGAGGAATGAATTAATGAGGATTATTAATTAATGATAGTATTAGGAAATTATGATGCAATAGCTACTCCATCCTTAATAACTTTTAGCTATAATAATCTGATTAGTATGTCTAAAGTGTGTTGTGCATATTGCCTACTGTGACGTCATTCTGTACGTGTGGACAAATAGTGCTCCCTAACTGATTTCCATAGAACTACAAAATTCAGGAGCTTTGTTCCTCCTTTTGTAGACCTTTCAGAAGAAATCAAATTTACTCAGGAGCAACCCCTTACAATTGCTTTATTATAACTTTATTGGTCTTTCACCCCAACCATACAACCTTTAGACATGAGCTCAAGAGAAGCATCCTCATCGTTGGCTGACGAGAATGCTGTAGCAGACGATTCAGACCAAGTTGGCCTCCAGCCTCCCAAAGTCAAGTCCAAGAAAAAGAAACAGAAAAGTAAGAGGAGAGCAAAAACCAGAACACCCCAGTCTCCTCAAACCATACTAGAATTTCTCAACAAAGTGCCTCTTGATGAATCTGACCCTGTGATCTCATCTAAGTTTCAATTTAACACCTCAATGCCAGCAGCAGATCGCCTAGCCCCTGTCCCTCCTAATCTGCAACCTTCACAGGCAAGCTCTCCCTACACTGGGAAATTACAAACTACTCTCTCTCCAACAGCTATAAGTGCTCCTGCCTCCCAGGCAGCTTCAGGGCCCTCCCCCAATCTAGCCGAGAGTCCTAGAACAGTATCTGCAGCCAAACTATCAACTAATCTTCCTACCCCATCAGGGGCCCCTAAGACCTCCTCTGTCAAACAACCAGAGGGACCGCGCACAGCATTCGATCAGACTGAGGCAGAAGGCCTCCCCCAATCCAGAAAACTAACCGTCACAGCAACTACACCTTCAGCATACCCTACAACTCACAAACCTATAGATGAAGACTCTCCAACCCATCAAATAATATCTGCTTTACGTAGGAATCTTGTGACCTTTCTTAATCAAGATAATAGTCGATTCACCAGACAAGCGGCAAGTTATGTCCAGGAACTCTGGGTCACCCTTGAATCTATTACCACTGCCCTCCTCATCAACAGCGAGAAACTAAAAACCACTAACGAGGAACTTAAGACAAGAACCTCCATCCTTGAGAAGGTGCTGGACAGTCTACCAAATCTTCCTACACCATAGTCTCCACAGCGTACTCCCACATATGCACAAGTGCTGAGGATTCCAAACAACAAAGATCAAACTCAAAAGCCCCGCAACCTAGAAAACAACCGCTACTTCGAACACCAAACCTAGTGGTCCTCAGACCAGCAGAGATACAGAGTAACACAAACAAGTGAGGATTTTAAAACCACAATAATGAAAAAACTGAAGGATGATTTAAAGACAACAAAGATAAAAGCGATTAGAAAGACGAGAAATGTAGGAGTAATAATAGAAACAGAGTCAAGGGAGGATATCAAGAATATCGTGGAAAACCCCAAGATAGCTACACTGGGTATCACTGCAGAGCCACCCAAGAGAAGAGGACCATCAATATTAATTTTTGATGTCAACAAAGATGTGACACCTACCCAACTTGCGGAGGAAGTGCTAACTCGTAATCTACAAGGGATAAATAAAGACATGACAAATCTTGTGCAACCAAGATATTCAAAAAAGTCAAAGCCCGGAGAAAACAACTGGATAGTGCAACTGGCTCCTGCCGCTTGGCAGATACTAAAACACCAGACAAGACTATATTGAGTGGGGTAGCCCCAGGTTCAGGGAGCATGTGACCGTGCCTAAATGCTATAAATGCTGCAGGTATGGCCACACCTCCCATACATGCACTTAGATCACACCAACTTGCGGACACTGCTCTAGCAAAGGACATGAATACAACAGCTGTCCAAACAAGGAGCAAGAACCGGTTTGTGTGAATTGTAAATCCTCAAAGCTCGAACACACCCATTCCATCAGGGACCCAAAATGTCCGACGTACAACAAGATAAAGAGTTTATACCAAATGAGGACTGATTATGGCAATACAATTTAAAAAGTTCAATACAACCAAGCTGTTAATACTACAACAAAACACACACCATGCCAGAGCAGTGCCTGAACAACTAAGAAAAATAGCGGACGAGGAAAATGCCGACATCCTCTTGTTGCAGGAACCCTACACCCACTCCAAAAAAGTAAGGGGCTATCCAATAGCATATAAAATCATACAGGCTGAGAATGAGACCCCAAAAGCGGCCATAGTGATCCGCAATCCAGCAATTACTGCCACCCGTATCACACAACTCTGCACAGGCTGGGCTGCTTGTGCCCATATAATATCACCCCTGGGATCCTTCTATGCGATTGCCTTGTATTGTAGGCCGGGGGAAGAAATAACATTTGCCACGAGATGCCTTCAGGTTGTGTTGGACACTCTCCCAGGCCAACGGATCTTGGTAGGGGTGGATGTAAACTGCCACTCCCCGGCTTGGCACAGCGAAACACCGGACAGAAGGGGCACTGGAAATGGGCAGCGCCTCGAGGAGTTCCTGGTGAATTCTTCCTTGACAGTCCTAAACAGGCCTCACCACCTACCTACGTTTTGTAACACTCTGTGGGAGGCAACAATTGACATCACCCTTGCCACCGGAAACCTTGCAGGACACATCACTGTCTGGACAGTCCAAGACTCCTGGACCACGTCTGACCACAGAGTGATTACCTTCCAAATCAACCGATCTCTCTATAGAATACCAATAGCCAAACAGATGCTTAACTGCTTTGCAGTAAACAAAGCTGACTGGAGACTCTTTGGGGAACTGCTGACTCGAACCTTATGCCAACACTGCATTGAAGCGGATCGACAAGAAGACCCAGCCGGCATCCACAGAAAAATTACCAAGACCATAACAGCGGCCAGTGAGGCTGTGATGAAGCATAATTGCCCACACCTGGTGCAGTCCCTTGGTGGACTCGGGACATCCAGAACCTCAGAAGAGAAGTCATAAAGGCAAGAAAACAATTCCAAAGGGCAAGACGTACCTGGCCGGAAGTGGAAGTAACATCACTCAGACAAAGATACGCAGCAGTGAGAAACAGATACACTGAGTTAATACGAAAAAGTAAGCAGAAGGCCTGAGAGCAATTAGTCAGCACGACTGGAAATGCCGATCCCTGGGGGGGGGTGTACAAAGTCACTACGAATAAGCTCCCCAGGGGTGAGGTCATGACCTCCACCCGCACCGAACATTGGCCACCACCTGGGAACAGTCTATCATCAACATCCTCAATGTGATTTTCCAAACCCCAGCACACCCGCAACTACCAGAACAACTGCAGATCTGCGATGGAAATGAAGCATATGACATAGACCAAATGGAACCACCTTTTGCCCTAGAAGAACTACAACAGGCAGCGCAACAAATAAGGAATAAAAAATGCCCAGGCCCAGATCTTCTGGAGCCGGAGATTATTAAAAAGGTAGTAGACATCTCTCCGCAGACTTTGCTAAACCTCTTCAACACATGCCTGAAGACTGGAGTCTTTCCATCTGACTGGGAAATGGCCAACGTCAAATTAATTCTAAAAAATCCTATGAAGCGACCCGAACAACCTGAATCATACTGGCCAATTGCCCTGCTCCCAGTTGCTAGTAAACTCCTTGAAAAGATGCTTTACAAGCGACTCCTGCACCACTATGAAGCTGCAAATCTCGTGATGCCCACACAGTTTGGGTTCAAACCCGGAACCTCAACAGTGGATGCTCTCAACAGCCTCCTAAGTTTGGCTGCTGCCTGTGATAGGAAGTACTTCTTGGTTATTTCGGTCGATTTTGCTGGGGCGTTCGACACCATCTGGTGGCCGAGCGTCCTGGCCAGACTGCGGAAGGCAAAAACACCCATCAACCTTTACAAAATAATGAAGTCATATTTATCCAAGAGAAAAATACAAGTAGTGACTCCGTACAAGAAACTGACCCTGCCTGTTTACAGGGGCTGCCCCCAGGGCTCGGTACTGGGACCGCTCCTCTGGAGTATGGTATTGGATGAGTTTCTGTCCTTCGACCTGGGGGAAGTCCACTCACAGGCATTTGCAGATGACCTGATACTGACTGTTGCTGCAGACAACCAACTTCAATTGGAAACCCAGGCAAATCGAGCAATTCAAATTCTACAAGACTGGATGAAGGTCCATTTTCTTAAGATCTCACCGGGAAAAACCTACTCAATGCTACTGAAAGGAACATTAAATCTCCGTAGACCACCGCAAATTAAAGTAGAAAATACAACTATCAAACTACTCAGTGAGATGAAATATCTAGGAATCATACTGGACAGGAACCAATCTTTCAACCCACACTTGAAACATATCCGAGAGAAAATCAGGAGATATTCTGCCCTCGTCTCAAGAATAGCTAAAAGGGATTGGGGACTCAAGAGGCACACCTTGGGACTGTATTACAAAACGACATTTATACCAGCCATAACTTACGCATCACCCATCTGGTTCCAGAAAGCAACTACTGCAGTTAACAGACGGACACTAGATTCCATCCAGCGGACAATACTCCTCTTTATTTCACGGGCCTGCTGCACTGTGAGTACACATGCTCTGCAGGTTCTGGCGGGAGCACTCCCCCTTGATCTCGAGGTGGTGCGTTGTGCCATGGTGCAGCATCTCGCAAAAGGGTTTCCCTGCACCTTCCTGGGCCACTCCATTGACCATACAGGAAACCTGAAAAGAGAGAAAACAAAACTTGCCACCCACGTGCAGCAGATCTGGCAGGATAGGTGGTCAGAATCCACAAAAGGGGAAATAACGAGGAAATTTCTGCTTGATGTCGGAAGATTATACCCAAAAGCACCATCATGGTTTCACCCTGGACTGTACACTACGTACCTTTTAACAGGTCATGGGACCCTGAACGCCAAACTAAACAGTTTCAAATTAGTAAACGATCCCCACTGTGTCTGTGGGGAAGTGGAGATATGGTCTCACATAATGTACAACTGTGAAAACTATGAGGATCTCCGCTGCCTCCTGATGACAAAGCTCACTTACTTCCCTCGCGATAGGGAATCAAACCTGTTGGACTCGCAAGAGGAGTATAAGGAGCTGACAAAATTCGCCCGAAGAAAAGGACACTTATTGCTATCTACAGGGATCAAGAACAGGCACCACGACTAAACTAACCATCCTTGGACTCAACGAAGCTGGCTCTCACCCAGACACAAGACCTTCCTTTGGGACTCTATAGAATTTTTTTTTTTTTTTTTTTTTTAAGCCACGCTCCCTTGTTGTGCCCTTTGCCTCCACTCCCTGGGCGGGAGGGGGAGGTGACTTCTGGGCTCCTTCTCCCCTCGTTGCCCCTCTCTTCCCTCTGGTGGGGCATGGGCCTGCTCCACTGATTTGGGGGTCATCTTCTCTATGGACCCCTTATTTCTGTCTTTCCCCCCAGCCTTCAGTCTCCCCACCCCTCTCTCTCTCTCTCTCTCTCTTTTAATTATAATTACTAGTGTCTGAACCATTGTTAAATTGCTTGAGCCCTACACCCAAAAACTTAACAACATTTATTTGCATAAATAGTACTTCTTTTTGGCTGACCCATAACTATAACGGTTTTTTTTTTTTGTTATTATTATTATTTTTTTATTTTATTTTATTTATTTTATTTTTTTATTTTATTTTATTTATTATTTTTTATTTTTTTTATTTATTATTATTTTTTATTTTTTTTATCTATTATTATTATTATTATTATTATTATTATTATTATTTCTTTTTTTATTATTTATTTATTTATTATTATTTATTTATTTATTTATTTATTTATTTTTTAAGGTTCTAGCCACTGAAATCTCAGGAAATTAGGTGGCAGCATCTGCCAGAGTAAATAA
The DNA here is from genome assembly GCF_048544385.1 of Mastigoproctus giganteus. Classification (NCBI taxonomy): domain Eukaryota; kingdom Metazoa; phylum Arthropoda; class Arachnida; order Uropygi; family Thelyphonidae; genus Mastigoproctus; species Mastigoproctus giganteus. The sequence continues at coordinate 168,608,490 of NC_143581.1, read as the reverse complement.
CTATAATAGTGGTGTACCTGGTCTGCCTCCACGAGGCAGAGTGTGGACAACGTTGGGTCCCATTAGGGGCCCAGCGGCTAAATGACCAGAGGAACAACGGTACACGACACTACACATGTACAAAATCCATACACTTTTAAACCTCTGGCATTGACAGTGTTCTGTTTCACACCCACAATGTATAGCACGCGGAGATGGGGGAAACCCCTGGTGCCGTTTAACACTAAACACACTCTACACTCTACATCCCTTCATGGTCATTGTGCACCTGAACCATTCAGATACATGTAATCTGAACCATTCAGATGCGTCTATACATACCAGAGTTCCCAATGTGTGCCAATTGAACATGCCCCAGACCATTACTGACTGTCCCCCTGCCTGAACAGTTCCTTGTTGACATGACGGGTGCATAGCTTTGTGCAGTTTCCACCAGATATGCACTCTCCTGTTCTCTCAAAATAACTGGAAACAGGACTCATCGGACCAGGAGACCTGTCTCCAGTCATCCAAGATCCAGTGCCGATGTTATTTCTCCCAGTTGAGGTGTAGAGTCGTGGTGTTAGCAATGGGACTCTGGTGGCTTCCATAACCTATTGCGGCTAATGATCGCCTGATGGTCTTGGTGGAGACGTTTCTGGCATCTCCCTTGTTGAAGTCAGCAGTGATTTGTGCCACTGTTGCTCTCCGGTTTGCTGAAACAATGCGAGACAGACGTCAATGGCCATGTTCATCCACCACCTTTGTCCGCCACATCGCTATCCATGATGAGATGTTATTTTGGGAATGATATATTCCCGATGCACTCTTGATCTGTTGAATGAGGATAGTGCAATTTCTGTACCACTTCTGTGATAAAGTGACCCATGCATCGCGTACCCACTATCATCCCTCTTTCAGAGTCTGTGAACTCGTGACGTTTATCTATACTGACATCGAATTACCGTCTACACGAAAGCAGTGATTCTGTGTATCCATATGCTGGCTAAGTGGTGGGTTTGTCTACTAGCGAGAGGGGTGACAGCATTGCGTTGCCCAAGAACCAGGTATCCCATGAAATCTGCCCTTTTCGTGTGTGTGCGTGGCAAAAATTGAGAATACCTGCAAGGTAAAAACAGATTACCTGAAATTAATGAAATTAAGATTAACATAAAAATAATAATGATAACAAAAAAGCTACCTAATGCAGTGGGTCCCAGGACTTTAACTACTTCTTCAAATGGTCGGCAGCCAAAACCGTAGGTGCTACCACAGTAAGCAGGGTCTCTGTTATGATGTATACTTACAAAACATATACGTCATGGCTGTTCCGACAGAGATCAAAAGGAAGGAATAAAATTCAAACATAAATAAAAATAAATAAAGTTAAAAAGCTAAAATAATGCAGATTAAATCCTGCTAATGGAAACTTGAATAAAAGCTTGAATTAAAAAATGAAGGCAAAAAACCCAGTATGAAATTTAAACAAAGTAACTTAAGATAAAGAAATAAAGTAAGGTTTTTGAACACGTACTGTATGCTTAGACTGTAATCAGTGAAATTAGCCGAGTGTGGTGAATACAGAGCTACATTGGAGACCAGAGATGGAAGCCGATAATTCTCTGTACAGTATATTTCTGTCAGTTGAAGTAACCCCAAGTGAGCGGGGGGGGGGGGGAATTGATCAAAGTGAACCATACCTGTGTGATGGGGTAGTAAGCAATTAAACAAATGAGGCAAAGTGCTTTATTCTTTTATTCCAGCAAAGGAAGAATCAGTGACTAACAAGGTTGTTTAAGAAGAAAAAAGAAGCGATAACAGAGGAATAGCATCTCGATATTGCTTTCGGCCAGCCTAATCGTGCACGAGAAATAATTTGTAGTTATTAAGATCAAAGTGAACCATACCTGTGTGATGGGGTAGTAAGCAATTAAACAAATGAGGCAAAGTGCTTTATTCTTTTATTCCAGCAAAGGAAGAATCAGTGACTAACAAGGTTGTTTAAGAAGAAAAAAGAAGCGATAACAGAGGAATAGCATCTCGATATTGCTTTCGGCCAGCCTAATCGTGCACGAGAAATAATTTGTAGTTATTAAGGACAGCAGAAAGTAATTGGAAGAAGAGGAATATAGTTGTGCTCTGGCTGTCCAGGGTTGCGAAACCCGTACCAAAGTCAGTCCCTGGACGGATGACTGGACAGATGCCTCACGTGTTTAAGTCAGTATTGGTATTGTTATTGAAGAAATGTAAAAAGAAAGAAAACAATTGAAATAAAAATAATAACGTCGACAAAACAGCAAGCAGGATATAATAAAACACGACCCCCCCCCGGTAGATAGTCAATCCGTGGGCACAAGCTTTCTACACCGTGAGACATGACAGAGGCTATGGGGTATATAACTATACATTATGTGCAGACCTGAAAGTATTATGAAATCAAACAGCAAATACGTTGTTTATATCAGAGTTATAGTTTATAAGTTTTTTGAATTTTATAATTTCTGTTTGATTTCATATTACTTTCAGGCCTGTAAATAATTTATAGTTACATGTATTTGAATCTATAGTTTTTATTGTATTTGAATCTATAGTTTTTATTGTATTTGAATCTATAGTTTTTATTGTATTTGAATCTATAGTTTTTATTGTATTTGAATCTATAATTTTAGAAATTTGAACCTAGACAAACTGGCAAATAGCAAACAGAAACAGATAGCCTTAGCCAATTATTGATAAGATGTATTGAGTGGTGCTAGCCCTCGAAAACATACCATTCAATGTATCCTTTTATCAGTAATTAGCTTCATCATCATTTTATTATTATTTTTATATTATTTTATTGTATTTTTATTATAAATTGTGTTTAATTATAGGGTATAATAATGAAGTTCAACTTAGGTTACTTAAATACTTGGCCTTATGGCTCTGTAGGTATCCGAGTGGGCAGGAGCGGGAGTGCAGTAGCACACGCTCTTTGAGTAGACTGGGGTTCAAGCCCCTGACTGCTGAATACGGTCGATCTGCCAACCCGCACTGGACCAGCGTGGCAGATTATGGTCCATTTCCCTCAACATGAATTGTTGAGGAGGCTTCCACCCTGCAGTGGGTTGATAATGGCTGCACTTTACTTTTTTACTTTAGGTATACTTTTACTCTGAATACCTATATTCCATATTCTTATTAAATTTCATTTGTTATTTGATAAATTCCCTGGGTATACAGTTCAATAAATACAGGTAACTCTGGTATAACACGGTAGTTAGGTTACTATAAAATCTTGTGTAGTGCAAAACCGTGTTTATACGGAACTAAGAACCAGTAAAAAAAAGGGAATATGTTCAAAAAGCTAACAAAAATGCACCTTTTTTTTTATAACTATTGGAAACTTATTTTGATTAAAAATGAACAAACATCTTGCAAACTGTGATACATATTTGCCAGATATGTACATTCATTTAATTTTCTTCCTCTTCATTCCTGCTAAGCACAATCAAATGAGAACAGTTTCTCTATTGCAGAATATCCTCACCTTCTGAACTTTCTTCTGCAGATCTAGATTTTGTGTATCTTCTGCTCTCTCTCAAAAAAAATCAGTAATCTGGGTTTGTTTGCCTTTGCTTGATAGATCTTTGTAAATTTCATGGTATGGAGCTAAGCATTTTGAAGCTTCCTTTTAGTCTAGGGATCTGCATTAAAAAAATAAGATTGTAATTGCTTAGCTAAGTTTATGCCTTCTTGTATGCTTTTTAGTGTAAATTTGGAACTTCAGAATTTTCATCTGTGCTGAATTGATTTGGTTTACCTCCATTTCTGCAAAATCCAATTTGCTCACCTCTTTTCTACCAGTAATTGTTGAACGTCTTCAGTAGTCATATCATCAAAACTTTCCCCTCCTACTGATTTAGCAAGTTCTACTATTGCACCAATTCTGTTTTCTGCCGGTTCGACCATATATCTCGAATGAACTGACTCTGGCCATACATTATTCCAACACGCGGTTAACGTTGACAGTTGGTTTTACCTCTTTAGCGATAAAGATATTATTCCGATACAGTCCACAATTGAAAACTGTTTCCATGCCTCCATCACTTCAATCTCTTTCTTGGTGATCCCTTCTCTTTTTCTCTCTCTCTCTTGGGGGGTAATTCAGAAATTTTTTTTCTGGCTGGGCTGGTGCAGCATAAGCCTCAGGCTTAATTGCACCATATGGATAATAATAATAATTGATTCGGAATCAATTTTTTTCAAAATCCATCGTAACAATTTTCTGATGTAATGAGTTTTAAAGGTAAATTTAAAAAATTGTATTAGATGGTAGGAACATTACATAAAAGTTTGGATGACTTAAACCTTTTAGATGGCCTGGTGCTTTATCCAATTGTAATAAAACTTTGAATTCTAGATTTTTTTCCCCAAGTTCAATAGCACAGAACAGAAATTTGCATAATGACTAGCGAGCCAAAAGCAGGAATTCACAAAGCATGGAAATGTTGAAATTACATCCAACATAATAGCAGAGTTTTCCCTGCACAAAAGCTCAAAAATACCATGTTATGCAAGGTTTGCTGCAATTCTCTAACCATGTTAGAGTGAAACAGTATTATATTTGCTGTAATTTATCAATTGTGAGAATATATTTGCGAGAATGTCTGCGATTTATCAATTGTGTTAGAGCGAAACCGTGTTGTAGAAGTACCTCGTTATATGGGGGTTGCCTGTACTGTAATATAAGTTTTACAGACTGATGTAAGGTTTAATCAATATCTTGATGGCATTAATCTGATCTGACACTCTTTTTCTAATTCTCTATTTTTTCTCTATTTTATCACTTATTTCACATATTTATATATACAGTGAATTTCGGTTATTTGGGCCACCGGTTAATCGGGGCAGCTTTTTATTTGGGACATCTTAAAGAGCAGAACCTAATCGAGAAAATAGCCAGGGTTTACTTCACTTAATTGGGACAACGTACAGTTTAATTGGGGCAGGAGACCGCAGCACTTGAGATTACCCTACGATTGTCTTTGACAATACCACATGGTTCAGTCTTATTTCTAGAGGTCACAACCATAAAACAATAAAAACAATTAGCAGTACCCTGTTTATTGAGCTTTTCTGTTACTGCAATCTATTATAAACGGGTACTAAACTCAATCTTATTGAATTTGCGATAATACCGACAGCTGGAATTCCGTGGACTATTATGGTGAAATGTGTTTACACTTCCATGAAATCTTCAATCATATAAAAAAATAAATTTTCAGAATCTTCTCTTCATTCTTATTTTTTAAGCTTCATAACTTGTTACTCCACTCTCACTTGCATGCATCGTGTTACTTGCAATTTGTGTGTGTGCCGTGTTCTTTGTTATTGTTTGCTTATCTTTTTTACTGTTTTAAATTTTAACTCCTCCCCCAAATGTCAGTGAACAGAAATATCAGCTACTGTAGTTAGTATGTATATATTGCAGTATGTATTAATTAAGCCAAACCGGAATCAACTGTATCTGTTATTTGTTTAAATAGTTTGTATGAATAATATGTATGAAATTACTCGCCTATCTTGTGACTGGCTTGCATAATACATAACATTTACATAAAATAAAAACACACACACACACACACACATGCATATATGGATATCTAGGGGTCCATAGATCTCAGTAGTTTGGGTGCCAGTGTTGTAGGCTATCAGTAATTATATAAATTGACAAGCCAGCAGTTTGTATTTCAACACTTACACCCCTCTAAAAATTAGTCAGCTTGACTCTCTGTGCCAATTAACTTTGTGTGGCTCATAAGCCATCCTTAAAATACCAGTCAGTTACATGTTTATCTGGGAAGGTCCAATAGATTATGAAAGAATCTGGATATGTTTTGGAAGATAGTGTAATTAACTTTGTGTGGCTCATAAGCCATCCTTAAATACCAGTCGGTCACATGTTTATCTGGGAAGGTCCAATAGATTATGAAAGGAGTATCTGGATATGTTTTGGAAGAGAGTGTAGCACAATAATGAAATAACTTCTGTCATATACCTTATTAAAAAATGGACAGTTGTGCAAATCAAAACTATATTCAATCACTTAAATTTTCATTTGGCTGAGTGGAATCATGCCGTGGACGTGATTAAGAATTGTGTCTGTAGAATGCAAATGACATAACCATTATTATCGGACAGTATAAATAGGAAAAAAATATTGAATGTCTCAAGTTTTTTATAGAGATTGCATTAATATTAAATTATGTTGATTATACACAAACCATTCAGTTATTTTTTTATGTGAAAAGTCGAAAAAAGTTGTGGAAATCAATTTTTGTTTCACTTTGTTTCAATAGTTTATTAGTGCCAACATAATTGATATTTTAATTATTTCTATTTCATTTCTTTATAGGTTAGAGGGGCATCAGAAGTTACTGAATCATGTTTAATATTGAAAAAGCTTGCAAAAACATTGATTAACAATTCAGAAGAGAAAAGCTTGACTGTGAAGATTGATGTTCTCTTAACATTGTCATTATCAGTGTGCCACTTGTCAATTATCAATGGCTTGGATCCATTACTAATACTCCAGACAGCAGAAGAATTACTGGAACATGTTGTACAGGTAAAAAATGTCAACTGTATAATCATTTCATATCTTAAAACAGCAATTCATACATTAGTGTCTAACAGTGAAGTAACCAGACTAACTCAGTTAAAAATAATAAAAAAAGTTTATGTCAAACATATAGTAAGTGTGGTCACCTTCAAAGCACTCTCCTTCTGACTTCATACATATCCATCACTGGAACCATGGCGCCTCCGTAGCCAGGAGCAGAGTGTGTAGCACATGCTTCTTGATTAGACTGGGGTTTGAGCCTGTGACCAAAAAATACGGAGGATGCAGAAAAGTCAGAGAAAGACCACCACATATCCCCAGAGCAATATGGCCTTAGTTGCTAATGCTCCTAAAAACCAAAAAACAACAACAATGGAACTATTTCTGGTGGTCCTTTTTGTAGTTCAGTCACATTTTTGAAAAGTTTGTTTATTTTCTTTTCACCAAATATTGTCTGAGCTTTGGAATATTTATGAAAGTACTCTTGTTTAGAAAAGATAATCTTTGTGACTAATTGACTAAGATCTGGACAAGTATTTGGTATTGTGGCAGTGTTTACACTATTTAACTCTTTGTAAGCCAGCTTTTTGCCAAAAGCAAAACAGAAAAAAAGGTGCTTGTTACATTTTTATTTTATTTATTTTTTTAAAGCCAATTTTTGGCCTTAAAAAAATGGGACATCTGCTATACCCACCTGATCATTCCTAGTGGATGGTACTTTTTTTTTTTTTTTTTTTCATAGTCTCAAAACTGAGAAACCTCTTCAAAAAGATTTCAGTTTTACAGAATTATTCTGCCTTACTTTATTTTTAGTCCTGATATTTGATAATTTAAAGATTTTTAAAAGGGATAAGCTTCAGCCATCTTTTATTAAATCTCTCAGAGACAAGAAGTTAATGGATTTACAGTATTGTAGAGGTGCCTCCGTAGCCATGTGGGAAGGAGCAGCAGTGCGTAGCACACGCTTCTTGATTAGACCGGGGTTCGAGCCCGTCACCACCAAATACGGAGGATGCGGAAAGATTAGGGAATGACCACTGCATATTCCGGAGCAATATGGCCTTAGTTGCTAATGCTCCTAAAAACCAAATAACAAACAAAACAGTATTGTGTGGGTATCATGGATTGGTTGGTTTTGTTTGGAAAGGGGAAGAGAGAGAGAGAGAGAGAGAGAGAGAGAGAGAGAGAGAGAGAGAGAGAGAGAGAGAGAGAGAGAGAGAGAGAGAGAGAGAGAGAGAGAGAGAATGAACTTATTAACATTAATTTGAGTTTAAAACATTTGCAGTTTTCATGAGATAAATATGGGGAAAGTTCACTTACTCATTCCATCTACCTAGATAGAATGGTTAAGTGAAGATAAAGAAAAACTAGTTATGTTAATTTAAAGTGTAAAATTAAAGGATATTGTCTTGCTGCTACTTCTGCTTATAACATATGTTCAAAAATATTGCAAACCACTGAAGAAAATGGTATAATATTACTTTACCTGTATTACCTGAGTCTCCTAAATGAACCTTATTTTTTGTAGGTCTTCTCTCTCCTTTTTTTTTATTTATTTATTTTTTTTAATGTTTTTGATCTTTTCTAAGATCAAGTACTTACAGGTGGTTTTTATTTCTTTCTTTATTTTTTTGAATTCACCATTTTTTGCTCCTAAATTTTTGTTAAGAAACATTTGGGTCATCAGGATTCTCAAATACAAATAGTATGAATTTGAGAATCCTGATTATAAAAATCATTGGAATTAGTGGCCAACATCTTTAATATGGGATCTGATTGCTGTATTGAGACCTATGGATCTTCTAGTGGATACAGATATTTAAATACAGTTCTTTTAATCATATGAATATGAGAAATTTAAATACATAGTATTCAGATTGCTGACATTCACTACAGAGCTATGTCTCATTTCAGAATGCCTTTATGACAGTATTCCTTACCTGATGTCCATCAGGAGTTGTTTGCAGATGGCTTGAAAATCTATAATGACTCTCAGTCTGATATAGTTTTGTATGAACAATTTTTGTTTTTAATTAAGATGCAAATTATTATTATTAGCCATGAGGTGCAAGGAAGCCTGATGCTTATGTTACACCAGCCAAAAAAAAAAAAAAAATTGAGTACCCTGAGAGAGAGAGAGAGAGAGAGAGAGAGAGAGAGAGAGAGAGAGAGAGAGAGAGAGAAGTAGGAGAGAATCACCAAAAAAGAGAAAAATGACGATATCCAGCTCATGACCCAGGGTGTGTCAAGCCCATACTCACTAGATGTGAGCCCCTGGGGTTATTAGCATTAGCAAGGGCACGTGATGCAAGAAAGCAAGCTTGTCTAGCATCAGCCAAAAAAAACATGCATACCATTCTCATTTCACCCATCCACTCGCTCCAAATGTTTGTCTAGTTCTGCCTTTAATCTGTTTAAGCTATCAAATTCTATGACAGATGGAAGTTTGTTCCAGCAATCAACCGCCCGCTGGCTAAAAGCAAACTTGCGTGCATCTATCCTACAACTGTGGTTCCTCAATTTCAGTTTATGCCCTCTCAGGCAATTATTCTGAATAAGAGAAAGAATCCCATCAGCATTGAGCATGCTCAAAACATTCAAGACTTTATACACTTCAATCAGATCACATTGCAGATGCCTAGTCTCCAGACACTGTAATTTGCAAAACTTAAGCCTTTCTTCATAAGATTAATTCCTGTATATCATTGAAAAGACACCATGAGCTACTCTTGCAGACTGTCTGCACTGCTCAGAAAACTTCATGTCTGCCTGCACAATTACCCCTAGGTCCTTTTCACTCTCTACCACTGTCAATATAGTATCACACAGTTGATACATTACTCTGGGGTTACTGCTTCCCATATGCAGTACTTTACATTTGTCAATGTTAAACTTCTCAGCCCATCTGCTCAACTTTTCTCGATTCTGTTGCAGCAGGTACTGTCATTAGGGTCATTAACAACCCTGCTGACCTTCGTATCGTCTAAAAACTTGGCCATTAAGCCTAATATACACTGGTGTTCAAAGAAAGTGCGTCATCGCTTAAAATTGTAATTGTCGTCTGAATAACGTAAGTATATGGCATTATTTCTTACAGATTGCATCAGATAAGATTGACACGCGTAGGTGATGACATAATATTGCATCAGCTGTTAATTTCTGCTATATAAGCATGCTTTGCAAGAGTTGCAGTCATTCCTTGCTTGTGTCAGAATGGCGAGTTGCATGCAGTTGACGCCACAAAGAAAGAGTGCTATTGTTGGTTTACGTGAGGAACGATGTTCTTCCCTTCATATTGCTTATAGAGTGTCTTGTAATCAGTTGACAGTGAGTAGATTTCTTTCCAAACTCAAGAATACCGGTTCTGATGATAGGATAAAAGGAACTGGATGGAAATGAGTCTCTACACTAAAAGAGGACCGCGTTTTGATGCGCTTATGCCTTAAAAACTGTAAAGCTTCTTCATCTGAGTTGAAAAGAGAATTTGAAGAACATACAGGAGTGGTAGCAAGTGCAGTAATAGTCGGAAGATTCTTCTTCAAAAATGAACTTGTAGCCCGTTGTCCTTAGAAGACGCCCCTTCTGACACAAAAAATGAAAAAGGCCCGATTAATTTGGTGTAAGGAGCATGTAAAATGGACTTCCAAGCAGTGGAAGTCAGTTATTTTCTTGGATGAGAAGAAATTCAACCTGCATGGCTCTGATGGGAGACAAACGATTCGCCATAGACGTGGTGAGAATACCATGCAGACTGTATATTGTCTACAGTGAAATTCCCTACCAGCCAAATCATATGAGGGTGCATTTCGTATCGCAGAGTAGGTCACCTGCAGTTTATAAAAGGTTCTGTAAATGCCAATGGATACCTGGCTCTATTGGAAAGCAAATTGCTGCCAATCATTAGAGACCATTTCAACCTGCCAAGTAATTGCATCTTTCAGGATGACTCTGCTCCTTGTCATCGGGCAAAAAGTGTAAGTAGGCACTTCTGTAGTTACTTTAGCTTCATTTCTGCATTAGAGGTTCGACAGTAATGTGTTTACATTTGTTACATGTGAAAAAATGGTTGGAAGAATGGTCCATTACAACTCTTAGCTAGCGAGGAAACAACCCTGCTGGACCTGAATCCTATAGTAAACCATAGTAAGATTTACTATAGGATTCAGGTAATAATCCTATAGTAAGTAAACCAGCTGCAAAATGCATGTAATTTACATACAGGGGGGAAAAATTGTTTATACTTTGGCATGACTACCTACATCAGAAGAGTCTACAGTTAATTACTTTGACGATGAATACAATCGTTAATCATATTTAGCACTAACGTGGACTTCAACCATGGTCCACTCAAATGCCCTTGAACTTGATTGTTCAGCTATGACAGGCCTAATTATATAAATTGAAGCTTCATAACCTTTGTTGCAAAAGCAAAACATGGCATGTTTTTTATTCATTATGGGGCCCTGAGCACCAAGCGAATTATAAAGTGATCCTTCCAAGTGATTTTATTCTGTTTCATTTCTAGCTGCTCTCTTATACTCAGTTCATTGTAAGTGGTTCTTGACTTAGCAGATTTTAAGTTAGAACCCAGGAAGGAAAATCACCTTTCTTTTTTTAGGTTATTTTTCCATTTTTTTAGGTTATTTATCCAGTCACTAGGTGGCACTGCTCCTGCCTCCCTGTGGTGGGGCCGGAAACCTTGGCAGAACAGTTAATCTGCCAAGGGCAAAAAGGAGCAAAGATGGACCTTAATATGTTTCCGCCTTTAGAGCTGACAAGCTCTCGGCCAGACACGGAAACCGAACATGATATGTTGCAACCCAAGTGGTTTAAAACCAATTGCTCAGCAACAGATTTCCCTGCATTTATTATAATGCACTCTCTTGCCGATCGGTCCCTCAGTAAACTGCCTCCGTTTCTTATCCAAAAACACCTGGAAAGTCTCGCAGGATCTCCTAACACAGTCAAGAGACTGCAATCAGGGGACCTACTAGTGGAGACAATAAACCATGGACATTCGGAGAAACTGCTAAACCTTACAAACTTTGCTGGAATTCCAGTAAAGCTTTCTCTCCACGCAACCCTAAATACATCCAAAGGAGTTATCCAGCTGGGATCTACTGAATGTCACGGAAGAGGAGATAATGCAAGAGCTTCAAGATCAAAATGTCATTGCAGTCAAAAGGATTACGACTAAAAAGACAATACACTTACACCTACAAGGAATATTATACTCACTTTCAATATGCCAAATCTACCATCATCGATAAAAGCAGGCTATCTACTTTGCCGCATTAGGCCCTACATTCCTAATCCATTGAGATGTTTTAAGTGCCAAAAGTATGGCCACTCTCAAACGGCATGCAGAGGAAATCAAATTTGCCCCAATTGTGGGTTCTCTAATCACACTCAAAGTGATTGCTCAGCAAAAGAAATGGCCTGCCCCAAATGTAAAGGCAACCGTCCTGCTTATTCTAGGGCATGCGACAGGTGGAAAACCGATAAGAAAATTGCAAAATATAAGATTGAAAATAAAGTAAGTTTTCAAGAAGCAAGGAAAGTAATTGCTTCAAGTATGACTAAGCGTACATATGCCAGTATTGGTCAAAAATATCAATCAGTGGCCACCCAAACTGATGTTACATTCCCTTCAAACACTTCAATCTCTGATTGGGCTTGGGCTATTCTCTCTCAGCAACAGTCCAATATCCCTAAGCAGTTGAACCAGGCAAGTAATACTGCACTTACAGTACCAGCTACATCTCCTTCTCCTTCCCCAGTGATTGCTTCTATATCGAATAATCGAAACTCACATTTTAAAAAGAATATCTAAGAAACATCTATGGATACGATTGATTCATCCAGACAAGAAGAACCAGTCTTAGAAATATATGCGGAAGAAGAAATGGACACTGGTCAACCATTATACTCAAAAAAAGACAAACCAAAGCCCGAACATCACAAGACAGTCACATTAAAAAAACTGTCAGATACAGCTTCTTCTACTAAACACCAGTAATGCCTTATATTCTACGATGGAATTGTAGAGGATTTCGTAGCAACCTTAATGATATTCAAGTCTTAATTAACCGCTACTTTCCAATTGGTTTATGGGGCGCAGATCGTACATCTCTGCTTCGGCTATATCGGGCATTAATCAGATCCCGTCTTGATTACGGAGCTCCCATCTATGATTCAGCCAGATTGAGTGCATTACGCTGGCTTGATCCAATTCAACACAGTGCCTTGAGACTTTCACTCGGTGCTTTCAGAACATCACCAGCACATAGTCTCTACATTGATGCCCATGAACCCCCACTAACTTTACGTAGGAAGACACTGTTATTGAAGTATGCTGTCAAGATACAAAGCTGTGCCATGCATCCGACTCAGTCATACCTGTTCAATCCACCATTAGAAAACCTTTTCAGAAATAAACCAAGCATAGTAAAGCCAGCTGGTCTTCGCCTTCTTGAACTGATGCAAATTTGGAATGTTTCCATCCTTTCCGTACAACAGGTAACAACTTGTACTCAACCACCATGGGTTCCACCTCCTATACCGACCTGTGACACTTACCTCTCTCAATGGGGAAAGAACATTTTACAAACATCAAATATCAAACAACTTCACGAAGCTCACACTCAAAGATACTTTGACTTTTTTCCAATTTATACAGACGGCTCTAAATCTAATTCAAACGTCGGAGCGGCTGCAGTGTTTCCAAATACCGTTATTTCAGCATCTTTGCCATCTGAATTCAGTATCTTCTCAGCTGAATTATATGCAATCAAACTAGCTTTACAGAATCTCTCTTCTGACTGTGCTTTAAAATCTGTTATTTACACTGATTCCCTCAGCTCAATATTGGCTTTATGTAACCCCTTAGATAAAGTACACTCTGTTCTAGATGAAATAAAAAGCATATTACTACAAATTGAAGAACGCAATCAACTGGTCACCTTCTGCTGGATTCCAGCTCATTCTGGCATTTTGGGCAACGAACTGGCTGATAAAGCCGCAAAAAATCCAACTAGCTTCGACTTAACTGATATCCCTGTTCCGCCATCAGACTATGCATTAATCATTCAGGCTGCATGCCTGTCAAAATGGACAGCAATATGGCACTCTCAAATTAATAATAAACTCTTTCAATTTAAACATGATCCAAAAATTTGGCGCTCCAGTGTCCGCACATCAAGACGAGAAGAGGTAGTCCTTTCAAGGGTAAGAATAGGCCATACTTATCTGACCCACCTTTATTTACTCACAGGGAATGTCCCGCCACAGTGTCCACTTTGTAATATAAATCTGAGTATTAAACACATTCTCATTGACTGCCCTTACTATGAACAAGACAGAACTTCAACCCTGCTATCACTGGTTAATCTTCGTAGACCAATAACTTTAGAGAATCTCATTGGAGATGATGCAGATATTTCCGAATTTTTCAACTTCATAAAGCAAACAGGACTTTTTAACCAATTCTGAATTTATAAAACTTTTTCATCTCTTTGTATAATAAATGAATAGGCGCATTATGGCCAAAGTAGCTTATGCGCCATAAAACCTCCATATCAACAACAACCAATTGGTTTCTGTCTACAGGAAACCTATCTAACTCTTCAAATTTCCAACATAAAGAACTATGCCATCTATCGACACGATCGAAATACTCCAAATGCTGCCCTTGGGGGCATGGCCATCTTTGGCCAGCTCAAAGATCCCGATCAAGCAAATTGTTTTGCAAACTGAAATTGAAGTTGTTGCCGTGCGTTTGATAACCCAGATTGCTTTAACACTGGTATCAGTCTATCTCCCACCAAGTCATACCTTCTCTTACCAAGATCTTGAAAACCTGCTAATGCAGTTACCTTCCCCTGTCTGTCTCTTGGGTGATTTCAATGGCCACAACCTCTTATGGGGATCGACCAAATTAGATATACATGGCCGCTTAGTTGAAACCTTTCTGGATAAGCAAAACCTTACTGTTCTTAATACTGGTGCACCCGCTCACATACAACTACCAACTGGACAAACCTCTGCAATCGATCTATCAATATGCACCCTGATTCTGTTTCCAGTCATAGAATGGTCTGTTAAAAAATAAAGCGTGGAATTTATTTTGTAGATCCCCAACCACAGCTAATCTTATCAATTACAAGAAACTAAGGGCAAAAGCACGTCACATTCAAAGAGAAGCCAAGAAGAATTCTTGGATTCGGTTTGCACATACCATATACAGAAACACTAACTCCAGGTTAATATGGAAGAAAATCAGACAGATTTCCAGGAAATTTCCAACCACCCCTTCACCAATTCTTTCATGAAATGAGCAGGAACTCTCTGCTCCTGAGGACATAGCAAATGCCTTGGGCAAACCTTTGCCCAAGTTTCAGCGGCATCAACTTGTTCTCCGGATTTTCAGAAAATAAAGACCAAGACTGAACAACGAGCCATCAACTTTCGAACCTTAGTTTTCCTTCCGTATAACCAGCCTCTTCAATATCATGAACTTCTACATGCCATTAAAACAACATGCAACAGTGCCACTGGGCCAGATGGAATATCTTATGTTACAAAACTTTGGTGACAGAAATTTACAAATACTGCTGGTCTACTATAACCGAATATTTATGGAAAACATTTATCCCAGCTCTTGGCATCGTGCCACAGTTCTTGCCTTTTTAAAACCTGGAAAAGACTCTATACCAGTCCATACAATTACCGACCAATTTCCCTCTCTAGTTGCCTCGGTTAAATTTCTTGAAAAAATTATCCATAATCGACTTGTTTGGATCATCAAAATACAACACCTAATGAGTAATAATCAGCATGACTTTCATAAGAACAGGTCCTCCTTAGATCTCATGATCAAGGCCGAGTCTGCAATTTGCAATGCCTTCATAAAGAATGAACATCTTTGGTATGGTTTTCATAGACATAGAGAAGGCATTTGACACTACCTGGCACCATGGCATTCTCAATGACCTCCATGCTCTTGGTCTACGAGGCAACCTTCCTATATTCATCAGGAACTTTCTCCAGAATCGTTCATTCCAGGTTCGATACCACAACTCGCTATCTATGATATTTTTACATGCCACAAGATGTCACTTTGTACTGAGTGCAACCTTCTTTGCCCTTAAAATTGATTCCATCACAAAAAAACTTCCAAATACAGTTGAGACCTGTCTCAATGCGGATGATCTCTCCATCTCTTGCCACTCTCAGAATATGAGATCCATTGAACAGCATTTGCAGATATCCTTGAATTAAGTCAAAGTTGGGCAGGATTCAATGGCTATCATCTATCTCAGCAGAAAACTATTGCAATCCACTTTTGTAATCAACAAAAAATGCATAAAGATTCTGAACTTCAGATGTCAAACTTTACCATTCCAGTGACTAAAAATATCCGATTCTTGGGATTAATCCTTGACGGAAAATTAAATTTCTTTGAGCACATTAAATCTGTGTGTACTTCCTGCCTCAAAAAACTGAACATACCCAGAGCCTTATCTGCTTTGTCATGGGGAGCAGACCATACATCTTTGCTACTCTTATATAGAACGTTGATCAGATCCCATTTGGATTATGGTGCTCCAATCTACGATTCTGCCCGAAAGAGTATGCTACGATGGCTGGACCCTATGCAGCATAGTGCATTGCAGATTGCCCTTGGTGCTTTCAGGACATCTCCTACTCATAGTTTATATATTGAAGCTCATGAGCTCCCTCTTTGCATCCACAGACAAACACTACTTCTTAAGTATGCAGCCAGAATACAAAGTTGCTGTCAGCATCCTATTGAGCTATTCCTCTTTAATCCACCACTGCAAAACCTCTATAGAAATAAACCCAGTAAAATAAGACCAGCAGGCTTACGCCTAATTGAGTTAACACAGAATTGTAATGTTCCTACTGTCAACGGGCTACAAGTGATGAAATGCTCTCATCCACCTTGGACACCTCAATTAAGTTGTGATACTTATCTTCAAAAATGGGAAAAGAATCACCTACCGTGATTCAGCATGAAACAACTCCATGCAAGCCATATTCAGAAATACGCTGATTTATTGCCAATATATACTGATGGCTCCAAATCACATTCAGCCGTCGGAGCAGCAGCAGTATTTCCCACTACAATCATTTCTACTGCCCTTCCACCTGAGTATAGCAGCTTCTCTGCAGAACTTCATGCAATAAAATTAGCCATAGAAAACCTGAATCTGTACCCATCTTTAAAATACATAGTATACACGGACTCTCTGAGCTCAATTACAGCAATGCAAAACTTTTCTTACAAGGTTCATCCTATGTTAAACCAAATCAGAAGCCTCCTATTAAAAATTGAGGAACGTCATCAATCAGTGACCTTTTGGTGGATCCCAGCCCATTCGGGAATAAAAGAGAATGAACTTACTGACAAAAATCTGTCAACTTATGATTTAACCTTCACTCCTATTCCAATTCCTGATTATAATCATATCACACAAACAACGTCTTGCACAATGGAAAGAGCTATGGCACACCCAAACCAATAATAAACTTTATCAGTTGAAACAGGATTCATAGCTTTGGTGCTCTAGCACCAAAACAGTACAAAGAGAAGTAGTAGTGCTTGCATGAGCACGGATAGGACATACATACCTGACTCACCTTCATCTACTTACAGGAGAGGAACCTCTTCAATGTCCACACTGTTCCTCACATTTAACAGTCAAACACATTCTCATTGACTGCCCTCACTATCATCAGGCCAGAATAGCCATCCTCCTTTCCCTAACAAATCTTCGAGAACCGAAGGCATTAAAACATATTATTGGTGATGATGCAAACATCAATGAATTTTTATCTTTTTTGAAAAAAATTGGAATCTGTCATAAATTTTAAAAGATCTCTCTCTAATAAAAAAAAATCCTATGAATAGGTGCACTATAGCCTCAGCAGCTCTTGCACCATTAAACCTCTATAACACACACACACACACACACACACACTCTCTCTCTCTCTCTCTCTCTCTCTCTCTCTCTCTCTCTCTCTCTCTCTCTCTCTCTCTCTCTCTCTCTCTCTCTCTCTCTCTCTCTCTCTCTCTCTATGGTTAATCCTGATGTTTTTAAACACCATTGAGTAAGTGATTAAATGTAATACAGATGGCAGTGATATGTGCAATGAAATGGAGTGTATAAATATGCCATACACTTGGCAAGGTATACCCAACTCAACACAGTGTGGACAAGATGAAGATGGACCTTGGCTGAGCCCCCTTCCCCCACTGCACAAATTCAGTACAGCTAGTAAAGGTAGAGGCAGCAGTATTATTCACTAGTTTCTCCAGATACCTTCTGTTGTTTGACGTGATGAGTTTTCTTACAACAGGACTGCAAAAGCCATTTTTAATACATACAGGGTGTTACAATTAAAATGGCTGACTGGGCTAGCCAGGTGGGTAAAGTGCCTGCCTACTGCAAAAACCTTGGGAGGTGCATTATGGCCACAGAAGCCGATGCGCCAACTAAAAAAAAAAAAAAAAAACAATTAAAATGTGCTAAAGTCTGTCTCATGTATTTTTAGGTTTACACTATTTGTAGTCTTTTTTTTTTTTTTTTTGTCATATATGGGCTGTAATTTTTGAATTTTATGTTAAAATAGGAATACGTATTACTGTTTAAATTTTACAGTTTCTAAATTAAAATTTTGCCTAATCAGCTGCTTTTTTCTCATTCGGTAAGTTGTTTCCTCTGGTTGACTCAATCTAAAAACATCATTGATATACTTCTTAAATGAATGTAACCGGTTTTAAAACAAACAAACATGCCTATTGATCGCTTTTCACTTGGCATGTTTAGCTGTGTCAAACAGCTAGCATTACAAGGGCAGTTAGTGTTGCATCCCCAATTCACAAAGGGGTATCGAAGGGTAACACGAGTAATTACAGACCAGTTATTTTAACTTCTGTTCCGGGTAAAATAATGGAGTCACTGGTTAAAGATGCATTGCAGGATCATCTAGACAAGACTGCAGCAATAATTCAGACACAGCATGGGTTTGTTAATTGAGACACCCAGTAATATATTAGCATTAGTAGAGGCATATGATACAAGAAAGCAAGCTTATATAGCATCAGCCGTGATGGCTGATGCTACGAGGGGTTTCCAAAAAAGTAAGATAACACATTTTTTTTCTCTATGATGTTTAATAATACGAAGTTGAAATTAAACATCAAGAAATGTGAACATGCACTACTTCTCCACAAAGTCTCCATTTTTATTGATACACTTGTCCCAATGATGGATCAGTTTATCAATACCAGTACTGAAGAAGTCTGTTTGCACATGCAGTAACCAACATCGCAGTGCCTGATGAACTTCCTCATCCATGGTGAAATGCTTTCCTGAAATGTGATTTTTCAGAGGGCCAAACAAATAGAAGTCTGAAGGTGCTAAGTCTGGGCTGTAGGGAGGGATGTGACAGTTTCCCAATGATTATGGTGTAACCATTCACGAGTGATGTTTGGAATTGCATTGTTGTGCAACAAAATCACGCCACTTTTCAGGAGTCCTGGTCCTTTGTGTCAAATGCTGGCTTTCAGTTTTTCCAATGTTGCACAGTAAAGCTGTGCATTGATTGTTCCTCCCTTCAGCAAGAAATCCACCAACAGAACACTTTGGCGATCCCAGAGCATTGTGACCACAACTTTTCGGATATTGGGAAAACGTTTTGAATTTTTTGCACACAGGAGATTGTGGATGTTTCCAGGTCATAGAATCTTATTTGCTCTCTGGGGTAAAGTGATCAACCCACGTTTTGTCTGCTATGATTATGTGAGTGGAAAAATCCTCTCCTTCATCACTGTATCGCAACAGGTTCTCCAAACACATCCCCATGCGTTTTGCTTTTTCCTCATCTGACAATTGTCGGGGCACCCAGCGGCAGCACATCTTTCGAAAGCCAAGGACATTGTGAACAGTCAACTACTCACGTTCACTATTTATGAAATTTCACACAGTTTCACTTGCCTGTTTTCCAGAATGGTGCCTTTAATATGCAAAATGTTGTCTTCTGTCTTGCTCGATGAAGGCCTGCCCTCCCGATGTTGATCTTCAATGTCAACACAGCCCGCTTTAAATTCATTGCACCAAAAACTCACCCGCTTCTTTGTCATCACCTTTTCGCCATACGCAGCAACCAGTTCACGGTGAATATCACTTGGTGAAGACCCTTTTGCTTGCAGAAAGCGAATAACTTCACGAACACCTTTTTTGGACCACACTTGCACAGTAGCTGCCATTTTGCAACTGGAATCTGCTATGAGGCGACAGCACCGCAACACTGCATTGGGTATCTTTTTGAACGTTATTAACGGGTCTATTTGTCCACCTGGTTTCATCTCATTCCCTTTCACCATTATTAAGAAAAAAAATGTGTTACCTTACTTTTTGGAAACCCCTTGTATATAAGCTCGCTTTCTTCCTGTTTCACCTATCCATTCACTCCAAACGTTTGTCTAGTTCAGCCTTGAATTTATTTAAACTGTCAACTTCCACAATGACAGATGGAAGTTTGTTCTAGCAATCAACCACCCGCTGGCTAAAAGCAAATTTTTGCACATCTATTCTATAACTGTCTTTCCTCAAATTGAATTTATTCTCTCTCAGGTGTGGAATCTGAGCAAGAGGAAGAATCCCATCAATATTGAGCTTGCTCAAACCATTCAAGGCCTTATACACCTCAATCAGATCACCTCGCAGGTGCCTCGTCTCCAGACTCTGCAATTTGCATAACTTAAAGCCTTTCTTGGTAACTGCAACCCTTTGTTCCACTCTCTAATCCCGTCGCCCTTCTTTGGGATCGTTCCAGCAGCTCTACATCCTTTCTAAAATGAGGCCTCCAGACCTGTATACAGTACTCAAGGTGTGGCCTGACCATTGCCTTATACAAGGGAATAATCACCTCCTTATCCCTGCTAGCAAACTTTCTATATATCGTTGACAAGACCCCATGAGCTACTCTTGCAGCCTTTTTGCAATGCTCAGAAAACTTCATATCTGACTGCACAATTACCCCCAAGTCTTTTTCATTCTCTACTACCATGAGTGTAGTACTACACAGTTGGTTGGTATGTTACTCTAGGGTTACTTGCTACCCATATGCAGCACTTTGCATTTGTCAGTGTTAAACTTCAGTTGTCACATCTCAGCCCATCTGCTCAACTTATCCAGATCTTGTTGCAGCAGCATACTGTCCTTACTGTCATTAACAACCCTACTCTAGTTGGAGCAGTATGGCATTAATTTTCAATGCCATACTGCTATGGCATTAGCAGTATGGTATTGAAAAGGCTGTTTAAGCATGGGTAATGCAACTCCATCATACCACCCAGGTAGTATGCATGCATCATTTTATTATATCTCATATTGTGAATACTTTCACAATGAGTTTCCTAGGTATTGCACTACTTCGGGCCACTGTTCCCATGGATAACCACTCTTCGACTAGGCATCGACTCATGGGTGCAGATCTCAACCAACGTCTCCAGACGTTGGTTGAGATCTGCACCCATTTTTGCCCGCAAGGCCATTCCACGTTGTCGGAATGGGTGACGGTTGTGTGTCCATACGCCTCGCTTCCCATTCCAAAATATTCCACACGCATTCAGTTTGATTGAGGTCAGGTGAATTTGGAGGCCAATAAAGATTGGTGATATCTTCAGTGTGTTCCCTGAACTATATGTGACAGTGTGGGCCTGTGATACCTTATCATCGTGGAAGATCCCATTTCTTTCTGGGAAAAAAATGCAACTTGACAGAGTGCACTGTGTCCTAAGAGCTGCCAGTAGACCTCACTAGTCACAGGTCAATACACATTAGGGGTCCCAGTTCTTGCTAGCAAAACATGCGCCATATTAAGCAACCACTGCCACCTGACTAGATAGTGGCACCGTGTAAAATGGGTCTGTGGACTAGTTCTGCTTGTATCACATGCCACACACACAAAGGTATCTATGGGCATGTTGTGCCAGGTATTTGGACTTGTCCAACCAGCATACTCTTTTTTAGTCCTCCAGTGTCTAACTGGCATGTTGATCAGTGGTGAGGAGAGGGTGTCTCTTGGATCATCTGCTGTGGAAGCCCATAAGTCTAAGTGTGTATCGCATTGTCATTTGGGATATTATTTTTGAATTCCCCATATTGTATTGCAATGTCAAATGTTGCACAGTGACTTGCCATTTAGCCTGTACAATGCACTGCACCATTCGCTCACCACAAACATCCAACTTGCATAATCTTTTGCAGTTCTGTTGACGGAAGGTGGTTTGACCTGTTCGACACCATTCTTGGTACACCTTAATCGCAGTGAGCAACTGAAAAGATGCTGTTTCTGATATGGAAGCACCCGACACACAAGCTCCACAATCATGCCCTTTTGAAACTTTGTGATATCCTTACTACATTCCATAACTGCTATTTTATCAGTTTGACTTGTATGACCAAATGGAAATTACCACTGCTCTAGCATATGAAGCTGTTTGGCTTTTTATACTGCATACTATGCAGCATAATCCACTACAGGTGGGATGGTTATAATTCAGTGATAATTGAATATATTTATATTTTATAACTCCTGCATCTTTTATTACTTGCAGCAGTTATACAGAATTAGTCAGTTTCATGTGCTTATTTTTATGTATTTTAATTTTTACCTCTGTTCTGTTTCTTTTTTTTTTTTTCTGAATTAAAAATATAAATGGTAATACAAGTTACAGCCACTCCCCAACTTACGTAAGGGTTGTGCTCCACAAAACTATGCAAGTTGAATTTTATGTAAGTCGGAATTTTCCTAAATGCTTATGCAGCACTCACAGCTATGCGCGTTGAATTTGATTGAAGCAAATAAGAAATGTTCGATGAACATGTAAATAGAATTATTTATTCAATTTTTTTTTATCTCATGCACAGGAAAAATGACAAAAGTGTACAAAATTACAAAAATTTCAAAATTATAAAATTACAAAAAAAGGGAGGGGACAGGCATAACGCCAGCAAGTTTTACCTTTTGAGCATTGTTACCAGAATTAACTCTCCAGCTGATAAGCATGCCGCTGCAGAAGTTGAGGGCTGTGGAGATATAGAAGGGGTTTTTTCCAACACATCATGAAATTTCTATGCAGCTGCAGAATCAGCACTGGTGACTTCACTGCATACTTTAATGTTTTGGAAACCAGCGCAATGCTTGAACCTATTTAACCACCTGTTGCTTGCCATGAACTTGACTTGGGGTTAACTGTACTTATCCTTAATATCTTCATAAGTACTTCTTGCTTTTTGCTTGAATGGCCATTGGACTTAGGGACACTTGCTTCTGGATCTGATTTTCCATCTATATTATTGATAGCTTTTCCCCCTTCGATATAGCATCTGCATGCTGTTTTGTAATCACTGTTGATCTTAAATGCATTGATCCATTAGCAAGTTCTTTTTTACACATGCTGCCCCTTAAAATAGTATTCACTGTTGAAGCAGCTAGACCTAATTCTGTGCAATAGATTACAAACTTTGTCCTCTTCGTACTTAATTAACCATCTTCATTTTTAAATCAATTTTGTTTTGTTTCCTAGCACTGCCAGCACTTGCACTTTCTGTTAGTCCCTTTCCCTTCACTATTGTAATAAGTAAATAGGAATGAAGAGAAGATCTGAAAGTTTATTTGTTTTTTATATGATTGAAGAAGGCGCCTCCATAGCCAGGTGGGAAGGAGCAGCAGTGCGTAGGACACGCTTCTTGATTAGACTGGGGTTTGATCCCATCACCACCAAATACGGAGGATGCGGAAAGGTCAGGGAATGACCACCGCATATTCCCGGAGCAATATGGCCTTAGTTGCTAATGCTCCTAAAAACCAAATAACAAACAAACAAACATATGATTGAAGATTTCAGTGAAGGGGAACACATTTCACCATAATACTGTAATGTAAAAACCCACAGAATTCCAGTTATTGGTATTATCACAAATGCAATAAGATCAAGTTTACTACCTGTTTATAATAGATTGCACTAACAGAAAAGCCCAATAAACTGGAAAGTGCAAATTGTTTTATGGTTGTGACCTCCAGAAATGTGTTTTAGAAAAATATCACAAAGGCGTTCAAAATTGATTCTACTAACAATGAAAGTGTAGTGCAATTTCCATTATAAAAATGACATTTTAGAGAGATAAATAGCAAAAATTTCAACTTCTAAGGTCTTGGAAAGAATTAACAAAAAAAAAACATGTTATTGGGTTTACATTATGATGTTTTCACGATAACTCCATTTATTTCTACAGGATGCAAAATACGTTTCCACAATTTTTTTAAGTTTGCACTGGCCGGAAAAACTTATGTAAAGTCAAATTTACGTAAGTCGAGTATTACATAAGCTGGCGAGTGCCTGTATATGAAAGGCATTCCTTTTTGTATTTCATCGTTTTAATTGTAGCAAACAGAAAATTTTATTTCTCTTTTAGAAAAGACACCACACTCCTTGAGGATATGTCCCCTTTGGATTTAATGTTTTATTAATTTGACTTATTTAATTAAAATATTAGAATTATTTCAAGTTCCTTATTGCTTCTCTTATGTAATGTTACTTTTCTGCCTAATAGGTTAAGCATTCAGTAGCAAGTGAAGCCTCTGTTTTTATGTTATCTATTTTGATTCTACAGAGTTCTGCAGACAATTTGTATGCCTTGCTACAGATTAGTAAGTGTTAAATTTATTAATTAAGCTTTTCATTTACATAATGTCACTGTCATTTACTTGTTTTTAATGTTTTTAGTAGCAGTATTCACATAAAAATGATCTGGATGTTGGTGTGGGAATATATTAGGATAACTTACTACATTAACCCTTTCTTGAATGAATTTCTGGACAATATGTGAGCCATGAAGCCAGCTTGATAATTTTTTGAAGTTCGTAAAACTAAACATTGAATGTTTTTAAATAACCAAATTATAGTAATCTTATAATACCGTGATAAATCTGACTAAAAAATGAATAGCACGTGCTTAAAAAATGTACTCACCTTGTATAAATCTGCAATAAATTTATTGGTAGATGATGGTTAAATTTAGGTTTAAAGGTACATTAAAAAAGAACTATTTAAAATATTTTCACCTCATCAGAATGAGGTGAAAATATTTTAAACAGATTTTAAAATGGGCGTGAGGAAGTAGAAGTGCAGATCTCCAATCCTTGGTTGTCGTAAAGAGGTTAAAGGACACAAGTGAAAAAAAGAACGGTAATGCCAATAGTCGTTACGAGGGACTTTCGTTGAATAGAACGTCATCAGTTGGCAAATGGGAGAGAAGTGAGCGCGTGTTGTATTTAAAGTTTCTCGTGATGCTCTTATTGACACGTGGGAACTTTAGCCGCGAGAGGTTCCAAGGTTCCGCGAGAGGTTGTGGAGGAACCGAATTTGGTGGTAGTGCTTCCGATGTAACAGGTGTCACAGTTTGGTTGGCATTTTATGAGATATATTATTATTACTGAGATCGTTGGTGGAATATTTGTGTGTATCTTTATAAGAATTAAATAGAGAACCTAGTTTATTGTAAGTAGAGAAAGTGAGGGAGATATCGGTATCTTTGAATATATGTTGGAATTGTGCTGCGAGTTCACTACGATAAGGGAGAACTATGCGAGTGTTTGTCTTGTTACTGTGTCTGGTGGGGTTATTAATACTGTTTTTAACGGTGGATATCGTATGTTGGATGAGTTAAGTGGGGTAGCTCCTGGCTGTGAATTTATCAGTAAGGTATTGAAGTTCATTATATAGATCGTTTTGTGAGGAGCTGAATTTGATAGCGTTGTAAATTTGGTTGTGTAGGATGGCTTTTTTGGTACCAAGGGGATGATGTAAAGTGAAATGTAGATATTTACCGGTGTGCGTGTTTTTCCTAAAAATCTTTGTATTTAAATTTGTGCCTGTTGTATAAATAGCGAGATTAAGAAAATTGATCTGGTTGTTCATTCCGATTTCAAGAGTAAGGTTTAGCCTGTCATGTATTGAATTGAATTTTAAAAAGAGATTGTCTATGGTTGATCTGTTGCCTATTATTAGGATATCGTCAGTGTAGCGAATGTATAATTTAATTTCAGAAGGGAAAGGTTGTAAAATTTGATTTTCAATAGTAGCGAGATAAATTTCAGAAGGGTGGGGGACAGAAATGCCTAAACCCATTGGTAAACCGAATGTTTGTCGATAAATTTTATTATTAAATCTAAAATATCTAGCTTCTAATAAAAGAGTGGTGAGTTCAAGGATGTGGTCAACTGAAAGAGAGGTATGTTTTGTTAAAGTGTCTTCTGCTGTTAGAAGTACGCATAATGCTTGTAGGGTGAAAGGAATATGAACATTAGTGTATAGGGAAATGACGTCAAAGGAAGCTAATACGTCTCCATCAGATATGGTGGTGTTACTAATTTTTTGGAAGGCTTGGTTGGTATTATTAATTTTGAATGTAGAGAATCGAGTGAGTGGGGATATAATTTTGACAAGGAAGGTGGATAAATTAGGAAAAGCTGATCTACTAAAAGAAATGATAGGTCTTAATGGGTGGCTTGGTTTGTGTAACTTGGTTTCTTTGAACTGGCATTCTAGGAGCTGCTTCTTACAAAAATGCATGTCCACATGTCAGTCCCCTATATAGGCTACAGGTAAATCATGAAGAATGCAATATACTCCCAATGGCAGGATTCATGGAATAAACAGACAACAAATAAATTGCATCAAATAAAGCCAGTAATTGAAACACGGCAGTCTAGTCTGCGCAGCAATTGTAAAGAGGAAGTTGTCCTTCTCTTGTTCTTCATAGGACATTCTTTTTTACACACTCTTTCCTGCTGAGCACTGATGATCTTCCTATGTGAGTCTGGTGACACCATTTCAACTATAAAACATTTTAATTGATTGCAGTAATTTTACACATGCTTGAAATATATGTTTTACCACTTTAACTCACCTTACGGGGCCTTATACACTCAGTCAGATTTTATCACACAATTACCACATGTCAGATGTTTTAAATTTTTACACGTTATTAATTATTATAAATTATTAATTATTATAAATGTATATAATATTGAGCATTTGTTTTTAGTCTGTATACTGCTCTTTTTTCTTTTACCTTTCATACTTTTTATGGCATGGTCAAGTGCAGTGTAGTCTTGGATGCTTTTTTACCAGTAAAATAGAAACTAGTCAATTAATATTCCAATTCTCAGAACTTTTTGCCATTGCTCCTATCAAGTATTCAAAGACTAGTGTCATTTGTGTCTTTAACAGTGGTGGGGGGAAATGTAAAACTGGGAACAGATGTAACTATGACCAGAAATATATGGTGATGGAGCAGCTTCACAACATGAATGGGTTATCAGGTGTAATCTTCACCAAAACTGCATGAAGTTCTTTTTTAGTCCTGAATTTTGTCTTTACACTCAGGCTACCAACAGGTTTCTTTGTTTGTTTGGGGATTTTTTAGGTGCATCAGCATCTGTGGCCATAGTGTGACAACAGGGAGGCATGAGCAGTATCCCTAGGTGACAAAGAAAGGGCGTTATTAAAGTTAGTTGTGATATTTAAAAGCACAAAAGAAAGGTGACTTTCAATTCTTTTTGAAGGCTTTTGGCTAAGATTTATGCCTTTGGCTAAGCCTTGCATTTAATGTAAATTTTTAAAAATGTTAGAAATCACCTCTTAAAGATGATATACTTTTTATGATATACATTGATGTGATATACCTTTAAGTATATCCTTTTATTTTTTAAACATTTTTATTAAAATAATTAATGTATAGAGAAATTTCTATTGAGAAACACTTGATAACAAGACCAAAATAGAAGTATATATGTCTATATATATTAAAAACAGTCCCAAGATGAGCTAAATAATTACCCTTAGCTTTGCTGTAAAAGTTTACAATGTCCTACTATAGCAAAAAAATTAAGACACCTAATACTTAATTTTGTATTTTGAAAATTTAAGAATACTCAACAGTTTTAACTATTCAGTATTCTTAATTTGCTTGAATAGTCATTTAAAGATAAATGATTTTAACATGATAAATTTAAATACTTTTTTTCCTATTTTTCGTGTCATATAGGTGAGGCACTTTTAAAAAGGGAAGATATTTCTCCAGTGTTAGCAGCCACATTAATACTGCCAGCCCTTCAGATTGTGGCATCTTCTCCTGATATAGATAAATGCAGTAAATCTAGAAATGAAATTGCAGCCATAAAAATTATTCAGCAGGTAGAAAAATTACTGTCATCTGCAGAGGAAAAAGAAAGAAACATTTTAGATGAAAACTTTAAATATTTAAATATACAGGAATTTAATGAATTTCTGTCAGAAGCTTTCCTCTGCGTTGATACTCTTCACAGATTAGAAAGGTTTAAATATTGTGGAGGCAATAAAGAATGGATTCACTACTTAAAATCCTTTATAAATAAAGGATTAAGTTTAACACAACTCCAATTTAATTTTTTAGTTGCCAATTTCATTACCATGCCAAATGACATTGAATGCAAGAGACCATTTATTGAAGTTTTGCAAAATGTAGCTGGAAAAAGTTCTGAACAGGTAAGGTTACTATTATTTTGTTAATTAAGAAAACTCAGATTTTTATCCAGCTATTCCTTTTTATTTTTATGTATATCCATTTTTAAGTGCATCTAAAAAAAAATTATTTATTTGCCCATTCTCTCCAATAATTTTTCCCAACCTTACTTAAATTTATTGAGACCGTCTACCTCTGCGTGGAAGTTTATTCAGTACAAACACAATTAAGTCCAACTGATTGTTTTGTGCTGAATGCAAATTTTCTGCTTCCATTCTGCAACCATCGTTTTCCAGTTTAAATTTACTTGCTTTTATGCATCATTTGATAAAAAGTAGATGTCAGCATTTATATGAAGAGAAATTCTCTAGGCAGTATCTACTGCCTACAGATGGCCATTCATTAGCTGCAATCTTCTTTCTTATTCCATGTACCTTTCAGCATATAATTTGTGATACTAACTGCTTATGTATGCAGTGCATTTCTTAGACCAACAGTTTGTTGATAAGGTGTGGAATTGTAGTGAGAATGTGTTTCAGAGTAGCTGAAAGATAATTTAAAGGTGGATAATTGCAATTATCCACCTTTAGAGCCTACTAGCTCAAGATCAGAACCTCCTGACATCTACCATGACTCACATCAACCCAAATAGGCTTCAAAGGGAAGCACAATTTCATAATGATTTACCAAATTTCCTGGTGATTCATCTTCTTTCCACCCAACCTGTGTGCAGGTTATCACCATTCTTGATTAAAAAATATTTGGAATTAATTGCTGGATTGCCAGAAATGGTGACACAATCCAGGGACCTCCTGATTGAAACAGCCAACTCAAAACATTCTGAGCTGCTATTAAAGAAAACAACATTTAGTGTGCTGAAAGTATCAGTTAATTCCCACAGAACCTTAAATTAATCAAAATGTGTCATCAGTGAGTGGGATCTAATTACAGTCTTTGAAGAATTACTACTATGGAAATCTCACTTCAACTAGATCCATCATTTTAATGTTCAGCCTCCAGATCTGATTCATTGCTTCAAATTCTAGAAATATGGTCATTCCCATCAGGTGTGTCGACATCTGTCCCATCTGTGGATCTAAAGAACATACTAAAGCAGACTGCTCAGTCACAACTCCTGCTTGTCCAAACTGCAAAGGAAGTCGCCCTGCCTTTTCTGAAGCTTATGCGTTATGGATGCCAGGAAAGAAAATTCAAAAATGGAAAATAGAAAATAAAGTTACATTTCCTGAGGCATGTAGGCAAGTTAGGTTGAGCATGCCTAGTAGCCATTAAATTTTAACAAAAGCTTATTCAGTACTCACCCCTGTAAATCTATTTAATTATGATTTACATTCCATAGGAAATAAAAGTGAAAAGTAAAAATAAAAAAAAATTAACTATATGAATGATTAAGACCATGCCTGGAGAAAAAAAGGGGCTGCTCTTTCCCTGGTTGTTGTCTATAATAACTGCATAAAAAGGAACTATAATATAACGTTGATAACCAAGAGTCTAATGTAGGACTTTTAATGTGTTCATTATTAGTTGGTTATAAGATACACGGAGAGGAAATCTTTTGTAGTAACTTTAACTTCCATGATGCATATAATATTACAGGCTTAATATTACGGTATTACAGGCTTAAACAACCTGTAAAACTTTCCTGGAAGAATTAATTGTTGCTTTCTTATAATGTTTGTCTTATAAGGGCAGTCAAAAAAGATTTAGATTAATTTTGCTACACAGCATAGAATAATTATTAGTGGAAACTATATATATTTAAAACTACCATAGATACTCATTTCTGACATATATATATGTACACAGAATTGTCTTTGCATTAGCAACACCTACCTAATATCTCAGGAGGACACCTTTTGCCCTTAATATAGCACTTACGTGCCTTGTCATGTATACACAAGGTGTCATGTATACACAAGGTGTTGTTGCATAATACGTTACGGTATTATGCTGAAATGTATTCCCCTTCACTGAAATCTTCAATCATATAAAAAACATAAATAAACTTTCAGAATCTTCTCTTCATTCGTATTTACTTATTACAATGGTGAGGGAAAGTGACCAATGGAAAGTGCAAGTGGTGGCAGGGCTAGGAAACGAAAAACATTGATTTTTGACATGAAGATGATTAAGAAGTATGAAGCAGGACAAAGTTTGTCATCTATTGCATGGGAATTAGATCTCACTGCTTCAACAGTGAATACTACTATTTCAAAGGGGCACCTCTGTAGCCAGATGTGCAGGAGCAGCAGTGCATAGCACACCCTTCTTGACTAGACCGGTGTTCAAGCCCGTGACCACCAAATACAGAGGATGCGGAAAGGTCAGGTAATGATCACCGCACATCCCCAGAGCAATATGGCCTTAGTTGCTAATGCTCCTAAAAACCAAATAACAACAACAACTATTTCAAAGGACAGTGCATGTATAAAAGAACATGTTAAAGGATCAATGCATTTAAGGTCAACAGTGATCACAAAGCAGTGTTCAGGTGCTATATCGAAGGTGGAAAAGCTATTAATAATATGAATGGAAAATCAAATTCAGAAGCGGGTGCCCCTTGTGTCTAATGGTCATTCAAGCAAAAGCAAGAAGTATTTATGAAGACATTAAGGATAAGTATTAGTATTAGTATTAGTATTAGTAACGACCGTATGGTGCAAGAAAGCCTATGGCTTATGCTGCACCAGCCAAAAAAAAAAAAAAAAATCCGAACAAAACAATGATAAAAACAAAAATTAAATAAATAAATAATAATAATTAATAAATAAATAAAAATAATAAAATGAAATTAAAAATTAAATAAAAAGGAAATTAATCCTATCATCCTATGCGCTTCCCTTACCCGAAAGTACTATCCAGATGACCTTTGAATTTCCCCAAACTGTCGGCCTCTACCACCCATGAAGGCAATTTATTCCAGTAATTTATAACTCGCTGGCTAAAATAAAACTTCCTGCAGTCCAATCTAAACATTTCCCCGCGTAACTTGAATTTATGTCCCCTAGTTCTAGCATCATTTATAATCTTGAAAATTTTGTCCTCATTCATTTTACTGATGCCTCTCAGAGCCTTAAACACCTCAATCAAATCTCCTCTAAGGTGTCTAGTTTCCAAACTCTGCAACCCACATATTCGAAGTCTTTCTTCATAAGGACGCCCTTTTGCCGATCTCACCAGGCGAGTTACCCTTCTTTGCCCCCTTTCAAGAAGCTCGATGTCTTTCTTTAGGTGCGGTCTCCATACTTGAACACAGTATTCCAAGTGTGGTCTAACATAGGCCTTATATAATGGGATTATCACGTCCCTATCTCTACTTGCAAAAGTTCGATAGATCATCGATAGGACACCATGGGCCTTCCTTGCAACCTGTTTACAATGCTCAGAGAATTTCATGTCTGACCGTATCGTAACACCCAAGTCCCTTTCCTCCAGTACTGGGTTTAGTTGAACTCCACCAAGTGAATAAGTTATTTTGGGATTACTGTTTCCCAGGTGTAATACCTTACACTTTGTTGGATTAAAGCACAGCTGCCATTTTTCTGACCATTCTTGAAGTCTATCTAGGTCTCTCTGAAGAAGCTCAGCTTGACAGTGATCATTAACTACTCTACCAATTTTAACATCATCTGCAAATTTAGACATCACGCCCTCTATCCCTTCATCAATG
The DNA here is from genome assembly GCF_048544385.1 of Mastigoproctus giganteus. NCBI lineage: Eukaryota > Metazoa > Arthropoda > Arachnida > Uropygi > Thelyphonidae > Mastigoproctus > Mastigoproctus giganteus. The sequence continues at coordinate 168,576,614 of NC_143581.1, read as the reverse complement.
TCGTTTATGAAAATTAAAAACAACAGTGGTCCTAATACTGATCCTTGGGGAACCCCACTTCTTACATCAACCCAATCTGAGGAATAGCCATTTATCACAACCCTCTGCCTCCTGCCCTGAAGCCATCCTTCTATCCATCTAAGGATTTTCCCAGTGATTCCAACCTGTTCCAGCTTATAAAGCAACCGCTCATGTGGGACTGAGTCAAAAGCTTTGCTGAAATCTAAATAAACAATGTCGAAATTATTCCCTAAATCCAGCTCGTGAGTGACCCTTTCGAAATAGCGAACCAGATTTGTTAAACATGATTTTCCCTTTACAAAACCATGCTGAGTATCCTTGAGAATTTCAATTCTATCCAAATGATCCTGAATTCCACCCTTGATCAATGCCTCCGTGATTTTCCCTACTACTGAAGTCAGACTGACAGGTCGATAATTTCCCACTTCACTTTTAGAGCCACCCTTATGTATGGGAGATACATTTGCACTTTTCCAATCCAAGGGAATCTCCCCAGAGTCTAGTGATGCTCGCATAACCAGCCTCAGTGGTTCAATGCACTCGCTTGCCGCCTCTCTCAAGATTATAGGGTATATTCCATCAACTCCAGGAGCCTTACTAGTCTGTAGGCTTGAAAGTTTTTTCATTAAATAATCTTGCGAAATTTCAATATCATTAATTACATATTTTTTAACTTCGCTCTCACAATTTCCCATTGCCACAAAAAGTATGGCGAACCCAAGTCAAGTTCGTGGCAAGCAGTGGGTGGTTTAATAGGTTGAAGCATTATGCTGGTTTCCACAACATTAAAGTATGCAGTGAAGTCGCCAGTGCCGATTCTGTGACAGCAGGGAAATTTTGTGATGTGTTGGAAAAAATCCCCTTCTAAATTTCCACAGCCCTCAACCTCTTCAGTGGCATACTTATCAGCTGGAGAGGCTAATTCTGGCAACAATGCTCGAAAGGTAAAACTTACTGATGGTATGCTTGTCCCCTCCCTTTTTTTGTAATTTTATAATTTTGAAATTTTTGTAATTTTGTACACTTTGTAATTTTTCCTGCGCATGAGATTAAAAGAAAATTGAATAAATAATTCTATTTACATATTCATCGAACATTTCTTTTTTGCTTCATTCCGTCTTACATAGAGTTCTGCGGAACGCAACTCTTACTTAAATTGGGGATTTCCTGTACGTCCAAACATGCTCAATTGTGTTGATGTTGGCCGAGTTTGGTAGTCATGGGAGGACAGAGAATTCATTGTCATGTTTCTGAAACCAGTTAGCAACCTGCAGGGCTTGTAGCCTGGTGCATCGCTTGTTTAGTGTCTGGATACACTGTAATCATGAAGAGGTGTACTTGGTCGGAGACAGCAGAAAGGTAGTTGTTCCAATTGAGCCATTGCATCCAAGCAAGGAGAATCATGAATCACAAAGTCTTGTTCCAACAAGGAGCATAATTCTCTTTTAACTCTCCTAACTTACCACCATCTGTGAAAAGCAGGCTATCCCTATTGCTGTCTGACCACACACCTCGAACCCCTCAGGTGCTACAAGTGCCAAAAATATGGACACTCCCAAACTGCATGTCAAAGTGAGGCAGTACGTTGTAATTGTGGGCCAAAGGAGCACAACCAGTCTGATTGCACCTTTACCACCCAGCATTTTCCAAAACATGTGAACTATGGAAGCAAGAAAAAATGCATGATGCTCAGCTGCTTAACATTTTCAATCAATTGGTATTCAGACAGATGTATTAGTTCCTACAAATATATCTATTGCTAATTGGGCACATTTCTTCCTCTCTGCTTCCAAACAATGTCCTTTTGCAACAAACAGCTGAACAAGGTATTAATATCCCAATTACCATACCAGCTGATGTACCTCCAACAACAAAACTGAAAGTGACAGAAACCATCAAACCACAACCATCACTCTCCATCAGAATGGATATTGATGAACAGCATGATTCAATTGATAGAATTTTAGAACTGCACATGACTGATGAGGTGGATACGACATGCCTTTTCTTCCTAAGAAAGACACAACAATAGGCTGATACAGGCAAACTACAACAAAAGAACTGTCAGAACCAAAAACAACCCATAAAATCACATATGAAAAGAATCCTTCAGTGGAATTGTAGAGGCTTTCAGAATACAAATGACAATTTGCAGGATCTTATTAATTTTTTTTTTATGAAAATCCCAAACACAAGAGGTATTAGAACCCATAATACTTAGTACCGTGCTTGGGTTGGAGGTTGAGAAGACGAAAGAAGATACTTGTTGACATTAGACTTGAACTTCGATAGACAATAATTTTCAGGAAATACTTATGAAGGAAGGTTGTTCCATAAAACGGCAGTTGAATGAATAAACAAGGAAGATGAAAAGTTGGTTCTGTGAGTTTGAATTTGAACAGTAAATGGATGTTGGCTGGTGGTGGCACGTGTTTCGACTGTTTTGAAAGAGACAGCGGGAATTATAGAAGCCAATTTAGAAGAACAGTGCCCATGGAAGTATCTGTAGAAAAGGCATGCAGCAGAAACAGTATGTTTATGAGACAGCGGGTGGAGAGACTGTTAGAGATGAGTCATTAATTAACCTAATTGCCCTCTTCTGAATGGAATCTAGAAGCTTGAGAGAAGTTTTGGGGCGCAGCCCCAGATGTGGAAACAATATTCCATAGTAGGGGGCATTTGCGATTTGTACACAGATTGAACACCTGTTTGGTGAAAAGTAACGCTGAGAGCGAAAGAGAAAACCAAGTTTTTTAGATGCAGAGGAAGCAATATTTTTAATGTGCTTGTGCCAAGAGAGATTAGGAGTCAGGGTAATCATCAAAAGAGATATATCATCTTGCCTAGAAATTGGAGAGTCACCGAAGATAAGCATAGGAGCAGAAGAATCCTTTTTGCAAGATACAGGACTGAGTTTTAGAAGGATTGAAATCAACTAAGTTGTCTTTGCCCCACTGGAGAATTACCTGAAGATCGGCATTTAAGGAATTGGTAGCGAATATTTGAGAAGTTTGCATCTACATTCACACATGAGGAGGTATTCAGGGAGAGAAATGCCAGAGGTGTATTCAACTCTGGCAGGAAGCTAGATAATCTTGTAATAACTGAGAGTAAAGTGGAGGAGAAATTGTTGAAGACAAACATAAGAAAGGCACCTGTGGTGGATGGAATTTATCCAGTTATATTAAAGGAGGCGGCAAAAGAAGTAAGCAAACCCTAGCCATAATTATGAGAGCTTCCCTGGTCAGGTACCCATGGACTGGAGATATGCAAATGTGACCCCAATCCACAAAGGAGAATCAAAGGGAGACACAGGTAATTACAGACCTGTTAGTTTAACTTCTGTTCCAGGGGAAATTAATGGAAGCACTGGTTAAAGAACCATTGCAGGATCATCTAGACAAGACTTCAGTTATAGCTTGGATGCAGCATGGGGTTTGTTAAGGTGAAGTCTTGCCTGACAAATTTGATTGGATACTATGATGTAGTCGCAAAGGAACTGGATGCAAAGAATAACTTTGATATCATATATTTGGATCTTAGAAAGGCCTTTGATACTGTTGCACATGGAAGACTGCTGCACACATTGGAGCAGTGTGGCATTGGACACAAATTGCTGGTTTGGATAAAGGGATGGATGAATGGTAGAAGACAGAGAGTGGTAATCAATGGATACTGCTCATCGTGGACTAACGTTATTAGTGGAGACCCTCAGGGTTCAGTGTTGGATCCATTGTTGTTTTTTGTATTTATAAATGATATTGATGATGGTATATCAGGCTTAATGTCCAAGTTTGCAGACGATATGAAGATTGGCAGGGTTGTTAATGACACTAATGATAGTACACTGCTGGAACAGGATCTAGAAAAGTTGAGCAGATGAATTGAGAGGTGGCAAATGAAGTTTAACATTGACAAATGTAAAGTACTACATATGGGAAGCAGTGCTTCTTGATTAGACCAGGGTTTGAGCCCGTGACCACCGAATACCGAGAATGCGGAAAGGTCAGGAAATGACCACCGCATATCCCCTTAGCAATATGGCCTCAGTTGATAATGCTCCTAAAAGAAAAAAAAAAAAAAAAAGGGATGCAGTAATCCCAGAGTAACCTATCAACTCTGTGGTACCACACCGATAGTGGTAGTGGTAGAGAATGAAAAGGATCTGGGGGTAATTGTGTAGGCAGATATGAAGTTTTCTGGGCAGTGCAGATGGTCTGCAAGAGTAGCTCATGGTGTCTTGTCAATGATATACAGGAATTTTTCTAGCAGGGATAAGGAGGTGATTATCCCCTTATACAGGGTGTCCCAAAAATATTGGTACAAACATTTAGAGGAGGTAGTAGAAAACATCTAAAGGAATGTGAATCGCATAGGAACCCATAACCGGAAATGTCATGGGGAAAGTAGTAGCAGAGGCACAATAAGCAGAAATGACACAAGACAGTAATTAGTGGCAAACATTTATTTGACATAATATTAACAATGAAGTACGAGATGGATGCATTTCATGATGTTACAATAGATGCTTGAAGGTTCCACCATGACATGCGATGCATGCGTGACACCGATGCAGAATGGATTGGCAGACACGGTCGAACACACTTGGAGTTTCTTTGACAATAGCAGCAGCGCAGACGAGTCTCGCCACGAGATCCATTTCCATCTCCACAGACGATTCATACACAATAGATTTTTGGTTGCCCCCACAGAAAGAAATCAAGGCTCGATAAATCAGGTGAGCGTGGGAGCCAGGCAACGGGTCCACCACAGCCAGTCCATCGATGCCCAAAACACCTGTTCAAATGGTCATGAACACACCTTCCATAATGGGCAGGCGCCCCATCATGTTGAAACTAAATGGTGCGTCTCACATTTGCTGGAACATCGTCAAGTAACCCTGGTAGAACTTGTTCAAGAAAGATCCGATATTTAGCAGAGTTCATGCGGGATGGTAAAAGGTATGGGCCGACTAAGCAGTCACCGACCATACCTGCCCACACATTTATCGCAAAGTGATGTTGTGCCGCATGGTGGTGCACACCGTGTGGGTTGTCGTGAGCCCGCACATGAGCATTGTGCTGATTGAATAAGCCTCATCTGTGAACAAAACATAAGCTGGAAAATTCAAGTCTTGAACACTTTCTTGGAGAAATCACTGCGCAAAAGCCACACGTGCAGGATGATCTTGGGGGAGCAGTAACTGAACCCTTTGGAGATGAAAGGGGTGTAAGGAATCGTCGTGCTAGACACGCTGTACACTGAAACGAGACACTCCTAAGGCAGAGGCAATGGCACGTTTGCTGGTAGTAGGATTATTCTGGACGGCATTCAACACAGTTTCTTCCATGGGGTGAGTTCGCGTCGAACGTGGTCTGCCCGCACTACTCCTGTTACCTCTAAATGACCCATAATCGCACAAATTTTGATGCACATGCGCAAACAAACGGTGGTCTGGTACATGTCTGTCTGGGAAGCATTCTCCATAAATTCGTTGAGTGGCTCGTCCATTGCCCTCTGCTAATCCATACACTAGGTGCACGTCTGCTGGCTCACAGTTCGTATATTGATGCATGCTCTTCGTGCGGCGACTACTGCTTGAATGAGTAAACCAGAAATTTTCCCTCTCGTGAACTGACGAACAGCGCCATCTACCGACTTATGGTGACATTTCAGGTTATGGGTTCCTATGCGATTCAGATTTCTTTAGATGTCACCTACTTCCCCTAAATGTTTATGCCAATATTTTTGAGACACCCTGTATAAGGCAATGGTCAGGCCATACCTTAAGTACTATATACAGGTCTGGAGGCCTCATTTTAAGAAGGATGTATTGCTGTTGGAACGAGTACAGAGAAAGGCAACAAGATTAGTGAACAGAACGAAGGATTGCTCTTACGAAGACAAGCTTAAGTTTTGCAAATTACAGTGTCTGGACACTAGGCACCTGTGTGGTGATCTGATTGAGGTGTATAAAGCCTTGAATGGTTTGAGCATGTTCAATGCTGATGGGATTCTTCCTCTTGCTCAGAATAATCGCCTGAGAGGGCATAAATTCAAATTGAGGAAAGACAGTTGTAGAATAGATGTGTGGAAGTTTGCCTTTAGCCAGCGGGTGGTTAATTGCTGGAACAAACTTCCATCTGTCGTTGTAGAAATTGATAGCTTAAATAGAGTCAAGGCAGAACTTGACAGACATTTTGAGCGAGGGGATGGGTGAAATGACGGTTTTTTTTTTTTTTTTTGGCTGATGCTATATAAGCTTGCTTTCTTGCGTCGTGTACCCTTGCTAATGCTAAAAGTTGAAGCTGTTTGAGCAGGCAAGGTTTCTCAAACTGGAAGTGGAATGCAATGTGCTACCATCAGCATAACTATGGATGGGATTTCTGGTCAATGGAAGAAATTCATTAATATACACAAGGAAAAGAGTGAGGGGAAGGAATTGAACCTTGGGGAATGCCAAAATTAGTGGAGAAGTTAGAAGACGGAGCCATCTACCATCACCGTCAGTGAGTGGTCAGACAGAAAACTCAATAGCCAATTACAAAAAACAGTTGGCAAACCATAAGCTTGCTTGGAAGCTTCTTTAGAAGACCTTTATGCCAAACACGGTTGAAAGCCTTTTAGATGTCAAGAGCAACTGCTTGTGTTTCACCAAACGTTTCCATTGAATTTGTCCATAAATGGATAACATAAGCCAGAATATCACCAGTGGGACACTGACGGAATCCATACTGGCAATCGTTGATTACATGGAAGGTTTCTGGATAGTTTAAGAGTTGGCGGTTAATTGATTTCTCCATTACTTTAGAAAGAGTTGAAGTAATTGCAATGGGACAATAATTGGATGGGAGTGATTTGTCACTCTTTTTAGGAACTGGCTGTATATGAGCAAATTTCTCAAGAGAAGGAAAAACACCTTTGGAATAAGAAAATGACAAAAGGCAGCAAAGAACAGGAGTAAGTTCAGGAGCACAGGTTTTGAGAACAAGTGGAGAAATACCACCAGAACCTGGAGCCTTCTTAGCATCAAGATTTGTCAAAATCCTTCTGACATCCTTATATGAGGTGGAAGAAAAAGGGGATGCTAGCAGGTCGGCTTTATCTTTGGCTGAAGTGACAATAGAACCATCTGGTTTTGACAGAGGTGGGAACAGAGATGGGCAAAAGTTGTGGCCAATAGCTTTGGTGAGAGGCCAGAATGCTCGGCTACCATTAGGGCAAGAAGCAAGTTTTCTACTCTTAGCCTGTTCAAAATCTAGTTTGGACTAATTAATAACTGCTTTACAATTGTTGTGAGCTCTGGTGTAGCAGAAAATTAAACTGAAAAATTGGAAACAAGCCAATTACGGTATGCAATGTTCTTCTCTTGAACAGCCTTAGCACATTGATTGGAAAACCAAGGTTTTCCAATCAATAAATGACAAGATTTTAAAGTGGAATATAGAATAAAGGATTCCATTCCTACAAGAATAATTTCACTGACATGATCTGAGCAAACGTTGACATCACAAGTTTTGAAACAATAATCCGACCAAGGAAAAGAAGAAAAGAAATCTCGCAGGTCATCCCATTTTGCATTCTTGTAATGCAAAAACTAGGTTGGGAATAGCCACGAGATAAAGGCACCATTGGAGAAGAGACAATCACCAAGTTGTGATCTGAGGTGCCTAAAGGACCACTCACTTCAACTGTGTACTCAGAAGGGTTGTGTGCAAGAAAAAGATCAAGCATGTCGGCTGTATGGTTAGGAGTGTCTGGTATTCTGGTATGTAAATGAACAATCTATGCGAGGTCATTAGTAATTGCAAAAGACACAGCATCTCGACCAGCTTAGTCTGTGTGACTAGAAAATGGAAGCCAGCTGGAGTTTTGAACATTAAAATCACCAAGGAAAATTACCTCCACTGTTAGGAAAGTTGGACTGGAGAAAATCAAGTTGCAGTGAGAGGAAGTCAAAGATTTCCAAGTGATTAGTGGAGTTGGGAGAACAGTAGTGATAACAGATGAATTTAACAGAATGAGGTAGAGAGATTTTAAGCCGGAGAAGATCAAAAAGAGGAGATTCCGAATTATCAAGTCTCTGACAGAGAATATGGATACGGACATATGCACAAGTATCACCTTTGTTGCAAAAGGAATCGCACATCGAATAATTTGGGCAACTGAAATGAGCAGTTGCTGAATCAACCGATAATTGAGATTCTATCTGAAAAAGTACATGGGGTTTGGCAGACTGTAAGTGGAAATAGACATCATTGATATTATAACTGAGACCATGTATATTTGTGAAATGAACTAGGAAATGTTTGGGAGGTTTACATCTTTTCAAAGATAAGTTTGCTCTATTAGTTTGACAATTCATGGTGTTTTCAATAGTAAAAAAAAAAAATGGGTGGGGCATGCTGTATGAAGTAATGAAATTTTTATATATGGCATATACGTGGTAAGAATATACCCAAATCCTTGACATAATGTGGCCTTGACAATGCCCCCACCCACATGCACACTACTTGGACTCCCTCTGGTCGCCCGGCAGAGTAGAGGTATCAAGCTGATCCGGAAGCCTCCTAGAGAGTTACTAATAGGTTTGGTCTGGTGTACTAAATAGCAGCCAGCTGCGAACACTGTTTTAGAAACGTTAGCAAGTTTGGATCTTGCTGTGGTGTTCATCATAACCTCAAAAGACATCAATCATACTGCGTGATGGAAGAGAGGGGGAATGGGTTGACCGGAACTTAGCTCTGGAGACTAAACATGGGTTCCACCACTTCAAGCGTCCAATAAGCAAAGTGGTGGTATTGCACTGGTTGATGAGTCATCTACCACCTAGTATTGCCTGGTAACACAGAGGGGTGGCATTCCTCTGTGTGGTATGGGAGCCACACCTTGACGCCTGCTTACTTTGGTTCACACCTGGGTGGCCATCCACAGTGTGCTTGCGCATGGGGGTTTATACCCAGAATTACAACAGTCCCACCATCGTTAAGGTGCAAGCTATGATTGTTATGAACCAACAGTTATATCCTTACAGAAAACTTATTTAAATTCACAAGTGTCCTACAATTAAAAATTATACTATCTTTAGATGTAATAGGAGTATTGACTCGCTAGCTCATGCAGGGGTGGCAATTATTATTAAAAACAACATTCCATCCAAACATGTTTTTCTTCAGACTCCTTTTGAAGTAGTGGCCATGTGCATTTTGATCGTGTGATAGCAGTATAATATGTGGTTTTATGGGTTGTTTTTGGTTCTGACAGTTTTTTTTTTTTTGTTGTAGTTAGCTTGTATTTCTCTAGCTGCTATCTTTGTTCTGCTTACTTGGGTACTTGAATGCTCATCATCTGCTGTGGGGATCTCCAACCATTGACAAAAGAGGTAAACTGATAAAATCTGTGCCTGATGCTTATTATCTTATCCTGTTGAACAGTGGCAAGCCGACCTATATCCATTTTTCTGCAGGATCCATGACTGCAATAGAACTGTCAATCTGTTCTCCCTCCATATATGCCAGTACGGAGTATTCAGTTCTTGATAACACACTAAATAGTGATCCTTTGCAAGCTCCAAACATGAGTAAACTTGCCCCCATTGCATTACTGCGCTTTGAAATTTTGTAGAGCACACTGGCTCATGTTCAGTTTGATGATGTTATAGTGCAGTCTCAGCCCATAGATAATGTCACTGATTGTATAACCAACCAGATGTTACAAGCTGCTACTTCTGAATTTCCAAAATCTTTGCCTGGAATATGCAAACACAGCAATTAGTGTGGAATCAGGAATGCGCACACACTAAACAGGGGAAAAAAAAAAAAAAATGGGGCTTGTAATTTGTTTTGGTAATTTCCTGCAACTAGTAATATCATTCATTAATTTTAAATGACTTAAAGCCAAGTTCCACCAAATAAGAAGAAAAGCAAAGAAAGATGCCTGGATAAGTTTTACTTCAACCATTAACAAGGACATGGACAACAGACTTATCTGGAAGAAATTTCAAGCACTTAATGGCAAACGTGTGTAATTCCCAGCCTCAATACTGAACTGGGAAGGGCGGGGAGTTATCTGCACTTTCAGAAATAGCATATATTTGACCTGACGTTTCAGATCAGATATATGAGCACTTTATCCAAATCATTTGAAAAAGAGAAGGATGCACCACAATGTACCATCCTCAGTGTAACATTATTTACAGTAAGAATTACAAATATGACACGGGACATACCAAATATAGTTGAATCGTGCATGTTTGCTTATGACCTCATTATCTCTTATCAGTTGCAAACTATGAATACCATTGAAAGGCAACTTCAAATTTCTGTAGCCAAAATATAATTGTGGGCACAATGGAATGGCTGTTCCTTAGCAGAAAAGAAATCCACTGCAAATCATATCTGTTAAAAACAGAAATTACTTTACCAGTTCCTGTAATATTTTAAAAAAACAACCCGATTCCTCTTCTTACTAACAACTTTTGTTTATTGGGTTTATATTTAGATAATAAATTTAGCTTCACTATTCATATAGCATATCTTTGTGTGACCTGTCTAAAAAAATTTAACATGTTATTAGCCGTCTCCATTAAGTTCTGGGATGCTGCACTCTCTCTTACATCTGTATAAAATCTTAATTTGGTCCTGCTTAGATTATGGATCACCTGTCTATGATACATCTGTCTTTCCTCAATTTGAATTTATGCCCTCTCAGGTGATTATTCTGAGCTAGAGGAAGAATCCCATCAGCATTGAGCATGCTCAAACCATTCAAGGCTTTATACACCTCTATCAGATCACCTCGCTGGTGCCTAGTCTCCAGACACTGTAATTTGCAAAACTTAAGCCTTTCTTCGTAAGAGCACCCCTTTGTTCCATTCACTAATCTTGTTGCCCTTCTCTGTACTCGTTCCAGAAACTCTACATCCTTCTTGAAATGAGGCCTCCAGACCTGTATACAGTACTCTAGGTGTGGCCTGACCATTGCCTTATACAAGGGAATAATCACCTCCTTATCCCTGCTGGAAAAATTCCTGTATATTATTGACAATACTCCATGAGCTACTCTTGCACCCGTCTGCACTGCTCAGAGAACTTCATATCTGCCTGCACAACCACCCCCAAGTCCCTTTCATTCTCTACCACTGTCAGTGTAGTACCACAGAGTTGATACGTTGCTCTGGGGTTGCTGTTTCCCATGTGTAGTACTTTACATTTGTCAATGTTAAACTTCATTTGCCACCTCTCAGCCCATCTGCTCAACCTTTCCAGATCCTGTTGCAGCAGCATAGTGTCAGTAGTGTCCTTGACAACCCTGCCAACCTTTGTATCGTCTGCAAACTTTGACTTTAAGCTTGATATACCATCATCAATATCATTTATAAATACAGAAAACAATAATGGACCCAACACTGAGTCCTGAGGGAATCCACTAATAACATTAGTCCACGATGAGCAGTGTCCATTGATTACCACTCTCTGTCTTCTCCCCCTCAACCACCCCTTTATCCATAGCAGCAATTTGCCTTCAATGTCACACTGCTCCAATTTGTGTAGCAGTTTTCCATGTGCAACAGTATCAAAAGCCTTTCTAAGATCCAAGTATATAATATCAAAGCTATTCCCTGCATCCAGTTCTTTTGTAACTGCATCATAGTATCGAATCAAATTGGTCAGGCAAGACTTCCCCTTAACAAAACCATGCTGTGTCTGAGCTATAACTGAAGTCTTGTCTAAATGATCCTGCAGTGCTTCTTTAACTAGTGCCTCCATTAATTTTCCTGGAACAGAAGTTAAGCTCACAGGTCTATAATTACTTGTGTCAACCTTTGATCCTCCTTTGTGAATTGGGGTCACATTTGCACATTTCCAGTGTATGGGTACCTCCCCTGAGTCCAAGAAAGCTCTCATAATTATGGCTAAGGGTTTGCTTACTTCCTTTGCTGCCCCCTTTAATATAACTGGATAGATCCCATCCACCCCTGGTGCCTTTCTTGTGTTTATCTTCAACAATTTCTCCTCCACTTTACTCCCAGTTATTTCAAGATTCTGTAGCTTACTGCTAGAGTTGAATACACCTCTGGCATTCCCCTCGCTGAATAACTCCTCATGTGTGAATGTCGATGCAAAATATTCATTTAGTTTGTTAGCTACCTGAGCAGGATCATCAACAGTTGACCCATCAATATCAAGTGGACCAATCTGATTCATCCCCTTCCTTCTAGAGTTTACATAAGTAAAGAACTCTTTGCTGTTTTTCTTTGCATCCCTTGCCAAGGATTTCTCGTAATCTGCCTTCGCCTGCCTAACCTCCTTTCTAACTTGGTTGCATATTAACTTGTATCTATCATAGGCTTCTGTGTCATGTGTTAATTTGTAAGTATCCCATGCATTTTTCTTCTCTGCCATATGCCTCATTAGTTCATCTGACATCCATTTTGGCCTAAACCTTGAACAATATTTCTTAGTTGGTATGTAAAGCCTAGTAGCTTCCAAGATAAGTTCTTTGAATGCTTCCCATTTTGAATTTGCTGTTGGTAACATCATCAGTTGGTCCCACTGTATAGAATTTAAATACTGTCTCAGTCCATCGTAGTCGCCTTTACGGATGCAATAACCCTTCCCTTTACCCCTAATGGTAGTTACCTCTTTCAGTAAATCCCACTTCAGCACACTGTGATCACTGCCACCTAGTGGTTCATTTATCTGCAGATTCTTAATGCATGAAGAATCACTGCTGATAATCAAATCAAGAGTATTCCGCCCTCTAGTTGCCTCCCGAACATGCTGATGTAGAAAACAATCATCCAATAAATCCACAAAAGCCCTGCTAGTGTGTGAGTGACCAGCCCCCAAATTAAAATCTCCCATTATAAGACTCTCTGATTTACTGGCCCACTCTATTTCCCTGTACAGTTTCTTATTATACTCATCAGAGTCATTAGGCCTATAGCACACTCCTACTCTCAATTTTGATCTCCCAATGCTTATGTCACACCAAACTGACTCAACACTGCACTGTCCAGCGATGTCGACTGGCTTCACTTCCTTGGTTTTTATGTGTTTCTTAACTAATAGCATAACCCCTCCCCCTTCCTATCCTGTCTATCCTTTCTGTAGACGTTGTACTCCCCAAATTGCAGTTCTGCATCCCTTATATCTGTGTGACACCACGTCTCTGATATCCCAACAATATCTGCCTTTGATGTTTTGAGCAATACCTCAAATTCATCAAATTTATTTACTAAACTCCTAGCATTGGTGTACACGCAAGTATACCTGCACCTGTTTCTATTCTTAGCTACCCTAACACAACCCATGTGTTTACTTGTACTGCAATGGCTCCCAGCAGTCTCTGAAATATCATGCATCTTGTTTTTCAGGCTTCTGCTCATTCTAATAGAAGCAGTGCAAGAATCTCTTTCACCTCTGCCAGTGGCTACTGTCAATCTATTGGTCTTTGTCTCCCCCCAAGCTAGCAGTTTTCTGACCCACCTAACACTGCCTCGATAGCATCAGCAAATATTCTTGCACCCTTTCTATTTAAGTGTATTCCATCCCTGTAGAAGCAATCTCTCCTGTTAACAAGTACAGTCTAGGCTGAAAACATTTCTACCCCTTGAGCCTTGCACAATCTTTCCAGGGCCGAATTGATCGACAAGGCTCTCATCATATACTCCCTCCTATCGTGTCTGGGCAGAATTGCAGACACTTTCAAATTCAACCCTAATTCTCGGCTTTTGTTCAACAGTGACCTGTACTTGTTAAGTAATTCTGCCGGTCTCCTACTCTTAATATCATTAGTGCCAACGTATACAACTATATCACTTTTTGTGCCCTTAAAAGAAGATATTCGCTCTACAACGTCATCAACCTTTGCCCGTGGCAGACATACTCTATTCATATCATTCAGCATAGCCCTTAGGATAGATATGGGAGCATTCAGAATATCTTTAGTCCACAGCTTACAATCTGTGGCACATGAGCCCCAACTGCACTTCAGAAGAAATTCCTTACTGTGTAACTATGTGGCAGAAATTAAAAACATTCTGTCTAGTCTGAGCTGGAAATGTCTGTTTGACCCTCAGTATGCTATGCTATACTGCAGTAAACTTGATGAAAACCACGTTGTGGGTCTTCAATTGGAAGTGCTCATGCTCAATTGGAACATTAACTTCCAGCATATCCTCAAAGATGTTGCTACTCCTGAACTTCCCTGGATTCAAATCTCACCTCTTTGTGATAATTTCTCTCTGAGATTGGGGGGGGGGGAAAGGCTCCCTGCCAAATAACTTTCAGCAGCTACATAAAGCCCACCCATACCTTGGAAAACTCAGAGAAACTACATATTTATACTAGTTGCTCTAAAGCAGATAAAGCTGTAGATGCTGCAGCAATTTCTTCCTCATTCTCAGTAGCTGTGTTTTTTATACAATTTTACGCAATAAAACTGGATGTGCCTGCGTTTCTTGCTCAGTGACTGGCAAATTGACCTTAGCACAACATGTCCTACCACTTCATGTACAGTTCCACCCTGGATGTAACACATACTGCTGTGCAACTTTCACTCACGTCGTTGGGGAAGCACATGTTTTCCCAACAGAACATACTGCAAATTCATGCTGCATTGAGAACCCAGCATGCAGAGTACATACCAATCTACACAGATGGAGCTAAAACTGATGCCCATGTTGGTGCAGAAGCACTATTTCCCAACCTTACCATAGCCAAGAAACTCCCCATCGAATACAGTAGCTACCCTGCAGAACTCTATGCTATCTACATAGTGTTAAATTTCACTTTTCTCAACAAATATTTTGCCCAGTGTTATCTACACAGACTCAATTAGTGCTATTCAAGCTGTACAACAGAATAAAAATCATCATAACCTCTTACTCGTACACATTTGGAATACCATGACCAAGTTAAATAAAAACAAATAACAGATTATCTTTTGTTGGATCCTTGGTCACGTTGGAATTGCTGGAAATGAATGTGCTGACCTATCTGCCAAAACTGCTACAGATCCTGTAGATCAATGCTTTAGCATACCACTCTCTGATTTTAAGTTAATTATAAAGAAGCAAAGTGTTGAGCAATGGCAACATATCTGGCAAATCAAGTTGGTAACAAACTGCTCTGTATAAAGAAAGATCTCAGGTCTTGGAAGTCGAGTATATGTGAGAACAGACATGAAGTAGTATTAGCTCGACTATGAATAGGCCCTACGTGCCTGACACATTTCTATCTTCTTGCAGGTACTGATCCATCACAGGGTACAACACTTAGTTCACTCCAGCATGTACTTATTGATTGCCCAAACACAATACTGATCAACAACTACGTTTACATAATTTTCCACGACAAACACCTCTTTCAGAATTTCTGACCTCCTACCAGATGGCATGTGACCAAATTTTTTGGTTTCCTCAAACAGATAAAACTGTACAATGTATAAAATTGAAAAACATCTATACAGATATAACTATGTATTTAACATCACCATAGTTGGTGCATTATGGCTTTTGCTGCTCTTGCACTGTAAAGCCTACAAACAAACAAACAAACAGCAATGAAACTAGCCCTAGATAACGTAAGCAACCAGAATTTCAAGAAAGCTCTGATATATATGGAATCCTTAAGTGCAATCACAGCCATTCAGTCTGCTATTTGTTCCTGTTATCCCATTTTGAAACTGATCTGACCTAGATTATATCAATATCAAACATTCAACAAAACCTTCAACCCAGGTAATGAACGTGCTGATCGTGCATCTAAACATCCCAACAATGGATCATTCTATCAAAAGAAAGTGCCATACACTGATTAAAAATCTATCATTAAACAACATGTAGGAATCATTGATCTCAACTGTGGCAATCTCAGATCAATAATAAACTCTTCCAGATTAAAAAAGAACTGCAGCTGTGGACTTTAGTTTCATGAGAAGCAGGTCAGAATAAGTGATTTTGGCAAGACTCCGAATTGTCCATTCCCTTCCAACTCGTCCATTCTTACTTATGGGAGAGAACCCTCCTCAGTGTTCCTTCTGCCAATTCCAGCTAACAATCAAGCATAGTCTCATAGAATAATCTCAACACTTAAATATTTGGAAATTCAATTTTAGTTCTCTGTCAAACGTGCATGAACCTTTAACTTTATTACACATTCTTGGCAGTGATGCAAATTTTGAAGAATTGTTTCAATACTTTAACTGCATAAATTAATACTAGCAGTACCCATTGCGAAAATTTGCAATTTTCAAATACATCTTAAAAATACTACTGAAAAGGGCAGAATAGTAAAAAGCCCACTGAAAACTCACCTTTCATTTTAAAAACTGATCACCTCCCCTGGTGCCTCATCTCCATGTCTTTAATCTCCTGGTGAAACCTCTCACTCTGTTCTTCACTTACACTTCCTCAATTTTCTGGGAAAAGTTGATGTGGAAGTGTAAAAATGTACTGTGAACTCATGCTGCAGCCCGACTACTTAAAATGTAGTACAGTCTATAATATTTCTTTGAAAATGACCCTTCTGGTAACCTTATCTTAACATGCTGGAATGATCTGACTCTATCAGATGTTTGCCCTTGACTTTTACTTATAGTTATCGTAAATGCCAGCCGAATAGGAAACTGCCATCTCCTAAAAGAATGGCAAAATCGAATGGAATGGAGTCAAATCTACATGCAGTAAAAGTACCTGTTTTCTCCTTTAGCTTCTGTTATTATTTCTAGATCCAAACAATTCTGATGCATAACATTGATTATAAGTCTCATACCATTGATCAATCCTTCTGAAATTGCCATATTCCACAGTAAAATAACAACTGCTCCTACCTTCAACTCAAATGTTTCGTGGTAAACCCCTTAAACTGAGGCTGTAGAGGAATTCGGTTGGATATCGCAAAAGTCCTTTAGTATTTTCAGATATAATTTTGTTAACACTCTTATATTGTAATGAATCACCAGACATCATTTGTAAAATTTCTAAATTGATTCTTTCACACTCATAACTTTTTGCGACAAGAATAGCATGTGACGAAATGGCATTTACATAAGTAAGGTTGTGGCCAAAAACAAAAGGAATCAAACTGTCATGAACTATTAGATTAAGATCTAATTCAATTTCGTCCAAAGTTCCAGGCACTGTGGAGTATGTTCCATTTCTGATTGCAAGCAGGAAAGTAGTGAATTCTGTTTCATCTTGATTAGCCCTCATGTTTTGCTGTAAATGGTGAATTTTGAAAGAATTCAACAAATGAGAATATTTTAAACAATTTCTGACTATTAGTTGATAACGATAATGAGTTCTGAACATTTTAAACATTAAGCGTAATGAATGGCAATGAGTGTATGAGCTCACATGCGCAACGTGGTGAGCGAATTGTGCAGTGGATTAGTTCTATCTTTTAAGGTAGGCAGTGCTAGTAGAGAATTATTATTATTATTTTTTTTTTTTTTCGAAACAAAGGACATGATTGTGTAAACATGCAAATTCTTAATCAGTTAAATAGTTAAAGTGCAAATTGTTAATTGGAAAAAAATGCCTTATCAACTTAGACAATTCTTTGTTTTGATGTTAACATCTTCCTGTGGCTCCATCTATTAAACTCTGGCAGTAAGCTAAATGATTTTGTAATAACTGAGTGCAAAGTAGAGGAGAAATTGTTGAAGATAAACATATGAAAGGCACGTGGGGTGGATGGAATCTATCCAGTTATATTAAAGGAGGCAGAAAAGGAAGTAAACAAGCCCTTATCCATAATTATGAGAGCTTCTTTGGAACTCAGGTGAGGTACCCATGAATGGAGATGTGCAAATGTGATCCCAATTCACAAAGGAGGATCAAAGGGTGACACAAGTAATTACAGACCTCTTAGTTTAACTTCTGTTCCGGAGAAATTAATGGAGGCTCTGGTTAAAGGAGCACTGCAAGATCATCTTGACAAGACTTCATTTATAGTTCTGACATATCATGGGTTTATTAAGGGGAAGTCTTGTCTGACCAATTTGATTGGATACTATGGTGTGGTCACAAAGGAACTGGATGCAAAGAATAATTTTGATATCATATACTTGGATCTTAGGAAGGCTTTTGATACTGTTGCACATGGAAAACTGCTGCACAAATTGGAGCAGTGTGCATTGGAGATAAATTGCTGCTATGGATAAAGGGGTGGTTATGTCGGAGAAAACAGAGAGTGGTAATCAGTGGGCATTGCTCTTCGTGGACTAATGTTATTAGTGGAGTCCCCCAGGGTTCAGTTTTGTGTTCATTGTTGTTTTCTGTATTTATTAATGATATTGATGATGGTATATCAGGCTTAATGTCTAAGTTGCAGACCATGCGAAGGTTGGTAGGATTCTTAATGACACTAATGACAGTACGCTACTGCAACAGAATCTAGAAAAGTTGAGCAGATGGGCTGAGAGGTGGCAACTGAAGTTTAACATTGACAAAAGTAAAGTACTGTCAGAAAATGGGTAGCAGTAACCCCAGAATAACGTATCAACTGTGTGGCATGGCACTCAGGGTGGTAGAGAATGAAAAGGACCTGGGGGTTATTGTGCAGTAGGATATGAAATTTTCTGAGCAGTGCAGACCATTAAACCTCCATAACACACACACACACACACACACACACTTTCCAATTTGTACAGTTGTCTTCCATGTGCAACAGTATCAAAAGGTGTCCTAAAATCCAAGTACTATATGATATCAGAAATGTTTTTTGCATCCAGTTCCTTTGTGATCACATCATAGTATCCAATCACATTTGTCAAACAAGGCTTCCCCTTAACAAACCCATTCTGTGTGTGAACTCTAACTGCAGTCCTGTCTAGATGATTCAGTATTGCTTCTTTAACCGGTGACTCCATTATTTCCCATGAACAGAAGTTAAATTAACAGGTCTGTAATTATTCATGTCACCTTTTGATCCCCCTTTGTGAATTGGAGGTACATTTGAACATCTCCAGTCCATAGGGATTTCCCCTGAGTCCAAGGAAGATTTCATAGTTTCTGCATACCAGCATCAAACTTGAATAGAAAGATAACATAACATAGGAGTTAGAGTGAACAGCCAATGTGAAATTCCTTATCCTACTTAAACAAACCAATAACAGAAACATTAGAACTTTTTCAAATAGACTGTAAGAAATCTGCTGCTCCCAAAGGCATTGTATTTAGATGGCATATATTGTCCAAAGGTGGAAGAAATAGCACAGAATATGACCCTATCTCATAACCCTCATCAGTAACTAACCATTGTGGCTGTTAGTACAGTCACATCATGAATTGTACTTAGAAAATCTGCAGAGGTTTTGGATATTAGTTATGGGACATCATGCATTTTGAAAGAACATTTTAGGAATGATATGTTTGTTCATGTTGGTCCCTCAACACCTTACCCTGGAATAAAAGGCAGGTTCGAATTAACATTTGTATTTGCTTCAGAAACACATACCACTGTCAGAAAAATTAATTTTTTAAGCAGAATTATCTGGGTATGAGTTTTGGATTCACTACTACAATACTCATTCAAATGAACAAAATTCACAGTGGAAGCATAGCACATCTCCACATCCAGAAAAGAAATGGGCCATGAATTCTACTGGAAAGCATATGAGCATCACCTATTTCAGTACAAAAGGCTTTTTTTATTTATTGTACCGGACATTCCCTGCCAAATTCTGGCATCTCTGCCATATATTACAAATATATATACATACAGAATTACAGACACAATTTATATTATCATATACAAAAAATAAGGTACAGCCATTCAAAAGCATGCAAATATGTCTGAAGTCCATTCAACTCACTCTCATAAAGATAGAAACTGCAGTACATCTGCACATTTTGGCAGTCCAAAATTTACTAACAGCATGTGGAGCTGTCCAATCCCAGCAAGAATCACACCCACCCAACACCACAAGGAGATGCTTAGATGATAATAATAATAATAATAATAAAAAATGCATGTATAAAATGAAAGTTAAAGTAATAAGTTTTATCTTAGGCCTGACTTAGCTGAGTGGTCAGGAGCAAGAGTGTAAGAGCATGCACTCTTTGAGTGGGCAGGGGTTCAAGCCTGTGACTGCTAATATGATTCATGTTTGTATTGATAATTTATTCCAAACTCCACTGACCTGATGGTCATGCTGGAGTATAAATGAGAACATTTAATTTTATGCTGACAGTTCTCAGTACTGTAGATTACTGACATCATCAGTACTGAGTAGAAATTAATAAAAATGTTTTTTTAAATAAAAGGTCAAATTTTATTTCATGATAATCATATTACTTGTTTACATCATTACAAGATGTATCTGTGAATACTTAATTTTTGTTCAAACACTTAAGAAATAATTCATGTGCATACTTTAAATATTGTCATACTATTGTGTGTTCTACATAGTAGAAATTTGCAGAGATGATGGGAATTATAAATTTATGTTATTCTTAAGATGGTACTAATCTAAGTTAATTCATGAACTTTGATTCTTTTCTCACCAGCTTAAAGAAGGAATTAATGGTAGACTACACTTTTGTTTAGCAGAGATATCATCTGACATATTTGAAAACCTTTCCTCATGTTGATTAATTTCTTATTTTAATATTTCCTACCTTGTGACTCTTTGGCTGTTTCTTAATGCTGAGTTTTCATTTATACACTTATTTTCTAATTTGCTATGCATACATTTGATTTGTTTATTTGGTGATACATGCATTAAATTTGAAAATTTTCCATTTATATATCTGTAACGATAAATTAATGAATATTAGATTTTATTACTGCTTACCTGAAATATGACTGTTTTAGGCATCACTGTTGTTTCCTCTCATCCTCTACAAGATTCGAATTGAATCAGATCCTCAGTCTAATTTACTATTACTGCAAGCTCTCCCAAGGGTTGCTTCACATAAAGTAAGTTTTACTGATTGATTGATATATAAGGTTGTAGTGATAAGTAACACTTTTTAAAGACTTGAGAAAAAAAAAAATATATATATATTTTATTACTATGATTAACAGAGGTGCATCATCTTGAAAGAATCCAGCCATAACAAATATCAAACAACCCTTATCTCCATGATTTTGAACCAAGATATTTCTAGCCTTTAAGCATTATAACATATATATATATATATATATATATATATATATTTTTTTTTTTTTTTTTTTTTTCTAAATTGTATTACTATGGCTTTAACTTGCATAATTTAAATTAATTTCTAGTTGTTGTGCTCTTATAGTTAATTCCCTTAGAACCCAGTGGTAGTTTCCTTATTATTTTTAATTTGTTTTTGCTTATTGTTTCCTTTCCTTATCTTTTTACCCTTTTTTATTATCTTTTCGTTCTTTACTTGTCTTAGCCCGTATCTGCTTTTCTTTCTTTGTCATTATTATTTTTTAAAATTTCATTAGTAAGATTTGGCTTTATTAGTTGGCATGTTAACTTTTCTGCTTTTGGCTTGTTTCCTTACAAGTATCCACTTGTGGCCTCTCATAATTTTGTCATTTTTTTTTAATATGTTTAGTTATGTCCACTTACACTTTCTTTGGCTTGACTGCTGTTCTCATTCCCATAAAGTACCTCTGATGCCTTAATTTCATGTATTAGTAATCTAGCTCCTGTCCTCTTCTCAGATAATTCTACACTAGGCATTTTAACTCTATTCTTATTTAAATTTCCTCCACATGTTTACAGAGTATAATTGGATGTATATTAATTTTTCTCTCAGATTTGACTTCTCACACTATTCCTGGGGTTACCTTAGCCTCATTTGCTCTTAAATTAAAACATAAGATTAATATCAAATATTAAATTAAATATGTTGGGAGCATAATATGCCCCAATCTTTTTCCAGCATACGTTGTAACATTTGTGAAAACATGGGTGAATTTTCGTGCACAATTGTTTCCTTGGTTTTTACATATTATTTACCCTATCCTGTAGTTCTAATGAGAATACACCACAGAATCTAGAAATTTTTCTTTAGTTCAGCAATCATATTGTGGAAATTTGGTTTACTGTTTGTAACCTGTTTAACACATAAAGTTGCTATATGTGGTCTAACTAGAAAGCTCTAAGACTTGACATAACAATAACAAATCAAATGCAGAATTAATTATGATGGTGTGATCCAGAGGAGATTCCCAGTCCTCTGTAACAGTGTATGGTTTTATCACTTGTGTGGAGAAATCTTGGTTTTAGTCCCAATTTCAATTAAACTGGAGGAATTTCTAAACGTCTCTTCATTTAGGGCTGTAATTAACTGGCCTTAGGGGGGAAAGAGTATTGTCTTTCCTGTGAGTTAACTGGGTTTTTCACTCTCCATAAATTGCAAATTGACCTGTGAACTCACACTTATATAGACATAATACACAGTGGCATAATATAGCCTAAATTGCTGATACACCAGAGGAAAAAAAAAAAAAAAAAAAAAACACCAGCCAGTAGATTTCTGAGATGAAACCAATCAAAAAAATTCTTTCATGCACTTTTAGCAACCATTTCATTGCTGCCTTCCAGTTGACCTGAACATTGGTCATTTCGGAAACAACATTATTTATTTGATAAATGATAGTCTTGCTTAAACTAACATCACCAATGCAATTTTTAACATTTAAAGGATTTCTGCTCTATTTTTTTCTGTTTTTGCACACACAACTTGATGCATGCACTTACTTCTACTTTCATGCTCATTATGATCATGACAAAGGCCTGAGACATTTTTTAACTTCAGCACACAGCTCATCACTGATTTGGTAGAGCAGTGAGTGCTTGAACCAGTAATATGGTGATCTGTTCCCTACACTTATCATCTTGGCTCTCTACCTCTACTGCTTCTTTTGTAATAAAAAAAGTCCTGAAACTTTTTGATTAGACCTCATATGCAAATCTCAGGAAATATTTTCCATCAAATTAAGCATTATGGAAGAAGTAAGTTGCATAAATAATAAAAAAAAAATATTTCTACCACATTTAATAATATTACATCATCATCATCATCATCAGCCATTTTAAATCCACTGCAGAATGAAGGCCTCTCCGGCAACTTTCCAGTTCCTTCTGTTTTGTGCAATAGCCATCAATTTACTACCCACAAACTTGTGAATTTCATCTGTCCATCTCCGCCTTTGTCTTCCAGGTTTTCTTCTAGCTCCTCTTGGGTACCATTCTGTTATTTTCTTAATCCATCTGTCATCATGTCTTCGAGCTATGTGTCCTGCCCAGGACCATTTTAGTTCTTTAGTTTTGATAAGAATGTCCTTTACTTGAGTTTGCTGCCTAATCCATGTGTTTATTTTCTTATCTAACAGTCTAATTCCTAATGTAATTCGTTCCATTCTTGATTGTGTAGTTCTCAGCTTCTCTTCCATTCTTTTGGTGAGTGCCCAAGTTTCATTTCCATAAATCATGGTGGGGAGTATACATTGGTTCGTTATTTTACTTTTCAGACAAATTGGGTATTGCTCTTCAGTATGTGCCTATATTTCCTGATGCTATCCATCAAAGATTTATTCTTCTCATGACTTCCAGCCATTCATCATTATTACAGCTAATGACTTGTCCCAGATAAGTATATGAATCAACCTTTTCAATTACTGCTCCTTCAATGATTATATACCTTTCTGTGGCATACTTGTTCATCATTACTTTTGTTTTAGCCATATTCATCTTTAGTCCAAAATCCTTACTAACTCTGTATAACTGATTAAGATTTTCCTCTAATTCTTTGGGATCATATCTTATGATCACAATGTAATCTGCAAATCATAAATGGTTTAGGGATTCTCCATTCACATTGACTCCTTTCTGCAACTATTCTAATCTAAAAGCTTTCTCAAGGTAAACAACTTTGGAGATACTGTATACTTTGGTAAACAACTTTGGAGATACTGTATCTCCTTGTCGAACTCTGTTCTCAATTTTAAATTTGCTACTGTCTTTGTTTAGTCTAATAAAGGAGGTAGCATTCTCATATAATTTCTTCAAAATCATAATATATGGGGTATCTATGCCTTGTCTTTCTAGTGCCAGAAACATTGCCTTATGCTGTATGGAATGAAATGCCTTTTCATAATCCACAAATGCCAGGCATAATGGTGTTTTATATTAATTTGCTTTCTCCATTACAGCAACTTAGCTTAATTCTAAACACACGCACACACGCATGCGGCGTGCGTATGTGTATTTTAAATCCTTTTTCTCCAAAGCAAAATTTGGTCATATTTAAAGAAGAAAAATTCTTGCATTCAGTAATTCTGTTCTCAAAGCAGAGCTTGAGTAATTATATAATTAAAGTAATTTATTAGCTGTCGTCTGTCTACAATGAGATCAAAATCCACCTCGTAGTTTAGGTGATTTGTACATGTAAATTTTAATACCTTTTAGATCTCCTTTCTTTCACTTTACTTTTTTTTTCTTCGACTCTTATTTTTTCTTCTTTATTTAGCTTTCCTTTTGTGATATTGAAAGTTCTTATAACTTGAGTTCATAAACATTTGCTACTAAACCAAGAAATTCAAACTGTAGCTGGACAAATATTGTAAATGGTTCACTTTTTTCCTCCATTGCTTCTCTTTCTATTTTAAAATTTCAAGCATGCTTTGTGATATCTCTTAAATTATGTAACAAGTTCTGACACCTTATCATATGGTTGATCTGCATTTAGTTTTGTGAAGCTATGCTTAATTGTAGCACATTAAAATATGACACTGGTATATGTAGCAAGAAATGCACATTTGGAAAAATCCTGGGTGTGTGCTGGTAGTTGAAAGAAGACTTTTCTTGTAAATGATCCTATGATCCTGTATCTTAATTAGAATTTCTTTTGGAGTATTTTCTGCTTTTTATAATGATGCCTTTAAGTGAAGAAAGCAGATTTTAAGTTAATGTGTGAAGTTCTGAATACTGTGAAATGATTTGACTTGCCACTTGTTACTTCTAGTGAATCCATACGTCCATAATGTCTTACATTTGTGGCACATTAGCAAATGGTAGTTTGTTTAGTTCTCCCTTACAACAGATGGACATTTATTCCAACAATCAACCACCTGCTGGTTGATGGTCTTTGCGCATTATAGTCAAAGCTGCTAATGTGCCAATAAAATCTAAATCAATCAATCAACCTACTGGTTGAAGACACCTCTGTGCATCTTGCTTGCAACCATCCTTCTTAAATTTAAATTTATGCCCCCTCATGTATGTAGTCTGAGTAAGAGGAATACCATTGGGCTTGCTCAATCCATTCAAAGCCTTAAACACTTAATTCAGATCACCTTGCAAGTGTCTTGTCTCCAGATGTTACAATTTGCAGAATTGAGACCTTTCTTGGTAAGCCCACCCTTTCATTTCTGTCACCAATCTCATTGTCCTTCTCTGCACCTCTTCCAGCAGATCTGCATTTTTCCTAAAATGAGACCTCCAGACTTGTATGCAGTACTCAAAATGTTGCCTGATTATTGTCTTATGCAATGGGATAATCACATCCTTATCCCTATTAGCAAAATTCCTGTATATCATTGACAAAACCCCAGTGAGCTGTCCTGGCAGCCTGTTTGCACTGCTCAGAGAACTGCATATCTGAATGCAAAATTATCCCCAGCCCTTTTTCATTTCCCACTACTCTGAGTGTAGCACCACATGGTTTGTACATTAATCTGGGATTACTGCTACTCTCTACAGTTACTTGCATTTGTGAAGGTTAAACTTCAGTTGCCATTTTTGAACCCATCTGCTGAATTTTTCTAGATCTTGTAGTAGCATACCTTGATTACTATCATTAACCACCCTGCCAACTTATGTATGCTTATGCCAACATATGTAAATTTAGACATTAAGCCTGATACCTTCATCATTATCATTAATAAATACAGAAAATAGCATTAACTTGTCCTTAATGCTGGTCCTGGGTGCCAGTCATTCAGTGGCCAAGCAACCTCAGTGTATTCATTTTAGCGAATTTTCTAAAGAGCTTTTGCCATATATGGATTCTTTTTTGTTCTGAATACTGTTGTTCTCATTTTCTATTGATCTTTTACTCTACAAGAGGTAGACAAAGGCCCAGAAAGGAAAGACACCTTTCTGTTTTTTTTTTTTCTTTTATCTCTAACACAACGAAGAGCTATTTGGTCACTTTGTGGCACTGCTCCTGCCTTCCTGTGATGGGGTCAGAAACCTGGAAGGAAAAGTTATCCTTCTTGGGCTAAAAGGAGCAATCATGGAAAATGAAAATTTCCCTCTGCTAAAGACTGCAAATCCATTGGTGGATTTGCAAAAACCGAATTGTGACAATCCAGCCAAAAGAGGATGAACGCATATGTACCTCAAACAGAATTTCCAACTTTCCTTGTACTGCATTCACTAACGAATTAGCCACTAGGGACACTGTTACCTTTCTATATTCAAAAAAGCCTAGAAAGTATAGCTGGGTCACCTAAAATGGTACGAAGACTCAGATCTTGTGAGTTATTAGTTGAAACCATCAGCCCCAGACATTCTGAGACTCTCTCGAAATTACATTATTTGGTGGGGTTCCTACCAAGGTATTTTCTCATACCAGCCTTAACATCTCCAAAGGTGTAAATTCTGAATGGGACTTTTTAAACATTTTGGAAGAGGAGATTGTTCAACAACTACAGAACCAGAACGTTACTCAAGCAAAGTGAATAATGGTCAAGAACTATGGAGAATTTGTTCCTACGTATAGCATCATTCTTACTTTCTCTACACCAAACCTTCCTTAATCAGTAAAAGCCGGATACTTAAACTGCCGCATTCATTCCTATATACCCAACTCCAAACTGCGCTAAAAGTGTCAGAAGTTTGGGCATTCCCAAACTGTCTGCTGAGAAGATTCAGTTTGCTGAAACTGTGGATCAAAAGAACATATTCATACTGATTACAATGCTGAATCATCACAATGTCCAAACTGTAAGGGCAATCCAGCCTTTTCTAAATCTTGAGCAATGGAAGTTGGAGAAAAAAATCCAGAAATGTGAAGTAGAGAACAAGTCTCATACCCAGAAGCAAGAAAAGATCTGCTACAAAATATGCCGAAACATACATATGCCAAAGCATCCCAGAGATACCTTCCAGTTCCAACTCAAACAGATATATCAATTTCCCCCAAAGATGTAAATTTCTGAATGGGCTTGGTCACTGCTGTCGTCTGCACCACAATCAATGAAACAACAAACTGTAGATAGGACGAACAGTACTCTAGTCTCAATACCAACTACTGCTCAGTCAACTCCAGTAATGTCAGACCAAATTTAAAATTCAGATTATATTAGAAAGAAACCACTTGACACCACATCTCTGGACATTGAAGAGAATAATTGTTAGGACGGACACATTCTAGATCTTCGTGCAGAAGACAACATGGACATACTTCCATTCTTCCCAAAAAAGAATAAAATAAAAATTGATTGTTACAAGCAGAGCATCTCTAAAAAACAGATGGTTTCCATTTCTAATTCTAAATATAATCAATGAATAACATAGTCCAATGGAATTTCAGAGGCTCTCATAATGATGTAATCAAGTTAATCAATCGGTATCATCTGGTTGGTATCTGCCTACAAAAGACAAATCTAACATCTCAAATATCGGCTTCAGTTAAATATACTATACTCTCTTTTGGCACGACAAGTTGCTTAAAAATAGTTCTCATGGAAGAGTAGCCATGCTCATAGACTCAAAAGTTCCTTGTAAGCAAATTGCTCTCCAAGCCTCCTTGGAAGCTGTTACAGCACGTATAATGATTGGCATTGCTTTAATGCTCATTTCAATATACCTTCTATCTAATCATTCATGTACGATTCATGAACCGATAAAAACCTTGTTTTGCAGTTACTGTCCCCAGTATGCTTATCAAGAGACTTCTGATGGGCACTATCCATTATGGGGTTCTCCCGTCTCAGATGGATGTAGAGAGCTCATTGAAATGCAACTAGACAAACAGAATCTAACACTATTGAATATTAGCCTACCCACTTATATCCATTTTCCTATTGGGTCAACCTCTGCAATAGATCTCTCAATCTGCTTTCCTATCCTCTTCCCAACTATCTAGTGGGCAGTGCATGACCATCCTCTCAGTAACAATCACTATCTGCTGATATGCAGAATTCAAACCACCCATTCCAAAACAACAGAAACAAAATGGAAATTTTCCAAAAGCAGACTGTTCTCTTTTGATGATCACATCATTGAGTTTTCTCCTGTTGATATTGTCATTGAACCTATCACAATGCAGATACTATCAGCTGCAAAAGCCACCATCCTGCAGTCTCATTTAAGAAACCATAGGCGTACCAGTTACTGGTTGAACGAAGATTGTAATAAAGTGAAAAGAGAAAAAAATGTAGCAGGGAATTTATTCTCAAAAACACCATCACCACCAACTTTATTAATTATAGGAGGCTTAGAGCTCAAGTACTTTACATCTGGCAAAAAGCTAAAAAAGACTCTTTGATAAAGTTCGCTTCATCAATCAACAAAGATAATGATGTCAGAATAATTTGGAAAAAAAAAAAAAAAAAGGGCAGCTAAATGGTAAATACCCTACATTACTTTCACCTATTCATGACTGGAATGGGAAGATCGCTACTCCTGCAGAGTTTGCAAATGTGTTAGGAACCGTGTTCTCTGAATTGTCTGCCTCAATTGCACATAAGCCATCATTCCAGAAATTTAAATTCGAAGCTGAGAAATCCAAACTAAGCTTCAATGCTACCTGTCCTTTACCCTATAACCAACCACTCACTATATCTGAAGTAAAACAATCTATATATGTCTCTAGAAACAGCACTGCTGTCCCTGACGGAATTTACTATTTAATGCCTAAACATCTAGATCAAAAATCTTTATCCTCGCTGCTGAACTTTTACAATTGGATCTTTTCCGAACATATGTTCCCCAGTTCCTGGAAACATTTCTATATTACGTATGAATATTGCCAGTAATAGCCATCCCTAAACCAGGAAAAGATCATTCAATTCCTAACAACTATAGACCGATTTCTCTAACCAGTTTCTTGAGTAAGACTTTGGAAAAATGGTTCACCATCAACTCACCTGGTACGTTGAGTCTCGAAACGTAATCAGTAATAATCAGTTTGGCTTTCGGAAGAATAGATCTTCCTTAGATCTCATGATAAAGGCTGAATCAAATATAAAATATGCATTTATTAGAAATCAACATCTTGTCATAATGTACCTTCATATGAATAAAGCTTTTGATACCACATGGTGCAATGACATCTTAAGGGATCTCCATTCTGTTGACATTAAAGGCCATTTACCATATTTTATTCAAAATTTCCTTCATCACAGGTCTTTCCAGATTTGATACTGGCAGGCTCTGTCTCAAATATGCATATCAGAAGTAGTACCACAAGGCTCTATCCTCAGCGTCACTTATTTGCAATACAAATAAACAGTATCACAAACAACATTCCAAACACTGTATGCTGTTGATCTTACCTTATTCTGTCATTCCCAGAACATTAGCTATATTGAGAGGCAATTACAAGTATAAATAAATAATATTGAACTATAGATGACACAGAATGGATACAGAATATCAAACCCCAAAACTACAGCCGTGCATTTCTGCAACAAGCACAAAATGCATCCCGAACCTAGTTACACTTAGGCAATCATCCTCTTTCAATCACAAGCACTATTCATCTCCTAAGGCTAATTTTTGATAAGAAGCTAACCTTCCAAGATCACATGAAATATCTACGAACTACTTTCATTAATCAAACGAACATAATTTGTGTTATCTCTAGTACATCATGGGGAATAGGTCATTATACCCTGCTCCACTTATACAGGTCCCTAATTAGAACTCAGCTATACTATGGATCACCTGTTTGTTATGACTCTTTTAGGGAGAGTACCTTAGCATGTGTTGCCCCAATCCAATATTCTGCTCTTAGGATTGCCCTAGGTACATATAGAACAATCCCAGTTCAAAGTCTGCACGTTGATGCTCATGAACGCCCTCTCAGTATCAGAAGAGAGAGAGAGAGAGAGATGTTACTGCTGAACTATTCAACTCAAATTAAAGCCTCCTAATTCATCCAATTTGGCCACTACTGTATGATCCACATTGGACAACCCACTGTGTAAATAAACCCAGAATAATCCTGTCTACCTCTATCAGATTACAGAAACTATCAGAATGCTGAAATATCTACTTTCATAATATCATCAGAGATTTCTATCTCACAGTGTTAAAGTCGGCTATCTCAACTGCCGTGTAAGATCTTATGTTCCTGACCCAATCAGATGTTATAAGTGCTGAAAATTTAGGCACTCTCAAACCATCTTTTGAGAGGATACAGTATGCCCAAGCTGTTGGTCCAAATTCCACAAATAAATGGATTGCGATGCTGAAACACAACATTGTCTGAAAAACATACCTATGCAGCAGCAACAAAGAAATACCAGTCAGCAGTGGCAAAAACCAATATGTCAGTTCTACCAAATGTCTATTACAGATTGGGCTTGAGCAATACTCTCAACCTCACAGCAGTTTCCTACAACATGCCAAATACAGTACTGTCAACTGCATCCCAATCTTCAACAGAAACCATAAAAACCAAAACAGCAGTTCCAATGAAGAAGACTCAGCCAAATTTAATAAAGATGGATACAGGTGATAACACCAACCCGGATGAACCAATCTTAGATCTGTATGCAGAAGACGACATGGACACTAGACATTCTACCTTCCTGAAAAAAGTATGAATGAAATTGGAGAGACAAAAAAGAGACTGAATAAAACCCAACTGTTAAAAACAAATAATGGATCACATCATAAAGTGGAATTATAGAAGCCTACATAGCAATATTGATGATATATGTGATTTAATCAAGCTATAGTCTGGCAAGCATATATCTACAAGAAACTAACCTATCTCCACAGGTAACTACAATAACCAAGAACTATGTATCAACCAAATGGAAATAAAAATAATACAGTGTAAATAGGCACACCCAGTGTATTCCAAGGAGTGTTCCCTTTGGAAACATGAAAAAAAGATACAGCAGTACAAAACTGAACATAACGTAACCTACCAAGAGGCTGAAAAATCCCTACCAGTTCCAAATACTAATAAGCCTACTTATGCACAAATAACGACAAAACACATATCAATTTCTACCCAAACGGAGGTAACTATACCACCAAGTAAATCACTAGCTGAATGGGCAAGGCCACTGTTGTCCCAAGTACCAATGCACCAAACAAAAAACAAACAAAGCAAAGCCATAAATACGCCAATCTCAGTACAACCTGATGCCATTAAACAGAATATCACAGTATCTACTACTCCTGACTCAAACCAAACAGAATACATGGACTCAGAAGACAATTTAAATCACGACGAAAAGGTTCTAGGACTGTTCACTAATGAGGATATGGATACAGGGAAACCTTATTTCCCAAAGAAGGGGAAAGGTAAACTTGAGTGAGGCAAATCTTCTGTCCCTTTAAAAGAAGTCGAGGGTTCCACTAAACCCAAATAATGCTTACTTTCTTACAGTGGAATTGCAGAGGCTATCGTAGTAATTTGTCCGACATCTGAGATCTCCTTCACAATATGACCCTATTGCCTTTTGCTTACAAGAAACCAATCTGACACCAAATATAAATGTTTCCCTTTGGAAATACATAATACATCGTCAAGATCGTGTTGCACAAAATTCGAACAATCTTGCCCATGGAGGAGTAGAACTGATCATCAACCCCTAGATACCCCCAAAGCCACTCCCGCTAAAAACAAATCTTGAGGCAGTTGCTGCACGAGTCAATATTAACTTTGATTTAACCATAGTCTCATTATACTTGCCACCTAACCAAAATATAAGCTATGCTGACTTAGAAGAATTAGTGATACAACTTCCCAAACCCTACCGTATCTTAGGAGACCTCAACAGTCACCATCCGCTGTGGGGAAACCATAATCTGGACAAGCGTGGACAAACCATTGAAAAACTACTTGATCAACATAATCTGATAACTCTCAATAATGGGGCTCACACCTATACACATCTTCTGACATTATCTACATCAGCTATTGATGTCTCTATGCACAGCAACCACATATCCTCTTTTTGGATGGACTATTCACAGCAGTCGCTGGGCAGTGATCATTATCTTGTGATATGTCGCATTGACACAAGCATTCTCCACCTTTCTTATCGAATCCCCAAATGGAATTTTCCCAAAGCTGAATGGGATGTACACAAGCAGCTAGCAATACTAGAAGAAAATCAGATCCAACAAACATCCATAAACCTGGCAGTAGAATACATATCTAATCAAATACTGCAGGCAGCAGACAAAGCAATTATAAAATAATCCACAAAAATACCGGCCAACTCAAGTGTGGTGGAATGATGAATGTAGTGCAGCTAAAAAACAGAAGAACAAAGCATGGAATATCTTCAGGAAGTTCCCAACAACAGAAAACCTCATCTGCTTTAAACAGGCAAGAGCAAAGGCAAAATGATTCAGGCAGACTAGCAGAAGGGAAGCATGGAGATGCTTTGCTTCCACAATCACAAGGATGACAAAAACTCAAAGAATATGGGCAAAAATACAATGGATGTATGCAAAACACCCACACTTGAACTGTCCCATGCTCACTGTCAATGGCTGTGATATCACAAAACCAGAGGAGATTGCAAACACCCTGGGTAGATCTTTCATGAAAATATCAGCTATGACATCATACTCGCAATATTTTCAGGCACACAAAGCACAAGCTGAAAAAAACCGTATCGATTTTGAATCAGCATCAATTTCTGCGTACAATCTCCCTTTCACAATGTCAGAGTGGCATCATGCTCTCTCGTCTACTAAATTCAGTGCAGCAGGGCCAGATGGAATCCACTACATCATTATAGCAAAACTCACCGAACCGGCTCTCAAGACTTTGTTACTCCTCTATAACAGAATATTCAAAGAACGTTCCCTGACAAATGGCATCATGTGTACATTTTGGCTTTTCCAAAACCAGACAAAGACCCTACAAATCCACAACATTATCGACCTATTGCACTCACTAGCTGTATGAGCAAGGTCATGGAAAAAATGGTCAGTGCCCAACTAACCTGGTTTCTAGTTCAAAATGATCTCCTAAATCCTGTGCAATGTGGTTTTTGGAAGGTAGATCCACTCTTTACCTTTTGATCAAGACAGAAATAAACATTCGTGATGCCTTCGTCCGAAAAGAACATCTTGCAATGGTCTTCTTTGACATCGGAAAAGCTTTTGACACTTCTTGGAGATATGGTATTATGTGAACCCTATACGATCTGGGATTACGTGGACACCTACCACAGTTTATCAGAAACTTCCTGCACTGCCACTCATTTCAAGTTAGAGTTCACAACTACTTATCTTCAAAATTCATCCAGGAAGGAGTACCACAAGGGTCAGTGCTAAGTGCCACTCTCTTTAGTATAATAATGAATTCAATAACACATGACTTACCACAAACAATATCCACTACCCTGTACGCTGATGACTTCAGTATCGCCTGCCATTCGCCTAACATGCATAGAAAGACAGTAGCAATGTGCCATCAACAAAATAGCTAAATGGTCCCAAAACAATGGATTTCGTCTCTCACACCATAAAACAGTTGGGATACACTTCTATAGGAAGTGTAACCTACACCAACATCAGGAACTTAGACTAGAAAATCAAGTCATACCAATTGTCCCTAGTTTCCACTTTCTGGGTGTGATATTTGACCAAAAACTCACTTTCCTTGATCATATAAAAACGCTCCAGATTAATTGTCTTAAAAAGCTTAACATTTTAAGAGTTCTATCGGGCACAAAGTGGGGAGCTGACCGTTACACGCTGCTACATCTCTACCGTGCATTAATACGGTCATGTCTGGACTATGGTTCTGTCACGTATAGCTCTGCTAGACCAAGCGCTTTACATTGGCTTGATCCTGTACACCACAGTGCTTTTCGTCTTGCACTGGGTGCGTACCGTACATCACTGGTTCAGAACCTATATGCTGAAGCGCACGAAACACCCTTGCAGCTACACAGACAAATGCTTTTATTAAATTATGCCACAAAACTCAAAGGGCATCCAAACCACCCCACTTGGAACAGTGTTTTCTATCCTAAATGGGAAAACCTTTATAGAGCTTACCCATCTATAAACCCACCAACCGGGATATGTCTTCGCTCATTACAAGCTGACTGACAAATTGAATTGAGTAAGATACAGCCTACTGCCTCTCATGCAGTCCCACCATGGATATATCATATACTGCCGTGTGACTTTTCATTCACAGCCTGGGGAAAACACACCATGTCCCAACAGAACATGCTACAAATACATGCCACACTGAGAACCCAGCACAGCCAGTACACACCAATCTACACAGATGGATCTAAAACTGAAAAGCATGTTGGTGCAGCAGCAGTATTTCCTAACATCTCTATGTCCAAAAAACTCCCAACTGAATGTAGCAGCTATACTGCAGAACTCTGTGCTATCCACATAGCCTTAAACAACACACTCTTAAGAACTAGACTGCACAGCTTTATTTATACTGACTCCATTAGTACTATCCAAGCTATACAACACAATACAAAAAATAACCCCTTAGACAGATCTGGAATACTCTGACTAAATTAAACCAGAAGAAACAACAAGTTCTGTTATGTTGGATCCCTGGTCACACTGGAATTTCTGTAAATGAACAGGCCGACCTAGCTGCCAAAACTACTACCGATCCTATAGACCAATCCTTCACTACAGGCACCTCCGTAGCCAGGTGGGCAGGAGCAGCAGTGCGTAGTACACACTTCTTGATTAGACCGGGGTTCGAGCCCGTGACCACCAAATACGGAGAATGCAGAAAGGTCAGGGAATGACCACTGCACATCCCCTGAGCAATATGGCCTTAATTGCTAATGCTCCTAAAAACCAAATAACAACAACAACCTTCACTACACCTGCATCTGACCTTAAGTACATTAGAAATAAATGATGCCTTGAACAATGGCAACATATCTGGCAGAATTAAGTCAACAATAAGCTACTTGGCATAAAAAAAGATCTAAAACCATGGAGATCTAGTATACGTGAGAACCGACATGAAGAAGTTGCATTAGCCCGATTAAGGATAGGCCACATGCACCTGACACATCTTTATTTGCTTGCAGCCACTGACTCACCACTGTGTACAAACTGCAACGCTCAGCTCACTGTCCACCTTCTACTTATTGATTGTCCCAAGTACAGTACTGAGCAACAAGCTATGTTTATCTCATTTCCCACGACGAACACCTCTCTCTCAGCATTTCTGACCTACTAGCAGACACACCCCATGTGACCAAAATTTTTGATTTCCTCAAACAAATAAAACTGTACAATGCAGTATAAACTTGAATAACATCTATACAGATAGAACTATGTATTTAACATCACCATAGTTAGGTGCATTATGGCTTCTGCTGTTCTTGCACCGTAAAGCCCTTAAACAACAAAGACTATTGTGTACTGGTGCTGATACCTACTTTCATTTCTCCACTAAAAGAACCATAGCTATAAGCCTGACAACCTTACCCCCAACATTGTCTCCACTCTGTAGAGACAGAAATATTTGCCCAGCAGTTATAGTTAACCCATCAGCAGTTGTGCCCCAGTTTGTTGCAAAAGCAGTTGCATGCACCTGACAGGCACACAACTTTTTTTTTCTTTTCTTTTTTTTTTTCTGATTTCTGGAAAAAGTTTTTGGTTTTGTTTAAATTCATATTGTGATACATCATTATTTTTTATTTTCGTAATGGATTCCAATGCTTATAATTGTGAATAATTTTTAATAAAAATATTAAATATTTAAAAAATGCTATGTATTTTATGCCAAGGTTATGTTATATTTAGAAAGCTCAAAAAAAAAAAAAAATTATTTTACTTAAAATGAAAACACAAAATTATGAAACCATAAAATGTAACATGAAACAGACTAATAGTTATTTCCATTTTACTGTTCGGAGAACCATTCAGTGCATGAAAATTTAAATTCTTGTATGCATATGTATTTTCACCTTGTTACATGTACAAATACTTTTAAAAAAATTTTAAAAATGTGTATATATTAGATACTATTATCTACTTCCATTTAAAATTTGGCATACTTTGTGGAATGCAGAATTTGAAATGTAAGCATCTTGCCTCTGCAGAATAGCACCCATCTTGATTGAATATTTTTCATGTTGTAAATATCATGTTTTGTTTCCCCATTTCCCCTTCATTATTAAGCAAAATCTTTAACATATCTTTCAACCAAATATGGAGGATGCAGAAAGGTCAGGGAATGACCATCGCATATCCCCGGAGCAATATGGCCTTAGTTGCTAATGCTCCTAAAAACCAAATAACAAACAAACATTAACATATCTTTCATAAACAACACATTTGAGACTGTAGATGTTTATTTAACAGTGGGAGAGAAAAGGCAAGTAACCTTGTCCAATATACAAACATATTTTTCAAAACTTCATATCAGTTTTGGTGAAATCATTTCCCATGTTAGTCTTAACAAAAATAGTTACAAAGATAATCATGTGGCACCTAACTGTTGAATTGTGTTTGATTGTCCTGCAAAAACAAATTCAGCAATTATTACAGAAAAGGTTTGACTATGTTTAAGAAGCTAGAAATTTTAAATTTTTTATTGTTAATTGAAAAGTACTGCAGGATTGTTTGCTCAGACAGCATCTCTCAGGTCCCATGTGACCTACAGATAAATTTATATTTTTATTAAAATATGATTATTCCTGTTATGTATATTTGAAGGATGTTCATATTTTTCTGAAATATTTAATAATATTAGAGCATTATGTGCTAATTTGTGTTTTTTTTTAAATATACAGTAAACCCCCACTATTCGTGGGGATTATGTTCCTGAGAAATGCTGTGAATACCGTAAACGCGAATACTGAGTTATGGCTCCCATAGTAATAAAAGGGTTCCATTTCAAAGTATGAAATCTTTTAAGAAAAAATAGTCTAAAATTTTGTGTATGTATGTATTATATGTACATACACAGTACTTTTTTTGTAAAAAAAATAGGTGCTGGTACTCATTCTTTGCTATCAGGAAAAATTGAAAATTACGTCTAAAATTTTTTTCCCTGATATTGTTACTTTAGTAGTAATGTTTTTGGAATAAGAACAACAAATTTAATATATTAACATAGTTTATTAAGCATAAATTTATTATTCGAGTATATAAAAAAAATAAGTAAATAAATTGGTCAACTACTTAGTGCCAGGCACTCAGGATGAAGGGTCCGTAGTCACGAATGGTCATTAGTGTAGTATCTCAAATAGAGAGCTTTATGGTAAATGAAAATGTTTCTAGTACCCCAGCTTGGCCTGAAACTGAGGAACTAACAAAAACGTTTTCTATTTGAGTCTTTCCAGTTGTTTATGAATGACAAGGGTGGAAGAAGTGACTCCGACTTCTTCCTGGAGAAGCGATTAAAGTCTTGGGAGAGAAGCAACGTGCAGGTGAGGGCCATGGAAGGCTCTACGCAGGTGCCTCCCCACCACCATCGCCGCCTCAACACTGGCTCTCTGAGTACCTCCTTGCTGGGACAATTCCAGCTTTGCAAATTGTTAAAAAGTGCTTCTCATCGCAAAATTTATAAATGACCTTTATAGAATTATTAACTAACTATTTAGCAACCTTTTTGTTACCAAAAGGAGAGTTACTTAGTACAAAGAAGCAAAGTGCAATAAAAAATTGTTTTTTTTAATTTTAACACAAAAAGTAAATGATACATTTCAATCGGAATAGTCATCCCTTGATAAGCATCGAATAATGCATAGTTAATGTGATTTTTAAACTTTTAGCTCCATTAGCAATGGAAATAGATGGGGGAACACGAAAATTACTCAAATTTTCCTGTCTGGCGCCGCCATTTTTAATTTAAAAAATATTTTAAACTTATATTTTAAACCTACTAGTTGAGCTCTTTCCAAACTTATATTTTAAACCTACTAGTTGAGCTCTTTCCAAACTTATATTTTAAACCTACTAGTTGAGCTCTTTCCAAACTTATATTTTAAACCTGCTAGTTGAGCTCTTTCCAACGGTGTATAATAAGCTGTAGGTTGTCAACATTTTTTTATGTCCCCCCACATTTTATCCCCATTTCTCAGACAAATTTTTGTCAACAACGATCAATATGGCATTATGTTGGCCCACACGATGTACAAACCCATGCAAAATTTCAAGTCAGTAGGTTGAGTGGTTCCAGAGATACAATGCTGTGACAGATGGACTGACAGACAGATGACTGAGTGACATTATAAGGATCTGTAGTCTAACGAAGAACCCTAAAAATAATAAGTAAAAATAATTTCATAATAAAGTTTTTGTAGAATATTCCAAATTTTTATTAAGTTTTCACCAGACACCCTATGCCGACTTCTTTTCTTCCTCTTTGTGTGTCTCTTGCTGAATGACGTTTCTGAAGCAGCCACGAATTGACATATTTTGCTGGATCGAAGCAGGTCAGCGGTGGGCCTGCAATTTTAAGAAACAGTTGTGAAGAAGCTGTTTTTGTCATCAACGAAGCTCTGGTTGGGCTGGCAACCCTGCTAACCTTTGTATCATCTGCAAACTTCGAAACATTTGTGAAAATCCTCATTCACATTCACTCAGTGAAATTGGTGTCGTACTCAGAGTGTCCCTCAAATGCTTCAGTTCTTCCGAAACCATATTTTCAATCAGGTATTCCCGCGAAATCCACAAATTTTATCTCTTTCATTTAACTGTAATTTTCTAATTGAATTTTTATTTGGTGAAAATTTTATTTTTACCAAATGCTAACAGTTCATGTTTAGAAGGTTTAATACCTTCGTTATCCTCGTTTTCCTTCTCTTGTCATCAGTATTGTCACTAGTTCTTAAATTTGATATTTTTCTTTTCTTTTTTTTTTTTTTTTTTTTGAAACTGTCCAAAAGGTCGGTGTCATTCGGATTATTCAGGTACTGTGACCATGTAAACAGAGATAGGGAAAATTTACGGAAAAATGTGGATAACACACTTCCACGAAACAACAGATAATTATTTGTCGGGGTAAAAGAAAATCACTCCCTCCCAATTCTCAAACGGGGCGCTTACAGTTGATTCACAGAGATGTCCAACCTACGGCCTGCTCGGAAAGTGAACTAAAACAGCATTTTAAATTTTGTTAATTATCAAAAAAATTCTCATTAAATGTTTTGTTCAGTAAATGTAATTGTGTAATGTACTTAATAAAATTTTTGAATATTTTCAATTTTACTTTTACAAGCAACAAGATATGGAAAATGTAACACACTAAAGAAATCTAACTTTAAAATTTTTTTTTGAATATGGCCCATGACCACCAAATACGGAGGATGCGGAAAGGTCAGGGAATGACCACCGCATATCCCAGAGCAATATGGCCTTAGTTGCTAATGCTCCTAAAAACCAAATAACAAACAAACAACCACTAAGTTGTAGAATGGTAATCCCTTTACCTCTCTTAATTCGCACAGCAGCACTAATTGCCTAAATTGTCTGAAGGCCAGAAATGCGAACAGTTCGCACCGAGTTAATTCTCTCCTAATCCATTCGCTATATGAAATTTTCTTCGCTCAACGGAAAGAATTTTAAATGTATCTTCCAAGGGGATTTCAAAATAATTTGCTATAAAAGGACTTCGTTAAGCAGAGGTCGACTGAGTAATTTAGAATTATAAAAATGGTTATACAGTTTTATATAGAAAATATCTTAACAATAGGCAGTGAAAAATGCAAATTTAGTTAAATAATTTTAAACTTATTTGTATAGTAGGTAAACATGTGAAAAAAATTTATGGAATATTACAAATTTCGAAGTGCACTGTATCCAAATGTCACTGTTAATAAAGGTGCCGGTACGCCGTACCATTGCATACCGTCACAAAAAAAACCACTGTACTATGTACATAGACAAACATAGACAGTACATAGTGAAATACTAGCAAAAGGCATCAAAATGAAAATGCAAAACAATTTAATATTAAATGTAATATTTATTAGAAATTTCAAACAAATCTTTGAAACCAATCTTTGCTAGCTTAAAAACTTATCCCACCAGTGCTATCACCAGTTTCGCTAAAGTGTTCATAAAGGTGTTTTGCCCTTTCATGAATGATGAGTGAACTTAATGGAATTTTAATTTGACTTTGGTCTTCTATCCACAGATTTAAAGCCTTTTCCATTTTTTCTAGTTTAGCATCATGAGTTACAGAGCAAATGTTTGAAGCAATTAGTGCATTTTCACGGACACTGGCAGATTTTTTCTTCCAATTTCTTGATTGATCATACAGTTGACTCATTGATTTTAAAGTGTTTTGCCACGGACGAGACACTTTCACCATTAGAAATTTTGTCTAATAACTCAGTTTTACTCGCTAATGTCATCACCTTCTTTGATCTTTTCCCAATTCCCTTGTTATTCATAGCCATATTTTCGTAGGGGCTAGAAAAGAACTAGTCCACAATAAAGTCACTTTCTTTTAACCGTTAACACACTCGAAAAAGTCTGTTTACACTAACACACTGCAAAACTATAGGTTTTTCACTTTCGTAAGCATATCAATTAAAAGGAGACAGCGAAACCTTCCATGACAAGCGCATAACACATACTGAACGAGGATTAGTGGGGATACATTCGCGTTTGCAATTTTGTCACCCCACCCACTGAGTGCTGTTTTGACCAGGCAAGATGATTTTAGCCATACCCATGTTTTTTATGGTGGAAAATGTTCATAGTACTTTAAAATTCACATATTTTTAGGTTTCATTTTATATTAAATCAATGACTGCGGATACAGTTACCTCAAATAGTGGGAATTTACTGCACTTAGGAATACATGTATACACCGAGTGGACAGAAATCATAGTAACAG
Source organism: Mastigoproctus giganteus (assembly GCF_048544385.1). Taxonomy (NCBI): domain Eukaryota; kingdom Metazoa; phylum Arthropoda; class Arachnida; order Uropygi; family Thelyphonidae; genus Mastigoproctus; species Mastigoproctus giganteus. The sequence continues at coordinate 168,535,591 of NC_143581.1, read as the reverse complement.
GTGGACCCACCTTTCACATGGATAAGGGCAGTCACATGGTGAGTCCACTAGTTCATGAAAGCGTTCCACAGGTATTTCCACCTATCCGTGCTTGCTGCACTGCTGCCCATAATTCCGTCGCATTCCTGCCAAAGCTCGAATAGACCTTTCAACAGCATCCCAAATATTCTCCACAGGGTTAATTTTCGGTGAACAGGGAGGCCATTCCGTGGTGGTAAAATCTGTGGAATGCTTTTCGAACCATGTTCTAGTCACCACACCATGGCTCTGTAGGGGAAGCACATTGCCCTATGGGTGCATTATGACCATGGAGGAATGCAGATGGTCTGCACGGATGGACACACAACCTGAACTGTTCAGAAATGCATCTAGATTTACCAGAGGTCACAACATGTGCCTGTTGAACATGACCCAGACTATTACTGACCGGCCACCTGCGTGAACAGTTCCTTGTTGACATGACAGGTGCATAGTTTCGTGCGGTTTCTGCCAGATATGCACCCTCCCATCCATTCGAAATAACTGGAAACGTGGCTTATCAGACCAGGAGACCTGTCTTCAATTATCCTAGGTCCAGTGCCGATGTTCTTTCGCTCAGTTGAGGCATTAAAGTCCTATGTCGTGGTGTTAGCAATGAGACTCTGGTGGGTTGGTGGCTCCCATAACCTATTGCAGCTAATGATCGCCTGATGGTCCTGGTGGAGACATTTCTAGCACTTCCCTCATTGAAGTCAGCAGTGATTTGTGCCACTGCTGCTCTCCACGGTTGGCTGAAACCATGTGAGACAGATGTTGACGGCCACATTCATCCACCACCTTTCTCCACCCACAGTGATTTCCATGATGAGATGTTATTCCAGAAATGGCATATTCCCAATACATTCTTGATACTGTCGAATGGGGATAGTGCAATTTCTGTACCACCTCCATGATAGAGTGACCCATGTGTCGGGCATCACTATCATCCCTTTTTCAAAGTCAGTTAACTCACGACATTTATCCATATTGACATCGAATTACCGGTTATGTGAATGCTGTGATGCAGTGTACCTATATACCTGCCAAGTGGTGGGTTTGTCCACTAGTGAGAGGGGTGACAGTGTCACGTTGCCCAGGAACCACGTATCCAATGAATTCTTGCCTTTCAGTGTAAATGTATGCAATTTATTTTTTGTTTAACTAGATAATATGATTTTATGTGAGTTCCCTTTTTTAACAGCTTTGTGTAGGTCCTGTGCTTGGTGTTATTCAGCTGATTGCACAACATCCCACACTTAAAGCACAAGCCATTCATTTAATGATGATATTGTGGAAACAACAGGATAGGTGTTTCCCTTACTTGCAAAAGTTATTAAATAACATTAACAAGCAGAAGTGTGACTTACCTGTAGATGATGTGTTAACTGCGCAGGCAGCATCTATAAAAGAAATATGCCAATTGAAGTAAGTTAAAATTATTATTTTTGTTGTTTGTGAGCATGAGAGTACTTTACCATTTAATTTCATTTTGTAATACAAATTTTGCAGGGATGCCAATTTGCATATTTTTTATAGTTCTCATTTTTAAGTGTTTTTCTCATTGAAATTTCCGTTCCCATTTAGTACATGTGTTAATTATTATTTTAAGTAATAAATGTTTTCAATGTGTTACACTCTATTGTTGCTGTGATTTTTAAATAAACATATTCAGTACAGGAACTCCCCTACTCATGCAAGGGTAGCGTTCCGCAGAACACTACCCTTGCATAAGTATGTAGCGTTCCACGGAACACTACGTAAGTCGGAATTTCCCCCATGTTTGTGCAGCTCTCGCAACTGTGCTCGCTGAATTGATTGAATCAAAAAAGAAATGTTCTATGAACATGTAAATACAATTATTTATTGTATGTATTCAATTTTTTATCTCATGCACCGGAAAAATTACAAAATCGTGCAATATAAAAAAAAAAAAAATCAAAATTATAAAATTACAAAAAAGAGAGGAGATGGGCATAACATCAGTAAGTTTTACTTCTTGAGCATTGTCGCCAGAATCGTTGTCTTCAGCTGATAAGTACACCGCTGCAGAGGTTGAGGGCTGTGGAGATTTAGAAGGGGTCGGCTGCTCAACCTTACTGAAGAACATATTAATGGATGACTGGAAGGTGGCTTTTTTCTTATCATTGTAGATTTCTTTGTAGCAAGCAAGCATATCATTCACCCTTCTGTTAACTTTTAAGAATCGTTTGTTGTCAGGTTCTATTTACTCAAACCTTGCCATTGCGATCTCTCTGGTGATGAAGAGTCTTGGCTCCTCATTTGGTTCAACTTGAGCTTCATCAGCATTTTCTTCTTTCACTATCGTTGCCTGCACATCAATAAGTTCTTCATTAGATAATTCCTTCTCTTCTTCCTCTATTAACTCCTCCACGTCTTTGGCAGCAACCTCCAACTGAAATAGCTCTGCAGCCTTTACAATCTTATTTGTAACCTCTTTATATGATTTGTCTTTTTAAAACCCTTCAAAGCCTTTTACATGCCATGGGCATATTTTCTTCCATGTGCTATTTAAACAACTTTTAGTAATTTCCGCCCAGATCTTATTAATGTTTAAGATGGCGTGGTAAATATTGTAAGTTTTCCAAAAGACTCTTAACAAAATTTTTCTCACCGTCTACTCCAGACAACGCCTGAGCAAATGGTGTGCATAAATAGTATGCTTTTAAATTTGAAATAACACCCTGATCCATAGGTGGGATGAGTGAAGTGTGTTTGGTGGTAGAAATATGACTCTCACATTTGAACTGAAATCATCTGGATGCATAGGATGTCCAGGAGCATTATCTATAAGTAACAAAATCTTGAAAGGAAAGTCATTGTCTTTACAATATTTTTCAACCTTGGGAATGAAGCAGAATTTAAACCAATCCTCAAAGAGAGATATTGTTATTTGTGCTCTCTGGTTCGATTGGAAATGCACAGGAGGATGGCTTTATTGATGCCCTCAAATGCACGAGGATTTCCAGAATGGTACACAAGCAGTGGTTTTAATCTGTAATCTCCCACTGCATTAGCCCCAAACAAGAGCGTGGCCCTATCTTTTGACGTCTTGAAACCTGGCATTGTATTTTCCTCCTTGTCAATGTATGTTCGATCCGGCATTTTTTTCCGATACAGAGCAGTCTCATCAATGTTAAAAATTTGCTGCATTGAATAGCCGCCTTCATCAATAATTTTTTCCAACACATCACAAAATTTCTGTGCAGCTGCAGAATTGGCACTGGCGACTACACTGCATACTTCAAGCATCGCGCTGTGGAAACCAGCACAATGCTTGAACCTATTAAACCACCCATTGCTTTCCATGAACTGGGGGTGGCATTCCATCCATATTACTGTTGATCTTAAGTGCATTGATCCTTTGACATGTTCTTTTATATGCGACTGATCTTTAAAATAGTATTCACTGTTGAAGCAGCGAGACCTAATTCCCTTGCAATAGATGACAAACTTTGTCCTGCTTCTTAATTATTAATCATTTTCATCTTCATTTCTAAATCAATTTTGTTTCATTTTCTGGCACTACCAAAACTTGCACTTTTTGTTGGTCGCTTTCCCTTCATCGTTGTAATACGTAAATAGGAATGAAGAGAAGTTTCTGAAAATTTGTTTTTTATATGACTGAAGATTTCAGTGAAGGGGAACACCATAATAGCATAAAAACCCACATATGCAAATATGGTCGTGACCTCCAGAAACATGCTTTAGAAAAATTTCACAAAGGTGTTCAAAATTGATTCTTATAACGGAAATATATGATAATGATGAAAGGGTAGTGCAATTTACATTATAAAAATGACCTTTTAGAGAGATAAATAGCTTAGTAATATAGCGAAATTTCCAACTTCCAAGGACTTGGAACTAATTACAAAAAAAAAAAAAACAATGTGCTGTTGTGTTCGCAATTACGATTTTTTCACGATACCTCCATTTATTCCTATGGGATGCAAAATGTGTTTCCAATTTTTGCATCCAGTTCCTTTGTGACTAGATCATAGTATCCAATCAAATTGGTCAGAGAAAACTTCCCCTTAACAAACCGATGCTGTCTGAACTATAACTGCAGTCTTGTGTAGATGATCCTGCAGTACTTCTTTAACCAGTGACCCATTATTTTCCCAAGAACAGAAGTTAAACTAACATGCCTGTATCCAACTCACCTTTTGATCCCCCTGTGAGAATTGGGGATACACCTGCACATCTCCAGTCTGTGGGGACCTCCCCCAAGTCCAGTGATGCCCTCATAATCATGTCTAAGAGACTGCTTAATTCTTTTGCTGCCTCCTTTAATATAACTGGATAGGTCCCATCCATACGAAGTGCCTTTCTTATGTTTAACTTCGACAATTTCTCCTCCACTTTATTCTCAGTTATTACAAAATCCTTTAGCTCCCAGTTACGTTTTGATAAACTTGTAGCAATAATTCCTCATGCGTGAATGTAAATGCAAAACGCTCATTCAGTTTGTCAGCTACCTCAGCAGAATCATCAACAATTGCACCATTGATATCAAGTGGACCAATTTGATTTATCCATTCCCTTCCAGATCTTACATAGGGAAAGATGTTTTTACTGTTTTTCTTTGCATCCTTTGCCAAAGATGTCTTGTAATCTGGCTTTGCTTGCCTAACCTCCTTTGTGACTTGATTACAGACTATCTTATATCCACCATAGCAATCTGTTCTCCTGATAATTTATATGCATCTCGTGCATTTTTCTTCTCTGCCACAAGTCCCGTTAGTTCATCTGACATCCATTTAGGCCTAAACCTTAAACAGTATTTCTTTGTTGGTACGAAAAGCCTAGTAGCTTCCAAGATTAATTCCTTGAATGCATCCCATTTAGAATTTGCTGTTGGCAACATCATCAGTTGGTCCCACTGCATAGAATTTAAAAACTGTGAGACCACTGTAGTCACCCTTACGAAAGCAAAAACCCTTCCCTTTACCCCTGGTGGTAGTTATATTTTTAAGTAAATGCCACATCAATACACTGTGATCACTACCACAGTGGTTCCTCTATCTGCAGATTCTTAATGCATGAATAATCTCTGATGATAATCAGATCAAGAGTATTACTCCCTATGGTTGCTCTCGAACATGCTTCTGCAGAAAACAATTATCCTATAAATTCACATAAGTCTTGCTAGTGTGCGAATGACCAACCCAAATGTTCCAGTCTGAATTGTGGAAGTTAAAATCTCCCATTATAAGACAATCTGCTTTACTTGCTCACTCTATTTTTCTGTGCAGTTGTTCGCTTTACTTATCAGAGTCATTTGGCATATAACACACTCCTATTCTCAATTTTGCTTTCCCAGTGCTTATGTCACAGCAGTCTGACTCAACACTGCACTCTCCATCCATGTGAACTGTATGCACTACCTTAGATTTTATGTATTTCTCTACTAACAGTATGATCCCTCGTCCCCCCTCTATCCTGTCCATACTTTCTATACTCTCCAAATTCCAATTCTGCATTTCTTGTGCTGTATGACTCCACACCTCTGATATCCCAATAATATCTGCTTTTGATGTCTTGAGCAGCACCTGAAATTCATCAAATTTATTTACTATATTATCTAGCACTGGTGTACATGCATGTATACATGCACCTTACTCTTAGTTACCCTAATACAGCCCCCATATATTTACTTGTTCCATGCTAGCAGTTTTCTGACCGACCTAACACTGCTTCGATAGCATCAGCATATATTCTTCTGCCTTTTCTATTTAAGTTTATCCCATCCCTGTAGAAAGTCTCTCCTGTTAACAAGCACATACCATGCTGAAAAAAATTCTACCCCATAAGCCTTGCATAATGTCCCCAGGGCCGAATTGATTGACAAGGCTCTCATCGTATACTCCCCCCAGTCATGTCTGGGCAGAATTACAGGCACTTTCAAATTTCACCCCAACTCACAACTTTTTTTCAATATTGACCTGTACTTGCTAAGTAAATATGCAGATCTCGTACTCTTAATGTCATTAGTGCCAATGTGTACAACGTTACCTGTTAAAAGGTGATATCTGCTCTACAACGTCATAAACTTTTGCCCCTGGTAGACATACCCTGGTCCTATTCCGCCTATCCTTTTTGCACAATATATTTCAATAATTTTATATTCTGACAATAGAGTCACAGACAATAACTAGCCTGCATTCTGCCCTGAAGATTGCCATTGTGTTTCCTGTGATGCACAAGAGTGAGCGCTGGCATTGAGTTGGTCAGCTGAGAGCTTGATGGGCTCTACATTTTAATTCCTTTGGGGGCATCTACTTTACTCTTCAAACTCTCATAGACACCCATCAGAACGCTGAGTTGGTGCCTAATTTCTTGACACTTTCTGCACCTCTCACACACAATGACATCCTCCTTGGTTAGATCATGTCCTGTTTCAGAAAGGTCCATAGACATTTCATAAGTTGCACATTTTTTTAGGCCTTGTGATGTGTTGGAAAATCGGCCCCTTCGGTTCTCCCCCGAGCCATAGCACTCTAGCTGCTTTGCTGCTCTAGTCTGGGACATGATTTTCATTTAAATACGATTTAATTAATTAAGATTGAAAATTAATAAGGTTAATAAATTTAATTGATTAATTGACTGTACTATACTTGACTATTCAATACTATACTAAGCTAATGCCTATTACATCTAGTGATATCAGAGATATGTATTATATCTAGTTTTACGTTATACCTTACGCTATCAAGTTCAAGATATACCAAGTATATCTCAAACTTGATAGCATATGGTATAATGTAAAACTAGATATTATAATTATTTATTACAATTAAAACCCTACTATTCTTCTGCGCTACTGGTTAAATGCTGCGATATTCATGCCAAAACTCCCATACAATAGCGGTATGAGTAGCAAGTTGTAACTTACCAAAACACCAGCTAAATTTAAGAAATTAGCTAATGAATGCTTTTAAGCCAATTTTCATCTATTTTTAAAATGCCGACTGGGCTAGCCGGGTGGGTAAAGTGTCTGCCTGGCAACCCAAAGGTCGCGGGTTCGAATCCCGCCTCGGGCTTGGATCAAAGTACTGCAAAAACCTTGGGAGGTGCATTATGGCCACAGAAGCTGATGCGCCAATAACTACCAAAGAAAAAAAATAAATAAAAAATTTTAAAACACTGATTAATACGTTAATTAATCAAAAATATGATAAAATCTCTATGAAAACATCCGTTTGCAGGAGCTCAAGAAGTCACATCCTCACATCTATAGTTTCGTTCCCAGAACCCATTTATGTATGTCAAACCTACTTTAATGAGACTTAATATCCTGAAGTTCTGATTGAATGTCTTTCTAAGTAGAAATAAGAATTTAAGTTAAAACTAGTTAATATCCCATTGCTCCTATTTACTTGATCCTCTATGTTATGAGAGATTTGTAGAACCTCTCATAACATTAATAAGAGTTAGGTGTTATATTAAAAATTAATTTCCATCTTCCAAAAAGTTTCTGTTTGGAAAAAGAAACTGTCAGTTCCTGACAGTTTCTTTTTCATTTTCGATTTGATTATTTCAGAAAAAAGAAGATTGGTATGAGTGTTAATCAAATGTTTATACTTGACATCTCTAGAGAATATATCAACCCCTTTAGCAGTAACACAGGGTGTCGATGATTTTTCTTCTATATTTGGCTATGGATTGGGGGTTAGCCTCTAAGTTCATTCAGGATCAACTTAGAGGCTAAGTTAGTTAGAGGTGGGAACCAATGCGTACTGATTTTCAGTAAGCATCAGTTTCAGAATATTCATTTCCAACTAATGGAAATGAAGATTCTGCACCATTAATGATGCTGTTATGCAGTAATAAGCTTATTTTTACATACCAATCTTAGTAATAAGCTTGGTTTGTATTTGTTTTATTTTTTATTTTTCATTGATATATTTGCCTGTAGTTATTGATGCTGGTTAGGATAGTTAAGTATAGTGTAGTTATGGGATTTACAAATTTGACTTGAATTATTTACACTTTTCCACAGTAATTGTTATTGCAAACAAAACTTATATCATTGGCAACTCTAGAACAGTAGTAGCCTTTCATCCACCTTTGAATTTCTTCAACTCAGTGGAACAGTTCAGGCAATGCAACAGGATTATTTGATGAATTCACCTGTGAACCACAGTTATTAGCCAAACTTGTACCAAAAGTACAAGTTATGTTAAGATCAGTGCTTTTTTTTAGAAAAATAGGTGCCGGTACTCATTCTTTGCTATCAGGAAAAATTGAAAATTAAAAGGATATGAAAAGTAAACTAAAAAAAAATTATATCCTGATATTGTTACTTCAGTAGTAATGTTTTTGGAAGAAGAACAACAAATTAAGTATATTAACACACAGTTTATTAAGCATAAATTTATTATTCAAGTATATAAAAAAATAAGTAAAATGTGAGTACAATAAGTAATAAGTAAAAATAGTTTCATAAAGTTTTTATTAAGTTCTCATCCAACACACTATGCCGACTTCTTTTCTTACTGTTTGTGTCTATTGTTGAGTGACGTTTATGAAGCAGCCATGAATCAACATATATTGCTGGATTGAAGTGTGTCAGTGGTAATTCTACAAATTTAAGAAACAGTAGTGAAGAAATTGTTTTTGTCATCAACGAAGCTGTGTTTGGGCTGACGATCAGATTCATTTGTGAAAATCCTTGTTCACATTCACTTGACGAAATTGGTATTGTACTCAGAGCATTCATCAAATGCTTCAATTCTTCTGATACTGTCTTATCAATTAAGTATTCCCGAAATCTATTAATTATATCTCTTTCATTTAACTGTGACCTAATTGACAATTTTTTAACTTCCTTCTCACCAAATGATTAACTTGGTGTATTTATTCTTTACTCGGCCTTGTAATTGCATAAAAGTATCGGTAAAGGTTTCCACGTGTTTCAACTCCGCTACCGTTCGTAATTTTCCCGCCATTGTGATACGATAGTTGTATGCCGTACTAGACAGCGTTAGTTGAACTTCGTTAGCAGTTAAATTTTACGTTTAAATAAATACATATAACGACTTAGATTACAAATGTAATATAATTAATTATAATTAATTAATAAATTAATAGAATCATGACTCAGACCAGAGCAGCAAAGCAAAAGGCTCAAGCTAATGGAAGCGCTGTGGCTCAGAGCAGAACTGAGGGGGGCAGTTGTCCTCTGACTCACAGCCTTATAAAATGCACTGTTTGCTTGATGTTTGCAGAGCAATCGGGTACGGGACATGATACTGCCAAGGGGGATGTCTTTGTGTGTGCGCGATGCAAGGAGTGTATCGATATCAGGCAACAACTCGGCGTTCTTGTGGGCCTATATGAGAGCTTGAAGGACAGGGTGGATGCCCTCGAAGAAACTAAATTGAGGGGCCCATCAAGCTCTCAGCTGCCCACATCAACGCCAGAGCTTGCACTTGGGCATCGCGTGACACAGAGACAACCCCCAAGGCAGAATGCACTGGTCCCGAAGGAACTAGTAGTTGTTGGTGACTCTATTGTCAGGGAAACGGGGAACATGCTTTGTAAAAAAGATAGGTGGAACAGGACCAGGGTATGTCTGCCAGGGGCAAAGGTTGATGACGTTGTAGAGCGAATATCATCTTTTAAGGGCACAAAAGGTGATATAGTTGTACACGTTGGCACTAATAATATTAAGAGTAGGAGACCGGCAGAATTACTTAACAAGTACAGGTCACTGTTGAACAAAAGCCGAGAATTAGGGTTGAATTTGAAAGTGTCTGCAATTCTGCCCAGACACGATAGGAGGGAGTATATGATGAGAGCCTTGTCGATCAATTCGGCCCTGGAAAGATTGTGCAAGGCTCAAGGGGTAGAATTTTTTTCAGCCTGGAATGTACTTGTTAACAGGAGAGATTGCTTCTACAGGGATGGGATACACTTAAATAGAAAGGGTGCAAGAATATTTGCTGATGCTATCGAGGCAGTGTTAGGTGGGTCGGAAAACTGCTAGCTTGGGGGGAGACAAAGACCAATAGATTGACAGTAGCCACTGGCAGAGGTGAAAGAGATTCTTGCACTGCTTCTATTAGAATGAGCAGAAGCCTGAAAAACAAGATGCAGGATATTTCAGAGACTGCTGGGAGCCATTGCGGTACAAGTAAACACATGGGTTGTGTTAGGGTTGCTAAGAGGAAGAGCAGATGCATGTATACTTGCGTGTACACCAATGCTAGGAGTTTAGTAAATAAATTTGATGAATTTGAGGTATTGCTCAAAACATCAAAGGCATATATTGTTGGGATTTCAGAGACGTGGTGTCACACAGATATAAGGAATGCAGAACTGGAATTTGGGGAGTACAATGTCTACAGAAAGGATAGACAGGATAGGAAGGGAGGAGGGGTTATGCTATTAGTTAAGAAACACATAAAATCCAAGGAAGTAAAGCCAGTCGACATCGCTGGACAATGCAGTGTTGAGTCAGTTTGGTGTGACATAAGCATTGGGAGATCAAAATTGAGAGTAGGAGTGTGCTATAGGCCTAATGACTCTGATGAGTATAATAAGGAACTGTACAGGGAAATAGAGTGGGCCAGTAAATCAGAGAGTCTTATAATGGGGGATTTTAATTTCCCAGATATTGACTGGAATTTGGGGGCTGGTCACTCACACACTAGCAAGGCTTTTGTGGATTTATTGGATGATTGTTTTCTACATCAGCATGTTCGGGAGGCAACTAGAGGGAGTAATACTCTTGATTTGATTATCAGTAGTGATTCTTCATGCATTAAGATTCTGCAGATAAATGAACCACAAGGTGGCAGTGATCACAGTGTTCTGAAGTGGGATTTACTCAAAGAGGTAAATACCATTAGGGGTAAAGGGAAGGGTTATTGCTTTCGTAAAGGCGACTACGATGGACTGAGACAGTATTTAAATTCTATACAGTGGGATCAACTGATGATGTTACCAACAGCAAATTCAAAATGGGAAGCATTCAAAGAACTTATCTTGGAAGCTACTAGGCTTTACATACCAACTAAGAAATATTGTTCAAGGTTTAGGCCTAAATGGATGTCAGATGAACGAATGAGGCATATGGCAGAGAAGAAAAATGCATGGGATACATACAAATTCACACGTGACACAGAAGCCTATGATAGATACAAGTTGATCTGTAACCAAGTTACAAAGGAGGTTAGGCAGGCGAAGGCAGATTATGAGAAATCCTTGGCAAGGGATGCGAAGAAAAACAGCAAAGAGTTCTTTACTTCTGTAAACTCTAGAAGGAAGGGGATGAATCAGATTGGTCCACTTGATATCGATGGGTCAACTGTTGATGATCCTGCTCAGGTAGCTAACAAACTAAATGAATATTTTGCATCGACATTCACACATGAGGAGTTATTCAGCGAGGGGAATGCCAGAGGTGTATTCAACTCTGGCAGTAAGCTAGAGAATCTAGTAATAACTGAGAGTATAGTGGAGGAGAAATTGTTGAAGATAAACACAAGAAAGGCACCTGGGGTGGATGGGATCGATCCAGTTATATTAAAGGAGGCAGCAAAGGAAGTAAGCAAACCCTTAGCCATAATTATGAGAGCTTCCTTGGACTCAGGGGAGGTACCCATGGACTGGAGATGTGCAAATGTGACCCCAATTCACAAAGGAGGATCAAAGGCTGACACAAGTAATTATAGACCTGTGAGTTTAATTTCTGTTCCCAGGAAATTAATGGAGGCACTGGTTAAAGAAGCACTGGTTAAAGAAGCACTGCAGGATCATCTAGACAAGACTTCAGTTATAGCTCGGACACAGCATGGTTTTGTTAAGGGGAAGTCTTGCCTGACCAATTTGATTGGATACTCTGATGCAGTCACAAAAGAACTGGATGCAGGGAATAACTTTGATATTATATACTTGGATCTTAGAAAGGCTTTTGATACTGTTGCACATGGAAGACTGCTGCACAGATTGGAGGAGTCTGGCATTGGAGGCAAATTGCTGCTATGGATAAAGGGGTGGTTGAGGGGGAGAAGACAGAGAGTGGTAATCAATGGACACTGCTCATCGTGGACTAATGTTATTAGTGGAGTCCCTCAGGGTTCAGTATTGGGTCCTTGATTGTTGTCTGTATTTATAAATGATATTGATGATGGTATATCAAGCTTAATGTCCAAGTTTGCAGACGATACGAAGGTTGGCAGGGTTGTCAAGGACACTACTGACACTATGCTGCTGCAACAGGATCTGGAAAGGTTGAGCAGATGGGCTGAGAGGTGGCAAATGAAGTTTAACATTGACAAATGTAAAGTACTACATATGGGAAACAGCAACCCCAGAGCATCGTATCAACTCTGTGGTACTACGCTGACAGTGGTAGAGAATGAAAGGGACCTGGGGATGGTTGTGCAGGCAGATATGATGTTCTCTGAGCAATGCAGACGGGTTGCAAGAGTAACTCATGGTGTATTGTCAATGATATATAGGAATTTTTCTAGCAGGGATAAGGTGGTGATTATTCCCTTGTATAAGGCAATGGTCAGGCCACATCTAGAGTACTGTATACAGGCCTGGAGGCCTCATTTCAAGAAGGATGTAGAGCTGCTGGAATGAGTACAGAGAAGGGCAACAAGATTAGTGAATGGAACAAAGGGGTGCTCTTACGAAGAAAGGCTTAAGTTTTGCAAATTACAGTGTCTGGAGACTAGGCACCAGCGAGGTGATCTGATAGAGGTGTACAAAGCCTTAAATGGTTTGAGCATGCTCAATGCTGATGGGATTCTTCCTTTTGCTCAGAATAATCACCTGAGAGGGCATAAATTCAAATTGAGGAAAGACAGATGTAGGAGAGATGTGCGGAAATTTGCCTTTAGCCAGCGGGTGGTTGGTAGGTGGAACAGACTTCCATCCCTTGTCGGGGAAGTTGATAGCCTAAATAAGTTTAAGGCTCAGCTGGACAGGTATTTCGAATGAACAGAGGGGTGAAGTGGAAGTGGTTATTTTTTTATTTATTTATTTTACTTAATTTTTTTTTTTTGGCTGATGCTGCATAAGCTTGCTTTCTTGCATCAAATGCCTCTACTAATGCTAATGCTAATGTCTTAACAATAGACCGAAAAATGCAAATCTAGTTAAATAACTTTAATCTTATTTGAACAGTAGGTAAACATGTGAAAAAAATTTATGTGATAAAAAAATTTCGAAGTGTACTACATCCAAATGTGACATGTCAGTAGGTGCCGGTATACTGTACCTTTGCATACTGTCCCAAAAAAAAAAAACACTGGTTAAAATACTGTTGATTATCAGCTGGTGGACGTCTTGTAGTAGTACTCCCATTACAGTCCAAATGGGAAGACTCACTGGGCATCCATTTTATAGTTATTAAATATTATTTAATGGCTAGATTATGTCCTGTTCCTGAAAGTCTGTAAACATTTCACAAGTTGCACATTTTTTTAGGCAGTGATGCATTGGAAAATATTAAATATTATTTAATAACTGTAAAATGTGATAACTCTTAAATCTTTATTAAAGAATCTAAATTATGCTATGCTAGCACAGTGCAGTGTTGCCATTATTAAAATTGTTGAGTTCTGTGTTTAAAATGATGTCCTTCAGCACTTTATGTTCTAGTGCAAGCAAGCAGCTTCATAAAATTTTATATGTAAAACTAATAGATTTGCTTACCCAGTAGGGCTGTTAAATTTTAGTTGGTCTCTAACATCCATAAATTTCACCATTCATATTTCTTTAGGGAAATAAGTTATAGCTATTCATATCCCCCCACCCCAAAAGGCCTCTAGGAATTGGGAATGGTGTCTAGTGACCTGAAAAATCTATTTGTTGTCAGTATGTAATGATGCTATGTTATGTTTGCTTAATAATTACAAGTCACTCTTCTTAGTAATAAGCTTTGTTTGTTTGTATTTTATTTTTCATTGATATTTTTGAATGTAGTTATTGATGCTGTTTAGCATCAAATTTTAATATATTAACCAAAATAATATCAAAATAATAATAATACCAAAATAATATTAATATCAAATTTTAATATATTATTTAATATATTACACATAAGTGTTGGGAATTTTCATTTTTTAATTAATATTTATATATAAATATACATTTTTTTCCATTAAATTAATATTTATATATTAATTTAATGGTTAGTATAGTTATTATTCTCAAGAAAAATCCATATAACTGCCTCCCTTCAATTTTTAAACCAGATGCAATTGCATGGTTTGATTATAGAAAAATCATTCTCTGCTCCCTGTTTCTTATTATATTTTATCACATGTGTTTATTATTCTTAAACATAGTTTTATTTATGTGATTACCCCATTTAAAGGTACGTATTCATAGTCACTGATTATGAATACATATCTTTAAATGGACTAATCCTTTTGACTTTTTCTTATAACTTATATGAAATCATCTTTCTTTTTTTTCTGAAATGTAACAACATTTTCAAGTGTATGTTAATCCCATTGAATGCTTAAATTTGCTTCTAACTGACAGATGCATCTTGGGATCACCTATGCCGATTTTATAACCTTAAAATCGGCATGAAAAAATTAAAGTTCACTTTTTGATGCCACCTTTTGTTTTTAATCTATTATGAATGCAATTGTGAATATATATTTTTTTATATTATTAAATGTATATTGTGTATATTTTTAATTATTTTTTAGAATAAAATCCCTTTTCCATGCCTTAGACATTTTTTCATATGTTTAAAAATACCCACATTTGGACATTATCTTTACTGTTGGCAAGTGAAACATGAAAGAAACAAAAATTGAATATCATACATGCCGTGGTCAGTGATCCATCACTGCAAGGTGTAAACAATGCAATGCAAGCCAGCACTTCATTAATTAGCATTAGTAGAGGCATACGATGCAAGAAAGCAAGCTTATGCAGTATCAGCTAAAAAAAAAAAAACCCTCCAATTTCATCCCTCCATTTGTTCCAAATGCATGTCCAGCTCAGCCTTAAATTTATTTAGGCTATTAGCTTCCACAACAAAAGATGGAAGCCTGTTCCACCAATCAACTACCTGCTGGCTAAAGGCAAATTTCCGCACATCTATTCTATAACCATCTTTCCTCAATTTGAAACTGTGTCCCCTCAGGTTCTTAGTCTGAGCAAGACAAAGAATCCCATCAGCATTCAACTTGCTCAACCCATTCAAGGCCTTACACCTCAGTCAGATCACCCTGCAGGTGCCTACTCTCCAGGTGCTGCAATTTTCAGAATGTAAGCCTTTCTTGATTAGAGCACCCCTTTGTTCCCTGCACCAATCTTGTTGCCATTCTTTGTACTCGTTCTAGCAACTCCACATCCTTCCTAAAATGAGGCCTCCAGACCTGTACACAGTACTCTAGGTGTGGCCTGACCATTGCCTTGTATAACAGGATTATCACCTCCCTGTATCTGCTAGCAAAATTCCTATATATCATTCACAAGGCTCCATGACCTGCCCTGTCAGCCCGTCTGCACTGCTCAGCGAACTTCATATTTGACTGCACAATTACCCCCAGGTCTTTTTCACTTTCCACTTCCCTGAGTATAGTACCACCCAGTTGGTACGTTTCTCTTCGGTTATTGCTACCCATATGCAGTACTTGGCATTTGTCAATGATAAACTCCAGTTGCCACTTCTCAGCCCATTTTCCCAACTTATCTAGATCCAATTGGAGTAGCATACTGTCATTACTGTCGTTAACAACCCTGCCAACCTTTGTATCATCTGCAAACTTGGACATTAAACCTGATATACCTTCATCAATATCATTAATAAATATTCAAAACAACAATGGGCTCAACACAGAACCCTGGGGAATTCCACAAATAACATTTGATCACGAAGAGCAGTGTCCATTGATTACCACTCTCTGTTGTCTCACACTCAACCATCCCTTTATCCATTGTAGCAGCTTACCCTTGATGCCATACCTCTCCAATTTGTACAGCAGTGTTCCATGTGCAACAGTATCAAAGGCTTTTCTGAAATCCAAGTATATGATATCAAAATTATTTTTGGCATTCAGTTCCTTTGTGGCCACATCATAGTAAGCAATCAAATTGGTCAGACAAGACCTCCCTTTAACAAACCCATGCTGTGTCTTAACTATTACCGCAGTCTTGTCTAGATGATCCTGCAATGCTTCTTTAACCAGTGATTCCATTATTTTCCCTGTAGTTACTTGTGTCACCTTTTGAACCTCCTTTGCACACCTCCAACCCATGGGGATCTCCTCTGAGTCCAAGGAAGCTCTCATAATTATGGCTAAGGGTTTGTTTACTTCCTTTGCTGCCTCCTTTAATATAACTGGATTGATCCCGTCCACCCCAGGTGCCTTCCTTATGTTTAACTTCAACAATTTCTCCTCCATTTTGCTCTCAGTTATTACAAAATCACTTAGCTCCCTGTTAGCATTTGATAAACTTCTGGCACTCCCCTCATTGAAGAACTCCTCATCTGTGAATGTAGATGCAAAATACTCATTCAGTTTATCAGCTACCTGAGCATGATCATCAATAGTCAACCCATCTATGTTAAGTGGTCCAATCTGATTCATCCCTTTCCTTTTAGAGTTTACATAAGTAAAGAACTCCTTGCTGTTTTTCTTTGCATCTTTTGCCAAAGATTTATCATAATCTGTCTTTGTCTGCCTAACCTCCTTTGTGACTTGATTACAGACTAGTTTATACCTGCCATAGGCTTCTGTGTCACCTGATAGTTTATATGCATCCGATACGTATTTCTTCTCTGCCACTAACCTCATTAATTCATCTGACAGCCATTTAGGCCTAAACCTTGAACAGTATTTTTTAGTTGGAATGAAAAGCCTAGAAGCCTCCAAAATTAAGTCCCTGAAAGCTTTCCATTTAGAATTAAATGTTGGTAACATCATCAGTTGATCCCACTGTACAGAATTTAAAAACTGTCTGAGACGTCTGTAGTCACCTTTACGAAAGCAAAAGCCCTTCCCTTTAGCCTTGATGGTAGTTACATCTTTATGTAATTCCAACATCAGTACATTGTGATCACTGTCACCCAGTGGTTCTTTTATCTGCAAATTCTTAATGCAGGAATAATCTCTGCTTATAATCAGATCAAGACTATTACTCTCTCTGGTTGCCTCTCGATTGCATCTGTATTGCTTGATACTTTATATGCATCCCATACATTCTTCTTCTCTGCCACTAGCCTCATTAATTCATCTGACATCCATTTACGCCTATACCCTGAACAGTATTTCTTAGTTGGAATGTGAAAAGCCCAGTAGCCTCCAAAATTAAGTCCCTGAAAGCTTCCCATTTAGAATTCACTGTTGGTAACATCATCAGTTGTGATCCCACTGTACAGAATTTAAAAACTGTCTGAGACCTCTGTAGTCACCTTTACGAAAGCAAAAGCCCTTCCCTTTAGCCTTTGATGGTAGATGCACATCTTTAAATAATACCCATATCAATACATTGTGATCACTGTCGCCCAGTGGTTCCTTTATCTGCAGATTTTTAATGCACGAAGAATCACTACTGATATCAGATAAAGAGTATTACACCCTCTGGTTGCCTCTCGAACATGTTGTTGTAGAAAACAGTCATCCAATAAATCCACAAAAGTCCTGCTAATGTGTGAGTGACCAACCCACAAGTTCCAGTCAATATCTTTAAAGTTAAAATCTCCCATTATAAGACATTCTGATTTACTGGCCCACGCTATTTCACTGCACAATTGCCCATTATACTCATCAGATTCATTAGGTCTATAACACACACCTACTCATTTTTCCTTTCCCAGTGCTTATTTCACACCAAACAGACCAAACACTGCATTATCCACCAACATCAATTGGATGCACTTCCTTAGATTTTGTGTTTCTTAACTAACAGCGTAACCCCTCCTCCCTTTCTATCCTTCCTATATACATTGTACGTCCCAAATTCCAACTCTGCACTGCCTATATCTGTGTGACACCACGCCTCTTATATCCCAACAATATCTGCTTTGGATATGTTCACTAGCATTTCAAGCTCATAAACTTTATTAACTATACTCCTAGCATTGGTGTACATGCAAGTATACATGCACCTGTTCCTGCTCCTAACCACCCTAACACAGCCCATGTATTTACTTGTTCCACTATGATTCCCAGCAGTCCTGGAAATCTCCATTACCTTGCTTTCCAGTCTGCTGCCCATTCTAATAGAAGCAGTGCAAGAATCACTTTTGCCTCTGCCTGCGGCCATTGTTAACCTTTTAGTCTGTATATCCCTTCATGCTAGCAGTTTTCCGACCCACCTAACACTGTCTCGAAAGCATCAGCAAATATTCTTGCACCCTTTCTATCGAAGTGTATCCCATTCCTGTAGAAGCAGTCTCTCCTGTCAACAAGCACAGACCAGGCTAAAAAAAATTCTACCCCTTGAGCCTTGCACAATCTCTCCAGGGCCGAATTGATCGACAAGGCTCTCATCATGTACTCCCTCTTATCGTGTCTGGGAAGAATTGCAGACATTTTCACATTCAACCATAAGTCGCGACTTTTTTTTCGACATTGACCTGTACTTGTTGAGTAAATCTGCAGATCTCTTACTCTTAATGTCATTAGTTCTAACGTGTACAACATCACCTTTTGTGCCCTTAAAAGATGATATCTGCTCTACAACATCGTCAACTTTTGCCCCTGGCAGACATAGCCTGGTCCTTTTCCACCTATCCTTCTTGCAAAGTATATATCCCGTCTCCCTGACAATAGAGTCACCAACAATAACTAGTTCCTTTGGGACCAGCACATTCTGCCTTGGAGATTGCCTCTGTGTTGCCTGGTGAGCTCTGTCGTTGAGCTGGGCAGCTGAGAGCTTGATGGGCCCCTCATTAATTTCTTCGAGGGCATTTACTCTATACCTCACCCATCAGAACGGTGAGTTGGTGCCTAATTTCTTGACACTCCAGACACCTAGCACACACACAAAGACATCCTCTTTGGCTAGATCATGTCCTGTTTTAGAAAGGTTGGCAAACATTTCACATTTTGCACATTTTTTGAGACTGTGATGCGTTGGAGAATCGTCCCCTTCGTTTCTCCCCCGAGCCACAGCACTCTTGCTAGTCTGTGATCTTTGCTTTGCAGCTCTAGTTTGGGTCATGATTTCCATTTAAATACAATTTAATTAACAATGAAATTAAATAAGATTAATAATATTTTTGATTAATTGATAATACTATAATAAGCTAACAGATTCCTAATCTGTTAGCTTATTACAGTGCTTCGTATTATGCTATCTAGTTTAACTCTATACTTTACGCCATCAGTTCGAGATATATATATATATATATATATATATGTTAAGCTATTTCCTATCGACTACAATGTGGCGGCTAGTTCAACAATATTGTTGCTGACACATGGAGACGTAACTTTCAAAAATCGCTGGTTAAATTCAAAATAAGAAGCTAACAAACGCTAATAAACCTATTTAATAATATCTCTGTAAAACACAATGTACTATGTTAAATAACGAAGAATACGTTAAAAATTAAAAAATACTTATCCCTTTATGGCAGCCAAAAATCCACCATCCGTACTGTTCTGTAATCCCAGTGTCCTCTTTTTAGCATATAAATTAATGAGATGACAAGAACAACAATTGAACAGGAAAGGTGCAGCTAATTTTAAATTCATGCTCTTCGACACAAGATAATTAATATGTGTTAATAGGCTCAAGAAAACTCTTTTTTTTCTGCAAAGCCAAAAACCAAACTTCTTCATTAATAAAACAGTTAATAATGTGGATTGATTGAAAATTCAGTAATTGAGGAATTCATAAATTGACATTGGTGTCACTCATATAGATTTTCTTTAAATTAAAAAAAAAAAAAAAAATATATATATATATATATATATATATATATATTTTTTTTTTTTTTTTTTTTTTCAAATATATATTCAAAATAAGAAGCTAAAGAATGCTACTAAACCTATTTAATAATATCTCTGTAAAACACAATGTACTATGTTAAATAATGAAGAATACGTTAAAAATTATTTTATTTTATATTGATTTATTTTATATATATATATATATATATATATGTATATGGTTCTAGCATACTTTATCTAGGGTTGCTCCTGTCATAGGATTAAATTGATCCTACAATATTTACAGATCCAATGTGCTTATCTGATATTCATGCATTTAGTAGTATATATTCCTTATATTGGCACTTACTAACAATTTAATTGTTATTAAGTGTCTTGTATTTGATATTCATTCATGAATCAGTTGTTTTTGGCATACATGTGAACAAATTATATATAGGAATTGATTTTTTTTTTCTTTCTTTTTTTTATTTTTTTTTTTTATAAATTTAGGCCACATCAACATGGACCAGATATGCTTGGAGTTTTATCAAAAATTTTAACTGAATCATCAGATGAAGCTAGTATGCCTGCTGCTGTATTAGCTTTGGAAAGCATATGCTTGCTATGTGAATATGAGGTACTGAAGGTCATTTTTTATTAGGTGTTATAATTAATTTTTTCCCTAATATAATACCAGCTGTGCTTTTTACCATTATTCTGCTTGAAATTTGTATAGCATTAAGAAATAAATAACAAGATATATACTTTTCTGTATATTATTTATAGAACTGTGTTAGAGATAAGAATTTTAAAATATTTGTAGGTATCTAGAAAATTGGCCC
Source organism: Mastigoproctus giganteus (assembly GCF_048544385.1). Classification (NCBI taxonomy): domain Eukaryota; kingdom Metazoa; phylum Arthropoda; class Arachnida; order Uropygi; family Thelyphonidae; genus Mastigoproctus; species Mastigoproctus giganteus. The sequence goes on along the minus strand of NC_143581.1, from coordinate 168,514,845 downwards.
TGGGTGCCAAGCATTATTGTGATCGAGTAATTCTTTGAACTATTTATAGAGCATTTTCTCACTGCGACAGTACTTGTTAATTTGGAAAGTTTTTCTTACGTTTAAAGTAATTTATTGTTAACTTACTCTTACGAATTCTAAGTTACAGAAAAGAAAACCACATTTCTTTTTTCTTTCCTTGAAACTAACAAACTAACTTACACCGCTTGGTCACTCTAGCGGCACTGCTCCTGCCTCCCTGTGGCGGGGCCAGTAACCTTGGCAGAAAAGGTTCTCTGCCAAGGGCTAAAAGGAGCTAACGTGGATCACGAAGACTGTTATCCATCTGTTGAGCCTCATGGCTCAAACAGTTCAAGGACAGACCAAACTGACTTTGACACTTCCCATCCTAAGAGACAAAGAACAGAAGGATCCAAAAAGGAATCACCACTGTTTCTTATAATACATTCCCAAACAAGTCAGCCGATAGGTGCACTTTCTCCATTTCTTAACGAGAAATATCTTGAGAATGCTGCCGGACCACCTAAAATGGTGAGAAGACTCTGCTCCGGAGATCTACTTATAGAGACTGTTAATAGTAGGCACTTTGAAGCCCTACTAAGAATCTCAAAATTTGTGAATATTCCTGTCACAGTAACTCCACATGTTACCCTAAATTTATCTGAAGGAGTGCTGTCTGAGTGGGACTTAATAAATGTTACTGATGAGGAATTAGTCCAAGAGCTACAAGACCAAAAAGTCGTACAGGCAAAGCGAATTAAAATCAAAAAAGACGGTGAACTGGTTCTGATACGCAGTGTTATACTGACCTTTTCAACACCAATCCTTCCAGCTATAGTTAAGCCTAGATATCTGAACTGCAATATCCGACCTTATATCCCCAATCCCCCTCAGGTGCCTTCAAGTGCCAAAAATTTGGCCATGCTCAAACAGTGTAGAGGGGTTTGTCTGCCACAACTGTGGATTCAAGGAACACACAAACAGACTGCCCAGCAGAAACACCAGTATGTCCAAACTGTAAGGGTAAGCTTACTCAAAAGTCTGTGAAACCTGGAAAACAGGAAAGAAGATACAGAAATACAAAATAGAACACAGTGACCTATCAAGAAGCAAGGAAACAAGTACATCCATTTCTGACTGGGCTCGGGCTGTTCTAGCGAGTCCACAGGAGTCCCCTAAAGAACAAGTAAAAGACCAAGCAAATAATACCCCAGTCACCGTACCACCAACTATTAGTCCATCACATTCAGATACTGAGAGTCTGAGAAATCTTAAACTGCAAAAGACTAACTGTAGATTTGGAAACTGATGACACCACTAACAATGATGAAACCATCTTAGAAACACATGCTGAGGAAGACATGGATACTGTATGACCCACTTTCCTGAGAAAAGATAAAATGAAATTGGAATGCCATAAGCAGATTGGTTCTAAAAAACAGTCAGAAATAATTTCTACTTCAAAAGCTAAATAATGAATCAGTTGATTCAGTGGAATTGTAGAGGCCTTTGTAGCAACGTAGATGATATTCACGATTTGATAAATCAGCATCATCCAGTAGGTATCTGTCTACAAGAAACGAATCTCTCTCTCTCTCTCCACAAGTTACTCTTTCAGTTAAAAACTATACCTTGTTCAGGCAAGGCAGGATCACTACCCATGGGTCACATGGTGGTGTAGCTATATTGATTGAAAGTAAAATCCTGTCCAGATGTATTCCTGTACAAACCACTTTAGAAGTAGTTGCAGTATGCCTTGCTCTTGGCACAACACTTATTCTTGTATCCATATATATATCTCACCAAATCAGAACTGCTCGATAACTGAACTAGATGATCTTATCCTACAACTACTCTCTCCTTTCTGCATATTGGATGATTTTAATATGTATCACCAGTTATGGGGATCTTTACAGACAGACAACCGGGGACACGCAATAGAGGCTTTTCTTGTAAAGCATAATCTCACAATGCTGAACACAGGCACCCACACCCATGTCCATTTTTCAACAGGCTCAACTTCTGCTATAGAACTGTCATTATGCTCACCCACGTTATTTCCAGACTTTGATTGGAGAGTTTCAAACAACCCATTAAATAGTGACCATTTTCCTATAATCTGTAAGCTCAGCACAAGAAGAAACTTACCAGTAATTGGTAGAACTAAATGGAAATTCTCAAAAGCTGACTGGAATAAATATGCATCTAGCATTACACCAGATGATGATATTATCCAACATCGCTCCATAGATGATGCCGTTAAACACATCACAGAACAAATGTTGGTGGCAGCTGCTGCTACCATTCCTGAAACTTCAATTAGAGTTTCAAACAACCCATTAAATAGTGACCATTTTCCTATAATCTGTAAGCTCAGCACAAGAAGAAACTTACCAGTAATTGGTAGAACTAAATGGAAATTCTCAAAAGCTGACTGGAATAAATATGCATCTAGCATTACACCAGATGATGATATTATCCAACATCGCTCCATAGATGATGCCGTTAAACACATCACAGAACAAATGTTGGTGGCAGCTGCTGCTACCATTCCTGAAACTTCAATTAAAGAATCCAAACACAAAAATTACTGGTGGAATTCGGCATGTAACACTGCTAGGGGAGAAAAAAAAACAAGGCATGAAATTAGTTCCAACCACTGCCAATCTGATTATCTACAAGAAATGTAAAGCCCAGGCCCGTTACATCTGGCGAAAAGCCGAAGAAGAATCTTGGATTTGTTTTGCTTCCTCTGTCACTAAAGACACAAGTGCAGCACTGATCTGGCGAAAAATAAGATGCCTTACTGGAAAGTCTCCATCAATTCCTTCCTCAATCAAATTTCTATAAAGGACAGGAGGTAACCCTTCCTGAGAATATTGCAAACATCCTCATGGAATCTTTTGCTCACCATTCTGCATCAACAGCATATGATCCAACTTTCCTAAAAGCCAAATCGATAGCTGAAAAATATAAAATAAATTTCAGAACGAAGTCAGCCTTCTCTTATAATGAACCACTTACCATGTATGAATTAGAAGAATCTTTAAAAAAAATCAGCCAATAGTGCACCTGGTCCAGACGGTATATGATACCTAATGTTAAAGAATCTAAATGAGAGAACTCATTACTCTCTCCTAAAACTTTTCAACCGAATATTTGTCGCAAATTATTTTCCCCTATCATGGCGACATTCTGTAGTTCTACCCATTCCAAAACCAGAAAAAGACCAATTAGACCTGCATAATTATAGACCAATTTCACTTACTAGCTGCTTAGGTAAGACTCTGGAAAAAATGGTACATAGTCACATCACCTGGTATCTGGAAACTCAAACTATTGTGAACAACGATCAGTTTGGATTTCTTAAAAACAGATCTACCTTAGACCTTATGATAAAGGCTGAGGCAAATGTGTGAAATACATTCATAAAAAATGAACATTTGGTTATGGTGAAGCTTAGATATAGAGAAAGCCTTTGAAACCAGGTTTCATCATGGCATCCTTCGTGACATACATGCCCTAGGATAAGAGGACATTTACCAGCATTAATTCAGAGCTTTTTCGAATATAAATCTTTCCAGGTCTGTTATTGAGGTACACTCTCCAAGGGCGCCTCCGTAGCCAGGTGGGAAGGAGCAGCAGTGCGTAGTACATGCTTCTTGATTAGACCGGGGTTCGAGCCCGTCACCACCAAATACGAAGCATGCGGAAAGGTCAGGGAATGACCACCGCACCGGAGCAATATGGCCTTAGTTGCTAATGCTCCTAAAAACCCAACAACAACAACACTCTCCAAAATCTCCATACAGGAGGAAGGAGTCCCACAAGGGTCAGTCCTCAGTGCCACACTCTCCGCAGTTAGAATACACACACTAACAACCATCCCGAATTCAGTAGAAACTTGTCTTTATGCCGATGACCTCACTATATCCAGTCACTCACAAAATATATACTCTATTGAAAGGAAACTCCAACTATCAATAAATAAAATACAAACATGGATGTTACAAAATGGTTACAGACTGTCACTATACACTTCTGCAAGAAGCGAAAACTGCACCCTGATCCTGAATTGCGCCTGGGAAATCGTGCTATTCCAGTCAATGACAATATTGGATTCTTAGATTTAATATTGGATAAGAAATTAAACTTCCTGAAACACATACAGCATGTACAAACTGTTTGTTTGAAGAAAGTGAATATCTTTAGAGTGCTTTCTGCGATGTCATGAGGAGCTGACCGACACTCCCTTCTTCACCTGTATAAAACTATAATCCGATCCACACTAGACTATGGTGCACCTGTATATGACTCAGCTAGAAAATCAGCATTACAGTCCCTAAATACCATTCAATACAATGAACTTAGAATTGTTCTAGGTTGCCTTCCGAATGTTGCCAGTCCAGAGTCTTTATATCGATGCACACGAACCTCCATTATCGTTTCGGAGACAGATGCTGCTGCTTACGTACGCAGCCAAACTTCAGAGTATGCCCTCACATCCCATCTGGCCTTACACGTTTACTCTGTCTTTCCAAAATTTCTACAGAAATAAACCAAATGAAAATAAACCTGTTGGAATTAGATTGAAGGATGTTGCACAGAATTGGAGTGTCCCACTAGACAATATCCACTCAGACACAAGCGAAATGGAGGCGCCTCCGTGGGCAGGAGCAGCAGTGCGTAGCACATGCTTCTTGATTTGACCAGGGTTCGAGCCTGTGACCACCAAATATGGAGAATGCAGAAAGGTCAGGGAATGACCACCGCATATCCCCAGAACAATATGGCCTTAGTTGATAATGCTCCTAAAAACCGAATAACAACAACAACCGGAGAAATGGAACCTCCATGGTCCACTTTCAAACCTTTATCTGATGAATTTTTTCAAAAGTGGGGAAAACAGGCATTGGACAATCAAAATATACAGCAGCTACATTCAACTCATGCATCATCAAACATGCGCTGTTTGCAAATATACTGATGGATCCAAATATGATACAGATTTAGGCGCTGCAGTAGTTCTTCCCACTTGTGCAATCTCTGAAAAACATTTTCCAAAGTTGCAGTATTTACACCGTTGAACTGCATACAATAAAAATGCCTGTCAAACATGTCAACAAGAGGTCTAATGAAGAGATAATAATCTATACCGATTCCTTGAGTGCAGTAACTTCTTTACAACATAAATGTCTGAACTCATCCTATTTTGAAAGAAATCAAGAGCACAGTTAATTAATCTCACAGAGCATAACACAGAGGTAAGCTTCTGCTGGATTCCTGGGCATGCTGGAATCTAGGGAAATGAGAAAGCAGATCAAGCAGCAAAAAATCCAGTCAACACTGTGTCTTCACTTGCCTCGATTCCTTATATGGACTGCAAACTCATCATAAAACAGTTATGTGAACAATGGGCATCAGTATGGCAGCAACAGACCCATAATAAACTTTTTCCAATAAAAAAGGCCCCGGGTGCCAAGCGAATCTTGAGGCCAAGCAATCTTCCTTGCAACTTCTACTGCGATTATATTAGAGAGATAAGCTTTTCACTTTGAGTTCATATTCAAATATATAATAAGAGTTCTCTTTCTTTAAGCACAAGGAAGAAGTTTCAGAAAGGAAAATAACCTTCCTTTCTTAATTTTTCTTTGTACTAACCTTCTATTTTACTTGCTTGGTCACTTGGTGGCACGACTCCTGCCTCCTCATGGTGGGGCTGGACCTGGGTGAAAAGACATCACCCAGGACTAAAAGGAGTTGAAAATGGACCAAAAAACTAACAACACAGGATTGGAGAAAGTTAACTCCAATAAATGTGATGACTTACAGCTGAACATGTCTCAGGCTAAGAGAATGAAAATAAACAGCTCTCAGCCTACTGTCCCTTTTTTTTTGGTGACACATTCGTTATCATCACAACCCGTTGGGAAATTATCCACTTTCTTAGTTCAGAAGACTATAGAGTCCATGGTTGGATCACCAAAAATGATAATACGATTACAATCAGGTGATCTCTTAGTAGAAACCTGACTAAGTCATCAATCGGAAAAATGCTAAAAACGAAAACTTTTGCAGGACTACCAGTTGAAATTACCCCACATAATTCCCTGAATACATCGAAAGGTGTTATTACTGAATGGGACCTTTTGACTGTTTCAGAAGAAGAACTACTGCGCGAGCTAACAGAACAAGTGATACATGTTAGGAGGATAATGATGAAGAAAGACGGAATTCTCATTCCAACCCGATCAGTAATTCTCAACTTTAACAATCCTTCTCTTCCCCATTCAGTTAAAGCAGGATATTTAAATTGCAAAATCCGACCATATATACCAAATCCAATAAGGTGTTACAACTGTCAGCGATACGGACACTCTCAGGTGACATGTCGCAGTGATCCCATCTGTCCACTCTGTGGATCAAAAGACAACAATCAAGCAAACTGCACATCCGCTACACCACTCTCCCAATTGTCACGAAAATCATCCTGCTTTTTCGAAGACATGCAAAATGTGGGTATTGGGAAAGCAAATTCAAAAATACAAAGTAGAAAATGTCTTATCTGGAAGCAAGAAAACAGATACTTGCAACCAAACCTTCACGTTCCTATGCTTCAGCAGTGAAATGACAGCAAACTATAGCCACTCAAATGGAGGTAGCAATACCTCTAAATCAAATTATAGACTGGAGTAAAGTAATATTGATGACAAAAACAGTTTCACAAGAAACATCCAGTGCTAAAGAGCAGGATACTTCCGTGCCTGGAAAGCAGAAATCAGAAGTAACATCTTCAAAAACAAAGCAAACAGCATCTAGTAAACTGTGTGAACAGAAACAAACAAACATAGACCAAATGGATACTGATGAACAGAGAGAGAACGTACTAGAACTACACCCTGCAGAAGATATTGATACACCTCGTCCTAATTTTCCGAAGAAAGATAGACCCAAATATGATAAACGAAAAAACTCAAAAGCGCAGTCAGATTCAACAAATTGTCCCGAGACCTAAATAATGCAACATATTATTATACAATGGAACTGTCGTGGTTTACTTGGAAAATTGGATGAAATAAAAGATGTTATTCAGCAGTATAAACCGGCCTGCATTTGCCTTCAGGAGACCCATCTAACACTTCAATCTTCACCCACATTTCAAAATTATACACTTTTCCGGAGAGACAGGAATGATAACAGAACTGCCAAAGGAGGAGTGGCAATTTTGGTGAATACTCATATACCAGCTAAGCAAACAACATTAAGAACCAACTTAGAAGCAGTAGCAGTAAGAATAGCCATCGGAATTTCTATCACAATCTCTTCCATTTATCTTCCACCAAATATCCCTCTCTCCAGATTGGAATTAAACGATCTTACTATGCAGCTTCGGGTGCCTCCGTAGCCAGGTGGGAAGGAGCAGCAGTGCGTAGCACACGCTTCTTGATTAGACTGGGATTCGAGCCCGTCACCACCAAATACGGAGGATGTGGAAAGGTCAAGGGAATGACCACCGCATATCCTGGAACAATATGGCCTTAGTTGCTAATGCTCCTAAAAACCAAATAACAAACAACAAACAAACTATGCAGCTTCAACCTCCCTATTGCCTTATGGGAGATATGAATGCCCATCATCATTTGTGGGGATCTGCTCACACAGACAGTAGAGGTAACATAATCGAAACTTTCATAGATGATCAACAACTGAATTTACTGAATACCGGATCTCACACTTATATCAGTTTGGGTACAGGTATCACCTCTTCAATAGACTTAACAATATGTTCTCCATTAATTTATCCTAGTATAGAATGGTTCGTGTTCAATGATCCTTACAACAGTGATCATTTTCCGATAGTATGTTCCATACAGACACAATCGACTCTTACAGAAGGAACCAGAACAGTATGGAATTTTAAAAAAACTAATTGGAGTAAATATATGCAATTAATCAAACTGGATAAGCAATTAATAGAATCCCTGCCAATAGATGATGCTGTCTTATATATCAACGATTAACTATTAGAAGCTTCCAAAGCTACAATACCTCAAATAAGTAAGGCAAGGCAGGCATGGTACAACTCTTGGTGGAATGCAGAATGTGCAACAGCAAAAACAAAACAAAATCGCGCATGGAATAGATTCCGAAAATATCCAACTACCCTCAATTTGATTGCATATAAAAAAGCCAAAGCTGAAGCGAGGAGAATTCAGAAAAAAGCAAAGAAAAATTCTTGGATCATGTTTGCTTCCACATTTACTAGGAACTCGAGGCCTGGTTTGGTGTGGAAAAAAATTCGGATTTTAAGTCTCTAATCATTGGAAAGGGCAGGACATTTTTGTAACAGAGCAGATATCAGAAATTCTGGCTGACTCTTTCGCTTCCATATCAGCAGTTACAAGCTACAACACTGACTTTCAAAAATATAAAGAGCAAGCTGAACGGAGTAAGTTGAATTTCTCTACCAAGACATCTCATCCCTATAATCTACCATTTCTAAAAGAGCAATTACTTACAACCATTAAAAAATTGCCTAATAGCGCACCAGGTCTCGATGGTATTTATTATACTATGATCCAACACCTAAACTCTGATTGTCTGGAAATCCTACTAGCTCTATATAATAGAATTTTTCTGAACAACCTGTATCCATCCATATGGTGGCATGCAATTGTCCTTGCATTTCTCACACCCGGAAAAGATCCTTCCTATACATATAATTATCGCCCAATTTCACTGACCAGCTGCTTAGGGAAACTCCTTGAACGAATGGTGCATAATAGACTTACGTGGTTGCTGGAAAAAGATAATGTTTTATCATCCCACCAATTTAGATTTAGAAAAAATAGATCGACACTTGATCTACGTGTCAAAGTGGAAACATATTAGAAACTCATTTATAAGAAAGCAGCATATGGTGATGGTAAATCTAGATCTTGAAAAAGCTTTTGACACAACATGGAGATTCTGAATTCTACGAGATCTATTTCAATTAGGATACAGAGGACAACTTCCACAATTTATAGAAAAATTCCTTGCTGACAGAACATTTCAGGTACGATATAAGGGCTGTTTATCTACAATATATATACAACAGGAAGGGGTTCCCCAGGGCTCAGTATTAAGTGCAACCCTGTTTGCATTGCGTGTGAACAATAACACAAAGGTTATACCACCATCATTGGAAATCTATATGTATGCAGATGATCTTTCCATTTCATTTCAATCACAAAGCATGAACACAATAGAACGACAGCTCCAATTATCCATAAACAAAATAGAAGTATGGACTAAAAATAATGGATATAGAATATCTGAGAAAAAATCAGCTGTTATACACTTCTATAAAATGTGTGGTCTTCATCCTGAACCGGTCTTATACTTAAATAAAATTGCTCTACCTGTTGTTCAAAATTTATCCTTCTTGAGCTTAACATTAGATAGAAAACTAAACTTTCATAAACATATATACTAAGACTTCGAACTAGTTGCCTCTTAAAACTTAATATCTTGCGCACAGTATCTTCAATGGCCTGTGGAGCAGACAGGTCCACATTATTACTATTATATAAAACTTTGATTAGATCTCGTTTGGATTATGGATCTCCTGTATATGTTTCAGCAAGAAGGAGCATCTTACGTTGCCTAGATACCATTCACCATAATGCTCTCCGCATAGCTCTAGGAGCATTTAGAACTTCACCAATTTACAGCCTGTATGCGGATGCATCATAACCCCCTGCTGCACCTTCAACAAGATTATCTACTGTGCATGTATGTGGCAAAAATATACAGTCAGCCATCACATCCAAATTGGTCCATTATTCACGATCCACCATGGACAAGGAATTATGATTCCAAGCCAAATGAAAATAAACCAGTAGGACTGCGTCTCAGACACTTAGCTCAATTTTGGGAAATACATTTCCAGCACATTTCTGCAGTAGATATAAACTCAGAACCTCCTTGGATTCCGACTGTGCCTTTGTCCATATCACATCTTACAAACAGGAATAAAAAAGAGATCTCTCCAATCGTTATACAGAAGCTTCATGCACTGCACAGTTTTGAAAATAGAAACAGTCATCAGATTTACACGGATGGTTCAAAATCGAACAACTCAGTAGGCGCCACAGTAGTTTTACCGGAATATATATATATATATATATATATATATATTTTTTTTTTATGTAAACCCCAAACACGAGAGGTGTTAGAACCTATAGTACTTAGTACCGTGCTTGGGTTGGAGGTTGAGCAGACGAAAGAAGATATTTGTTGACATTGGACTTGAACTTCTGTAGACTGTAATTTTCAGGAAATACGTATGAAAAGGTTGTTCCAGAAAACGGCAGTTGAATGAATAAACGAGGAAGATGAAAAGTTGGTTCTGTGAGTTTGAAGTTTGACAGTAAATGGATGTTGGCTGGTGGCGGCACGTGTTCGGACTGTTTTGAAAGAGAGAGCAGGAATTATAGAAGCTAATTCAGAAGAACAGTGTCCATGGAAGTATCTGTAGAAGAGGCATGCAGCAGAAACAGTACGTCTATGAGACAGCGAGTGCAGAGACTGTTAGAGATGAGTCATTAATTAACCTAACTGCCCTCTTCTGAATGGAATCAAGAAGCCTGAGAGAGGTTTTGGAGGCACCACCCCAGATGTGGGAACAATATTCCATGGCAGAGCGGATTTGCAATTTATACAGAGTGAGCAGCTGTTTGGAAGAAAAGTAACGCCGAGAGCGAAAGAGAAAACCAAGTTTTTTAGATGCAGAAGAAGCAATATTTGTAATGTGCTTGTGCCAAGAGAGATTAGAAGTCAGGGTAATCCCCAAAAGAGATATATCATTTTGCCTAGAAATCGGAGTGTCACTAAAGATAAGCATAGGAGCAGAAGAATCCTATTTGCGAGATATAAGACAAGACTGAGTTTTAGAAGGGTTGAAATCAACTAAGTTGTCTTTGCCCCACTGGAGAATTACCTGAAGATCGGCATTTAAGGAATTGGTAGCAGATTTTCGAGAAGTTGAAGCTGATTGAGCAGGACAAGGTTTCTCAAAATGGAAAGTGGAAAGCAATGTGCTATCATTGGCAAAACTATGGATAGGATTTCCAGTCAATGGAAGAAGGTCATTAATATACAAGAGGAAAAGAGTGGGGGAAAGAACTGAACCTTGGGGGACACTGGCATTAGTGGAGAAGTTAGAAGACAGAGAGCCATCTACCATCACCCTCAGTGAGCGATCAGAGAGAGAACTGGATAACCAAATACTAAAAACAGTTGGCAAACCATAAGATGGAAGCTTGTTTAGAAGACCTTTACGCCAAACACGATCAAAAGCCTTTGAGATGTCAAGAGCAACTACTTGTGTTTCACCGAACCTTTCTATTGAATTTGTCCATAAATGGGTAACATAAGCTAGAATATCACCAGTGAATCGACGCTGACGGAATCCATACTTGCAATCGTTGATCAGACGGAAGGTTTCTAGGTAGTTTAAAATTTGGCGGTTAATTGATTTCTCCATTACTTTAGAAAGGATAGAAGTAATTGCAATGGGACGATAATTGGATTGGAGGGATTTGTCACCCTTTTTAGGAACTGGCTGGATATGAGCAAATTTCTAAGCAGAAGGAAAAACACCTTTGGAATAAGAAAGTGAAAAAAGGCGGCAAAGAATAGGAGTAAGTTCAGGAGCACAGGTTTTGAGAACAAGTGGAGAAATATCATCGGGACCTGGAGCTTTCTTAGCATCAAGATTTGTCAAAATCCTTCTGACATCCTTTTGACGGAAGACCACAGGAGGCATCGAATGGAGTGTGTTGGGAATAGTGGGAGGTGTTTTACCAAGATCGTTAATGCATGAGTTAAAAGAAAAATGGGATGCTAGCAGGTCAGCTTTATCCTTGGCTGAAGTGACAACAGAACCATCTGGTTTGGACAGAGGTGGGAGCAGAGATTGGCAAAAGTTGCGGCCAATAGCTTTGGCAAGAGACCAGAATGCTCGGCTGGCATTAGGGCAAGAAGCAAGTTTTCTACTCTTAGCCTGTTCAAACTCTAGTTTGGACTGGTTAATAACTGCTTTACAATTGTTGCGAGCTTTGGTGTAAGCAGAAAATGAAACTGAAGAATTAGAAACAAGCCAATTACGATATGCAACATTCTTCTCTTGAACAGCCTTAGCTCATTTATTGGAAACCCAAGGTTTAGATAAAGGACGAGATTTTAAAGTGGAGTGTGGGATAAAGGATTCCATTCCTGCAAGAATAATTTCACTGACACGATCCGAGCAAACATTGACATCAGAACTTTTGAAACAGTAATCGGACCAAGGAAAAGAAGAAAAGAAGTCTTGCAGGTCATCCCATTTTGCATTCTTATAATGCCAAACAACACGATGTTGGGAATAGCCATGAGATAAAGGTTCCATTGGAGAAGAGACAATCACCAAGTTGTGATCTGAAGTGCCTAAAAGACCTCTCACTTCGACCGTGTACTTAGAAGGGTTGAAGGATATATAATATCCTTAGAAGGATATTATATCTGTCTCATTTCCTCATGTTTGCAGTATTTTCACAGCAGAATTATATGCTATTAAACTAGCACTGGATGATATTACCAAGCATCAACTTCAACCTGCTCTAATCTATACTGACTCCCTAATGCAGTAACAGCTTTACAGAACAGCAAATATTCCTCAAATTCCTTGATTCAGCATATCAAAAAACAACTCGGAGTTTTGCATAAAGCAAGAAAACCAGTGTCTATCTGTTGGATTCCCAGCCATGCTGGAATCCCAGAAAATAATCATGCAGACCAAGCCGCAAAAAATCGAGATCATAATATACAAGATAACTTTCAGTTTGTAACGTTTACAGATTATAGGGATGTATTTCATACCAAATATACTTCCATCTGGAAACAACTTTGGTGGAGGGATCAATCGTGCAATAAACTTCGCAGAATAAAAAAAGATCTATGTTCGTGGCATTCTAGCTCACGTACAAATAGACAGGAGGAAGTTATATTAACAAGAATGCACATTGGGCATACCTTCCTCACTCAGAAACCTTTACTTTTAAGAGAAGATCCCCTGCTGTGCTCTGTCTGTCAGATACAATTTACAGTAAGGCACATCCTGATTGATTGTCCAACCTATTCAGCTGTTCGTACCACATCCTTCCAATCATTAGCAAACTTGCAAGCTCCTCTAACCCTCTCTCATGTACTTGGTGACAAAGCAAACCTAAGTGAGCTCTTTATATATATTAAACATCTAGGAATAATAAATACACTCTGATATATCCATCCTAAATCATTAAAATGAACGTAATGATGCTGACAGACACATATTGGCCACAATTGCCCTTGTGTCATGAAATTGGCCAAAATTGCCCTTGTGTCTTGTACTTTCATACCAACAACCAAATAAAGAAAAGCCACAATACTGTAAATCTAGTTCACCATTAAACAGACAAGAAGAGGTTGTCCTTGCAAGCACATGTTTTGGGCATTCCCATCTCACCCACCTCCATTTGTTGACAGGTGATGAACCTCCTCACTATTGTAATTATTCTGCACTACTTACAGTGAAATACATTCTCCTCAAGTGTCCCTACAATCATGCTGTTCGATTAACAAATTTTAAATTGGCTTTAACCCAAAACAATTCATTAGAGATGAACCATATTCTGAGTGATGACGCAAATTTATCTGATTTATTTAATTTTTTAAAACAAATTCATTTATATGAACTTATCTGACATATGACTGGAAAAAAAAAATCATTTGCAGAATTACTGTGACATGCACAATTTGGCTTTAGTTGCCCTTGTGCCAATAAACTTCCATTTAAACCAACCAACCATCTATAAAATTATCAGTAATTATAGAATTTGTTAATTGGTCAAGTTTTAACTAATTGACATCTGATAACTTAAAATGTTCAAAAATTATCAAACTATTCCCACTAAATATAATTTTAAAGTAAAAATGGAACCATTTCCTTCTCTTACCCTTGCAGTGAATTTCCTGTGTCTTAATTAAATATGCAAATTTAATTTGTGAAAATCACTTGCATAGACAAACAAACAAAAAGTAATAAATTTTTTTAAAAATCTTTTTAAGGTTGTATATTCTATAGGCAATATGATTCAAAATTCACGTGAAATTGGATGATTGAGTTTTCACAGAAGTGCCAAAATAAAGCATAGGAAACTGTCCGTTGTATTCAAATTAAATTTGTATCTGATTCCTTAATATTCTAGTTTATTATAACAAGAGATGAATGTAATTATGAAACCCCTCACCACCCATTTTAAAATACAATAGCCAAAGTGATTGTGGTCAACTTTAGTTTAGAAAAGTATCAGTAGATGGAGCTAACAATTTTTGTTAGCTCCATCTACTGTTGTCCCTCCAACATATTTTAAATATACTGAGGCAGTGAAATTGATTCCATTTTCACATTACAGATTTATTTAAAGTGTAATCATTAGTTAGCACAGTGCTTCTCAAAGTGGGCAATATCGTCCCCTGGGGGCGACAGGGTGGTGATATAGTCAAATAACTTGTCTTACTTTCAAAAGCTACGTGACAAATTTGAAAAGCACCCAACATTATTGAGCATGTTTTCTTGTGCGTCGCAACAAAACAACAATGGCTTGCGGGCCTCGAACAATATTTCACTGTTGATTGCAAAAGCTGGTAAGCCTCGTACAATTGGTGAAGAATTAATTTTGCCTGCAATTTCTGAAGTTATCAGTACTGTTTTACGTACATCACCGCACAATATAATAAAATCTATTCCACTTAGCAATGATACAGTTAGAGATGGATAGACAAAATGGCCAAAGACACAGAAAATGCTCTATGTAACATTTTACGAACAACAGAATTTGCCTTACAAATAGACAAATCAACTCTGCCAGGTAACGAATCTTTACTACTAGCATACGTACGTTTTATAAAAGATGAAAAGTTGAACGAAGAATTATTATTTGCAAGATATCTAGAGATGTATACCAAAGGCGAGTGTATTTCAGGTTACTGAAAAGTTTTTTAAAGACAGGGAAATTCCACTTACAAATGTACTTGCTTATGCAACGGGTGGAGCACCATCAATGAGTGGCCGTTACAAGGATTTTATGGCTTATTAAAAAAATGCTGTGCCAAATATTATTACTGTTCATTGTTGTCATTCACCGTCAGCATTTAGTTGCGAAAAAACTTGGCAGTCAACTGCACAATTTTCTACAAACTGTTATTACTGCTATAAACAAAATTAAAGCACATTCTTTGAATGATCATATATTTCGAAAGCTTTGTGATCAAAACAGTGAAGATTTTGAACGATTGCTACTTCACTCCTAGGTTCGTTGGCTGTCAAAAGGCAACTGTCTCAACAGATTTTATGAACACTTTGATACTGTTGTTGAGGTTTTTGAAGATAGGAGCAACGACCTTAGTAATGACCTCAAGAAAATGAAAACTGATATTGCTTATCTTGCAGATTTATTTACTAGATTCAACTCAATGAACTTACATTTACAAGGACAAGATGTAACTCTTAAGGCGAAAATTCAAATTTCAGCATTTATTTCAAAATTAAAGCTTTTTATGCGCAACGTAGGATGACGTGAATTGTATCAATTTCCAAATCTGTTGGAAATAGAGAAAAAAGAAAAAAATAGCTGATGAAACTCTTAACTTTTTGTAATCATCTAGAAATGTTGCACAGAGATATGCAGGAAAGGTTCGAAGATCTTCTTAATTTGAAAATTCCAGATTGGGTTATAAATCCTTTTTGAAATAATGACGATGGTGAACGTTTTTTAGAAGAAGAATTGATTGAGTTACAAAATGAAGTTGAGCTGAAGCCAAAATTTCAAAATTCATATCAGGAATTTTGGTTACAAAAGAAAATCCCTGACCATTATCCTGCATTGTGGGGAATTGTAAAAAAATTACTTATTTCTTTTCCAACATCATATCTAGTCGAAACCGGTTTCAGTGCTGTATCTCAATTGCTGACAAAACAAAGAAATTGTCTGATGTTGTTAATCGTGGCGATTTACGACTTCTACTTACAGATATTAAACCTAATATTGATAAGCTAATAAATCTCCACCAAGCTCATCCATCGCATTAAATATTAAAATATAATTAACTATTTCCATTAATATCATGACTTATTTATGTAATTAACTTTAATTTTTATGACTTAATTTAAGTGACTATAACTGACTTTATGTAGTTGTAATTTTTTACGAAGAAGGAATAAAGTGCAGTAAATAGTTTTCTTTATAATTCACACACATTCATGCAGGGCTGCATTTACGTTTTTGGAGGCAAACAGACAAATATTCATTTCAGTTATTTAGCTTCACTTTATATTGGTGGGTAAAAAAAAAGCCCTGGCGAGGGGTAAGAATAGGACATACTTATCTGACCCACCTTTATTTACTCACTGGGAACGACCCGCCACAGTGTCCACTTTGTAATATAAATCTGAGTATTAAACACATTCTAATTGACTGCCCTTACTATGAACAAGACAGAACTTCAACCCTGCCATCACTGGTTAATCTTCGTAGACCAATAACTTTAGAGAATCTCATTGGAGATGACACAGATATTTCTGAATTTTTCAACTTCTTAAAGCAAACTGGACTTTTTAATCAATTCTGAATTTATGAAACTTTTTCATCTTTTTTTATAATAAATGAATAGGCGCATTATAGCCAAAGTAGCTTATGTGCCATCAAACCCCCATATCAACAACAACCTGGCTAGGGCTTTTTTTTAGGGGATGGTGATCCAAAAAGTTTGAGAAGCACTGAGTTAGCAAATAGAGCGATAACCCTCAGTTTTTGTGATTCATAGTATTTCACTGGCAGGCAGTCTCAGTTTGTTTGGTTTATATAAAATAACTATTAATTAACTGAAATCCATAGATTGCTTGCTAATTGACATTTTATTAAACTTAGTCAAAACTTTTTAATTAGCTGATGGTATTACATCAGCAGAATTGCAATAATAAAACCATAGCCAGCATATTTCAGATTTCAAAAATGAAATTAGATGTTCATTGTCACAAAAAAGAAATTTTTGACATATTTGGAAGATTATCCTATTACCTTAGTATGTAATTATAATTAATAAGTTGATATATTTGAAGTACATTAAAAGCCCTCTTAACCTCTTTGGCATTACCTGAAATTGAAAATAAATTTATTGCAAAAAGTAATTGGTTAAGCATAATTTACCTGATTTTTTTGTGTTGATTGCCATATTAAAAACTTAATTTTCCCTCATGTAGGTTCAGCTTGCAAACAATGAACCAAAATGGAAATAAATTATTACTACTTGCTTTCACAAATCATGAGTTTATTACACTGGCAACCCCTATCTACTGGTTGTACTGTGTTAAATCTGTGTGCTTAGCCAAATGTATAACTGTCCATTCATGTTTCTCCTTTCTCTATATTTAAGTTGAACTACCGCACCATCAGACGGCTTCAGGAAGCTGTACTTCCAATCAACTTTTGGACTACTCAATTCTGTCAAAAGAGGGAAGTGATCAACTTTGTAACTCTATCTAGAAAGAGAGGGAAATGTGTTGGAATAGAAGATTTGCTTGAGCGTGTACAGTTGTTGTTTGGTTTTTAGGAGCATTAGCAACTAAGGCCATATTGCTCCGGGAATACACGGTGGTCATTCTCTGACTTTTCTTCATCCTCCGTATTTGGTGGTGATGGGCTTGAACCTCGGTCTAATCAAGAAGCGTGTCCTATGCACTGTTGCTCCTTCCCAGTTGGCTATGGAGGCGCCTGCGCGTACAGAGAAGGGCAATAAGATTGGTAAGGGCAATGAAGGGATCCTCTTACCAAGAGAGGCTTAACTTAAGTTCTGCAAATTGCAGTGGCTGGAGACTAGGCACCTGTGTGGTGATCTGATTGAGGTGTATAAGGCCTTGAATGGGTTGAGCATGCTCAATTCTGATGGGATTCTTCCACTTGTTCAGATTACAAACCTAAGAGGGCATAAATTGAAATTGAGGAAGGACAGACGTAGAATAGATGTGCGGAAATTTGCTTTTAGCCTGCGGGTGGTTAATTACTGGAACAAACTTCTATTTGTCGCTGTGGAAGTTGATAGGTTAAATTTAAGAAGGAACTGGACAAATATGTAGAGGGGATTGTTTTGTAATTTTTTTTTGGCTGATGCTGCATAAGCTCATACACTTGCTTTCTTGCATCACATGCCACTACTACTACTACAATAAACACAGGCCACACTGAGAAAAAGTGTAAGTTTTTTTTTGATCTGTGGAAAAATTAGATAAAGAGATTAGTATTAATAAAGGCAAAGAGATGCAATTAAGCTTTAGCATCAAGCTTAAAAAAATAAAGTAAATAACTGTTACACCTGGTCCACAACTATCTTTTTTTATCTTAAATGTATGTCTTCTAATTTGTGCCACCTATGAAAGAAAAAAGATATTCTCATTATTTAGTTTACTTAAAACTTTTCAAAGCTTTAGCCTTTTCAGGGATATGTAGATCTGTGTTTTGAAGGTTGCATTGGACAGTAGGTCTGTTGATGTACAAATTGTCTTAAACTTTTTCTAGTATACACCACCATCTGTTATCTGCATTAACAACTAGTTGTTAACACAGTTTATAATACTGTTGATGGCATCACAGAAAGAACTTTGGAAATTGGAAGAGAAGGTGTCACTTGTTGACCTCAGTTATCCCATTTGGACTTACAAAAGTATAGATTGAAGACTCTGTGGAATTCAGATTCAGAATTTCATAAAATTAAATAATGTATAAGTAGATGTAGAGGATATTATTCCATCAAAAAAAAAAAAAACAAGTAGATAGATAAGAATAACAGTAGATGGTTTATTTTATTTTTATTTTTATTTCTGATTCACTCTTAAGAGTATTGAAAATTAACTGCATGGGATGCAAATTCATTGCTGAAACACTTGAATGCCTCAAACAAGTGTCTACACAGATACTTAATTAAAATTAAATGGAATTAAAATTTAAACCATATTTGACAAAGGGATTTAATTTTAATTGTTAAAACAATTAAACTATTTATATTTCTAATTGTTTAGAAATTTCTCTATTTACAATTCACATTAAAATGCACTTTCAGTAAATTTTCAGTTTCTTTCATTTGGTGTAAGGTGATCTGTTTTAAAAATATTTTTCTTCAAAAAGTTCCATTTTCAGAATGTTAGTAGATTGTGTTAAATTGGGTTTTTTAATTATTTAATTATTTATATTTTACTCTAATGTACCGGTAAGTTGTCGATTTTTTTCCGTTTTAATTTCTGGAGGGTATCATACGGAAGTGTACTACGTACTATATTGAGGTAAACTCCTCTTATTATTTTACAAATATTATTATCAACGCAGAACGTATTGAGTATTACAGCTCTGATTCATACTATCTAATTCATTTTTTAAACTCTTATTGACTATTTCATTCACTTTCTGTCTCTCCAGTAGTATACAATTGATACACACAATTATAGGAGATTTTTTTGAATGGCTTGGTGCAAAATTACATTAAATCTACACTAAGGTATTCAGCCCAAAGTTACCATATTTCTTTTCTAAAACATTGCCTTCAAAATAACATCATTCTGAAGTTTGCCAGGGTTAATTTAAATCAAAAAATTTCGGGCATAAAACAACTAACACTGGTGACATCGCGTAATATTGTTAAGCTTGCCTTAAAATCTCGATATTCAAATAAACAAAAATACCTTTTCCAGGTTAGGAAGCTTCGCGATAAATTAAAAAATTATCTACATCTGAATGATTAGTCTGTATTGAAGACCTCCATAGATTTGCGACGGGAAGCACAGGCCTCAGAAATAAAAAACAGACACGGTAATAAGTTGCAAACATTATTGGATAGGTCAAGACACATTCATGCGAATTCTAATACATTGTCGCGGGCTTACGACCAAGTTCATACGAGTTGGGTGACAACCCCCACACAGACACACAACGTACTATCACAGAATATGTCAGCTAGTTCACGAACACCCCCTCACCCAGTATTCAACGAATCGACATATCAACAGGTTACAAATCTTTCCTCATGTACGCTATCGCAGGACCAGA